>NC_079189.1:125870701-126473201 GCF_029499605.1 Hyla sarda | reverse complement strand
AACAGATTTGTAAATTACTTCTATTAAAAAATCTTAATCCTTCCAATAGTTATTAGCTTCTGAAGTTTTTTTGTCTAACTGCTCAATGATGATGTCACGTCACAGGAGCTGTGCATGATGGGAGAATATCCCAGCTCCTGGGACGTGACAGAAAACAGCAACTCAACTTCAGAAGCTAATAACTATTGGAAGGATTAAGATTTTTTAATAGAAGTAATTTACAAATCTGTTTAACTTTCCGGAGCCAGTTGATATATAAAAAAAAGTTTTTGCCTGGAATACCCCTTTAAATAGGGAGCTACTCAGGTGAGACAGACAGCTGGGCGTAACCCAAAAGAAACTTTAGAGCTAGAAAGATTTAACCCTGCAGGTTCTGGCAGAAACAGACATCACAGGATTGCTGTAAAGCATATCTCTAAAGGCTGTTAATAGCCCCCTGTGCCTTCCTGCCTTTGCCTGCTCTTCTCCAATATGCCCGGCAACCTTCAATATCACATGAGTACTGCCTCGATATACCTGAAAGTCAGGTGTAGTAAGGCTATCAGAGCAGAGCGTTCATGTGATCATAGTCTTTCATGTCATGAAAATATAAGAATGAATATTCATAAGATGATAGGGTATATGGGACCAGATGAGACAGAGCCAAGAAGGCTTGCAATGCCGGCTCCCACCTCCATTGCACGCAAGGGGAAATTTAGATATTAACAATATTGAGAACAGCTAAAAAATGGGACCATGGATCAGAGTTAGTGATACATTGTTTTACTCCACTATGACCGTTTGCATTGGGTTTAGTGCATGTGAACCAGCTGTCAGATACTCCTTAAAAAAAGAAAAAAAACATTACAGTCAGACAATAGAAACAGACTAGGAAAATAACATGTTTTAGTATCTGGCGCGAATCAGCAAAAACAATCTAAGTAATGCTTTGCTCCATGTTTGACTGTATCTTAGTAACAATGTCACATAAGTCCTTCTAGCATATTATTAAAGGGGTTATCCAGGAATAGAAAAAACTGAGATAATTTATTTCAAAAACTGCTGGTTCTGCTGCTCAGTTCCATGAAAGTGAATGGAGCCAAGTTGTAATACCACACACAACCTGGGGACCCCTTTAACAGTTGATTTTCTATAGAGCTGAGCTACAAACTTTGAGTTACAAAAAAATCTCACTGTAAGTGAACCAAGCTGGTCTGAATATCATATCAATACAGTTTTGGTGTATATGAGAATAATAGCATGCTATATTGGACCTACATTGTAGCTCTGTGTTACCACTGAACAGATGGATCCTCTACCCACAAGACACTATGTTTTATTTAACTTTCCACATCAGATACAACAATAGTAGATATTCTGTCATGATACATATGGAAACATGACTGTGGTCTGGGTCAACATAATACTTTTCCAGATGTAGGTTATGGAAGAGCTGTAATATTACTTGGCATATGGAAACATTCTTTTCACAGTGATTTAACTATTGATGTAGATGCAATCTCAGTGATACAATCTCCGGATGGGATGTGTCTACTGAATTATCATATATGTTGTGCTGTATCATCTTTGTTCCCCTGTTGAGTCTTTACAATGTGCCTCAAGTGGTACTGGAAAGATTCTTAAACATATAGAAAACTCATCGTGTTATTCTGCCAAATGCACAAAACAAAAACAACTTTCATCTGACATTCCTAAAATGTTGAACAGTTTAGTTCCACATTTAAACAATTGCTGTCGAGGTTCCCCAATGGATTTCTAAAGTTCCCATAACGGCAGACCTTAAGCCTATTGCTGAATGACACATTGAACGAAATGGATTGGTCAAAGCAAATAAACCCATTAAATGGGTTGTCCAAAGAAATATTTCTGAGTATATAGGCTTATAGTTGGGGTCAAAAATAAAAACACTAATATTTATCTGCAACCGATCCCTCCAGGTCCAGGTCTGGGAGGATATCCCTCAGGAGACCATCCGCCACCTCATCAGGAGCATGCCCAGGCATTGTAGAGAGGTCATGCGGGCATGTGGAGGCCACACACACAATACTGAGCCTCATTTTGACTTGTTTTAAGGACATTACATCAAAGTTCATTCAGCCTGTAGTGTGGTTTTCCACTTTAATTTTGAGTGTAACTCCATATCCAGACCTACACGGGTTGATACATTTGATTTCCATTGATAATTTTTGTGTGATTTTGTTGTCAACACATTCAACTATGTAAAGACGAAAGTATTTCACACGATTATTTCATTCATTCAGATCTAGGATGTGTTATCTTAGTGTTCCCTTTATTTTTTTGAGCAGTTTATATTAGATTGTTGTGGAGGATATGTCTGTAGTGACTCTTTACCAAATGACTCCCAACTTTGTGAAAGCCCAAATTTTCTGAGTTCTTATCTAGTGTACACATGAATTATAAGATAGTAAAGGAGAACAAATCTGGGACATCTGTAAAAATGACTGGAATTTTGCTGATAAGTTCTCAAACCAGCATACTACCAGTGTGAAATCATCTTCCATGGGTGAAAATATGAAATATCCCACACACCACGAGTGCTTCCTTGAGTGTCCTTTTGTGTTCCATTCTCACTGTAATACATGAAATACTTCTCATTGTCTGTGGTTTTTGTGTTTAGCCAATAAGGAATTATTACCTCCATGAAATCTTATAACTTTTGAAGCCTGACTTGAAAAAGAAAATTGTTTACCAGATCTAAACATTGATTCAAGGAGGTTACAGGGTCAAGCTGGAATATCTGAGGTTAGGCCACCCATTTAGCTCCATACTGCATTGAGTCTGCAATTGAAATCAAGTTCCCTTTGTTCTCAGAACAAACAACATAACAAAATGAACAAATTCTACCTAATAAAGATTATGTCCCTGTTCTTGGGATCTGTGGGGGTCTCAGCAGCATGACTGGTATGGATTTTTTTTTACCTGTTTTCGGGATCTGTGGATAGGGAATAACTTAATGAGAAGGTAACACCCTTTAAGGGGGTACTCTGGTGGAAAACCTCGGTCCATGTCAGGAACTGTCCAGAGTAGGAGCAAATCCCCATAGTAAACATATTCTGCTCTGGACAGTTCCTGACATGGACAGTGGTGTCAGCAGAGAGATTTAAAAAAAAAAAATTCCACCGGAGTACCTCTTTAATGAGCTGAGTCTACTAGTTACTACGTTCAGGTAATATTCTTAACAAATACTATTTTCCCACACTTCTGAGAAAAAGTATATGTTTGAGTAACAGAACAAGCAAAGTTCCTAGAAGAATATATTCAGTCCATTAATGTCAAGGGGCCTGCTGAGGGTACAACTTGGAACAACTTTTTGAGGCTTATCCAATGAATTCCTACAATAAAGCCCCCAAATGTTATGTAGGTATACAGTACTAAAGAATTAAAGGGGGTAGTACAAGTCTTGGAAAGCTTGGCTGCTTTCATCCATAGACAGTGTCACACATGGGTTGTGTGCAATATTGCCGGCTTAGATGTTTCAAAGTAAATGAAGCCAAGCTGCAATTCCACAAACAACCTGAGGACAAATGTGGCACTGTCATTTGAATAATGCAGAATTATCCCTAATTTCCAAAGAATTAGATTCGATTCTACTGACAAGACAGAGCCCAAAGATTTTTATATTCTCTACAGCCGTGGAAGTTGTTACCAGCAAACCTCCTCAATATATTAGGTAACTGCTGTTTAAAAAAAAAAAAAAAAAAAAATCTTTATGATCTTTCAAGAAGCATTCTGGGAGTGTATTTATTCATTTTTGCTTATATAGTACAGAATAGGCAATTATTTGAGAACGCTGTAGGGGTTCTCGTGTACGCCTTCTCCTTACCTATGTTATCTGATGCTGCAGGCATGGGATAGGCTCCATGTTGGATACACACAGAATCTCTGAACTGACTTTGTAATGCTACCTACATTTCCCATGAATCCTCTGGCTTTCCCATAGCAAGTTCACCAGTTTCACATAGCAACCAGTGAAACTGCTTCTTTCATTTTTTTAAAACGCCTCTGTAAAATAAAAGAAGCAATCTGATTGGTTGCTTTGGGAAACTGGTGAACCCTGTCTCTACACAGGTTTTGATAAATCTATTTTTTACATACAGTGTGGCAAAAAAGTATTTAGTCAGCCACCAATTGTGTAAGTTCTCCCCCTTAAAAAGATGAGAGGCCTGTAATTTTCATCATAGGTATACCTCAACTATGAGAAACATAATGAGAAAAAAAATCCATAAAATCACATTGTCTGATGTTTAAATAATTTAATTGTAAATTATGGTGGAAAATAAGTATTTGGTCAATAACAAAAGTTCATCTCACTACTTTTTTTATATACCCTTGTTGCCAATGACAGAGGTCAAACGTTTTCTGTAAGACTTCACAAGGTTTTCACACACTGTTGCTGGTATTTTGGCCCATTCCTCCATGCAGATCTCCTCTAAAGCAGTAATGATTTGCGGCTGTCGCTGGGCAACACAGACTTTTAACTCCCTCCAAAGGTTTTCTATGGTGTTGTGATCTGGAGACTGGCTAGGCCACTCCAGGACCTTGAAATGCTTCTTGCGAAGCCACTCCTTCATTGCCCGGGCGATGTGCTTGGGATCATTGTCATGCTGAAAGACCCAGCCACGTTTCATCTTAAATGCCCTTGCTGATGGAAGGAGGCTTTCACGCGAAATCTCACGATACATGGCCCCATTCCTTCTTTCCTTTACACGGATCAGTCGTCTTGGTCCCTTAGCAGAAAAACAGCCCCAAAGCATGATGTTTCCATCCCCATGCTTCACAGTAGGTATGGTGTTCTTTGGATGCAACTCAGTATTTTTTCTTCTCCAAACACGACGAGTTGAATTTTTACCAAAAAGTTCTACTTTGGTGTTATCTTCTGGATCATCCAAATGCTCTTTAGCAAACTTCAGACAGGCCCAGACATGAACTGGCTTAAGCAGAGGGACACGTCTGGGACTGCATCATTTGAGTCCCTGGTGGCGTAGTGTGTTACTGATGGTAGCCTTTGTTTCTTTGGTCCTAGCTCTCTGCAGGTCATTCACTTGGTCCCTCGTGTGGTTCTGGGATTTTTGCTCACCGTTCTTGTGATCATTTTGACACCACGGGGAGAGATCTTGCGTGGAGCCCCAGATCGAGGGAGATTATCAGTGGTCTTGTATGTCTTCCATTTTCTAATAATTGCTCCCACAGTTGATTTCTTCACACCAAGCTGCTTGCCTATTGCAGATTCTGTTTTTCCAGCCTGGTGCAGGTCTACAATTTTGTTTCTGGTGTCCTTCGACAGCTCTTTCGTCTTGGCCATAGTGGAGTTTGGAGTGTGACTGTTTGTGGTTAAGTGGGAGAACTTGCACAATTGTTGGCTGACTAAATACTTTTTTGCCCCACTGTAATTTGGGCAAAATCACAGCAAAAACAGAAGGAAAAAAACTACTATATATCCTAAACCCATAGAGATAGCAAACAGAGCTAGAAGGGGAGGGGTCTGGGAGCTAGTAGAAAGTATCTGGTAATCTGATGATGATGTCATCCAATAGTCCACAGGAAGTCAGAGTCTGACATTCTGTTACTCATACTCACATTAAGCACAGTAACTTTTTGAGCTAGACTGGTGATCACATGGTTAAGTTATCATGAGTTATGACATGCATAGGTGCAGCTGTGCTGGAATAAAACAAATGGGGCTGGATGACTATTTATGGTGAGCGTGCATGATATGGGCAGCAAAAAAACTGAGTGCTTCTTTAAAGAAAAAAATGTGTATGGGCAGTAATGGAATTTATAGGGAGCTGTGTAGCTGTAGAGCGGACAAGTCTTTATCACTTGTGTGAGATTATTTTTATAGATATTCACATTCTGCGGATAGAAGAAATCTATCATTAAGAGATTACATGTCACGACAGACTATTCGGTGTTGAAAGCCACATTGTTGGTAACGAAATGAATAGAATTCTGTAGAAACCACAAAGGAAAGGGCTCAGCATTCAACAAGAGGAGGAGATGCTGAGGCTTAACTTACAGGAAAAGGTGTGATGAAATCATGAATGCATGTGTGTGACGTTGTTGGTCCCTCACAGGCATGTGAAACATACTTGCGTGCTCTCGTAAGCTTTGTCTTGTTGGACCCTAACCTTTAACCTCTCAACTCAATAGATGAGTTCAATGCTGAATAACAATGGTGACTATTCAATCCACACAATGACTGGAGAACCTTTTGGCTGAGGTAAAATATGTGAAGGAAAAATTTTTATTATAATGACTGACCCACCTGTGTACAGATAGGTGCCCCTGCTTACACAGCTTTACACTCTTTTATTGTTTGTCTAATTGTGCATGTTTGCATGACAGTATTACCGGACTAGCACATAATGGATGACTTGGCATTTTGGGGCCTTGAGGGGTTGGTCATTTCTGTACAGTTTGCTATTGCCAACCTTTTTTGTTGTGCACATCTGTAAAGAGACGTACTGTAGTGGAATATAACTTATTCCCTATCCAAAGGATAGGGGATGAGTTATAGATGGCGGGGAATCTGACCGCTGGGACCCCCCCACGATCTCCTGTATAGGGCCGCTGCAGTCTGCAGGAAGGGGGTGTTCCGTCCCCAGCATGACGCGGTGGCCGACACGCCACCCATGTATCCCATAGAGGCTACCTGTGGGGGGGGCACGGCGTTTTATGCGGACTGCCGCGGTCCCATACAGGAGATCGTGGGGGGTCCCAGCAGTCAGACTCTCCGCGATCTATAACTTATCCCTTATCCTTCGGATAAGCTATTTTCCACTACAGTAACTCCATTTAGTTAAAGCAAAAGTCAGACAGGCCCTGTCTCCTACAGGTCTGATACTGCCACATGTCAATTTATATTAGCTCCTTTGAAGCTGAGACTTACGCAGGGGGTCAGACCGCTGGGGCCCCCTGCGATCACCGGATGGGACCCCGGTGCTCTCAGTGAGGAGCATGTATCATCTAATGGTAGATGGCAAGCGCTCCATTCGTTTTTATGGGAGCGCCGAAAAGACCTGAGAGCTGTACTCGGGTCTTTTCGGCACTCCCTTAGGAATGAATTGAGCATGTGTTGGCTGCAGCATGCGCTCCTCACTGAGGGCCGGGTCCTGTCCCTTTGATCGCTGGAGGCCCAGTGTTCAGACCCCCCTCAATCAGCTACTTAACCTCTATCCTGTGGATAGGGGATAAGTTATTTTTCGCCGAAGATCTCTTTTAATTGTGTTGCCCCAGACACACAGCTTTTTTAATAAACCCTATGTATGATGGATGCCATCAAGTGGCATTTGTTATAAGTATACGTTGGCATTCCGGCATGTGTGTGGAGCCTGAGACATGACAACTGCCAGAAATGGAAACTGGCTGAATTTTTGGCCGACTACATTCGCTATTATTAGTTGCAATTTAAGCAGGAAAACATGTCATTTGGCCATAAATCCATTTGTAGCCTTAGCCTAATTCTTATGTAGTTAATACATTTTCCTTACATTGTTTATTTCTTAAATAGGACCCTTTCATTGTAAGAGAAAGTGGTCCCACATTGCCACAACAAATTATTGCATATGCTAGAAAGGAACTTAATGGGATACTCCACCCCTAGACATCCTTTGGATAGGGGATAAGATGTCTAGGGGCAGTGTACGTAGGGGCAGAGCAGATTTTGCTGACTATGAAATGTATTGCACCATCATTATGTGTTATCTGTAGCTGCCGATAGGGCTGCAAGTAATCAAAATGACCTTATTTCAGTTCTCTGTTAAATAGGTGTTTTTTTTACATCAATATAAACCTGGAAGTCTATAGGTGTACTATGATCTATTACAACATTAAAATGATTGCCAGTTATCTATTTCACAATGATTTTTTTGTGTAAATTAGAATTTAAGACACTACTACATAGCTTTACAAAGAAATTCTATTATTGTCATCTGCTGCTTTTAGTTGTCTTAGCCATACCTGTCTTACACGCAATATTCTGCAGTCTAACCGGTCCTGTAGTAATACACATCCTGTATAATAGAAACTTTTCTCCACAGTTAAATGAGAACTGCCAGATGAACTATGTATTAAAGATGGTTTCCTTAAAGGGGTACTCCGGTGAAAAACTATTTTTTTTTTATTTAAATGAACTGGTGCCAGAAAGTTAAACAGATTTGTAAATTACTTCTATTAAAAAATCTTAATCCTTTTAGTACTTTTTAGCAGCTGTATACTACAGAGGAAATGTTTTACTTTTTTTATTTCTTTTTTTGTCTTGTCCACAGTGCTCTCTGCTGACACCTCGGTCTGTGTCAGGAACTGTCTAGAGCAGCATAGGTTTGCTATGGGGATTTTCTCCGGCTCTGAACAGTTCCTGATACAGGCATCAGGTGTCAGCATAGAGCACTGTGGACAACACAAAAAAGAAATTCAAAAAACAAAGATTTTCCTATGTAGCAAACAGCTGCTAAAAAGTACTGAAAGGATTAAGATTTTTTAACAGAAGTAATTTACAAATCTGTTTAACTTTCTGGCACCAGTTCATTTAAAAAAAAGTTTTCCACCGGAGTACCTCTTTATCTGCATTTTAGTTTGTAGTGTATTTCTTGGTATTTTTAACTGTTTCTTTTTGTGTTTTTTTTTTTTTTGTATTTTTTGTTTTGCTTTTGGGGGTGGGGGAGTGTTCCTCTAAAGATGCTAGTGATATATATACAGTACAGACCAAAAGTTTGGACACACCTTCTCATTCAAAGAGTTTTCTTTATTTTCATGACTATGAAAATTGTAGATTCACACTGATGGCATCAAAACTATGAATTAACACATGTGGAATTATAGACATAACAGAAAAGTGTGAAACTACTGAAATTATGTCATATTCTAGGTTCTTCAAAGTAGCCACCTTTTGCTTTGATTACTGCTTTGCACACGCTTGGCATTCTCTTGATGAGCTTCAAGAGGTAGTCACCTGAAATGGTTTTCCAACAGTCTTGAAGGAGTTCCCAGAGATGCTTAGCACTTGTTGGCCCTTTTGCCTTCACTCTGCTGTCCAGCTCACCCCAAACATCTCGATTGGGTTCAGGTCTGGTGACTGTGGAGGCCAGGTCATCTGGCGCAGCACCCCATCACTCTCCTTCTTGGTCAAATAGCCCTTGCACAGCCTGGAGGTGTGTTTGGGATCATTGTCCTGTTGAAAAATAAATGATGGTCCAACTAAACGCAAACCGGATGGAATAGCATGCCGCTGCAAGATGCTGTGTTAGCCATGCTGGTTCAGTATGCCTTCAATTTTGAATAAACCCCAACAGTGTCACCAGCAAAGCACCCCCACACCATCACACCTCCTCCTCCATGCTTCACGGTGGGAACCAGGCATGTAGAGTTCATCCGTTCACCTTTTCTTCGTCGCACAATGACACGGTGGTTGGAACCAAAGATCTCAAATTTGGACTCATCAGACCAAAGCACAGATTTCCACTGGTCTAATGTCCATTCCTTGTGATCTTTAGCCAAAACAAGTCTCTGCTTGTTGCCTGTCCTTAGCAGTGGTTTCCTAGCAGATATTCTACCATGAAGGCCTGATTCACACAGTCACAGTTGTTCTAGAGATGTGTCTGCTGCTAGAACTCTGTGTGACATTGACCTGGTCTCAAATCTGAGCTGCTGTTAACCTGCGATTTCTGAGGCTGGTGACTCGGATGAACTTATCCTCCGCAGCAGAGGTGACTCTTGGTCTTCCTTTCCTGGGGCGCTCCGCATGTGAGCCAGTTTCTTTGTAGCTCTTGATGGTTTTTGTGACTGCACTTGGGGACACTTTCCTAGAATATGGCATATTTTCAGTTGTTTCACACTTTTTTGTTGTCTATAATTCCACATGTGTTAATTCATAGTTTTGATGCCTTCAGTGTGAATCTACAATTTTCATAGTCATGAAAATAAAGAAAACTCTTTGAATGAGAAGGTGTGTCCAAACTTTTGGTCTGTACTGTATATATATATATCTCAAAAGAAAGAGGTTCGGGGAGCACCGTGTAACAGGATTCCGGATCCACGTGGGTGCCAAGCTTCGGGAACCGACCAATTCCCACAAAGTACAGAAAAAAGGTAGAAGCGGCACTCTGGCTTGTAGGTGAAACAATCACAAAGTTTTATTCACACATCTGTGCAGGCACAGATGTGTGAATAAAACTTTGTGATTGTTTCACCTACAAGCCGGAGTGCCGCTTCTACCTTTTATATATATAAATTGCACTATTGCACTTCATGTTTCCCCGAAAATAAGCCCTAGCAGTATTTTCAGGGTGGGCTGCAATATAAGCCCTACCCCGAAAATAAGACCTAGACCAGGGGTAATTAACTGGCGGACCGCGGTCCAGATCCGGACCGTGGCCACCAGTAATACCCACAGAAACGATCCCCCCGCCCCCGGCCACCACCCCCCTCCCCGCCCACCTTTGGCTGGTCCCATATCTAACTATCTATCTTACACTGTCATACCGTACGGAAGCTGCAGCGGGACCTCCTTCTGTTTCTTAGCAGCCGGGGCAGGGACGCGGTGTCCCTGCCCCCGGATGCTAAGCAACAGAAGGAGGTCCTGCCGCTGCCGAGAGCTGCAGCTTCCATACGGTATGAAGGTGTAAGGTGCTGTAGTTTATTATAGCAGAGAGGTGGGGGGCACTGTAGGAGTGTGGAGGACAACGGGGGAAGGGGAGGATGGGGGGCTGTAGCAGTGTGGAGGATGGGGGGCTGTAGCAGTGTGGAGGATGGGGGGGCTGTAGCAGTGTGGAGGATGGGGGGCTGTGGGAGGATGGGGGCTGTAGCAGTGTGGAGGATGGGGGGCTGTGGGAGGATGGGGGGCTGTAGCAGTGTGGAGGGTGGGGGGCTGTGGGAGGATGGGGGGCTGTAGCAGTGTGGAAGATGGGGGGCTGTGGGAGGATGGGGGGCTGTAGCAGTGTGGAGGATGGGGGGCTGTGGGAGGATGGGGGGCTGTAGCAGTGTGGAAGATGGGGGGCTGTGGGAGGATGGGGGGCTGTAGCAGTGTGGAGGATGGGGGGCTGTGGGAGGATGGGGGGCTGTAGCAGTGTGGAAGATGGGGGGGTGTGGCATTCTCCACACTGCTACAGCCCCCCTTCCTCCACACTGCTACAGCCCCCCATCCTCCACACTGCTACAGCCCCCCATCCTCCCACAGCCCCCCATCCTCCACACTCCTGCAGCCGCACCATAAATAAATAAGCCCTACCCTGAAAATAAGCCCTAGTGTGTTTTTTTTGGGACTAAAATTAATATAAGACCCTGCTTATTTTCGGAGAAACACTGTACTTAAGCATTTTGTTTTGGTTTGTGGCATATTTTGGGTCTTTTTTTTTCAGTTTTTGGTTGTGTTTGTTTTTTTTTTTTTTTTCAAAAACGCAGCATGTTTTTTTTGGTGTGACATTGGTTCTGCTGCTTCTTTCATAGGCTTATTATAGGCCTTGAAAAGTTCCCACCATATGCCACCAAAAGCTTTATACTAGGCCAGGCAAAAGACGTGGCAAACTTGTCACATGGGCTCATGGGCAGCATGATGAATTTGGCGTACTTGCTAGATAAGTTTGACATTTTTCTCTTCCTTATGCCACCTTTTGGTTGTCTTACTTTAAGCCAGTGTGTTCCCAACCAGGGAGCGTCCAGCTGTTTCAAAACTACAACTCCCAGCATGCCCGGACAGCCTTTGGCTGTCCAGGCATGCTGGGAGTTGTAGTTTTGCAACGGCTGACGACCTCCTGGTTGGGAAACAATGCGTTTAGTCAAAGTTTTGCACCATAATTTTAATTCACACTGAAGAGTCTAAAGCCAGAGCCCCTTCCATCCTATTATAAATCTGATGCAAGGCAAGTTACAGCTTTTTTGGAGCAAGTAAATGTCTTCCTTTGTGTTTTCAATTTCCCACCATTTTCAAGATCTATGCTTGTTGCTAGTGAAAAGAAAAATCCTTGTTTCTATCTAGTACTTCCCATAGAGAACTGACTGTAAGATATTAAAACTCCAAACTGATATATTTTATCCAGCGGAAGGTAGAATAAGGACAGATTTAGGTTATTAGGTTTGTACAAGTTTTATCTCTCTGGAAATAAACAAGAATATTGTCATTCACTTATAGCAAGCGGAGATGTTAAAAATGGCGAGGATTAAAAAATATAGAAAGAGGGATAACTTCTCATTCTACAATAACTAAGCATTATTCACCTAAAATTGGCAACCCTTCTAAACCGTGTGTCTAGTGTGTTTGCTTAGGTTTACATGCTGTCTATCCAATAGAAGAGATCTGCACAGCTTAATGTAATACAAGAAAACATGGGCCTTGTAGCCAACATTAAAGTGGTACTCTGGAGGAAAAAAAATATTTGCTAATTAACTGGTGCCAGAAAGTCAAGCCGATTTGTAAATTACTTCTGTTTAAAATTCTTAACCCTTTCAGCTGCCGTATACTACAGAGAAAGTTGTATAATTCTTTCCAGTCTGACCACAGTGCTCTCTTCTGACACTTCTGTCCAGTTCAGGAACTGTCCAGAGCAGGAGAGGTTTGCTATGGGGATTTGATCATGCTCTAGCAGAGAGCACTGTGGTCAGACTGGAAAGAACTAATTATTAACGGGGATCAGGAAAAAGCAAATATATTAAACAAATTCTTCTCCACTGTGTTCACCGAGGAAAATGAAATGCCAGGTGAAATACAGCAAGATAAGGTAAACTCCCCAGTACAGATCACCTGTCTAACCCAGGAAGAAGTACAGTGCTGCCTACAAAAAAATCAAAATAGACAAATCACCAGGTCCAGATGGCATTCACCCCCGTGTTCTAAAGGAATTAAGTAATGTAATAGACAGACCCCTTTTAATATTCAGGGACTCTATAGTAACAGGAACTGTTCCCCAGGACTGGCGCATGGCAAATGTGGTGCCAATATTTAAAAAGGGGTCAAAAGGTGACCCCAGGAATTATAGACCTGTTAGTTTAATTCCTTAACGACGAAGGACGTATATTTACGTCCTCCGCCGGCTCCCGCTATATGCCGCGGGTTCACGCGGTGACCCCGCGTCACATCGGGTCGTTCCCGGCGGCCATCAACTGCCGGGACCCGCGGCTAATACAGGACATCACCGATCGTGGTGATGCCCTGTATTAACCCTTCAGACGTGGCTATCAAAGCTGACCGCCGCGTCTGAAGCGAAAGTGAAACTACCTCGGTTGCTCAGTCGGGCTGTTTGGGACCGCTGCGGTGAAATCGCGGCATCACAGCTTACAGGACACCGGGAGGGAGCCTACCTGCCTCCTCGGTGTCCGATCGGCGAATGACTGCTCCGTGCCTGAGATCCAGGCAGGAGCAGTCAAGCCCCGATAACACTAATCACAGGCGTGTTTATACATGCCAGTGATCTGAGTAAAAGATCAGTGTTTGTAATGTTATAGGCCCCTATAAAAAAAAGGGTTAATAAAGAACATTTAACTCCTTCCCTAATAAAAGTTTGAATCACCCCCCTTTTCCCATTAAAAAACATAAAACAGTGTAAATAAAAATAAACATATATGGTATTGCCGTGTGCATAAATGTCCGAACTATAAAAATATATCATTAATTAAACCACATGGTCAATGGCGTACACGTAAAAAAATTCAAAAGTCCAAAAAAGCATATTTTTGGTCACTTTTTTTACCATTTAAAAATGAATAAAAAGTGATCAAAAAGTTCAATCAAAACAAAAATGGTACCGATAAAAACTTTAGATCACGGTGCAAAAAATGAGCCCTCATATCGCCCGGTACGTTGAAAAATTAAAAAGTTATAGGGGTCAGAAGAAGACATTTTTAAACATATACATTTTCCTGCATGTAGTTATGATTTTTTCCAGAAGTCCGACAAAATCAAACCTATATAAGTAGGATATCATTTTAATCGTATGGACCTACAGAATAATGATAAGGTGTCATTTTTACCAAAAATATGCACTGCGTAGAAACAGAAGCCCCCAAAAGTTACAAAATGGCGTTTTTTCTTCGATTTTGTCGCACAATGATTTTTTTTTCCGTTTGGCCGTGGATTTTTGGGTAAAATGACTAATGTCACTGCAAAGTAGAATTGGTGACGCAAAAAATAAGCCATAACATGGATTTTAAGGTGGAAAATTGAAAGGTTTATGATTTTTAAAAGGTAAGAAGGAAAAAACAAAAGTGCAAAAACTGAAAAACCCTGAGTCCTTAAGGGGTTAACCTCCGTTGTATGTAAATTGTTAGAGGGCTTTCTAAGGGATGCTGTTTTGGAGTATCTTGATAAAAATAAATGTATGACCCCATATCAGCATGGCTTTATGGCTATATAGTTCCCCCACATTAGGTGCAGTATGGTTCCCCCACATTAGGTGCAGTACAGTTCCCCCACATTAGGTCGCAGTATAGCTCCCCCCACATTAGCTGCAGTATAGTTCCCCCACATTAGGTGCAGTATAGTTCCCCCACATTAGCTGCTGTATAGTTCCCCCACATTAGATGCAGTATTGTTCCCTACATTAGGTGCAGTAGAGTTCCCCACATTAGGTGTAGCATAGTTCCCCACATTAGGTGTAGTATAGTTCCCCTACATTAGGTGCAGTATAGTTCCCCACATTAGGTGCAGTATAGTTCCCCACGTTAGGTGCAGTATAGTTCCCCACATTAGGTACAGTATAGTTCTCCCACATTAGCTGCAGTATAGTTCTCCCACATTAGGTGCAGTATAGTTCCCCCACATTAGGTGCAGTATAGTTCCCCCACATTAGGTGCAGTATAGTCCCCCCACATTAGGTGCAGTATAGTTCCCCCACATTAGGTGCAGTATAGTCCCCCCACATTAGGTGCAGTATAGTCCCCCCACATTAGGTGCAGTATAGTCCCCCCACATTAGGTGCAGTATAGTCCCCCCACATTAGGTGCAGTATAGTTCCCCCACATTAAGTGCAGTATAGCTCTCCACATTAGGTGCAGTACAGTTCCCCCACATTAGGTGCAGTATAGTTTCCCCACATTAGGTGCAGTATAGTCCCCCCACATTAGGCGCAGTATAGTCCCCCCACATTAGGTGCAGTATAGCCCCCCCACATTAGGTGCAGTATAGTCCCCCCACATTAGGTGCAGTATAGCCCCCCCCCCCCCCCACATTAGGTGCAGTATAGTTCCCCCACATTAGGTGCAGTATAGCTCTCCACATTAGGTGCAGTACAGTTCCCCCACATTAGGTGCAGTATAGCTTCCCCACATTAAGTGCAGTACAGTTCCCCCACATTAGGTGCAGTATAGTTCCCCCACATTAGGTGCAGTATAGTCCCCCCACATTAGGTACAGTATAGTCCCCACACATTAGGTGCAGTATAGTCCCCCCCACATTAGGTGCAGTATAGTCCGCCCACATTAGGTGCAGTATAGTTCCCCCACATTAGGTGCAGTATAGCTCTCCACATTAGGTGCAGTATAGTTTTCCACATTAGGTGCAGTACAGTTCCCCCACATTAGGTTGGCAGTACAGTTCCCCCACATTAGGTGCAGTATAGTTCCTCACATTAGGTGCAGTATAGTTCCCCACATTAGGTGCAGTATAGTTCCCCACATTAGGTGCAGTATAGTTCCTCACATTAGATGCAGTACAGTTCCCCCACATTAGGTGCAGTATAGTTCCCCACATTAGGTGCAGTATAGTTCCCCACATTAGGTGCAGTATAGTTCCTCACATTAGATGCAGTACAGTTCCCCCACATTAGGTGCAGTATAGTTCCCCACATTAGGTGCAGTATAGTTCCTCACATTAGGTGCAGTATAGTTCCCCACATTAGGTGCAATATAGTTCCCCACATTAGGTGCAGTATAGTTCACCCACATTAGGTGCAGTATAGTTCCCCCACATTAGGTGCAACTGGTATTCTAAACAGTATCCATAGACTGCTGGGTTCCCCTGGCAGGAGATGTGATGTCATGCCACGCCCCCTACATTCATGTCTATGGGTGGGGGCATGATGGCTGTCACGCAAAGCTCCTTATAGGACCTGTTGCAAAACTACAACTCCCAGCATGCCCAGACAGCCTTGGGCTTTTGGTAGGTTACATCCTATCCCCTGTCCTGTGGATGAGTGTCTGACCCCATCGGTCGGCTCTACTGTGCAGCTTTCTGTGAGAATCTGTGGAGCCTTCACTTTCTGTGCAGCTGTCAATCAAGCTCAGTGCAGAGAAGCACATCCTGAATTTAGACTCCTGCCAGGCCGAGAGGAGACCAAACTCACTGCATTAATTGCAGCAGGGAACAGAACAGAGCCACCTAGTGGCTGATTTATCTATTACATTTGAAACATATTTAGGTTGATCATTTTAAAAGCAAGTGAATGGGAAAGTATCTGCTAAAAGGAATACTGTATTAAAAGTTTTATTTGGTGACAGGCACTCTTTAAACATAGAAAGATGTTACTGCTAATATAATGTATTTATATGTATTTATATTCAATACTTCATTGTATAGTGTTTCTAGCAGTGTTTTCCAAACAGTGCACCTCCAGCTGTTGCAAAATTATAACTCTTAGCATGCCTGGACAGCATTTGGCTGTAGTTTTGCAACAGCTGGAGACACACTGTTTGGAAAACGCCGGTTTATAGACTATGATGGAACACAAGTGAGCCAGCCACTTATGTAATGTACCAGAGTTCCCCATTAATGTTGGCATGGTACCTCGTTGCTTCCCAGTACTTGCACTAGCTCTACGTGGATGTTAGGAGTTTTTTTTTAATCTGTGCACTTCCTGTAGTTACACCATGATATTGCTTTTTTATATTAACCCTATTTATAAATGCACAAAGAATAGAATAAAAGACAAAAAAGTTAAGCAAATGCATGAAGCAGAAGTTTAGCGAGGGCATGCACAAGAAATCCCAGTGACATGACAGATAGCGTTCTGCTATAAACTGCTTTGGTATATAGTTCAAGCTTGAAAAAAGTAAACAGAAGAAATGTCAATTTCCCCGCACTGGAAAGCCTGGTTTATTCACATTTGCACAGAGCGGGATACGTTCCAAACACGCAGAGCTCCCTGTAGGACCTAGGATTTATGAAAGGAAAGGTACTCCTTAAATGGGCATAAGTGCCTGTGTGATTGGCTATGGGGAGTCAGGGTGACCTGCAGCTTGTGTGTGTGTCTATGGAGAGATGTGGGATAGCAGCTGAAAGGAGGCGGACCAGCCTGCCCAGAGCGTTTCAAGCACACAAAGAACAGCACTAGAAACCAAATAAGGAATTGTCAGGCCAGGATTTTCAGAATACAAGTTATTTTGGGGGATTTGGAGAAAGCTAGAGCTTGTGTAACTCAGGGATTTCTTTCTAGGCTTGAGAATAAACATAGTAACATACACTGATCCAAAAAAAAATAAAGGGAACACTAAAACAACACAATGTAACTCCATTTCTGTGAAATCACACTGTCCACTCAGGAAGAAACACATTGACAATCAATTTCACATGCTGTTGTGCAAATGGAACAGACAACAGGTGGAAATTATAGGCAATTAGCAAGACACCCCCAATAAAAAAAAGTGGTTCTGCAGGTGGAGACCACAGACCACTTCTCAGTTCCTATGCTTCTTGGCTGATGTTTTGGTCACTTTTGAATGCTGGCAGTGCTGCTGGTATTGCAGCTCATCCAGGATGGCACATCAATGTGAGCTGTGGCAAGAAGGTTTGCGGTGTCTGTCAGCATAGTGTCCAGAGCATGGAGGCGCTACCAGGAGACAGGCCAGTACATCAGGAGATGTGGAGGAGGCCGTAGGAGGGCAAGAACCCAGCAGCAGGACCGCTACCTCCACCTTTGTGCAAGGAGGAGCAGGAGGAGCACTGCCAGAGCCCTGCAAAATGACCTCCAGCAGGCCACAAATGTGCATGTGTCCACTCAAACAGTCAGAAACAGACTCCATGTGGTTCGTATGAGGGCCCACGACGTCCACAGCTGGGGGGTTGTGCTTACAGCCCAACACCGTGCAGGACGTTTGGCATTTGCCAGAGAACACCAAGATTGGCAAATTCACCACTGGCATCCTGAGCTCTTCACAGATGAAAGCAGGTTCACACTGAGCACATGTGACAGACGTGACAGAGTCTGGAGACGCCATGGAAAATGTTCTGCGGCCTGCAACAGCCTCCAGCATGATCGGTTTAGAGGTGGGTCAGTAATGGTGAGGGGTGGCATTTCTTTGGGGGGCCGCACAGCCCTCCATGTGCTTACTAGAGGTAGCCTGACTACCATTAGGTACCGAGATGAGATCTTCAGACCCCTTGTGAGACCAAATGCTGGTGCGGTTGGCCCTGGATTCCTCCTAATGCTAGACCTCATGTGGCTGGAGTGTGTAAGCAGTTCCTGCAAGAGGAAGGCATTGATGCTATGGACTGGCCCGCCTGTTCCCCGAACCTGAATCAGATTGAGCACATCTGGGACATCATGTCTCGCTCCATCCAACAATGCCACATTGCACCACAGACTGTCCAGGAGTTGGCGGATGCTTTGGTCCAGGTCTGGGACATCCCTCAGGAGACCATCCGCCACCTCATCAGGAGCATGCCCAGGCACTGCAGAGATGTCATACGGAAACGTGGAGGCCACACACACTACTGAGCCTCATTTTGACTTGTTTTAAGGACACTACATCAAAGTAGGATCAGCCTGTAGTGTGGTTTTCCTCTTTGATTTTGAGTGTGACTCCATATCCAGACTTCCATGGGTTGATAAATTTGATCATTTTTGTGTGATTTTGTTATCAGCACATTCAACTGTGTAAAGACGAAAGTATTTCATACGATTAGTTCATTCATTCAGATTTAGGATGTGTTATCTTGGTGTTCCCTTTACTTTTTTGAGCAGTGTAGTAACATAGTAACATAGTTCATGAGGTTGAAAAAAAGAGTCCACCAAGTTCAACCTATATCCCTAATGAGTCCCTACTGAGTTGATCCAGAGTAAGGCAAAAAAAAAAAAACTCATACCAGAGGTAAAAATTTATTCCCGACTCCAAATATGGCAGTCAGAATAAATCCCTGGATCAACATTCTGGGGGAGATTTATCAAAGTTGTCTATGTCCCACATCAATAACGACCAAACTACAGAGGGTTAGGCTGTTCTATTGTGCGCCTAATTTATCAAAAGGATCACGGCTCTTGATAAATTCTGTGCACAGACTTCGGGATCTATGCTTTAGACTTTATTTAAAACTGCTCCAGCATGGTCTGACATTTCAGTGTACTTTCAGCCGATGCGATTTGTCGCTGAAAAGTTGCTTTTGATAAATTCAGCACCAATGCATTTTTCTGTCTAAAATAGACTAGAATGCATCATGTTCTAAAAATCCTCTAAAGCAAAAGTCGCAGAAAAGTCGCACATATTTAGACTGCGACTTTCTGTGCGACAAATTTAGACAGGAAAAAACAGTCTAAATCCTTTGATAAATATCCCCCTCTGTCTCTATAAATCTAGTATACATAACCAGCGATGTTATTACTCTCTGCGCTGGTGTAGAAACCTTCTTTCCTCAAGATGTAGAGGATGCCCCCTTGTCATAGATACAGTCCTGGGTATAAATAGATAATGGGAGAGATCTCTGTACTGTCCCCTGATATATTTATACAGTGAACCCCCGACCTACGATGGCCCCGACATACGATAATTTCAACATACGATGGCCTCTCAGAGGCCATTGCATGTTGAAGGCAGCATCAACATATGATGCTTTTGTATGTCGGTACCAGCCCATAAACGGCCATCCGGCAGCGCAGACTGCTTCAGCTGCCGCTGGATAGCCGTTTAAGGTGCCCCGTGTGGTCCGGTGATGATCACTCACCTGTCCCAGGCTCTCCGGACCGTCCGCTTCAGGATCCCCTGCATCGCCATCGCTCTCCTTCTTTGTCATCACGTCATCGCGCAAGCTGTCCCGTCATCCAATAGGAGTGGCGTGCGTAGCGACGTGATGATGGCGATGGAGAGCGACGATCCCAGGCAGCAGAGACGGTCCGGAGCGGCGGGGGGCACCCCGGGGACGCGGCGACAGCGATGTAGGGCAACATCCAGGGCAGTGGTGACGGTCCGGAGCGGCGGAGACAAGTGAGTATAACTTCCTATACTTTACATTGCACGGATCCCTCAACATACGTTGGTTTCAACTAACGATGGTTTATTTGGAACGAATTACCAGCGTATGTTGAGGGACCACTGTACATAGTTATTAGGTCGCCCCTAAGCCTTCTTTTTCTAAACTAAATAACCCTAATTCTGATAATCTTTCTGGGTACTGTAGTCCTCCCATTCCCTGTATTACTCTGGTTGCCCGTCTTTGAACCCCCTCCAGCTCCTCTATATCTTTCTTGTACACTGGTGCACAATACTGTACACAGTATTCTATGTGTGGTCTGACTAGTGATTTGTACAGTGGTAGAATTATTTCCTTGTCGTGGGCATCTATGCCCCTATTGATGCACCCCATGATTTTATTTGCCTTGGCAGCAGCTGCCCGACACTAGTCACTACAACTAAATTTACTATTAACTAAGACTCCCAATTCCTTTTCCATGTCAGTCGTCCCAAGTGTTCTCCCATTTAATACATAATCCCAGCCCAGATTTTTCTTCCCCATGTGCATTACCTTACATTTATCAGTGTTGAACCTCATCTGCCACTTCCCAGCCAAAACCTCCAACCTATCCAGATCCATTTGTAACAGTGCACTGTCCTCTATTGTGTTTACCACTTTGCAGAGTTTAGTATCATCTGCAAAGATTGCTACTTTACTATTCAACCCCTCTACAAGGTCATTAATGAATATATTAAATAGAACAGGACCCAAGACTTAACCCTGTGGTACCCCACTAGTAACAGTCACCCAATCAGAATAAGTACCATTAATAACCACCCTCTGTTTCCTATCAGTGAGCCAGTTACTTACCCACTTACACACATTCTCCCCCAGACCAATCCTTCTAATTTTATGTACTAATCTTTTATGTGGCACCATATCAAATGCTTTGGAAAAATCCAGATATACGACATCCAGCGATTGGCCCCGGTCCCGTCTGGAGCTCACCTCCTCATAAAAGCTGATCAGGTTAGTATGACAGGACCGATCCCTCATAAAGCCATGCTGATATGGAGTCATACATTTATTTTTTTATCAAGATTCTCCAAAATAGCATCCCTTAGAAAACCCTCAAACAATTTACATACAACGGAGGTTAAACTAACAGGTCTAAAATTCCTGGGATCACCTTTTGATCCCTTTTTAAATATTGGCACCACATTTGCTATGCGCCAGTCCTGGGGAACCTTCCCTGCCACTATAGTGTGCTTGAATATTAAAAATAGGGCTCTGTCTATTACATTATTTAATTCCTTTAGAACACGGGGGTGAATGCCATCTGGGCCTGGTGATTTGTCTATCTTTTTTTTTTTTTTTTGTATGTGGCACTGGAATTCTTACAGAAAAGAAAAACACCCTTCTTATGATCTCTTCTTTCATCCTCTCTGTCTGTACAAAACATGTTTGTTCTTTAACTTAAAGTCCTTAAGTCTGATACCTTGTCTTGTAAAGCTGAGTATTCTGCAATATAGTGAGCACGTCATGTAAAAGCTTTGGTTCAGGAAAAGAGGTTTCTAAAGCTGGTAGTGTATCGTGACGCAGAAGGTTGAACATTTTAAGGGCGCCATCATATATTTGTAGCGATCTGACAGTGACTGGCCACAACTGATGCCACAACTGATGTCACAACTGATGGCTGGGTGCATCAGTTATCCATGGCTCCAGTGTCCAGGTATTTCTCCAGGTCTGACAGGGGAACGCTGCCCCATCCGGCATGTCGGGCAATATGGCATGGCATTACTGAGGTGCCAAATAAATCTGAACTGTCCAATTAAAATGAATGGGATCAGTTTGATCATTAGTTTCCTTCCAGCACTTTTCTACTGCAATGGAGAAAAACTGAGCCAGATCTATGCATACAGATTGAGATGCTACATTTTTAAACCTTTTTTATTACTATACAACTGTTTATGTTCCTATTTCTAAATGAATTTAGGATATACTATTTTAAAAATTAAATTATATACTATTTTGTATTACATAATATTACATACTAATTTGTATTACTTTCTATTTTGTATTACAGACCTGTAGTGCAGAATTACATGGGCCTACACTATACATCTTTGTGCTTTTATATTCTTTATACACTGACTTTAGACCAATACAAACTTATTATATGTACATTTTTGATATCGGTTTTCTACATATTCCAAGACCACATAGCTATACATACATCATAACTGTATAAAGTTCAGCTTGAAGTCTGCAATGTAACACAGTCATGGTCATAAATGTTGGCACCCCTGAAATTTTTTTAAAAAATGAAGTATTTCTCACAGAAAAGGATTACAGTAACACATGTTTTGCTATATACATGTTTATTCTCTTTGTGTGTATTGAAACTAAACCAAAAAGGGAGGAAAAAAAGCTAATTGGACATGATGTCACACCAAACTCCAAAAATGGTCTGGACAAAATTATTGGCACCCTTAACTTAATATTTGGTTGCACACCATTTGGAAAAGATAACTGAAATCAGTCGCTTCCTATAACCATCAATAAGCTTCTTACACCTCTCAGCCGGAATATTGGACCACTCTTTCTTTGCAAACTGCTCCTGGTCTCTCTTATTGGAAGGGCGCAATTTAAAAATCTCTCCACAGGTGTTCAGTGGGATTTAGATCTGGACGCATTGCTTTGTTGCCATCCATTTCTTTTTTTTCTTTTTTTTAAAGTATGTTTGGGGTCATTGTCCTGCTGGAAGACCCAAGATCTCGGACGCAAACCCAGCTTTCTGACACTGGGCTGTACAGTGTGATCCAAAATCCATTGGTAATCCTCAGATTTCATGATACCTTGCACACATTCAAGGCACCCAGTGCCCGAGGCAGTAAAACAACCCCAAAACATAATTGAACCTCCAACTTATTTCACTGTAGATACTGTGTTCTTTTCTTTGTAGGACTCATTCTGTTTTCGGTAAACATTAGAATGATGTGCTTTACCAAAAAGCTCTATCTTGGTCTCATCTGTCCAAAAGACGTTTTCCCAGAAGGATTTTGGCTTCCTTATGTTCATTTTGGCAAAATGTAGTTTTGCTTTTTTATGTCTCTGTGTCAACAGTGGGGTCCTCCTGGATCTCCTGCCATAGTGTTTCATTTCATTTAAATGTCGATGGATAGTTTGCGCTGTTCGACACTGATGCTCCCTGAGTCTGCAGGACAGCTTTCATATCTTTGGAACTTGTTTGGGGCTGCTTATCCACCATCTGGACTATCCTGAGTTTACACCTTTCATCAATTTTTCTCTTCCGTCCATGCCCAGGGAGATTAGCTACAGCGCCATGGGTTGCAAACTTCTTGATAATGTTGCGCACTGTGGACAAAGGCAAATCTAGATCTCTGGAGATGGACTTGTAACCTTGAGATTGTTGATATTTTTCCACAATTTTGGTTCCCAGTTCCTCAGACAGTTCTCTTCTCCTCATTCTGTTGTCCATGCTTGGTGTGGCACACACAGACACACAATGCAAATACAATGTGAACTTCTCTCCTTTTTATCTGCTTTCAGGTGCGATTTTTATATTGCCCACACTTGTTTCTTGCCCCAGGTGAGTTTAAAGGAGCATCACATGCTCGAAACAATCTTATTTTTCCACAATTTTGAAAGGGTGCCGATAATTTGGTCCAGCCCATTTTTGGAGTTTGGTGTGACATAATGTCCAATTTGCTTTTTTTCCCTCCCTTTTTTGGTTTAGTTCCAATACACACAAAGGGAATAAACATGTGTATAGCAAAACATGTGTTACTGCAATCCTTTACTGTGATAAATATAATGTGTAATTTTTACCGAAAAGTGCACTGCGTAGAAGCGGAAGCCCCATGTCGCAAAATGGCATTTTCTTTTTAATTTTGCCCCACTAATCATTTTTTGGAGTTTTCGCCATAGATTTTGTGGTAAAATGCTTGATGTCATTACAAAGTAAAATTGGTGGTACAAAAAACAAGCCTTCATATGGGTCTGTAGGTGGAAAATTGCAAGCAGTATGATTTTTAGAGGGTGAGGAGGAAACAAAAGTGCAAAAATGAAAATAAAAGAAACTGTGGTTGTCCTTAAGGGGTTAAACAATGGTTTGCCCCATCAAGTTGAACTCTATACTCCAGAATAGAATGAGAATTGGAAACCAGAATTTTAAAAATGTTTGCAAATTTATAAAAAACTTGAAATTTAGCTCAAGCTTTTTGGTCATCTTTCTGATGTTTTTACGCCTTAATTGAAGTCACCTGTGGTAAATACAGCTAAATGGACAGGATTTGGAAATACACAGCCCCTGATCATTTAAGGTCTCACAGCTGACATTGTATATCATAGGAGAAACCAAGTCATAAGCTGGAAAGAACTGCCTGTAGAGCTCAGACAGGATTGTGTGGAGCCACAAATCTGAAAGGCACAAACACATTTCTGCTGCATCTCTTAAAGTGTAGCCATCATTAACAAAAACTTTTGATATAATGTAGTAAATACCATTATATGTACAGTATATTTTAGAGAGACCACAAAGTAGATAATTTTAACTGCTCCTGTTCATGAAATATCTCTATTTGCGTATGTTTGTATATGTCTTCCAATGAACATTAACCTAGTGATCTACTAGGAAGCATGCTTCTCTTTACCACTACAAGGTAGATACAGCACTGACATATGCACACACACATACATAGTTACCGTGCCAGAGTACACACAGCACACACACATATATAAGTGCAGGGTAAATAACAATGGGTGTTGGCACTGTTGAAAAAAGGAGCAATATCTCTGATAAAGAGAAATTGTTCAACAGCAATATAGTTTACAAGCACAAGGGTGGTGCGAGTACAGTTAATCTCTAGGGTATTCCTGTATTAAGCAATACTTTTTGAAGACATAGTACATAGAAAGAAGAGGGGAAAACAATGAAGGGGTTGCCAACATAACCAACATATTATTTAATATGCACTTAACCAAATAATTACATACTCGACCATTGACATCAAAGTGATGTGTTACATAACATAGAACGCTGCAATGGAAAAATAAACACACAAGCATTAACATAAAAAACATATTAATACACTGGGAGAGATGTATTTCTACTGGTGTACTGTCTAAGCAGGGCATATAGCTATAGGGGTTTGAAAGGCAGCAGTATCACCCAGGCCGCAGTAAAAACTAACAGCTGTCTTACACATATTTTCACAAAAAGAGGTGTAGGGGCTTGTAAAACACCATGGCCGACATTTATCAATGAGTTTACACCTTTTTTTCTCTGTACAAAAGGCGCTATTTTGGCGCACAGTGTGTTATTTTGCGCCTTTTGGTGGTAGAATATTTTAGTCATTCCAGATGTTTTGGAGTAGCAGTACACGCTTTTCAATTCAGCATATGCCGTGGACTGAAATTTACGAACTGCGCCTTTTTGTAAAAAGGCGCAAAAAAGGCGCAAAGCCACTGAAAAGTCTCTAAAACTACACCCTCCCAGACCTGGCGTAGCTTTTTGGTGTATGTGAAGAGAGAAATTTCAGAAAATGTGACCTGCACAAAATGTATCAAATGCTCTGTGACCATTTAATAGATTTGCTGCTCCTACACATTACCAGCACACAAAAAAAGGGTGTAAAAAAAATGCTTCACTTACACCTACAATGATAAATGCTTCACTTACACCTACAATGATAAATGCTTCACTTACACCTACAATGATAAATGCTTCACTTACACCTACAATGATAAATGCTTCACTCACACCTACAATGATAAATGTGGGCCCATATGTATTGAGGCAAAAAAAAAGCTGACATAAATACATTGATAATACTGCCTTGTGTTGTAAATATTCTCCATATGGGAGATTTATCAAAACCTGTGCAGAGGGAAACTTGCGCAGTTGCCCATAGCAACCAATCAGCTTGCTTCTTTCATTTTTATGAAGGCCTGTGAAAAATGAAAGAAGCAATCTGATTGGTTGCTATGGGCAACTGAGCAAGTTTTCCTCTGCACAGGTTTTGATAAATCTCCCCCCATATCTTCATTTTGGTGCTGCTTAAAGCGTATCACTAGAGATGCGATGGCACACGCTCTGTACAGTTTGACATGTAGAGACGCAGGTCATGCTGGGCCACTGGGTAGCCCAAACAATGGTACAATGCCCAGCAAGTTCCCTGCCTGAGCCCTATTGTAAGTAATAGGATATTTGCATGGAATTCGCTGGCTTCAAAGTCAGTAGTGTAAAACTATCTGGTACTAACCACTGCATACCGGGAACACCCCAAAAGACCTGCCATTGTGGAGATGTTCTGAGCCAGTCCTCTAGCCATCACAATTTGCCCCTTGTGAGAGTCACACAGATTCCATTACTTGCCTATTTTTTCCAGCTTCCAGCACATTCATTTGAAGAATGGACTGTTCTCTTGCCGCCTTATATGTCCCATTGATGTAGCATTATAACAAGATGGTAAAAGTTATTCGCGTCACCTGTCAGTGGTGTTTATGGTATAGATGATGGAGTATGTGCCGTAATATATCATTCCAGCAGCATTATTATAAATAGTAGAGGCATCCGGAAAAATCTATTTAAAACTTCAAACAAGACGCTGTCCTTCTTTATTATAGCATAATATAAAGATTTAGATATCATATACTCTAGCAGTCAAGAAAATTTTAGCAGTTTACCGTATTTTTTGCCCTATAGGACGCACCGGCATATAAGACGCACCCAATTTTAAAGGTGCAAAATCTAGAAAAAAAAGATTCTGCACCCAACAGTGATCTTCAACCTGCGGACCTCCAGATGTTGCAAAACTACAACTCCCAGCATGCCCGGACAGCCGTTGGCTGTCCAGGCATGCTGGGAGTTGTAGTTTTGCAACATCTGAAGGTCCACAGGTTGAAGACCACTGGATAGGAGGTAGTACTCACGTGTCCCCGCGCTCCGGACCCATCACCGCTGCCCTGGATGTCGCTCCATCGCTGTCGCCGCGTCCCCGGGGTGTCCCCGACGCTCCGGACGTCTTGTTCCCCGGGATTCACGCTCTCAGTCGCCATCATCACGTCGCTACGCACGCCGCTCCTATTGGATGACGGGACGGCGTGTGCGATGACGTGATGACGTCGAAGGAGAGCGCCGCCATGCAGGGGATCCCGGCACGGAGCAGACACCGAGGAGGCAGGTAAGGTCCCCCCCGCTGTCCTGTAAGCTGTTCGGGACGCCGTGATTTCACCGCGGCGGTCCTGAACAGCCCGACTTTCGCTTCAGACGCGGCATCCGCTTTAATCGCCGCGTCTGAAGGGTTAATACGGGGCATCACCGCGATCAGTGATATCCTGTATTAGCCGCTGATCACGGCCGTTGATGGCCGCAGGGACCGACCTAATAGGTGTGTGTATTCGCCGTATAAAGACGCACCAACTTCCCCCCCAGTTTTGGGGAAGAAAAAGTGCGTCTTATACGGCGAAAAATACAGTATGTGTAGGAGTTTTTGTAATATTTGCATACACTTCTAAGAATTATTAATACTTCCTTGGTAAGATAAGAATACCTTTGGCTGGGAGACTATGATGACTGAGCTACAGAACTTGTTAAACTCCAAAGGGGTGAGTCAGTATCCTGATCGACAAAACTCTTTGGAAAATGCCACCATCAGCCGAAATAACCTAATATTCACCATTTTTGGAGTGACCTTCTGTGACCTCTTGATGTCATGGAAGTAAAAAATCTTCTTTCCTGTGTATGACCGCATGGTGCTAAAAAAAGCTCACTATTTGGCTCATGCATGTAGAACCCTGATCATCTGTGACTACAGCACAGTTAGACCTCTAGCATGTTAAGTCATTGCTGAGTAATCGGCTAAAAGCAGCTGATTATCTCCGCTCAGAAA
The DNA here is from genome assembly GCF_029499605.1 of Hyla sarda. Lineage (NCBI taxonomy): Eukaryota > Metazoa > Chordata > Amphibia > Anura > Hylidae > Hyla > Hyla sarda. The sequence continues at coordinate 126,445,178 of NC_079189.1, read as the reverse complement.
ATGACATACTGTATCAGGCTATTTAAAAAGTCAGTCTAAGCTTTCAAGCAACATATTTATTGCACATTTTACTAAGCAGTTTTTGCCTGATTTTGGCTTAAATTACATTTTGAAAAGTGGCAAATCAGAATGTGCTCCGAATTTTCAGCAAAATAAAAAAATAATAACATAATAGTAATGTTGTATTTTAATAATATGTCCTATGTTATCTCTACTTACAAAGGCTGAAGGGGTAGTGTGCCTGCTGTGGCTAGCCTCCTGTGTGTACTGTGTGCATGCCAGGTCAGGCTGGGTCAAGTACCTCCTACCTAAACAATTTTGAACCAGATGTCCCCAAGGCTATGACCAGTTAGAATTGTGAACATAATTGTTCTACTGACAGTATTTTATACAGTGCAATGTCTAGTAGGAACTAGTACCATTGCTTTTTTCATGTTTTGTGTAGGGACTGTGTTTTTGAATGTCTTCCTTGTGGCATTCGTAGGAAAAATTCATAGTTTTTGGCATCTTATTTTCCCCCCATTTAAAAAGTTCTGGTCTTTTCTTGAATGAGAAATTCTGCTCGGTTTCTTACCAATAGGAAAACATATGGACCAACCAGGACCAGACTCCCAACTCCAAAGGCCCCACAGGAGCAGCGTGGTCTCCCATTATGGTGCATTTGCCCTTTCATCTTTCCATAAAAAAGAGGCAACTTTTGTAGGTGCCATAGTCCCTCACTGAGCCAGTCATAGAGCACATATAACAAGAGACTGAGGATTTTTCCTATTCTAATACCAACCAAATTAAAGGGGTACTCTGGTGCTTAGACATCTTATCCCCTATCCAAAGGATAGGGGATAAGATGCCTGATCGCGGGGGGTCCAACCGCTGGGGACCCCCGTGATCTTGCACGCCGCATCCCCTTAGTATCAGTCCCCGAGCGTGTTCGCTCCGGTCTGATTACTGTCGATCACAGGGACGGAGCATTGTGACATCACGGCTCTGCCCCTGTGTGACATCACGCTCTGCCCCCTCAATGCAAGCCTATGGGAGGGGGCGTGACAGCTGTCATCCCCTATCCTTTGGATAGGGGATAAGATGTCTAAGCGCCGGAGTACCCCTTTAATCTCATAGCACAGCCAGCCACCATGCTTTCATAGCACTGCCAGGCACAGTGCCCCAAGAACATTGTTAACCACAGTGGTGCAAGAAAGCTTCCATCTGCAATGCCCTCAGCACCAGCTACTCCATCCCCAAAACATTATCCAAAGGCTATCAGGACAAGTGGAGTAAAGGATTTTCCTCTGTGATGTGTCCTTGCCAATCGGACTATCAGCTTCAACCTGGTAATCAAAGAAGAATTAAACTGTGAAGATGCAACTTGAGAGCATAGCATGGAATATTCAATACCATTATGTCAACATTATGTCATTTATGATCTTAGGTTACATGTCAACAGTGAAGATCGTTTTTAATTCCCGACTACATTTAAAGATGTTTATACACATAATAGTCAGACAAATCTGCAAATTTTGGTATGACCAGCCAGTTATCTTTTGTGTATGGAGGTCTCACAAATTTCCTTTGACAGATGATACTGGGGGAAAGAACAATTGGCCATGCTGAATTTTAACACTAAGGCTGTGTTCACACTGTGGAATCTCTGGGCAGAATTTCTGTCGGAGATCAAGCCGGCGGCACTAGGACCGCACGGACTGCATTGCCGTCCCCATAGATGTCAATGCATTTCTGAGCAGATCTCCCAAAAGATCCACCCAGAAATGCATTACCATCTATGGGGATGGCAATGCAGTCCATGTGGTGCTAGTGCCAACGGCTCGATCTCCGGCAGAAATTCTGCCCAGAGATTCCGTAGTGTGAACCTAGCCTTTGGCTAGGTTCACACTACGGAATCTCTGGGCAGAATTTCTGCCGGAGATCGAGCAGGCGGCACACGGCAGGATTTCCGCTTGCGGAATTCCGTCTCAAATTAAAGCCCATAGACTTCTACGGATTCCACACTCCCATTCACAATTCAGAAGTGTGAATGGGAGTGCGGAATCCCATTGAAGTCTATGGGCTTTAATTTGAGGCGGAATCCGTCAAGCGGAATTCCACAAGTGGAAATTCTGCCATGTGAATAGACCCTCAATCTGTTTTTAAGGCAAATAAGCAACATAAGAGGTATCTGGCAGCATCTTATACCCCACTCTCCATGAAGAACAGATGCTGAACCAAGCATGCATAGGTATGAAAAGGACAGAAGGAACAGCTGTTGGCTGAACAAGCAATAAAGTTCTATGGCCACCTAAAGGGATCATGGAGTGGTTGGAGACTGGTATATGCGCAGACTGTTTATAGATGTCTTCATTCATCTGATTTACCTGGTTAAACCTTGTAAATCTCCGTACATTGTAGCCAGTGAATAATTTAACTAAAGAATAATAAACCTCTCGATAGCAGCAGAATATACTGATCTGTAATTAAATACATTACACTGCAGACCCTTGGTTTTCCATTCTTGTTATCTATAGATATCTAAAAGAAGAAGAGGACAGAATGTTCTCAATGATCTCTCCCATGATTTATTAGAGGCCAGTTGTAGATATTGTGTTTGATTAATGGACAACATCTTCATCCAAAATGTATGAAAACATATATATTGTAGATTTCTGTAATACAGCTATTTAAGCAAAGGAAGTAATCTACCAATGTATATCATACTTTTATCTGTACTTTGTATTATCTCACAACATTTTTATACACAGCTGGCCATACAAATAATGTTGCTGCTGATGGAATGATCATCCAGCTGACTGCTACTCCCACATTAAAGTGTACATTTTGTTCAGCCATGTGTTCATGTTATGGGGAGAGGGATAAGCAACTACCAGATAGCTCTAGTGCCACCTATTTCCCCAGGGAAATACAACCAATCCCCTCTGTTAGCTAGACAAGACATCTGCAGTAAAGAGTATCCCCCACTCTAGTGGCCTCAGCACATTGCTTGGTCACCCATTTATTTGTAGCCATTGGGTCCTCATTTAGAGAAGAGGTTGTCCAGATGAGTTGAGATATAGTTGTGAAAGAAGGCCACAAGAATAGGATATACTGCCAGCTCTGAAAGTACCTATAGACTAAGATGGCTACATTTTACAGTGCCGTCACCTTATTTAGGCAGGAACACACAAGCTTAGTGTACATTAGTATGGTGTGATCGGAAGGATAACACGCACGTGTTCCACTGACATCTATTGTCTGTGTATGGACGACCTAATTTTATTAGAAGCCACTTGACCTCTCTGTATATCAGAAGAAATGGAGTACACAAAGGAGACTTCACACAAGCTGTTAGGCTAGGTTTCCACTTGGGTTTTTTTCTGGCAGTTTTTGGAAAACTGCCACTGCAGTTTTTGAGCCAAAGCCAGAAGTGTATTCAAAAGGAATAGGACATATAAAGGAAGGACTTATACTTCTCCTCCCTTATGGATCCACTTCTGACTTTGGCTCAAAAACTGCAGTGGCAGTTTTCCAAAAACTACCAGAAAAAAAAACAAGTGGAAACCTAGCCTAAGCCTCACGGCAGTAGGCTGCAACACACAGTAGTAGTGGATCCGCTGGACCTGTGTGGTAGATGACGTGGGCTGTGCCAGGGAGTGGAGTCTAAGGTGCCGCTGGCTTTCACCAGAGCCTGCGGCAAAGCGGGATGGTCTTGCTGCGGCAGGTGGCACCAGGTCACTACCTCTGGCAAGACTTGACCACACAGGCGGCTGAGGAGGTGCAAGGCACAGGAGGGATACGGAAGGTGTGGCAGTATAGCAGTAGGTCAGGGCTGGCGGCACAGGTGAGAGGTCAGGAACATGGCAGGAGGTCAAAAGGCAGGCGGCACAGGAGCAAAGTCAGGTCATGGAACAAAGGGGTCTGGAGTACGGCAAGGACAAAACGCTTTCTCTAAGGCACAAATGGCAAACAAAGATCTGTCAGGGATTAGTGGGAGGTGCAGATACATGTAGAAAAGGTGCAGGTGTAATTAATAAAGGCACACTGGCCCTTTAAATCTTAGAGCACGGGGGCACGCGCGCCAGTGCTGTGAGAGGACAGCAGACACGGGAGGTGAGTGATGGGCTGAGGTTTGCATGCCGCAATGCGAATCCCAGCCCTGCCGGCAGAGGTGGACAGAGGAGGGGAGCGCTCATGGCCAGCGTGTCTGGCCGGAGGGCTGGATGTAACACAAACAATACAATGTACGCTCCATGGTTGGCTTAAAACATAGAACTTGAATGTTGCCCAACAGAAATGCTAACCACTAAGCCATAACAATTTTTTTGAACTTTATAACGTGGTTGATAACATGAAAGTGCGCTGAATCTTTTTATTACCATATTTCTAGATATCAGGTTACAGGAAATCCTTTTTTTGTGGCATCTTTTAGCTACAAAATAAATACAATATTACATGGAAATGTAGGATCATGTATACAGCCAGCTGGCACCAACTCCTAGTGACACTGATGTAATCTGTTAAAGAATAACCTGCAGTGAAAGGTTGTGAATACCAGCGTCATGAACAATGCTGCCTTTCCTTATCCCATCCTATCCCACAGATCAGGTATTGGAAGTGCTCCGTAGCTTTTACTATTCAGTATTTCCTAAAATTGTGATGCACAAAGTTCGATTTTTTGTAGGTTCGGGATTCGATCTCATGTCTATCCTCACATCCAAACATTTTCGTAGGTGCAACTGTAGTTGGTACTGCTAAAAAAATAATATAACAAATCGTACAATAGTTTTCTGAACAGATATCTATTGGCTAATAGTTTCAACATACAATGGTCTTTTCTGGACCATCGTAAGTTGAAACCAGACTCAACATACAATGTACAGACAGTCCAGATCTGTGAAACGTGTCAATGGCTGGAAGATCTGACCAATCAGAATGGACATTCACAGGTAAAACACCTGTATTACTGAAGTGTATGCACTGACTGATGTCTATTAGCCCCCCCCCCCCCCTACAGTACAGGAAGGTATTACATGTTCTGTACACTTTACCTGTACCAGGGTTATCTGCTCCTTTGGACACCAGGTGAGGGCGGCTCCTACTTTTTTAGACATTGCGTGTACTGTACAGGACCCTGAAGAAGCTCCTGTCCTCTACATAGGCCAGTGTTTCCCAAGCAGGGTGCCCCCAGCTGTTGCAAAACTACAACTCCCAGCATGCCCGGACAGCCTGGAAACCAATTACCAGGTTTCCATAGAGTTCTGGTCTCAACATACAATGGTTTCAACATACAATGGTCATCCTGGAACCGATTCATATTGTAACTTGAGGGACCACTGTATTAGATTTTTCATCCTAATTTTTACACTTATGGCCAGCTTTACATAAGCTACACTACATGTCCCAGCTACTATCCCCCCACAACAGGAAGATGTCCAATGTTAGAATAGTGTGATGAGAGGGAGAAGGTTTTATTATTTCTACCCCCTTCTATACTCTCACGTGTTTCTGCAGAACTCTCTGGCTATTTACGCCAGCACTATATTGTAATGGGACATTGAGTCAGAACATTTCTACTTTCCTCTATCAGTGGGAGGGTGCTAGTTCTATTATAGGAAAATGATGACAGATTCTAGTCTAATAATAAACAGTGAACCATTGCCTTCACTATAGTTTCCCATGAACCTTTGTGTCATGGGAGCTGGGGGTGGGGGGGGGTACTTTACCCAAATTTATGGGAGTCCTTTTAAAGAGACACTCCAAGCAATGCTGTATGTCAGTGGTCTTCAACCTGCGGACCTCCAGATGTTGCAAAACTACAACTCCCAGCATGCCCGGACAGCCGTTGGCTGTCCGGGCATGCTGGGAGTTGTAGTTTTGCAACGGAGTCATTTTGTAGAGTGAAACGAGCCTTATACTCTAGTATCATAAGTGTAACTTCCTTTATCTGAGTGTTCTGATGATAACAGACAAGGCTATAGTGTCTGTATCCTGCTGTGTCTGCAGCACTAATGTGTGGAAACTCCCCTGGCTTCCCTACTGCAGCGGTCTTCAAACTGAGGCCCTCCAGATGTTGCAAAACTACAACTCCCAGCATGCCCGGACAGCCGTAGGCATGCTGGGAGTTGTAGTTTTGCAACATCTGGAGGGCCACAGTTTGAAGACCACTGCCCTACTGTTTGCACCTATGACTAATGTCATCCCGCTCTAGTAGAAACCTCCCATAAGAACAGCACACTTCAGCTGGTACCGTATTTTTCGCCCTATAGGACGCACCGGCGTATAAGACGCACCCAATTTATAGGTGCAAAATCTAAAAAATTAGAAAATTTTAACCCAATAGTGGTCTTCAACCTGTGGACCTCCAGATGTTGCAAAACTACAACTCCCAGCATGCCCGGACAGCCATTGGCTGTCCGGGCATGCTGGGAGTTGTAGTTTTGCAACATCTGGAGGTCCGCAGATTGAAGACCACTGCATAGGAGTTAATACTCACGTGTCCCCGCCGCTCCTGACCCGTCACCGCTGCCCTGGATGTCGCTCCATCGCTGTCGCCGTGTCCCCGTCGTTACGGAACGTCTCTGCTGCTGGCCGGGCATACTCGCTCTCCATCGCCACCATCATGTCATTACGCACGCCGACGCACGTACGCGACAACGTGATGACGAGGAAGGAGTGCGCCGGCCATACAGGGGATCCCTGAAAGGAGAAGACACCGAGGAGGCAGGTAAGGTCCCTCCTGGTGTCCTGTAAGCACTAACCCGGCTATTCAGTTGGGCTGTTCGGGACCGCCGCGGTGAAATCCCGAACAGCCCGACTGAACAGCTGGGTTAGTGTCCCTTTCCCTTCAGATGCGGCGGTCAGCTTTGATCGCCGCTACTGAAGGGTTAATACAGGGCATCACCGCGATCGATGATGTCCTGTATTAGCCGCGGGTCCCGGCCGCAGGGACCGCCGCGATAGGGGTGTATTCGCCGTATAAGACGCACCGACTTTTCCCCCCCAGTTTTGGGGAAGAAAAAGTGCGTCTTATACGGCGAAAAATACGGCACTTCATGAGATACAGCATTTCCACCTAAAATACCAAAGAATCACCTGTAAATATTGAAGAGTGCCATTTAACATATTGGGGAGTTTTATCAAAACCTGTGCTGACAAAAAGTTGCCCAGTTGCCCATAGCAACCAATCAGATCACCTCTTTTATTTTTCAGTGGCCTTGTTAAGAATGAAAGAAGTGATTTGATTGGTTGCTATGGGCAACTGGTCAATGTTTCCCCTCCACAGGTTTTGATTAATCTCGCCCATTATGTATACAGACAACCACTTTCCTATAGACTTACATTGAACACATTAATGTTAAAAATGAAGACCTAATTTGTCTGCGATTTTGCATTTTTACAAATTAAATGCGCCTGAAAAAACGTAGCTCTTGGACTATCTAAAATCTCGGCATACTGCTGATAGAAGCTGCGTAAGGCTCTGTCCACACTACCGTCGGAGGCTCAGTTCTTCTCCTCAGTCAGTAGTTTCTTTTAGAGATGAGCGAACTTACAGTAAATCCGATTCGTCACGAACTTCTCGGCTCGGCAGTTGATGACTTATCCTGCATAACTTAGTTCAACTTTCAGGTGTTCCGGTGGGCTGGAAAAGATGGATACAGTCCTAGGAAAGAGTCTCCTAGGACTGTATCCACCTTTTCCAGCCCACGGGAGCACCTGAAAGCTGAACTAATTTATGCAGGATAAGTTATCAACTGCCGAGCCGAGAAGTTCGTGACGAATCGAATTTACTGTAAGTTCGCTCATCTCTAGTTTCTTTAGATTTGACAAAGAAGAAAGAGAGGCAGCACGCAGCACTAATAATCCTGTCAAAACGACAGACACCATCCGGAACCTGACGGACCCCATTACAGGTCAATGAAATCTGTCGGGTACAGACGATCTCCGTAATTTGCCAGGTCTGGCATTGCCATCATTATTGTAATGGAAGCCATGATAGCTTAGTGAACAGAGCCACAACTGAGGCTGCATTCACACCACGTTTTTGCACTACAGTTCCCGTATCAGGTTCTTGATGAAAAACTGATTCCTCAAAACCGGACTAAACTGTATCAAAACGAGTGTACAAATTTTCACCCGTATACAGTTAAAAACCGTATACGGTTAAAAAAATTATGTCCGGTTGCATCTGTTTTTTAAGAAAAAAAACGTATAAGTTTTTAACTTTCCATTCCATTATGAATAAAGTTTCACTTGTTTGATTGAAATTCCAAGAAAAAAAACTGTGCAAAGTCAAAAAAGGTATGGTGAAAACCGGATGGAACCGTACGCACATACGGTTCTGTACGGTTCCCATTGACTCCCATGTTAAAAAAAAAAAAAAACATATACGGTTTAATACAGTTTTTCACCCGGACCAAAAACCGTGGTAGGCTACGGTTTTGGGTATGGGAAAAAAAACTGGCAAAACCTTACAGGATGCAAAATGGACACAACCTGATGCATCTTTTGGCATGTGATTTTCAATGGAGAGTGGACTGTATCCACCTTTTCCAGCCCACCGGAGCACCGGAAAGCTGAACTAATTTATGCAGGAAAAGTCAGCAACCGCCGAGCCGAGAAGTTTGTGACGAATCGAATTTACTGTAAGTTCGCTCATCTCTAATTGTCACCCAGGAAACAGAGATTTTTTTTTTCTCGAAAACTTAAGTGAACTTTTTTTATTGGTAGAGTTGGCTGAGAAGAGACTCTTAAACCCCCTGTTGCCACCTAGACTGGCAGTGTTGGGTCCTCCCCCCAGAGGATTAGCAGTGGCTGCAGTGTGAACAGTATCCTGGCAGCACTGACCTAGTCCTCACACAGTGCTGCTGTGTCATCCAGAGCAGCTACGCCTCCTGCTACACACAGGCAGGAATCCTGTTTAGGGGGAGGAGGACTCTTATTGTGAAAGTACAGCTGGACACAGGCTCCTTTCTGAAGAATCGCTCCATCATGAAGTTACTGTTCTAGCTCCTCTGAGTGTCTGAGCACTGCAGTACTTACCTGCTGCTAGGACCTGGCCTTACAGCGGAGTCCCCCACCCCCAGGTAGGACCATGTCAAGGACTGACACTCTCCTTATTGTCAGAGATTCTCACTGTCTGATCTCATTCTTCTCTCTGTAGTAGAGCGCACCCTTGTATCTGCATATAATTCATTCTATACATGTCATTTACACATATCCAAATCTGTCTTTATAAGTCTATATGTATAATGTACTGTATATAATGATATATGTGGAAAAAATATTTTTTTTTTATAACTTACATTTACTTACAAATATCTATTAATAATCACCAGTTAATAGAAAACCTTCAGTGCCAGATGACTGTGGGCATCCATTTAGCCGGTGATCTCCAACCGGTGGCCCTCTAACTGTGGCAAAACTACAACTCCCAGTGTGCCCTGACAGCCGAAGGCTGTCAGGGCACACTGGAAGTTGTAGTTTTGCAACAGCTGGAGAACCATAGGTTGGGGATCAATGAATTAAACAACTGAATCCATCCAAGTTGTAGTTTTGCAACAGCTGGAGAACCATAGGTTGGGGATCAATGCATTAAAAAACTGAATCCATCCATTGACCTCTCTGTAATACATTGTTTTTCCTGAAGAGGCGCTACAGATGAGACAAGCCTTTAAAGGGGTACTCGGGTGGAAAACTTTTTTTTTAATTATTATTATTGTTTATCAACTGGTGCCAGAAGGTTAAACAGATTTGTAAATTACTTCTATGAAAAAATCTTAAAGGGGTACTCCGGTGAAAAGCTTTTTTTCTTTTAAATCAACTGGTGGCAGAAAGTTAAACATATTTGTAAATTACTTCTATTAAAAATTTTTAATCCTTCCTGTACTTATTAGCTGCTGAATATTATAGAGGAAATTATTTTCTTTTTGGAATGCTCTCTGATGACATCACGAGCACAGTTCTGACATCATTACGCTTTATTTATTGTTGTCCTTATGGGGATTTGAACCCAAGTCCCCAGCTCTGCAAGGCAGCAGTGCTAACCACTGAGCCACCATGCTGCCCTTAGCATGCATCTGCTATGCACGGTTGCTAAAATGGACAGAGATGTCAGCAGAGAGCACTGTGCTTGTGATGTCATCAGTGTTCCAAAAAGAAAGGAATTTCCTCTGTAGCATTGAGCAGCTAATAAGTACTGGAAGGATTAAGATTTTTTTATAGAAGTAATTTACAAATATGTTTAACTTTCTGCCTCCAGTTGATTTAAAAGAAAAAAGGTTTTCACCGGAGTACCCCTTTAATCCTTTCAGTACTTATTAGCTGCTGAGTACTACAGAGGAAATTATTTTCTTTTTGGAACACAGAGATCTCTGCTGACATCATGACCACAGTGCTCTCTGCTGACACCTCTGTCCATTTTAAGAACTGTCCAGAGTAGGAGAAAATCCCCATAGAAAACATATGCTGCTCTGGACAGTTCCTAAAATGGACGGAGATGTCAACAGAGAGCACTGTGGTCATGATGTCAGCAGAGAGCACTGTGGTCATGATGTCAGCAGAGAGCACTGTGGTCATGATGTGCACAAACAATAGACAATGTATGCGGCGACACCACTCACGGACCTCTTCGATTCACCACAGTATAGAAAGGTATGGCTATCTGACCTGGTTCCCAGTGCAGGGTGCAGAACACCCAGATGCAAATGCAAAACACATAGAAGAAGAAAAAAGCCGCACTCACCAGTCCAGGGAACTACAATGGCTTTATTCAGGAACATACAGGCAGCAAACATCGTGCAAGAAACAGTTCCACACTGTGGTCGTGATGTGAGCAGAGAGCTCTGTGTTCCAAAAAGAAAATAATTTCCTCTGTAGTATTCAGCAGCTAATAAGTACTGGAAGGATTAAGATTTTTTAATAGAAGTAATTTACAAATCTGTTTAACATTCTGGCACCAGTTGATTAAACAGGGATAGTGGATCAGCAAGTGCCATCAGCTACTGGAGTGTGTTATGCTGGAATCAAGTTGATGATGCGTTTTTTTTTTTTTTGTACATGTTCATACAGCAGATTCATTTATTTACATTTTTTGTCAGATGCAGATTAACCCCATACAGTGGCGCTAATGTGTATCCTGGCAACAAAATGCAGTGTCCATGCCGAATTCATACGAAACCTGCACAAACATGTGGCATGACATTTCATATCGGCGCTGTAAAAACTTTGGCGTAGATTCCCATTAAAGGGGTACTCCAGTGGAAACATTTTTTTTTTTTTATCAACTGGTGCCAGAAAGTTAAACAGATTTGTAAATTACTTCTATTAAAAAATCTTTATCCTTCCAGTACATATTAGCGGCTGTATGTTACAGAGAAAGTTTCTTTCTTTTTGGATTTCTTTTTTTTTTTCTGTCCACGGTGCTCTCTGCTGACTCCTCTGTCCGTATCAGGGACTGTCAAGAGCACCATAGGTTTGCTATGGGGATATGCTCCTGTTCTGGACAGTTCCAGATACGGACAGAGGTGTCAGCACAGGAAAAAAAAAAATCCAAAAAGAAAATTAATTTGTCTGTAGTATAGAGCAGCTAATAAGTACTGGAAGGATAAAGATTTTATAATAGAAGTCATTTACAAATCTGTTTAACTGTCTGGCACCAGTTGATTTAAAAAAAAAAAAATTTCCACCGGAGTACCCCTTTAAATTTAGTGGGATGCAGGTTTTGAGCAGAAGACATACAGAGATTTTGGAGTGGAATACACACAGATTGTGCGCCAAACTCCATGTGAAATTCCACAGTGTGAACAGGGCCTGAGCCAAACACAGAAGTGGATACACAGTAGAGGAAATTATGTGACTTTTCTTTTATTAGGGTGCATGCACACTACGTTTCTTAAGATACGGGACTGTATACAGCTGGGGAGTTGGGGGCGGGGCAACCGCGCGCTGCCGTATGCGGTCCCGTATCTAATGTATTTCAATGAGCGTCCGGAGTGAAACGCTGCCTCCGATCGGCCCCGTTTTGGCCCGTATACGATTTCCCGACCGGACCTACGAACGTAGTCAATAGCGTTTTTAGGTCCGGTCGGGAAACCATATACGAGGCAAAACGGAGCCGATCGGAGGCAGCGTTTCACTCCGGTCGCTCATTGAAATACATTAGATACGGGACCGCATACGGCAGCGTGCGGCTGCCCCGCCCCCGACTCTCCGCCCCCCTCTCCCCAGCCGTATACGGTCCCGTATCTTAAGAAACGTAGTGGGCATGCACCCTAATCATGTTTTGCTGGATCTACTTCAGGATTTTGCTGAAAAAAATTGGCTCAAACACTTAGGGGGAGATTTAGCAAAACCTGTGGAGAGGCAAAGTTGCCCATAGCACATTCTTATCACACATTCTTATCAAGGCCCATGAAAAATGAAAGAAGTGATCTGATTGGTTGCTATGGGCAACTGGGCAACTTTTCCTTTACACAGGTTTTGATAAATCTTCCCCTTAATGTGTGATTCCAGCCTATGGCATGTCTATTGTCTAAAACAAATAGTCCCTCATGTTCCCATTTACCTTCTGTCCTTAGTTCTAATAACTAATGGGATTTTCAACTGTATTTATTCCGGAAATTCCCACTTGGGTCCACAAAATAGTACAAGAAGTGTTGTTCGGTGTAGTCTATGATGTGAAGTAAACTTTGTCTGTTATATATGTTTACTACACAGGTGTGTTACTTACAACTTGTGCTAGTACTGACACTGATCATATACTTTTAGCTTACCGTATTTTTTGCGCCATATAAGACGCTCCGACATATAAAATGCACCCAATTTTAAAGGATGAAAATCTAGAAAAAAATATTCTGAACCTTCAACCTGCGAACCTCCAGAGGTTGCAAAACTACAACTCCCAGCATGCCCGGACAGCCGTTGGCTGTCCGGGCATGCTGGGAGTTGTAGTTTTGCAACATCTGGAGGTCCGCAGGTTGAAGACCACTGGTATAGGAGGTAACACTCACGTGACCCCTCAGCTCCGGACCCGTCACCGCTGCCCTGGATGTCGCCCTCCATCACTGTCGCCAAGGTGTCCCCGTCGGTCCGGAACATCTCTGCTGCCGGCTATCCTCGCTCTCCGTTGCCGCCATCACGTCACTACGCACACCGCTACGCACGCCGCTCCTATTGGATGACGGCACGGCGTGCGCGACGAGGTGATGACGACGAAGGAGAGCGCCGGCCATGCAGGGGATCCCGGCACTGTAAGCTGTTCGGGCCGCCGCGATTTCACCGCGGCGGTCCCGAACAGCCCGACTGAGCAGCCGGGTCAGTGTCACCTTCGCTTCAGACGCGGTGGTCAGCTTTGATCGCCGCGTCTGAAGGGTTGATACAGGGCATCACCGCGATCGTGATGTCCTGTATTAGCCGCGGGTCCCGGCCGTTGATGGCCGCAGGGACCGCCGCGATAGGACAGGTTTTAATGTGTATTTGACATATAAGACGCACCAACTTTTCCCCCCCCCCCAATTTTGGGGAAGAAAAAGTGCGTCTTATACGGTGAAAAAGATACATTGTTACAGCTGGAGAGTACATTGAGCATGCTAAGAGGCTTGTAAGATGTAGGAATCCATACACACACAGACTTGTCATCTCCACTTCACCCAGATATGCAGTAGTGATAAGTCTCTGATGCCCGCCTGTGCCCCCTGGCTAATAACTGATAAGAGGCACCCTTTCTGGCTCCCTTAGTTAAAGTAACAGAGCCCAAGGCAGCTCAGGTTCACGCTGTGGCTATGAACATTTGTTTAAAATTGGGTTTTGCAGACAAAAATACAGCAGAGTTTCCTGGCAAAAGGAATGTATTTTTAAGGAACGCTGGGAAGGAAAATGAAAGAGACGGCCTTCTAATGATGTGTTTACAGAAACTTGGAGAGAAGACTTGAAGGGTTGGATTTTGGAAGGAGACCAGCATGTGCTGAGACGGCATAGTGAATGGGGGGCTAATACCTGAAGGGGTATAGGCTTATTACAGCGGAGGAGAAACTGCTGTTACTGAGGGATTCTCTTATATGATTTGTTACCGGTTATTAGGAAAATAAATCCTTGCAGCTTTTGTTAACCTGAAGGATGGTGAAATGGATTGGAATTTGTAGGTTCACCTTGGATCCTGTATTAAGAAGTTGCATGAATGGTAAAATCTTAAAGGGGTACTACCGTGGAAAACTTTTTTTTTTTTTTTTAAATCAACTGGTGCCAGAAAGTTAAACAGATTTGTAAATCACTTCTATTAAAACAAATCTTAATCCTTCCAGTACTTTTTAGAGGCTGTATACTAAAGAGAAATCCAAAAAGAAATGCATTTCCTGTGATGTCCTGACCACAGTGCTCTCTGCTGATCTATGCTGTCCATTTTAGGAATTGTCCAGAGAAGCATATGTTTGCCATGGGGATTTTCTCCAGTTCCTAAAATGGACAGCAGAGAGCACTGTGGTCAGGACATCACAGGAAATGCATTTCTTTTTTGGATTTCTCTTTAGTATACAGCCCATAAAAAGTACTGGAAGGATTAAGATTTTTTTAATAGAAGTGATTTACAAATCTGTTTAACTTTATGGCACCAGTTGATTTAAAAAAAAAAAAAAAAAAAAGTTTTTCACCGAAGTACCCCTTTAAGAGTTCGTTCCCACTGCCGCTGGGCTTTGTCCTGTTTAGGGTCCGTTCTACACCAAGCAACAAAGCTGAAGGGACCCTTTGCAGAACAGACATCACCGGGTCCAGATGGATTGTGTTTACTTAAATGGGGTCCGCCGGGTGTCTGGTATTATAGAGGGGGGGGGGGGGGGAATAGGACATGCAGTATTTTTTTCTCCACTGAACCCTGGTCCTTTAAACATGTTAAGCAATGGAGCTCCATTTAGCGGAGCTAAGCAGCAGTGTGAGCTCATCTGTCATCTCTCCTGACCTTTCTGTGTTACCAAACACTTGTATTTCCAATAATCTAAGAATGATGTATCATACTTTCATAAAACTCTACCATTCTTCTGTTATTACTCCTGGAAATACATGCATAAATTAACAACTAAGAGATTTCCCTCGAGATTTAGGACAGGATCACATGTAGTTTTTTTTTGTGCACTTTGATGCGGGCCAAAACATATGATGAAAAAGGCATTTAGTGCATGCCACTAGAGATGAGCGAACTTACAGTAAATTCGATTCGTCACGAACTTCTCGGCTCGGCAGTTGATGACTTATCCTGCATAAATTAGTTCAGCTTTCTGGTGCTCCGGTGGGCTGGAAAAGGCTGTCCGGGCATGCTGGGAGTTGTATTTTTGCAACATCTGGAGGTCCGCAGGTTGGAGACCACTGATCTAGATCTTTTATGATAAAATTCTGAATTCCATGAAGTTTGCCATCTGTGGTACGCTAGACACAGTAACGTATAATGGACAAGTCTAACCTATAAGACTGCTGTGCTGATCTATAGCAACCACCATGATTCCGATCACCTCCTATTAGGGGCAGATGTATTTATAATCCGTCCCTAATATCCCTGGATCCACAACTCATGTATATTCCGCTTTACTATTACACAACTACTGTTTCCAGAATATCTATTTGTATGAGTAAGGACCTTAATAATACGCTCTACATGCCAGGTGGTTTGGGTAATTATTTTCTATCCCTCACGCCAGAAATGATGTACTGCTTTTTACAGTGAATATACAGTGGTCCCTCAACATTCGATGGTAATCCGTTCCAAATGGACCATCGTTTGTTGAAACCATCGTATGTTGAGGGATCCATGCAATGTAAAGTATAGGACAGTGGTCTACAACCTGCGGACCTCCAGAGGTTGCAAAACTACAACACCCAGCATGCCCGGACAGCCAACTGCTGTCCGGGCATGCTGGGAGTTGTAGTTTTGCAACATCTGGAGGTCCGCAGGTTGAAGACCACTGTTAGAGAAAGTTGTACTCACCTGTCCCCGCCTCTCCGGACCGTCACCGCTCGTCACCGCTGCCCTGGATGTCGCCTTCCATCGCTGTCGCCGCGTCCCTGGGGTGTCCCCGACGCTCCGGCAAGGCCTTTGCTTCCCCGGCATCCTCGCTCTCCGTTGCCGCCATCACGTCGCTACACACGCCGCTCCTATTGGATGACGGGGCGGCGTGCGCAGCGACGTGATGACGACGATGGAGAGCACGGATGATGCAGGGGATCCCGAAGAGGACGCGCCGGAGCCCCGATGACATGTAAGTGATCATCAGCGGGGCACACGGGGCACCGTAAATGGCTATCCGGTGGAAGCTGAAGCAGTCTGCGCTGCCGGATAGCCGTTTATGCGATGGCCCCGACATACAAAAGCATCATATGTTGATGCTGCCTTCAACATGCGATGGCCTCTGAGAGGCCATCGTATGTTGAAATGATCGTATGTCGGGGCCATTGTAGGTCGGGGGGTCACTGTACTTTCCTGGGCTTAATACATATGACATAATAAACCCTAATACTCAAATGCCATCTGATCATTTATTGGGGGGGTGGTGCAGAAGCAGAGGCCTTCAGAGACCCATGTAGCGGATCCCTAAGGTCTAGGACTTTAGATGACTTGATGGCACCTTTACTTGACCTTTTTTAATAAAACTGACTTATATTAGCAAAATATAAGCAATTACGAATATTCACATTTTTTTTCACAGTACACATCACAGTGATTATCCCTCCCTGCTTCCGGATTGTTGTGTAAACAAGGCTTCAATAGTAGTTACTGTGTCAGACTGGCGGGCGCCCGAAAATTAGCATATGTGAATATTCGCGCATATTGATCCCACCCTTCTTTTAGCTCTTTTATCACTCGATATTGCGAATGCGCATGCAAATTTTATGGCGCGTAGTAAAAAAAAAAGGCCGCCAATATTGCAAATATGCGAATTTTGCGAACATATGACGAATATTCGTCCATATATTCGCGAAATGTCGCAAATTCAAATATGGCCTATGCCGCTCAACACTCCTCTACTCATGTCATAGACTTTCTACTAACCTATACAGCACTCTCACCGCTCTGAGGGGTGCTTTTACCCCTTCATTTAAGCAATTTGTAGAAGTCCCTTTTCCCAGACTGTAACCAATCAAAACTTCTGATACGTGATACGTTTGTTAAAGTGACAGGTATCCTTTATTCCCTTCTTAGTTGGGATCCAAACAAGCATAATAGAAGAAGGGCTCATGAACTCAGATCATTGTTATTTCTATTGTATCACAGTCAGACGGGTGAGAGATTAAAGATGAAGTACTCCCCATCCTAAAAGAAAGGCTGTATTAAGACGTATTGAACTTTTAGTCCATGTGGCTGTAGTCTGGAGATTCAGATGGCTGCTGCCGGTTTTGTCTTGTTTTCTAATGCTTAGAACATGAATAAGTATGCCGCTACAATGACATTGTTCTGATAAATCCTAATCCAGCTGTTTCTTGCTATAGACACACTCTGAAAACATTTTCGTCCGAAGGATGCCAGACTATGAGGTTTTGTTTTGTAGATCTATATTGTTCCACTTTTTCAGATGGTTTATCATAGGGGGTAGACACTGCCAGTGAGTCACACAGTGTGCAAGAAACACAGACAATCCTGGGACACAGAACTGATGACATAATGATTATGTTTATGATGACTCACGCTCTGTCCAGACTATCACATTCTATAGATGAGTCTCCGCTTGTAAAGCCAGATCATTGTATGGTTCCGATGTCATCATGCTGTGTGTCACCACCATAGTAGACCCATGTCATAAATGAGCTTGTCCTTATTCCTGGAAAGCACATCACTGCTGTTAAACAAGCAATGGAAGACATGAAAATGTATCTGCTGGTAACACTCTAGACCAGTGGTCTTCAGCCTGCGGACCTCCAGATGTTGCAAAACTACAACTCCCAGCATGCCCAGACAGCCTACGGCTGTCTGGGCATGCTGGGAGTTGTAGTTTTGCAACATCTGGAGGTCCGCAGGTTGAAGACCATTGCTCTAGACTAAAGACTTTTATCAGGATATATGTGCTAGAGGAATATAAAGGTTAGGTATGGTACATATGGAAAATAGTCATGCCATTCTCCATCAGATGCATTGATTCTAGTGGAGAATAATACCACAATACAGTGGCCCCTCAACATACGATAGTAATCCGTTCCAAATGGACCATTGTTTGTTGAAACCATCGTATGTTGAGGGATCCGTGCAATGTAAAGTATAGGACAGTGGTCTACAACCTGTAGACCTCCAGATGTTGCAAAACTACAACACCCAGCATGCTGGGAGTTGTAGTTATGCAACATCTGGAGGTCCGCAGGTTGAAGACCACTGGTATTGGAGGTTATACTCACGTGTCCCCGCCGCTCCGGACCGTCACCGCTGCCCTGGATGTCGCCTTCCATCGCTGTTGCCGCGTCCCTGGAGTGTCCCCAACGTTCCGGCAAGGCCTCTGCTTCCCCGGCATCCTCGCTCTCCGTCGCCGCCATCACGTCGCTACGCACGCCGCTCCTATTGGATGACGTGATGACGACCATGGAGAGCGCCGACGATGCAGGGGATCCCGTAGAGGACGCGCCGGAGCTCCGAGGACAGGTAAGTGATCGTCAGCAGACCACACGGGGCACCGTAAACGGCTATCCGGTGGCAGCTGAAGCAGTCTGCGCTGCCGGATAGCCGTTTATGCGATGGCCCCGACATACAAAAGCATCGAATGTTGATGCTGCCTTCAACATGCGATTGCCTCTGAGAGGCCATCGTATGTTGAAATGATCGTATGTCAGGGCCATCGTAGGTCGGGGGGTCACTGTACAGCATTATATTCAGAATGCCTTATGGCAGCAAAAAAAAATCCTGCAATATATCTCAATGTTACATTGCCAAGTACCCCCTGCTAAAATATTTTCCATCAGAGAAGCGTCAAGGCTCTGATCATGCGCCTATTAAAAGGATGAGGACTGGGCGAGTTTTCCTAATGCCCTCTGGGATACACAAAACAGAGGTTGAGAGCCTAGATAATAGTGTGGATAAAATAACAGATTTCTTTCTTAATTTCTTAACTTATTTTCTTAATAAACTTGTATTTATATAGTGTCAGCAAATTCTGCAGCACTTTACAATTCTGAGGGTACAAGACAAATATCAGACATTACATTATTACACATTAAGTATCTGGAAAAAAAGTTATTTCCAATTGAAAGTCCTTTTATTCATGCTCACCAAATAGTGCTTTTAAACAGAAATGAAATGGTATTTATCTCCTGAGACATGACAGTTAGGATAGGATTCTATTCTTCTATTTACATAAATACACCATTTCTCTTTCTTAGCTTACGTGGTGTTGACATAGGTGTTCCCATAGTAAAATGGGTTTTCCTAGGTGTCCCCATAGTTAAATTATGTGGAAAGTGTTTACATAAGTCACTTACTAATATAGTGTTTGTATCTCCCCTACTTGCTCCCTGTCTAACAAGGGATCATGTTTTACATGCTGGGCATCAGGTCTTGTGAGCAATGGAGTAGCAAGGCTCTATCTGGCAGGAGACTTTCATACTGTGTTTTACAATGTCGGCTTGCCATATGCACTCTGAAAGAGTGTCATTTAGCCCCCATTATTCCAGAATATCTTTTCTTTTTGCTGTATGAAATACCACAGAACTATAAGTAGCCAAAAAAAAATTTTTTTTTTTTTACACAGAATACATTTTGTTATATAGACCCTATAGGCAACATATCCCACTGCATATACAATTATCAATAACATTTTACTTTAGGAACCTCTCCCGAGGTATATATTCGATTGACACAAGGTGTAATGTGAATAAACCTGTTTAGTGTGTGAGGACAGGTAGTAAATAAAGCAATCATCTGTAAACAGAAGCAATGTCTGTGAGAGTGGAGAGGAATCATGAGATCTATAGTACCAGGTAATGCCATCAATGGCAAGCTCTGGCAGCATCAAAACAAAGGTGCTGCATAGACCTATGCAAGATAATGAAACAAAAAAGACTGATCTACGGTGACATAACACATACAGTATAACTATTTTTATGCCGTATCACGCCCACTGGCACTTCGTCAGGCTGTGTCTGATACATGGCCTGACGAAGCGCCAGTGGGCGTGATACGGTCCGTGAGGCTCCCCTCGTTACACCTACCGCCTCTCCGCCATGGAAGTCCGGGACTGAGTTCATCCATCAGCCGCCAGCCTCCGTACAAGAGTCGCAGTGTGAGTGCTCCGTATTTTCCCTTCTATGTTTGTTACAGTCGGTACGAGCATCTTTATACACGTAGAGCACTACCAGACATCGTAGCTCCCTCCGATCTATATTTCTAGCCCAGGTGGGACATGTCCATCTGGTTGGTAACATACAGTTAAGGGACAGTTCACACTATATTGGAAGATTGAAGCACTAGTGCCGTTTCCTTCCTTTCTTTCTTAGAATCGGTATTTCCTTGTGCCAGAAATGCAGTTATTCCCTTCTGACTTCCCCCTCAGTCAGTATAATGAGAACCATCATCACTCATGGAAGGCTCCGGTAATGATTTTTATCACGGTATTCACAACATAGCAGACATGTTTACTGTGTACATGAAAATTAAGGAAAGTAAATGTGTCCCATTGTCTAGGGTCACCGTGACGTTCCAATACTCTGACTGGATTAGACATATTCTTCTGGGACTTCATATTCATGCAGTTTAAAAGTGGTCGAGTTGTAGTGAACAAAATCATTTTACTCACCTTTATACAGCAACAAGATTTTAGAGGTATACATTGTAGAACAGATTTGAAGGTGAAGCAAGCATTCCTAGATTCAACTCATTTACCATCACAATCCATCTGACATCCAATCAGTACCCATTGGACGTTATAGTGTATATATTAGAGAGAGTATTACATGGGAGTTCCTACTATACCTGATGTGGGTGAGGGACAAAGAAAGGCTTTGGGGCCTGGTAAAGAAAATCCCATTTGAAATGTGCCATATATTGTGGTTTGGGGAAGTTCCAGTATCCATGGGTTGGAAAGTATCTTTGTACAGTGATCCCTCAACTTACAATGGCATCAACATACAATAGTTTCAACATACAATGCTACAGACAGTCCAGATCTGTGAAACGTGTCAATGGCCGGAAGAACTGACCAATCAGAATGAGCATTCACTGGTAAAATGAATTATTGTATTGTATTACTGACTGGTGTCTGGTAGCGCCCCCTACAGTACAGGAAGGTATTACATGTTCTGTACTCTTTACCTGTACCAGGGTTACCTGCTCCTCTGGACACCAGGTGAAGGCGGCTCCATGTTACTTTTTAGGACACAGCGTGTACTGTTCAGGACCCTGAAGAAGCTCCTGTCCTCTACATAGACCAGTGTTTCCCAAGTAGGTGCCCCCAGCTGTTGCAAAACTACAACTCCCAGCATGCCCAGACAGCCTTTGGCTGTCTGGGCATGCTGGGAGTTGTAGTTCTGCAACAGCTGGAGGCTCCCTGCTTGGCAAACACTGTCATAGACAGTGATTTACAGCTCCCAGCAGATCTTACTTACTTTTATATGTAAGGATTTTCTTTATCTGCATTAGTCATCTACTTATTTTTTCTTTAATGCTCACTTTTTCCTATTTTTTGGAAGACATTTTGGTGCCTTTAGAACCAATTACCAGGTTTCCATAGAGTTCTGGTCTCAACATACAATGGTTTCAGCATACAATGGTCGTCCTGGAACCAATTAATATTGTAACTTGAGGGACCACTGTACTGGAAAGCATGTTGCTGCTTAGAAGGTGTGTTGAGATTTTTATATCAACTATATTTTAAATTGGCTTCACTTGCCCTTTAAACCTCCTTTGTTTTTGACAGTTTATAAGTGGGATATTGTTCCATGGAGGCTATTGACATTTCTGAAGCACACAGAGCTACCTTTTATGGCTCTAACATAAAAGTGATTTGTTCAGCATTGTGCCCTTGTAAAGCTAGTCTGCTTGATGCACAGGATTTCTGATCTTACAGCGAGAGACACTTGACAGTCCCAGTTGACAATGTACAGTGGTCCCTCAAGTTACAATATTAATCGGTTCCAGGACGACCATTGTATGTTGAAACCATTGTATGTTGAGACCATAACTCTATGGAAACCTGGTAATTGGTTATGTAGCCACCAAAATGTCATCCAAAAATTAAACAAAGTGAGTGTTAAAGAAAAATAAGTAGATAACTAATACAGATAAAGCAAGTCCTTACATATAAAAGTAATTAAGATCAGCTGGGAGCTGTAAATCACTGTCTGTTTCTGTGTTTTCCAACCAGGGTGCCTCCAGCTGTTGCAAAACTACAACTCCCAGCATGCCCGGACAGACTTTTGCTGTCCGGGCATGCTGTGAGTTGTAGTTTTGCAACAGCTGGAGGCACCCTCGTTGGGAAACACTGGTCTATGTAGAGGACAGGAGCTTCTTCAGGGTCCTGTACAGTACACAACATCCTAAAAAAGTAAAATGGAGCCGCCTTTAGGCTGCACTCACATCTCGTTTTGTACATACGGGCGCCGGATGCGGCTGGGGGAGGGGCAAACCGGGCACTCCCGTACCCCAGCTGGATCAGCCCGTGACGCCATTTACTTTAATGAGCCGACCGGAGTCAAACGGTGACTCCGGTCAGCTCAGTTTTGACCCGTATGCGGTTTTGGTCCAAAGGAGCAGCTAACCATGACATAGGTTAAAGGGTACCTTTCATCAAAAAAACTTTTGATATATTATAGTTTAATGTATGCAGAATAACTTTCCAATAGCATGTTATTAAAAAATATGCTTCTTTCTATTTAATTTTCCACTTTGAAAAAATTACCGCTAGGGGTCTCCCTACCAGTCCTTTTTTTTTTATATAGATTTCAGACTCATGCAGGAGTCCTAAATCTCAGACTGCAGCCAGAACACAGACAAACTCAGCACTGCTCACTGCCAGGGAGCAGTGCTGAGTTTGTCTGTGTCCTGGCTGCAGTCTGAGATTTAGGACTCCAGCATGAGTCTGAAATCTATAAAAAAAAAAAAGGACTGGTAGGGAGATCCCTAGTGGTCATTTTTTCAAAGTGGAAAATTAAATAGAAAGAAGCATATTTTTTAATAACATGCTTTTGGAAAGTTATTCTGCATACATTAAACTATAATATATCAAAAGTTTTTTTGATGAAAGGTACCCTTTAAAAGTAGTACAGAACATGTAATACCTAACTTTACTGTAGGGGGCGCTACCAGACTGCCAATCAGTTCATACACTTTAGGACTACAGGGGTTTTACCAGTAAATGCCCATTCTGATTGGTCGGTTCTTCCAGCCATTGACGTGTTTCACAGATTCCATAGCATTGTATGTTGAGTCTGATTTCAAGTTACAATGGTCCAGAAAAGACCATTGTATGTTGAAACTATTTGCATAAAGTGCAATTGTTATTTTTCGCTATGACTGTAAATAGTGTAGTGCATCAATAAGAATTCATGGTTATCTATCAGCCTTATTTTTCCTTCCAAGGAAGTTGGGAATCCTGTATGGGTGCTCCACACTACTCTGAGGTTGTAAAGAGCCATTATATGGCCATGTGGCTAAGGCTTATGGTTATCACCCGTGCAGTGTAGGGTCTGTGGGTCCCACTTTAAGAGACCCAGTTAATCCAGCTTAAAAATAATGGCTTGAACAGCTTTGTAGAATAAAAATGTAAAAAGATTTGCTGGGGCTTACCGCATCATCCATATAAATACAGAGGCCTGAAATAGACCTGGGTAGTTGTTAGTCCTCCTTTGTGTATAGGGGAGAACATTACATGTCCCTAATTACAGGCATATGTAAGTATAAACCAATACTTTATGTCATTATACAGTGCTACATACCTGTGGTTGTTACTTAAGCCGTTTTAAAGAGAAAGAAACACTTATTGAAAAGGAGTGATCCCTTAATCCTGCCATAACAGTACATGTTAGCTGTTACCTCAGATGGCCTGGTGTGGTATGTGCACAACCTCCTTGTGGGTCTGCTCTACAGGCTTCTCATCTAGGCCTATTATTGCCATTATTATATTGTAATAAAATAGTCGTGGCCATGTTTTACTCTAACATAAGGCAATATGGCAATTTTTTGTTGTAAAGGAAGCTTATATCATGTAAACAAGACCACAGGGACGAAATAGAAATATGGCCCTGCACTTCCTAAAAATCCCGTAGTTTATTTGCACTCCAGAGGCAATCTAACCATGCCTGTGATCTTCATAAAACATATTCCTACGCGTTTCGAACTATGGAGTTTGAAAGTATGTTATGTATGAACAAACCACTTAAAACACACTAATATGTACCAACCAAGTGTGACATTGCCACATACTGTATTGCTATTTTGTACCAAATAATTCCTTAACATATTCCCCATCCCCTACATACATTAGGGCCCTGTCTTTAGATACTAGAATTGGCCTAGGATTAAAAGGGGTACTCCACTGGAAAACATTTTCTTTTTCTTTTTTTATTCAAATGGTGCCAAAAGTTAAACAGATTTGTAAATGACTTCTATTTAAAAATCTTAACCCTTCCAGTATCCGGGGAGGGGGGGGGGTGCTCCAGAACAGCGCTGGTGGGTCACATGATTTGGGGGGGTGAAAATACCGTTATATACCGTGGAACCGCCGTAAGTTAAAAAAAATACTGTGATACACATATTTGGTCATATCGCCCAGCCCTAGGCTCTACTTCTGGGAATACCTGTGCACATGTGCTTCTGTCTCCACTGTGGTTTATAGAAGTAAAGGCACCTATACACTTATACATTTAAAAAAAACAAATGTTCAAAATTGCCAATTTTGGTGGCACTGGTTGACTATCTTATGTGTATGGGGGCCTCCCAACCTTCCTCTGATGATGATGTCGTGGAAGAGAAGGATCAGGCATGCTGAATCTTAATGCCCAATTCTTTTCCCTATAGATATGCCATCACCAGAGGCAGTAGCTCTTTCTCTCCATTAAAAAATATGTCCTCCCCTCATTGAAATCTAGTTATATGGCCAGCACTATGCTATTTTCACACTGCGTTCCTAAAGAGCCCATTAAAGAGAATCCCAGACATATACATCCAACAAATACCTGATGGATGCCAAGATATGGCATCAGTCATACATAGTTTCCTTTGCTACTATTTTTACTGGATATCTCTGAATAGAATTGCACAGTCCAGACATATAGTAGGAGGGGGGGGGGGGGGGGGCTATATTTCAATTTACTGAATATACCAGGAGATTTTCTGGCACATATAGTAATCACACACTGCTATTGCAGTGTAACAATTGTCTTGTATTTTACCAAAAATCTACCTAGAACACTCTCTCATTTTGTTTATAACAACCAATCACAGCTCAGCTTTCATATCTTAATGAGCTCTGGTAAAGTGAAAGCTGGGCTGCGTTTGGTGGTTATGGGCAAACACTTTTGCTCTATGATAGATTGATAAATTCGGGCCCAAAGCATTTGTGGTAACTGCCTTGGTGTGTAGTGTAGCTGTGGTATTACTTCGGTATATGAGGGGTTAATTTAACCCCTGTCACTCGTGACGCCAGGGTGAGGGTTAATACGCTGCGGTAAATCTTTGGCCTATCGCCACCCTTCCCAGAAACGATAGGTGCGTGCTTAAATGAATGAAAGTCCACAATAGGGATGAACTTTAACTTGTATAAACTTTACTGAGGTACTTGCGGTACATCAAATTAACAGCAACAGTCTTAGCAATACAGTCTCTATACAGCCCGGCAGTGATTGACAGATGCTGCGGACCATTGACTTATCCAAAGGACTATTAGAATTAGGATTGATGCAGAGATCCGTCCGGATTTAGGGGTCTGTTGAGGTCCGGTGATCTTGCAAACTTAACAGAGATTGAGATAACTCAGTTTTGTAAGATGGCCGTTGCCGCAAGGCTTGGGCCTAGTCACTGCTGATGATGGCTGCGCAGATCCTCCTCCATCAGTAGCCCACGAGGAAAGAGAAAAAGTAATGGCCACCGCTCCCTTATATGGGCAGGGGCAGGGCCCTTTTGGATTGGTCCGTGTCAACTGTCACTCACCGTTACAATGCATGGTGGGCGATCACCTGACTTCCTCCAAAGGTCCTTGAACCATAAACCATAGAGTTTTGGAACGCATCACGTGACCTGCAGGTCCTGCGACACTACAACAAGGTAAGTACACTTTATTTACATATTTACACATTGAATTTGAGTAATTTTAACTATTAAAGGGGTGACAAGGGGCTAACTATTGATGAGGATCCCACCGGTAGCTAGGGACTCTGACTTTGGGGACCTCACCACAAGGTAACGGATGCAATCCGGTACCGGAGACACCACACATTTCCTAACTTTCATAACACTACAAAATACTCACCAAGAAAAATTCTGGGTGTAGGAGGCACGGCCGAATATAACCATGTGGACCTGACCCATGCCCAGATGGAAATTTTATAGTGTGCATAGACCCTTAAGGGAAACTCCACTTCAAAGTGAAAACAGATGTGCTTGTTACCATTGCCATAGGCATAAGATAGCAACAGTTCCTCCCGGATCTTTCGAAGGCCATGTCTTTCTGAACGCAGACGTGCACCCTCATTGAGAATAATACATTTGTTAAAGGGTTTCTCCGGTGCTTAAACATCTTTTCCCCTATCCAAAGGATGCCTGATCGCGGGAGTCCCGCCGCTGGGGACCCCCGGGATCATGCACGCGGCACCCCGTTTGTAATCAGTCCCCGGAGCGTGTTCGCTCCGGGACTGATTGCGGGTGACTACAGGGCGGGCGGCGTGTGACGTCACGCCTTCGCCGGCGTGTGACATCACGCTCTGCCCCTCAATGCAAGCCCCAGCGGCAGGACTCCCGTGATCAGGCATCTTATCCCCTATACTTTGGATAGGGGATAGGATGTTTAAGCACCGGAGAACCCCTTTAATGAAAGCTTGTGTGTTCTTGGAAGGGCTGCAAGAATTGATGGTTAAAAACTAAAAGCTGGCAGAATTCTTGTGTGTTTCACTGTTTAAGAATAAGATGACAGCTAGGAACCATCTCCGAATATTAATAATGCTCCTTCTATGCTTGGAACAAATCAGAAAAACAAGGGTGAGGTAATTATACAATTACAATGAGCATTGGGCGCAATGATGTCACCTTACACCTTGAGGGAGTGACTATTTATTCATCATCACACCCTTCAGATTTGCTCATCTCTGAATTAGAAAAATCTTACTCAGATTAAATATAATTATTTGCTTTCTTATTGTTGATGTCAGAATTTTTATAGATTCATTTCGGGAAAGTAAATCAGATAGGCTTCTACTTGTCTGACATGTTTATCCTGCCGTAATTGCCAAATATTGGGACATAGGAGTGTAGCTGTACTTTATATCTACAATGTACCAAATAAACTATCAGATAACATATGCACTTGACGTTTACTATTTGTGATGATGTTCATTACAAGTCACAGGATATAAAGACGTACACACTACACAGGTAGCTAGAGTGGCTTCATGGGAAGGTGGAGCTCATCTTGTATGATTTAGATGGAGCAGCTCTATATGGATCCCTAGGTTAATCTACTATATAAGGCTATTAAAGCTTAAAGGGGTACTCCGCCCCTAGACATCTTATCCCCTATCCAAAGGAGAGGGTATAAGATGTCTGATCGCGGGGGAACCACCCTCCTTGCTGCACCCGGCGTACGCTTAGAGCATTGGGTGCAGCACCATAGGCTCATGACGTCACGGCCACACATCACTCGTGATGTCACGGCCACGCCCCCTAAGTGCAAGTTTATGGAAGGGGACATGACAGCCGTCACTCCCCTTCCCATAGACTTGCATTGAAGGAGCGTAGCCGTGATGTCACGAGTGGGGGGTAGTCGTGGCATCACGAGCCAGTCATCCGCTCCGCGCACCAGATGTCTGGGGTGCAGCAGCCGAGATCCCCGCGATCAGACATCTTATCCCCTATCCCTTGGATAGGGGATGAGATGTCTGGGAGCGGAGTACCCCTTTAATGTTCATATTTTGATTAGCACATATAATTTATTATAGTTAGCCATCTAGTTGGAACAGCAATGAATACAAATACACTGGACCTTGAAAAATAATAGATCTCTATGGGCTCATGCACTAGGGTGTTTTATGGCTCTCTACAACCTCTGGGTCATATAGAACTGTAATTGTGCACCCATAGGGCTCTATGGAACCTTATTTCAGAACCATAGGCCCACTATAGGACACCATAGGCTCTGCTATGTGCATGGGGATGTATACCTGTTCACAGGGCTGTTCTATGGTTCTGTCATATGTATATAATGGTTGCAGTCCTGATAAAAATTTAGTATCATTTCCTGTAAAATGACATATTTAAAGTATTTTTCAGGACTTATTATTGACTTATCTTCAGGATCAGCCATCAATACCTGATCCGTTGTGGTCCGACACCCAGCACCCCCATAAATAGCTGTCTGCCACAACACCTGCAACACGTGGTGAACAGAGTCGGAAGTAGACAGCTCTTTACATTGTATAGTATCCCAGCTCCCATTCACTTAAATGATCACCCCACCAAGCAGATATTTTTGGTATATCCTGAATATAGACCATCATTAAAGGTAACATAAATTAGCTATAATGTGCGCTATTGTCTTTCTTAAAGGGTACCTCTTATCAAATAAACTTTTGATATATTTTAGATTAATGAATGTTGAATAACTTTCCAATAGCATGTTAATGAAAAATATGTTTCTTTCTATTGTATTTTTCCCGATCACTCCTTTTAGCAAGCATTTCTGACTCATGCTGGAGTCCTAAACACTCAGAGCTGCCAGCCTGCTTTGTTCACAGCCAAACAGGCTGTGAACAAAGCAGACTGGCAGCTCGTAGTGTTTAGGACTCCAGCATGAGTCTGAAATGCTTGCTGCCAGGACTGGTAGGGAGACCCCTAGTGGTCATTTCTTCAAAGTGGAAAATTAAATAGAAAGAAGCATATTTTTTAATAACATGCAATTGTAAAGTTATTCTGCATACATTAATCTATAATATATCAAAAGTTTTTTTAATGAGAGGTACCCTTTAAGTTTGAAGATTGCTGGCCCCACCTCTTCCCGTTCTCCCCTCCCACTATCTCACCACTGTTTAAAAGTGCAGAAAGGAGAAAAAAGCTCCAAATTTTACCGTAAATATGACCTGCACTTGTTTTTCACGGTGTCAAAAACTATTGAAAAAATCTCCCTCTATTGAGCATGTCTAAACAATTTCCCAGGGAAAACACTGCTTACGGTGCATAATTCATTGCTCAGGATTTGGAAATGATGCTTCATTGAAAAGCTACCAATATTTCTTAAACTTAGACTTACACTTCCAGTTGAACATTTCATTAAATGTAACATGATTCTGGCACAAGTATCTGGCCTTTCTTGCAACACATGTTGCTTGGTGGAGTTCATCCCTTAAAAGGGAAAAAAGGAAAGTAAAAATAAACACAAGTTTTTCAAAGAAGATATTTAAGTAATGAGCCATCATTATCTGTCATTAAAGCTGCATCTTAATACTTCCTGTTCTTGAGATGTGTGGTTTTACTTGGCCTTTAGTCCACAGATGATGTTAGACAAAGCTTGAGGAGTAAAGGGAGGCTATCGTGTTCACCCCTGAAAGAGGCGCTTGCCCAAAATCTGTGAATGTTTAGGAGCTCACTAGCCTGATACAGAGCATCTTGATTTTGGGGAATAGCTGCTGACTCTGCCTGAACGCTGACATTCCCATCTGTTGATGTCAGGCTTATCTTGGGCTATGGTCATTTTTCCGCAGAAATGTCTAATTATGGATGCTTTATAAACTGTTTATCTGAAAGAAGTGCCAGGTGATGTATGAAACTGAGCAGATCCTGAAAAGATCTGACAATTTCTCTTTGCTGAATTGGTTTAGTGCAGTTGACATCTTATAGGTCATATCATACATGTTACAATTTGCTTTGGATAGAATATGTATCCATGAACTGTATATTGATATGTATCGCAATGTTTTCTACTCAACATCTGGGCCGGCATTTATCATTGTAGGTGTAAGTGAAGCATTTATCATTGTAGGTGTAAGTGAAGCATTTATCATTGTAGGTGTAAGTGAAGCTGTTACGCCGAGCGCTCCGGGTCCCCGCTCCTCCCCGGAGCGCTCGCCACATCCTCGCTACTGCAGCGCCCCGGTCAGATCCACTGACCGGGTGCGCTGCGATACCGCCTCCAGCCGGGATGCGATTCGCGATGCGGGTGGCGCCCGCTCGCGATGCGCACCCCGGCTCCCGTACCTGACTCGCTCTCCGTCGGTCCTGTCCCGGCGCGCGCGGCCCCGCTCCCTAGGGCGCGCGCGCGCCGGGTCTCTGCGATTTAAAGGGCCACTGCGCCGCTGATTGGCGCAGTTGGTCTAATTAGTGTGTTCACCTGTGCACTCCCTATGTATACCTCACTTCCCCTGCACTCCCTCGCCGGATCTTGTTGCCATCGTGCCAGTGAAAGCGTTCCCTTGTGTGTTCCTAGCCTGTGTTCCAGACCTCCTGCCGTTGCCCCTGACTACGATCCTTGCTGCCTGCCCCGACCTTCTGCTACGTCCGACCTTGCTCTTGTCTACTCCCTTGTACCGCGCCTATCTTCAGCAGTCAGAGAGGTTGAGCCGTTGCTAGTGGATACGACCTGGTTACTACCGCCGCTGCAAGACCATCCCGCTTTGCGGCGGGCTCTGGTGAAAACCAGTAGTAACTTAGAACCGGTCCACTAGCACGGTCCATGCCAATCCCTCTCTGGCACAGAGGATCCACCTCCTGCCAGCCGAACCGTGACAGAAGCATTTATCATTGTAGGTGTAAGTGAAGCATTTATCATTGTAGGTGTAAGTGAAGCCTTTTTCTACACCTTTTTTTGTGTGCTGGTAATGTGTAGGAGAACCACATTTATTAAATGGTCACATTGCATTTGAAACATTTTGTGAAGGTCAAATTTTCTGAAATTTCTCTCTTCACATACACCAAAAAAGCTAAGCTAAGTCTGGGCTGGTGTAGTTTTAGAGACTTTTCAGTGGCTTTGCGCCTTTTTTGCGCCTTTTCACAAAAAGGCGCAGTTCATAAAACCCTTCCATATCATGTGTATTGCCAAAATCAGTGGATTGCAAATCTGCAGAAATGTGTACACCAAAATGCGCAAAAAAAAGGGCAAATAAACCCTGCTTGCGCCTTTTTTGCGCCTTTTATAGACACAAAAAAACAGTCTAAAGACAATGATAAATGTCGCCTCCTCATTTGCCTCCTCATTTTCTTCAATATGCACATACCCTGAGGGGACAAAGTTTCCTAAGAGATTCCCTAAGCATGCTGCTTAGCTGCTATATTCTGCATGTTCAGGACCATGAATGTGCTTTGCTGTTCGTCGCTGTTTTAGGTGTTTTTCTATATCACAACATTCTAGATGGATATTCAATGAGAAAGTGTGCATAGAGATGACACACATTGAAATGTGCTATGGCAGCTGTTTATTCATGAAAAGAAAAACGCAAGTTTGTAACATAAACCGTTTTCTATCAAGCACATAAATAATAGCAATTATAGAATATGCTATATACATAAGCATATTGAAAAAACTCAGTGATATCCACATGCCTATTCTGAATACACAAACATAATGGACAGCCTGTTTTGTAGACACTGTAGAGAGAAGTAAAAACAGGAGAACAGCGCCTTGTGCGTTACCTAAGACACCAGAGTCCTGACAGAGGACCGGGATACATCTGCCCCATAGGTGGCCACTCACCTGGTAAAAAAGATTATGCATATATTGCCCCAATATGGGTACCAGTGTTCTTGTGGAAGCGAACTGCCAAGCCCAAAGGTGAATGGGAAAAGGGATGACCCTATCCCATACCATAATGGAAAGAAGTGCAGGAAAAAAAACTTTGTACGGGCGCTGTTCCTAGTTCCAGGAAATTCAAGCCAAGTCAGATGCTGAACGATGGTCAGAGTGCTGAATAATAAAACCAATTACGCGTTTCGGAGGTACAGTCCTCCTTCCTCAGATGCCAGTACAGAACATGCAGTACCACCCTGTACTGTAGGGAGGCACTACCAGACAGTCAGTCAGTGCATGCACTTCAGTAATACAGGTGTCTTACCAATGAATGCCCATTCGGATTGATGACTTCTTCCAGCCATTGACATGTTTCGCAGATCTGAACTGTCCGTAGCATTGTATGTTTTCAAGTTACAATTGTCCAGAAAAGACCATTATATGTTGAAACTATTGTATGTTGAGGCCATTGTAAGTTGAGGGATCCCTGTATACACACATTTATTATCTAGGCTCTGTTCACATCTGCATTGCAAATTCCATCTCCCTGTTTCTTCAAGAGCAAAAAACTGAATTCAAGCTGTGATAAATCTGCACAGCAGCACCCAGTGGACCCTATCGCCTTATAATGTAGTCTGTTCCGTTTCCATCATGCCTATTGTTTTGATTGGGAGAATAGCATAGCAATATTTTTTCCAATAAATATGTCAAATTCTACGATAGAGGCTCTGAACACAAATGTAAGCAGTGCCTAAAGCCTGTTGTTCTCAGTCATCTGAAACTGAGTACTCTGGGGGTTATTTATCAATAATGGTTTTGGCTAGATCATTTTTGTTGTTTGTCTAAATGTTTTTTTTTTTGTTTTTTTTTTGCAGTGCTGCTCCAAATTTATCATATTGTTGCAGTGACCATGATAAATTTTGCGCAGATCTGCACCCAGATCACGTCTACCCTGCCTCTGAGGAGTTTGTTTGTCTGTGTGTTTGGCTTTATTTGTTTTAGTTTTAATTTTAAGGCAAATTAATGTCTAAAAGAAGGTCTGCAAAGAGAGTCTCCCTCGCATTTGAATTGTGTTTTTTTTTTTTGTTTTATGTTATAACTTTATTGGATATTTTTTTTAACTTGGGCACATGAAATTATGAGATGTTGGCCATTGCTAACAATCTTATTATTTCTTACTGTACATCTTTACCATTACTTTTTTGTACCTTAAAAAATATATCTGATTGCTTCATATGGAAAACTGCTTTACTTTTCCTTTGCACGTTTTTTTTTTTAATTTTTAAATTTTTATGTCTTTAAACATTCATATTCTCTCTCTCTCTCTCTCTCTCTCTCTCTCTCTCTCTCTCTCTCTCTTTATTTTGGCAAACAGACAGGAGTAGTAATCTTTTATAGGCCTGTTCAGGAGGTGATCTAGATTTGCGTTTTTTTTGCACACGTTGCGTAAAAATTTGCGCAAAAATCTAAAACACGCAGAAAAAAAATTTGTGACCACTGCATCCGTCACTTAAAAAAATGGTCTAGCTAGACCAAAAGGTCAAAATGACGAATTTTAGAACTTTGAAAAAAAAAGCGCAAAAAGAAACCGCAATTAGAGCAAAAAGAAAAGAAATTTGCAAATGTAGACAAAAAAATCAATAGAACACAATGATAAATAACCCCCTATGTTAATATGTTACTTACTGTAACTACTGACAGCATGGAAGAGGTGACATGCCGAATAGTTTCCATTGTAGCTAATGTCCACAGTTGCATTTCCTCCATTTATAATGACATGATGATATTGTTATGTAGGAAATCTCAGCAAGATGTGTGTGGTCCAATACATACAGTATATAGATAAGTATGCACATTGCAATTCGAATGCGTAGATGAAAGAACACACTTTAGAGTTATTTAATATATTACTACAGAGTTGGAGAAATCCCAGGAGCCTATGCACTTGGCATTCTGCTGCTATACTGTATCTAGCCCCAAAGATCTACAGCAGCGGTCTTTACACTGTGGACCTCCAGCTGTTGCAAAACTACAACTTCCAGCATGCTTGGACAGCCAAAGGCTGTCCAAGCATGCTGGGAGTTGTAGTTTTGCAACAGCTGGAAGTCCACAGTTTAAAGACCACTGATCTATAGTCATTTCTCTAAGGTAAAAAGTTGAATTTCTTTTAGCACAAACTAAGTGATCAGTTGTTATTGCAGAACCTGTGCCTGGTGTTACATTTAAGAGAAATGGTTGACAGTAAAATACATGGAAAGGCCAAGTCTTCCATAGTGTGAGGCGCTCTAAGGCCTGCTTCACATTAGTATTAGTTGTCTAGTTGTCCGCCCGTATTTCCCTCTGGCGTGAACAGGAGGGAAACTGATGCTGGAACTACTCCCATTCATTTGATGGGCCAGTTCACATTCATCAGGCGTCTCAGGTTAGACAGATGGTTAGACACGCCAGACGAGGGAAAGCATCTTGCTCCGTTCCCCCGTCCGGCATTCGGAAATATTGGCTGCCGGATGCTTAACAACTGATGGCAACTTATGCACATTTTCATCAGTTGCGTTGAGCTTTAGGCTGGGTTCATGTCGGACATATTTGAACCCAGCCTAAGTTAACTATATAAAAAAAAGTAAAACAAAAAACAAATGCTCTATGATGTTGATATGCTGAACATATGAACACAGGTTGTCTTTTAAAGAAAACCTTGTTATTCTCTATAAAGATTCTTCTATGTGGTCACAATATACAGTACATGTCATGATCATAAAGATAATAGAGATCCATTGAGAAAATGTTCAGATGATTTAGTTTCAATCCCAATGGACACAAGAATTTAACAAATATTAGTATAATCAGTCATTCCCAATTGGAACATTGGAATACAAGTCCCGTGACCTCAAGGAGTAACTCTATGCAATGCACTGGCCAAACTGCTGAAGTACAGAACATTTGTGACATGTCCTTTGACCTCAAGGAGTCCAATTAAAACTACATGCCATACACTGGGCAAACTCCATGCCATACACTGGCCAAACTCCATGCCATACACTGGCCAAACTCCATGCCATACACTGGCCAAGCTCCATGCCATACACTAGCCAAACTCCATGCCATACACTGGCCAAACTCCATGCCATACACTGGCCAAACTCCATGCCATACACTGGCCAAACTCCATGCCATACACTGGCCAAACTCCATGCCATACACTGGCCAAACTCCATGCCATACACTGGCCAAACTCCATTCCATACACTGGGCAAACTCCATGCCATACACTGGCCAAACTCCATGCCATACACTGGACAAACTCGTTTTTAATAAATTCCATGCAATACACTGGCCAAATTCCATGAAATACACTAGCCAAACTCCATGCCATACACTAGCCAAACTCCATGCCATACACTGGCCAAGCTCCATGCCATACACTAGCCAAACTCCATGCCATACACTGGCCAAACTCCATGCCATACACTGGCCAAACTCCATGCCATACACTGGCCAAACTCCATGCCATACACTGGCCAAACTCCGTGCCATACACTGGCCAAACTCCGTGCCATACACTGGCCAAACTCCGTGCCATACACTGGCCAAACTCCATGCCATACACTGGCCAAACTCCATGCCATACACTGGCCAAACTCCATGCCATACACTGGCCAAACTCCATGCCATACACTGGCCAAACTCCATGCCATACACTGGCCAAGCTGCTGAAGTACAGAAACCTTTGTGCAGAAATGATAGGACTGTGAGAGGTGAATGTCAGGCAAGTGGAATATGTATCGGATGATTATTTTAGAAATAGGTATAAACCTATTGAGATGAACTGTTACCTGGAGTAAATATAACTGTTAAAATATTATGACCTCTTAACTAGGTATACAATAAAGATTAAAGGGGTATTCCAGGGGGAAAAACATTTTTTTTATATTAACTGGCTCCAGAAAGTTAAACAGATTTGACTTCTATTAAAAAATCTTAATCCTTCCAATAATTATTAGCTGCTGAAGTTGATTTGTTCTTTTCTGTCTAACAACAGTGCTCGCTGCTGACATCTCTGCTTGTCTCAGGAACTGCACAGAGTAGAAGAGGTTTGCTATGGGGATGTGCTTCTACTCTGGACAGTTCAGTGAGGCAGGTGTCATCAGAGAACACTTAGACAGAAAAGAAAAACTCCACTTCAGCAGCTCATAAGTACTAAAAGGATTAAGATTTCTTAATAGAAGTAATTTACAAATCTGTTTACATTTCTGGAGTCATATATAACCTGGATAACCCCTTTAACTGTTGCATGTGGCATATGTTAAGAAAATGTCACTGGCCCCAACACCCTAGAACAGATGTGACTGGTCTGGTGAGTGTGATAGGAGGGTCCTCATTCCTGGAATTCTCTGTCTAATTGTTTGCTTGTGTTGCCAGGATCTGACCCCTCTCTTGACTCTTGTCCTGATTATACAATGTCATCGATAGAAATAAAGATACATTTTATATGATATATATGATAGACGTTTAATGCCAATCATAGAATTCTGAATTCACTTGGTTAAAGAACTTTAGGTTTTGCAGCAGGATCAACCTTAAAGGGGTACTCCGGTGGAAAACAATTTTTTAAATCATCTGGTGCCAGAAAGTTAAACAGATTTGTAAATTACTTCTATTAAAAAAATCTTAATTCTTCCAGTACTTATCAGCTGCTGTATACTACAGAGAAACTTGAGTTGTTTTTTTCTGTTTGACCACACTGCTCTCTGCTGACACATCTGTCCATGTCAGGAACTGTCCAGAGCAGGAGAGATTTGCTCTCCTACTCTGGACAGTTCCTGACACAGAGAGCGGTGTCAGAAGAGAGCAGTGTGGTCAGACTGAAAAGAACAACTCAACTTCCTTTGTAGTCTACAGCAGCTGATAAGTACTTGAGAGATTAAAAATGTTTAATAGAATTTGGTTAACTTTCATGAGCCAGTTGATATGAAAAAAATTGTTTTCTCTTTAACTGGTATACAAGGGTCATGTCCTGTATTGTCTGCTAGTATTTTGTACAACGTTAAAAATGTATTAAATTATTGTTGCCCCGAAATATTCTGTATAGAGGACATAACAGGCAACCCCCCTTTTCTTTTCTTTCTTTCTTTCTTTTCTTTTACATACACTAGATGCAATTTTGTAAAAAGTCAGTTGACTTAGTTGTATGATTGTGTAGCATGGAAAACAAATGCAAGTACAGAAGTCACAAACAAATACATACACCAATACCTGCCATTAGATAAAGGTAAGCTGGCTTCAGTATTAGGCTGCATTCACACCTCTTTTGTTACATACGGGTGCCGGATCCGGCTGGGGGAAGGGCAAACTGGGCACTCCCGTACCCCAGCCGGATCAGCCCGTGACTCCATTTACTTTAATGAGCCGACTGGAGTCAATCGGTGACTCCGGTCAGCTCAGTTTGGACCCGTATGCGGTTTCCTGACCGGACCTAAAACTGTAGTATACTACGGTTTTAGGTCAGGTCCAAAACCGGATACGGGTCAAAACTGAGCCGACCGGAGTCACCGCTTGACTCCGGTCAGCTCATTAAAGTAAATGGAGTCACGGGCTGATCTGGCTGGGGTACGGGAGTGCCCGATTTGCCCCTCCCCCAGCCGCATCCGGCACACGTATGTAAAAAACGAGGTGTGAAAGCAGCCTTACCTGGCACTGTCTAGCATAAATAAGGCGGATCGCCTAACTATCCTATGTATGAATGTATGGTGGCCTCACAACTCTCTGGACAGGTGAGATTAGTGGAAAGAAGGATTTAGCTTGTTAAACTTTAGTGACCAGTAATTTTGTTCTGTCTAGAGACAATCCACTGCCTAAGCTGTCCCCTCTCCCCATGAATAACACCTGCACACTTGTTAAGCCAAGTATACATGTGTATAGGGGAAGGGGAGCAGGAAGAATAGCGGTTTGCTGACAGCTCAGCTTTTGAAGGTATATGGTCACCTTAAAGTAAATATGTCATCTTGAAAATATAGTTTCAATTGAAGAACATGTTATACAGAGCAAGAAGAGCGTCAGTCAGTGAGTAGGACCATCCATTGGACCATTCTAAACACAGAATAAATAGAGATTGATTGTATAAATGACAAGTTGTAATGAATCTTTTCACATAAAACTATATATCAATCTTCTTATCTCTGCCTGCTCTATAATATGTTTAGTATAAATGGTTCTCTTTAAAGGGGTACTCCGCTGCTTAGCATTTGGAACAAACTGTTCCGAACTCTGGAGCCGTCGCCGGGAGCTCGTGACGTCATAGCCCGCCCCCTCACAATGTCATGCCCTGCCCCATCAATGCAAGTCTATAAGGGGGCGTGACTGATGTCACACCCCCTCCCATAGACTTGCATTGAGGTGGCGGGGTGTGACATCATGAAGGGCTGGGCTATGACATCACTAGCTTCCTGCGCCACCTCCAGCGTTTGAAACAGTACTGATCAGCGGAGTACACCTGATTAAGAACACCAAAGATATCAATGACATTAGTCTAAGCAGAACACAGAGTATCAGTTTTGACCTTAAAGGGGTACTCCGGTGAAAACCTTTTTTCTTTTAAATCAACTGGTGGCAGAAAGTTAAACACATTTGTAAATTACTTCTATTAAAAAATCTTAATCCTTCCTGTACTTATTAGCTGCTGAATACTACAGAGGAAATTATTTTCTTTTTGGAATGCTCTCTGATGACATCATGACCACAGTTCTCTCTGCTGACATTATTATAATAATAATTACGCTTTATTTATTGTTGTCCTCAGTGGGATTTGAACTCAAGTCCCCAGCACTGCAAGGCAGCAGTACTAACCACTGAGCCACCATGCTGCCCTTAGCATACATCTGCTATGCATGGTTGCTAAAATGGACAGAGATGCCAGCAGTGAGCAATGTGCTCGTGATGTCATCAGTGTTCCAAAAAGAAAGGAATTTCCTCTGTAGCATTCAGCAGCTAATAAGTACTGGAAGGATTAAGATTTTTTAATAGAAGTAATTTACATATATGTTTAACTTTCTGCCACCAGTTGATTTAAAAGAAAAAAGGTTTTCACTGGAGTAACCCTTTAATGTTCCTCAGGTGCTCCGACACTTTATGAAATACATTGTATTCCTGGCTCCTCAAGGTGAACTATACTTCTTGTTATGAACTGGCACTAAAAGAGCAATTATATTCCTTAATAAAGAATACTATTGTTCGCTTTATCACTGGCTTTATAACTAGAAAAATGGAATTCCCTAAAAGAACATGTTAAATACTAAGCACTATTTGGGGTTAATATATTCTACAGCCATCTCCTTGATCATTGTCATTTGCCTGGTTGGAGATGGTTAAGTGATTGTTTAAAGCAAGTTGTCAGATTTCAGCAAGTTTCCCTAATAAGGGAGAGTGATGTAACAGCGGTGGACTCCGGCCAGAAGCTCACTGCTCCTATTGTTTACGTAGCCACATACCAGTGGAAAATGCCTCGCAACAGTGCAGTGCTGGAAATATAAAGCAAGAGAAGCCCGGGTTTATATGGAATGGAAATAATGATTAGGTCAGGTGAATAAAGTTTCAGCCATTGTGTTTCTGTCAAACAATATAGAATTTATACACAATAACGTATGGGCTATTTTTATCCTTTATAGAATTGTTATAGTTATTATTTTGGGAACTCAATCAGTTTATTTTAGATTTTATGTATAGCTTTTGATCCATGATCATTTTAATTTTATAAGTGCTGAAAATATAGAAACTAGTGTCATCGTCGTATACCCATCAGTTGTAAGGTTGTATATATTTTATTACCGTATTTTTCGCCCTATAGGACGCACCGGCATATAAGACGCACCCAATTTTAAAGGTGCAAAATCTAGAAAAAAAAGATTCTGAACCCAACAGTGATCTTCAACCTGCGGACCTCCAGATGTTGCAAAACTACAACTCCCAGCATGCCCGGACAGCCAACGGCTGTCCGGGCATGCTGGGAGTTGTAGTTTTGCAACATCTGGAGGTCCGCAGCTTGAAGACCACTGGTATAGGAGGTAGTACTCACGTGTCCCCGTCACTCCGGACCAGTCACTGCTGCTCTGGATGTAGCTCCATCACTGTCGCCATGTCCCCGTGGTATCCTCGACACTCCGGACGTCTTCTTCCCCAAGATCCATGCTCTCCGTCGCCGTCATCATGTCTCTACGCATGCCGCTCCTGTGGTATGACGGGACGGCGTACGCGACGACGTGATGAAGTCGAAGGAGAGTGCCGGCCATGTAGGGGATCCCGGCACGGAGCAGACTGGGAGGAGGCAGGTAAGGTCCCTCCCGGTGTCCTGTAAGCTGTTCGGGACGCCGCAATTTCACCGCGGTGGTCCTGAACAGCCCGACTGAGCAGCCGGGTTAGTGTTATTTTGCCTTAGGAGGTGGCGGTCAGCTTTGATCGCCACGTCTGAAGGGTTAATACAGGGCATCATCGCGATCGGTGATGTCCTGTATTAGCCGCGGATCCCGGCCGTTGATGGCCGCAGGGACCGCCGCGATAGGTGTGTATTCGCCGTATAAGACGCACCAACTTTTCCCCCCCAGTTTTGGGGAAGAAAAAGTGCGTCTTATACGGCGAAAAATACGGAATATTGTTTCATGTGACAACACTGAAGAAATGACCCTCTACTACCATGTAAAGTAGTGCACAGCCTGTATAACAGTGTTTAATGTTGTTTCCACTCAGAATATCTCAACACACAGACAATAGTATCTAAATCGTGGCAACAAAAGTGAGTACATCCCTAAGTGGAAATGTCCAAACTGCGCCCGAAGTGTCAATATTTTGTGTAGTCACCATTATATTCCAGCAGTTTGGATTGTCTGATACCGATAATCCTTTATCTGACTACATTACAACCACCTAAAGATTAAGAGATTGCTTTTTTTTTCTATATACAATGTATGGATGACATGCCAGAAGATACTGGGGGTTATTTCTCAATAATGGTCTTAGCTAGATCATTGTTGTGGTGCTGCTCCAAGTGTATCATATTGTCGCAGTGACCATGATAAATTTCACGCAGATCTGCGACCAGATAATTTTCTACCGCCGCTTTCAGATCACGTCTACCCTGCTTCTGAGGAGCTTGTTTGTTTGTGTGTTTGGCTTTATTTGTTTTAGTTTTAATTTTAAAGGGGTACTCCGCCCCTAGACATCTTATCCCCTATCCAAGGATAGGGGATAAGATGTCTGATCGCAGGGGTCCCGCTGCTGGGGACCCCCGTGATCTCTCATGCAGACGCCGAGTCATCAGCTCTCTGGAGCTAAGTTTGCTCCGTGGCTGATGAAAGGGGCCGGCGATTCATGATGTCATGGCCATGCCCCCTCATGATGTCACGCCTCGCCCCCTTAATGCAAGTCTATGGGAGGGGGAGGGGTAACAGCCACGCCCCCTCTCATAGACTTGCATTAAGGGGGGGGTGTGACGTCATGAGGAGGCGGTTATGACATCACAAACCATTGGTCCCTGTATTGTGAGTCATCAGCCACAGAGCAAACCTAGCTCTGGAGAGCTGATGACTCGGGGGGCTGCAGGAGAGATCGCAGGGTCCCCAGTAGGGGACCCCTGAGATCAGATATCTTATTCCCTATCCTTGGATAGGGGATAAGATGTCTAGGGGCGGAGTACCCCTTTAAGGCAAATTAATGTGTAAAAGAAGGGTTTGATTATTTATTAGGCCTAGTCTGAGGTCATATATATTTAGGGAGTCTCCTAAATGTAGAAGGTTTGGTATAAGGTCAGATAAATTAAGGGGTTTTGGTCTGGAGTCTGATGATTTTAGGAGGTTTGGTCTGGAGTCTGATGAATTTAGGAGGTCTGGTCTGGAGTCTGATGAATTTAGGAGGTCTGGTCTGGAGTCTGATGAATTTAGGAGGTCTGGTCTGGAGTCTGATGAATTTAGGAGGTCTTGTAGAGTCTGGTTATTTGAGGGGTCTGGTCTGCAGTCTAAAATAATTTACAGTAAGGCTAACATATTCAAGGGAGTGTCGAGAGGAGGGACCAAACAGTAAAATTTGTTCAGGTACATGTTGCATGCATACACTTTCAAATGCGACTCTTTTTTATGTTGGCCCTTTCAGCAACATTTCCTACAAACACTGGTATCTCTGAGCAATAGCAATAGCATCTCTGAGCAATAGCAATAGCATCTCTGAGCAATAGCAGCCTAGGAGACTGAGATTAAATGGAGTATTTGCAGAATTAGTTATAATGGTCTGAATCTATGGTCGGATCAGTAATAAAAACCATTCCTGTACTTTAAATAATGCTTAAGACTAAATCAGTCAACAATAATTGGATTGTGAAGTTAGAATAGGACATGTGGCATTATTTAACATGTGACGTTATTTCTTGAATGATGCACATGGCTGTGATGGGTTAACGCACCCCGGTGCATAGTTAGGTCATGTATTAACCTGTGATATAATTATACCTTCACTAGCATTCTTCTACGATTACCTGTACAGTAGTCTGCTTCCAGCTTTGCACTTTCACATTTTTTGGTTTCTTTAGACTTTAATTACATTGTGGAGGATAATACTTTTCGGTTGGGCGTGCAGTGAGCAACACTGACATCCAGGTATTCAGCCCAAGAATGTGAGCGTAGCCTTTCATTTTAGAGTCTTCAGGTTCCAGTGATATTATCCGATTATATTTCAGATCAGTGACATTTGCTTCTGTGAGCTGTGATCGTGCCGCCGCTGTGATACTGTATGACAGATGTTCATATGAAGATTTATGGGTGGCTCTGAGCAGGATGTAATCACTTGGGGACAGTGTTTAGTGTCTGTGTGTGTTGTTAGGAAGACTAAATGTCATTGTCAAGCTCTGCTCTTTTTCTGCACCCACGGCTCATTACTGTATGTTGTGCTGTGACTTTTATAGACTTACTGTTGGTAATGTAAAGCTATTGCTAATGCTATGAAAAGCATTACTGATTGACTTACTAATAAGTAGAATGGTATAGTTTATAAAGAGAACCTGTCACAGTGAACAGTCTGATCTACCGGCATTATAGTGCAGGAGATGCTGAACAGATTCATACAGTGTATATAGTTTTGTCTAAAATGTATAACTTATTGATTGAAATCTCTATTTGTTTTGGGCTTAGGAGTCCAGTAGGTGGTCTTATTAGTGATTGACAGCCTTCCCTGTGTGAGTGTGTACACAGACAGTTGTCAATCACTGAGTGAGTCCACCCACTGGACTCCTAAGCCTAGAAAGAGCAGAGATTTCATTCTATAAAATAAGAGTTAGACTGAATCTCTTTTTACAACACTATGCTCAGCTTTATATCATGCTACTGGCTACTGTAACTAGAGGGAATAGCAAGACGTTTGTAAGCCACTTTAGTATTTCTGAAGCCGGCTCCAGATTGATAAACAGCTGTATTGCTGTATTGGAACTCAGGTGCCCACTTTATGACTGACCAGATGATTTCACATTAAGCGTACTGCCTACATAGTGGCAACATATTCTATTGCAGTATACAGATACATGCAAAGTAGTCCCTGTCCCCAATGGGACTTACAATCTAAATTCTCTATTACAAACACGCACATACACACTAAGACCATGCTAACACTGGCTTCACATTACATTTCAGCCCTTCATGACATACAAGCACAGATACAGGCACCATTGACTTTAATGGCCTAAATTTAGTCAGCTAGTGACACCATACATGTTTCAATTAGTACTGAAAATCAATGTGTTACATTTTGGGTGCAAGTAAAAACACATATACATTCAGAAAATGACCTAAGTATACTCATTAATTGATTAAGTTCAGGCCATTTAAGTCAATGGGCCCCATGCCTGTCTGTGCACATATATAATGGAAACCCATTTTGACAGGTTGTCGATGTATACTTGCCATGGAAGGGACCATTGTAATGTGAACCTGGGGTAATAGAGAAGCTCACCAACAAATTGTTAGAATATCCCTACTGTATTTATAAACTACTACGTCACTCCTCACCAGGCAGCCTTGTCGGCAATACCATAGCTTGGGAATGAGAAAGATATCGCTGGTCTTCTATAGGATGGTTAAGCCATGTTCCAACATATAGAGATTTCTATGACCGAGATTCTCTGGATACATCTCTAGAAAGCAACAAATAAACATTGGCCATGAAGGATTCTTTATTCCCTATCTTCACTGGACCGATCAGACGAGCCTGGGCTGTCACTGACCAATGTACAGTGGGTGAAATTCTTACATAGTGGCTGTCTGGCTATGTGAACATTGTTCAATCTTTCCGGAATAGCTGTTTGTACAAACTGAAAACAGATGTTTTAATCTGAAGAAAAATATTTATTCCCAGAAAAGAC
This sequence comes from Hyla sarda, assembly GCF_029499605.1. Lineage (NCBI taxonomy): Eukaryota > Metazoa > Chordata > Amphibia > Anura > Hylidae > Hyla > Hyla sarda. Next base: position 126,400,931 of record NC_079189.1, on the reverse strand, counting down.
AGTAGTTGTTGTCCATGTAGCCAATGAGACTGGGAAAAGCAGAATGTTCTTTGTGTCCATGAGGAAACTTGTTAAAGCCTCTTGTTCTGATATTAAATTCTAAATATTTGTAATATTGTAGGACACTTGCGGATTTGTTATACTTCAGAAATAACCTTTAGATGAGAGATACAGTTTACTGTAGCCGGCCGTGCCAAATGGACATATGCCCTGCTGAGATATGTGAGATCAACCGGCAACCTTCTTGTTGGTGTATATAATATGCTTATTTATGCCGGGGTAAATGCTTTTTTACCAAAATATTTGTTCCAGTCACGGGTAGGAAGCTGACAATCTATTTCTGAGTCTAAACAGGCAATCTGTATATGAAGCCAAATTTTTCGCTATCCCCCATGCCAGACAGCAGTGGACAGCTCAGCAATGGCAAAAATAATATTTCCTGTTTTTTATATACTGTTTTACAGATTGTATACATTAGCATTACTGATTTTTATATTCTGGAATAGAAAATAAATAACAAGTTGTTCTAAATAGTGCAAATGACAGACTACTGTAGGGATGGTTGGAGCAAATTGTTCACGCCTTTATTACAAATCCATCTTAGTAAAGTGCAATGGTTTGGGCACCTATAGCCTTTATGGCTCAGCAAAGGGATGAATTATTACCCGGGAAGTTTGTAATAAAGACCTGAACATTTTGCTACAGCTCTGATGCCTGGAACTCTCTGTACATGGCATACCTAGGTGGTCAGATGGAAGACCACTCCAAGCTCACCAGCGGTGCAGGGGTCCATACAGAGTTTTCAATGTGGATCTTAATGTGGCTTTCTGCATGAAATCCACATCACATTAATTTCATTGGTAAATTTCAAAACTGCCTCAAGAACTGACACGTCAAATCTTTGTGTTTTTCTTATTGAAATCAATAGGAAAAACTTCACCATAAAAATGCACATAAATGTGTTTAAAAATTATTAAAATTGTGTAGTGCTTAAACATATCCTTTTAAAGGGGTACTCCGCTGCCCTGCTTCTGGAGCTCCGCTCCCCAGTGTCCGGAAGTTTATTGTTCCGAACGCTGAGTGCGGGCTTTACATGGACTTAAGATTTGGATTTTCTTGCTAAAACTGTCTGAATTGCGAATATTTAGCGCTATATTCGCAATATTCGCGAACATGCGACCGTCGCGATAAATATTCACATTGCGAATATTCACGCCCAACACTACTCACTTTAATATTTTCAGCCTTGACGTATGGCTTGAGAATAATCACCGGCCACACCATTGTTCCCAGAGCAGTACTATACATATTTCCTATGTGTTCCCTGTAGTATTTATTTCACTTCTTTGCTATGATGGTTAATGCTGAAACATAAAAATATCTCATTTTCAGAAGCATTTTCCCTATGTACAAAACCACAAAAATATTTTCTTCACTAAAAGGCTGTGTACCCATGAGTCTTGTTAGTGAAAACTGGAAATATGGAGCATAAAGGAGCACTTCTGGGGGACCTCACAGTTGTAAATCAGCCACAAGCCCCTCTACATCTGGAAAGTTATATCACAAAAATGCTGATGCAAATAACATAAAAACTCCCAGCAAAGGGAATTCATTGTAGTGGATTTTCGCAGCCTTACAGCAATCGCAGGTCCCCTGCAGTTCTGGGCTTTTACCTCTAATGATTCCTTCCTGTGTGGCCGGATTAAACTTTTGTTGGTATGAAGACGAAATACACAATACACTCTCTATAGGTCATTTGTAATAATTTTACTTACAGTAAAACAGCAATTTTAGGGAATCTGTTAGTATAATGTGGGGGAATGGACAAACTAGACTGACTGAAGGCTCTCATACACATTATAGAAAAGTCTGTAAAGCCTGCCTATTTTACTGTGACCAGCTAACTATTTAATGTGTATGGAGGTCTCCCAACTCTCCCCTGACAGATGATGTTTGGGAAGAGAAGGATCAAGCATGTTAAATGTCAATGACCGATCTTGTTTTCCGTAGAGATAACTAGAGGAACATGGAAGTGGTTTTCTCTATTGAGCTTGCGTGCAAGGTTGGCCAAGCCGAGCATGAACAGAAATGGGGAGATCGGGACAAACAGCTATTGAAGGTGTATGAGCACCTTAAAGGGGTACTCCACTGCTCAGCGTTTGGAACAAAATGTTCCGAATGCTTAGAGACGGTGCCGGGAGCTCGTGACATCATAGCCCTGCCCCCTCAAGATGTCACACCCCGCCCTCTCAATGCAAGTCTGTGGGAGTTGGCGTGACGGCTGTCACGCCCCTCCCATAGACTTGCATTGAGAGGGCGGGATGTGACGTCATTATGGGCGGGGCTATTATGTCACGAGTTCCTGGCGCTGGCTCTAAGCATTCGGAACATTTTGTTCCAAACGCTGAGCAGTGGAGTACCCCTTTAAGTTTTAAGTGGGAAGCCAAAATCTTGTAACAATTCAGAAACTGCCAAGGGTATATTCATATGGCAAAGTCATCATGGTTTTGCCCCAAATTAATTGCTGTTTTGCTGTAATTGTAGCGATAAAAATCAATTTACTAATAGTCAAATGGGTTATGTGACAACTCATAACTCAACTCTTTCTGCTTCACAATCCCTTCTCATTGGCATTTCAGGGGGCTTAGTGGATCCAGTTGTAATGTTACTGATGTTTTTTTAATCTAAACTTACCCTTATGATTCTTCTTCTTCTCTGTAGCTTAATGTTATTACAAGTCCCATATCGTTTCCTATGCACTGCCTCACAGCATCATGAGAACTGTACTTTAGGGGGATTTCAGTCGGACATGCTTACAGTTTGACACGTATGGTGACCATCTTTCTCACATCTCACATTAAATTAAACCAAACCTTTAGTATCATTAGTGGTGCCCAAAAGCTGCTCTTTCCTCTATTTTTTCTTAAAAAACATACACACATTGGCGATATAATGTGCATGTTTATGGGGAAGTTGGAGACTATAGCTGGTGGCCCCAAAATATTGCCACCGATTCAGCTGCCTTATGTGTTAGGACAACTTGTGTTCTATAGTTGTTTGCTGATAAAGCACTGTATGTGTTATAATAGGCTGTACTAAAATAAAGGACACTTTGTCACCACCTTGTTAGCTTTGTGTCACCATGTGGCATTCCAGCTCGTAATTTCCCAAACACTGCCAATAATCCAGCCATTCGGATTACAGATAACATATGGTGATACACAGGAAAAGTGTTGCTGAATTGTCACTATCAGCTGCCGAGTAGCTCTGAATCATTTCTGTCATCCCATAAGGGAACAGCTGATTCCCTTTAAACAGACATTATCCTAATTTCCTGCGGACAGATAAAGTAACAAAAAAGGAAAACTGGCATTAGTTCAGTGGCTTGTTCGTCTAGTGATAAAACCTTGAGCTCCCAAAGCAAGCTAGACACGAGACTGCCTTTTTGGGCTGTGCCTCTGCACTCTCCTCTATTTAGGAAGATGTTTGTATCTGTCCATGACGCTGGGAAAGGAGACGCACTTAGAACTTAGTCTCTCCAGTATTGCTAAAGCAAGCAAACACTCAGTTTGGTCTTAGAAACAGTAAGGGGCCAACTGGGGAAAAATATCAACAAGTATGATGTATGCAGAAGGCCCATAGGTACTGGGCACGCTATAAATCACAGGCGGATGGCTGGCTTCAAGGATGATTTGTTAGCTGTGTAGCAGAATGCATGTCACACATGTTTATCTGCTGCAGATAGTATGGTTTACATTATGGTAATACTTCAGTATCCAGCACAGCAGGCCCCTGCATAACTCATATTATATGATAATAGGATTAGGAAATGTTTGGGGGTAACTTAGTGTTACCAAAGTACCTATAGCTACAAGTTTATTGACGATACATGGCGTTACTGCTTGCTGTATAGAGAGTAGAGGGATCAAAGTAAAAGTGGTCACATTTGCATGACCGATCATGTATATTGTAATTATTCTCAATATTATTCATTAATTACTCATATCAAGATGAGTTACCATGAGATATAACAAACCTCGGTCTAGCATTATATCACAACTGACTATGCAGTTTAGGTGCATTGGTGAAAATTCAATATACTTCTCTACCCAAGCTTACAAAAATGGATGTCCTTCTGTCAAGTCCTGGCATTTTAGGGTTACTATTGTTGATTGTTCCTCCATAACTGACACATGATGGTCATCTGTGATAGTTGCATGAATAAGGGCCCCATTCACATCATGTTTTGGGGCATCTGTCAGGCTGTTTATCAGAAAAATGTTAAAAAGAGATGCCAACGTATAGACCACAGTGTCCCAGAAGGCCCGTGATCTTTCGGGACAAAATGTAGTCTAATTTTGACCACGTCTTTGAGACTTGCAGTGAGAGCATATACATTTGGGACATAGACCAAACATAGTCCCATAGGCTGAATTATTACCATAGTCCCAATTTGACTGACTCATTAAAGCCAATGGATCCAGAAACACAGTAAATTCTACATTGGCATCCCTTTTTTGACATTATGCCAACATACAGTCCTAGTGTTTATCCTTCCTTTATGTGATGTGAATGGAGCCTTAGGCTATGTTCATATCATGGTTAGGACTCGTGTATCTGTCCCCCATAGGGTCCTTTTGTAGACAAAATGTAAATGTATGTTTTTACTAGATATTATTGTATGGAATTGCATTGTCTACTATGTTATTTCATACCTTTTTAAAGGATATACAGGCATATGAAAGTCAGACAAAGATTACTATTTTAGCCTCCATCAGGCGATCATAACTCTGTGGACACATTTAGAATATGCATAGGGGTACCAACTAAATGTACATTACAAATGATGTGAACATAACCTAAGCAGCAAACTTGGCTACTATTGTGCTAGTGTACAGTTTTAGTGCAGTTGTTTCTTTGTCATGTCTTTAAATGATCTAGTACAACTAGTGCTAAAACCTTTAATGCATAGTGATAGGCTTCGATGCTTTAGGAGCTGTGCTGCATTAAGATGTGCTCCTTGGGATTTGATGAATGTATTCTGTCTCACGTGGCTCCACATCAAGTGGAGTTTTCTAGGACTGATACCTGCAGAACTGTGTTTAGCAATGTTATCACCCAGTCTGGAGCTGGTTTATGTAGTACGGAAGGCATGTTATCAGTCTGAGACCTCAAGACCATTTAGAGGAATGTTAATGGAAACTGTATTTTGTATCTCATTGTTATGTGCTTGATATTTTCTCAGCTTATTGCAGGGAAAACTATTTACATTCTCTCATTACATGTACTGTATACATTGAGTAAGGTGGTCTTCAGTCTTACAGGTGTTTTCTAGGACTTTCATACTGATGGATTATCCTTAGGATAATCGGTGATGTCTGACTCCCGACACCCTCATCAATCAGTCCTGTGACGGGGTCTGGGCAACCCAGCAAGTGCCACAATCTCTTCATTGTTTGCCAGACACACACCATACATTTTATAGTGGCTGTGCCTGATATTGCAGCTTAGACTTATTCCCTTTAACTGGAAGGCGGGGGGGTTCTCATTGGGCCTTGTGTGTAGTTTTTTTTTTCTTCTTTTTTTTTCTTTTCATTTCATAGAGTGGAGGAATATTTATTAAAAGTTTGCACAATGTGTGGTAAACTTTGTGCAAGAACACAAAGTACTCTGCTTGGGGTGGTGTAGATCTGTACATTTTCTGGTAGATTTGCATGTTTCTGTGCTGTTATGAGAAATTGGCACATGATAAATTCATTACCACTTCATGCTCATCGAGCGTAAAACACCAAGCTAGTCACTTTTGTTGGAATCAGGGTGCCTTTGTTGAAAGATGAGAAAACATATGCGCAAAAATTACACAAAAACTCCAAAAACTATTGATAAATCCCCCATATAGTGTTTGCCAGATTGTTGCAGACTCTTCAATCTACTGATTGGTGAGGGTGCTTTGAGTCAGTCCCAGAAAGATCTGGTTCTGATGGCCTATCCTATGGATAATCCTTCAATATTAAAGCCCAGAAAAGTTATACTTATGGAACACAATTTCAGGCACTTTTTGTACATTTGATCTGTTAGGCCCCTTGCACATTTGTCTGGCAATCCAATGGTGTTTCCCATGGCAAAAGCATCAGAGGGAAGCTAATGGTGGAACTGATCCCATTCATTTGAATTCACTTTTATCCATTGCATCAATTTGGATGGCGAATTGCCAGACACATTGCATAGTGCGAGATGGGGGAACACATCTTGCAGTGTTCCCCATGCGGTGTGCAGACATAATGGGCCAGGTATTTTAAAGAACTCATGCCATCTGATGTACTTTGCCATCAGTTGTGGCCAGTTTTAGGCCGAACTCACTGAGCCAGATCACCAGATATATATGAACGCAGCCTTACAGTCACACACTGATGATAATCAGTTTACTAATGATATCCAGTTTACTTGACTTTCTGCTTGCTTTGCGCTATGTGCTTTGTACATACTTATGAAAATGAACAACCCTGACACTATTTTCTTCAGCGCACACAGTTAAGAGCACAAAAAAGCCAACTGATTGTTATTTCACCTTAGATTGATCGCGAATGTTTAAATATTTTCTAATGGGGGCTTGCAGCTTCATAAGATAGTAAAATGCAGAAGTGGGGAATTGACATTTTTCCACTTCCCTGCCAACTCTTTTACGGATAGGACCCTGGAAGGAGTTTACGATTCCTCAATTGCCCTTCTCTACTTTTCTCTTAATAACATGTTGGTGAAATGATCATGAAATCCTCAGGCTTTTCTCTAAAGCTTTGTTTCCATGCGGTTAGTCAAGTATTTAGGAGTTAAACCCTTCTGTCATTAGTAAAGTATGGTGAATGGCAGCCAGGTAATTATATACTAATATATATAACCATAAATAAAGCTCCAGGCTTTATTGTGTATCGTCTGGCCTGTAAGCCTGTAATTGTAATAATAGCATGGACATTTTATAGTATCATTGGAAAAACCATTAATGCCCATAATTAGTATGCAATGTATTTAACCGTCTGGACTACAGGCATATACTTTAATAATGATAATATAGACCATTGATATTTATTCTACAAAATAAAGTGCTCCAGCCTCCATGAACCGCTTCTTTTACTTGCAGGGATTTACTGTACCCACATGTATTTTTCATACAATGATGTAGATGGCAGAAAGAAAAGAACATTCTCATTTAGAAACATGATTCTTAAAAGCAAGGTTCCTGCAACCGCTGGTTACCTGGCTTCTGGGATTTGTCTATTCTTGATTCAGGGGAGATGACACAAGTTAAATGCATCTTTATCTTATCTCTGTCTTACTATCGTTTCATGTAGGAGAAATTTATGATCAAGGCTACGTTGAATATGAAAAGTGCAGCATTCTTTCAATTTAACACTGCTCAAATGCCAAACATACCATTGCCCTGCTCATATTTTTTTCCTCTCATTCACACAGGGATACTCAGACATTACTGCAGCTACAGAATCAAATACGTCAAGAAAAAGAATCTGCTGCCTTGAAACAACAAGCAAGCCATCAGCAAAGTACACCACCTTCACCATCTTTTCCTCCTCCACCATCCTTCCAGGAGCTAGAGGCCAGCCAGTTTATCTCTACCCCAGCACAAATGAGTGTTCTGAATTCTCACAGTTCCCCTGCAATGCAACCTGCAAGTTCCTTCAACTATGCTCGGCCCAAACAATTTATTGCTGCTCAGAATATGAGTCCTGCCTCGGGCTTTGTCACACCATCTTCTGGGTCTTCTACCTCCAGCCTCCCATCTCCAACATCAACACCTCAAAAACAGTTTGGTAGAGCTCCAGTGCCACCATTCTCCCAACCATTTGCTTCAGAAGCAGATCCGTTTTGGTCTCCAACATCATCATCTCCACCACCTCCACCACCTCCTGTGATGAGTCCTACAGCAAACTATAGTATTCAAGATCAGTTTCCTCTTCCTCCACCGCCTCCTCCACTTCCAGTGTCTGCCCCTTCACCATCATACAGTCCATCTCTTTCTCCAACTACAAGAGGATCTAACTCAGGCAACAGCCCTGCAGCCTTCCTTAGTTCCATGCTGCCATCCCAGCCATCACCTATCTCATTCAATGAGCTTGGACTTCCAAAAGGTGTAATGCCACCGTAAGTTTATATTGTACCATTATTCTTCTTGTCATGTATGTAGATGTAATTTTATTTGCTATTGCATCTATTGTTATATTTTGTTATAGAAAACTTTATTCTATATTTTAATTAACTTTTCATGCTCTTATAGACTGTGACATAAATATATAGTTGTGTTCTATCTGCTTGACGAATATCTGGCCTTATTCTCATTCTCCCTTTTCTCAAGTGCATTAAGAAATATATAATTTTTCTAACTTAATCTCTGTACCCTGCATATTTTCTGGAGAGCAGGCTCACATACAGGCAAGTATAGGAATAGCTATAACAGAAGAAAATGGATGTATTAGACAAGAACTGAAAGACTGTTTCTTTCTAGGCCACTAATTTGAGTGCAAAAACGGGATTTAGTGGGTTTAGAATTTTAAAAAAAATCAGTCACTGACAGACATATATATAGGGTTATGATATATTTACTATATGGTGGAAATAAACTGCAAACATCTATACCTTAAAAAAAAGAACCTGTGATATCTCCTGATATGTATGTTTTATCAAATACTTGTGTTCACCATTAAACTCTGCATTGTATCACTCCTCAGCAATGTATGAATAAATTGACAGCTAGGTGTTATTATTCCTTTTGTCAAAGGGGTGTGTCTATACTCAATCTGAGCTTGAATGGACCATGTTGGAGTATGTAGAGACGCCCTTCCAGGTGGTAATACCCTAATGTAAATTTATTCATACATTTATAAGAAGAATACACGCAACATAGATCTATACAAAAAAGAAATGCTCATCTCTCTTCAGAGGGATAAAAGTTATTTACTAAAATATATTTATCAGGAAAAGTGACAGGTCCTATTTGAATAAAGGAATGCAATGAGATATACATAACAGAACGTGCACTGTTGGCACTTGATTTAAAGAGAACCATTCATCCCTTTCATGCTGCCTGAATCACAAGTCATTTGTCTGGGAATAGGCAGAGATCTTTCAGGTTAGTAGGGCAGAGATCCAGGTTGGTAGGGCAGATAGAAACCGACAAGGGACCGCCCAGATGACTCTTGATTTAGGCAGCATGAAAGTGATAACAGGTTCCCTTTAAATAAAGTACATCATTCTGCATTATAATTAAACTCACTTATTGAGCAATACCACTTACTGATACAGATTTAGGAAAGTTATGTACAATTTGGAAATTTTTTTGAAAAACCTGATGAAAACAAAACTAAAAACATTATTATCCATCAGTATGTAACCAGCAAGGAATTCCAAATGTGTATTAAGAGCAATCTGGACTTGGTTACAGTAATTCCAGCTGCCTATGGCAAGGGGAAACTAATTTAGTGATAGTCCGCCTCACATGCAATGTCCCATTTCTCAGAAATCAAAGAACTGCAATTCTTTGTGCCTGTAATGTAAATAGTGGATCTAATAATTTCATACACTGTGCTCGGCGCCTCTCCAGTGTCTCCTGTCCGATGTGCCTAGCATGTGTATCATTTTTTATCAGTGTCTGATATCTCAGAGGGACAATCTTTTCAAGCTTGGATATAATTCATTTTTCCACTAGTTCCCTAAGGGAAGCTGAATTTAGGAAAACATTGTATCCTTCTCACATACTGGTCAGTTGAAGCCATGAAAAGTATTAATGGAAAAATGTTGCAAATGTTTATTTTTTGTCATGGAAAATCGTGATGTTGCAAATGTTTATTTTTTGTTATGGAAAATCGTGAATGTAGCAATTATAGCATTAGTGTAGATATATTCTTGTGTTTCTAATACTGTATTCAGGAATTAGAAATCTCAAATATTAAAATGGAATTACAATGGAATTATCTAAATTTGGGGATGCAGCCTATATTAGAAGATCACAAAAGCTTATTGAGAGATCAGATTGATGCCCTTACATGTCTGTGGAGAGGGGAAGGAGTAAGGTGGTGGGGTCAGTGAGAACAGACTGTATAGAGACAACACAAGAGCTAACTGTAAGTATTAGATCTCACCCCAGGGTATGATTCACAGCTTAGACTGTTCATTCCTGCTCTGTAATGCTCTCTATGCTGTTGCTGCTTCATAGGATGTACATAGAACAGCAAGATCCTCTTCAGTATGTGGGTATTGTATGAAGACATCATAAATTATAGGCTCCGCTCACTAGCTCACAACCAACTGAAAATTAGAGGTGAAGCCTGCAGAGCAGAAATCTCGTAAAAAATGTCCTGTACAAGTTATATAATGACCAGAAATAGGAACATTCCTTAAATACAGATAACAGTTTATCCTTAAAATTTACCTGAAACAACAAGTATGCTTTAAGTCAGCTCTAGAGCTGCATATATTATTGTGTATATTATCCAACTTAGTGCTTCCATTTTCTCTAGAATTTTGTCATTTTTTTTGAATAATTAATAGCAGGTCAATGACATTGTTTACATTCTGTGTCTACCCTATCAGACAGACATGAACTACATTGTTCAGAAATACTAGTATGTGTGTGCGTGTGCACACATAAAATTCTTTCATAAAATAGTGTCAATTATTGAATCTTTTCTATGTTAGGGGCTTCCCAAAAAAGGCTGGCCGGACTGCCCGTATAGCATCTGATGAGGAGATTCAGGGAACAAAAGATGCCGTCATTCAAGATCTGGAGAGAAAGCTTCGCTTTAAAGAAGAACTTATCAACAACGGGCAACCGGTACTAATATGCAGACATTTCTCTTATCTTCTTTCCCATGCAGTCATAAGACATTTTATGTAAAATGATACAATTGTAGCTAATCATGCAATATTTTATTTGGTGCATTGTGGTTAAAAATGAGCATCATAGCACAAAATATTGGCAGAAAATGATAATGACAAGTAATTGTCCCATGTATAGAGACCTATGTCCTAATACAGACATCCATTAGTCCTAAGATAGACATAAGAGGGTAGTCCCAAGATTGAAGAACTAAGAATCTCTTTGGCTCTGACCGCTATAATACTCCATTCTCCCCCTCACCACAATTGCAGAGACTAAATAAATAACTATATAATGGTATACTGATTTTGTTTCTTTGTATCTCTTCTTAGAAATTGACATATGAGGAGAAAATGGCCAGACGACTGCTTGGAGCTGATAACGCAGCAACAGTTTTTAACCTTCAGGAGTCAGAGGATGACTTGAATTCACAGGTACATTTCCCCATATGCTTCACCTAATCATTGAAAGATTATGACTGGAGTTGCTCTGAGACTATGAATAATCTCTTAAAAGCTAGTCTATGTTCTACCAATACTGGAGCTCTAGGAAATGCACACAGTTTAACTGAAGTGTTCCTTGGCAAAAGTAATGGCAGCATTCCCTGCATTCCGAGCGAGTGTGACCAAGTACAGGGAAGAATAATTAACAAGGAACACGTCATATCACAAGGACAGTGTACATCAATAAATCACTGCATTGACCGGCCATGACATGTGCAGAAATTCTGTAACTTCATTACCATCTCAGGGAATATAGTAGTAGAGGTATAAGATATATTTAGTTTTTTTGGAACCAAGGTGCGGCTCCATCATTTTAATTGTTGAATACATTTATGCTACATATAAATGTTTCATCCTTAATATGCATTTTCTAGCACTGGACTTTACCTGTAGTGCATGTGCACGGTCTTGTTATTTTATAAGATAGCCCCCATAAATATATAGCAATGGTTTTTGCCTCTTAGTTTCTTTTAATGTGCAGTCTTGCTACCGAAAGGTTTAGACACTGACATTAAAGGGAACCTGTCATGTTGAATGATTAGTGGGATCTGCCGGCATCATACAGAACAGAAGAAGCTAAGCCGACTGATATACAGAATTGTGGAAACTATAATAATTTGTACCTATATATTTCAATCTGTGCTCATTCTGGGCTCATGAGTCCAGTGGGTGGTCCTACTCTGTGATTGACAGCCATCTCTGTAAGCATACTTACAAGAGAGGATATCAGAAGCTGAGTAAGACCGATATTTAAATTGGTTACTTAAATATTGTATTACATTTTTTGTTCATTCAAAACTATAACTATACAATGATGCTGGTAGATTGGACAATATTTTGGGGTTGACAGGTTTCCTTTTAAGTTATAAGTGTTTTTTGTCTATTTTTGACATAGCCTGCATTTAACACAGCTTGAATGCTAGTTGAGATGGATAATAAAAGAGGTTTGACCACTCTCTTTTTTAAGGCAGATCCTCTGCCTTAAATGTAATCTTCTGCACCTCTATCATTGGTCATTGAAAGGTTATTTGTAAATAAACGCTATAATAGTCCTGCTGTTTTTTTTGCGGGATTGCTCTAAAATCTAATGTGTTAAACTGGCCAAACATGTCAGATAGCTGTCTGCCAATCACTGGTTCAAAACAAGTCCTTCTCTCCAGATCCTCACACACATGCACTCTTCACTGAGATACAATGGGGCAAAAAAGTATTTAATCAGCCACCAATTGTGCAAGTTCTCCCATTTAAAAAGATGAGAGAGGCCTGTAATTTTCATCATAGGTATACCTCAACTATGAGAGACATAATGAAATAAATTATATTATAACTGTTAACTGATAAACTATATTATAACTATTGCTGGTATTTTGGCCCATTCCTCCATGCAGATCTCCTCTAGAGCAGTGATGTTTTGGGGCTGTCGCTGAGCAACACAGACTTTAAACTCTCTTCAAAGGTTTTCTACGGGGTTGAGATCTGGAGACTGGCTAGGCCACTCCAGGAACTTGAAATGCTTCTTACAAAGCCACTCATTTGTTGCCCCGCTGGTGTGTTTGGGATCATTGTCATGCTGAAAGACCCAGCTACGTTTCATCTTCAATGCCCTTGCTGATTGAAGGAGGTTTTCACTCAAAATCTCACAATACATGGCCCCATTCATTCTTTCCTTTACACGGATCAGTCGTTCTGGTCCCTTAGCAGAAAAACAGCCCCAAAACATGATGTTTCCACCCCCATGCTTCACAGTAGGTATGGTGTTCTTTGGATGCAACTCAGCATTCCTTCTCCTCCAAACACGACGAGTTGAGTTTTTACCAAAAAGTTATACTTTGGTGTCATCTGACCATATAACATTCTCCCAATCCACTTCTGGATCATCCAAATGCTCTCTAGCAAACTTCAGATGGGCCCGGATATGAACTGGCTTAAGCAGGGAGACATGTCTAGCTCTGCATGATTTGAGTCCCTGGCGGCGTAGTGTGTTACTGATGGTAGCCTCCCAGCTCTCTACAGGTCATTCGCTATGTCCCCCGTGTGGTTCTGGGATTTTTGCTCACTGTCCTTGTGATCATTTTGACACCACTGGGTGAGATCTTGCATGGAGCCCCAGATCGAGGGAGATTATCAGTGGTCTTGTATGTCTTCTATTTTCTAATAATTGCTCCTACATTTGATTTCTACACACCAAACTGCTTGCCTATTGCAGAGTCAGTCTTCCCAGCCTGGTGCAGGTCTACAATTTTGTTTCTGGTGTCCTTCGACAGCTCTTTGGCCATAGTGGAGTTTGGAGAGTGACTGTTTGAGGTTGTGGACAGGTGTCTTTTATACTGATAATAAGTTCAAACAGGTTCCATTAATACAGGTAACGAGTGGAGGACAGAGGAGACTCTTAAAGAAATCTTGCTTGTTTGTAGGTGACGAAATACTTATTTTCCACCATAATTTGCAAATAAATTCTTTAAAAATCAGACAATGTGATTTTATGGATTTTTTTTCTCATTATGTTTCTCATAGTTGAGGTATACCTATGATGAAAATGACAGGCCTATCTCATCTTTTTAAGTGGGAGAACTTGCACAATTGGTGGCTGACTAAATACTTTTTTGCCCCACTGTAAGTGTGCTGATAGGAAGAGGTGAGAAAGCTACTGTCAAACACTTCCTGTGGCAGTATATTTCCCTGAGAACAAAAGGACTAAGGCTAAGAATAGCATAACATTGTCTGAAGGCATTTATCCAACTCTGTAGTTCTGAATCTTTCTGTTTACTTACTGAACTCATGCCAATAATACTGTATATAAAGACTGACGTCCAGCTACATCTAGAGCTTTTTTATTTATGATCATTGGTTTATAAAAAAAAAAAAGTCCTAGTAATTCCCATAGTAGGTTAAAGGGCATGTGGTAATACAATAACATTTCTATTCTATCATCCTTCATCTTCTTTTCTACCTTTGCAGGAAGTTTCCTCTGTTTCCTCTCTTGATGCTTCTATAGAGAACCCTCTTGACTTGCAGAAGGTTACTATCCCCCCGTCTTTCATCTCTGCACTTACACAGATCTTTACTCTAACCAAACACTCTCCATTGTGTGGATTTTGGCTGTTTTAACGTGATTTCATGAGATTGTCAGTGACTGTATTATGTTGTGTAACCATTTGTATTTTGCCTCTAAGGTAATATGTCACATAAAAACTAATAGCAGAAGGCATCACTCTTCACTATCTGACTATCATGCATGCTATAAAATGTCTAAGTGCATGACGCCAGTGTTTTGTTCAGTCTCACTACATGCCTTTGAGTGCGCAACGGCTACAATCCACCTGTGTTGATTTAACCCTGTATTCAAAGGCTCCGTCTATGAGTGGGTTATGTATGTTTGCAGTGAGTCATACACAGATAACCATTTGGAGTACGATAATCTTCACTATTGTAAAGTAAAATCAACAAACTTTTTCTTAGTGTGAACTAAAAGAAATTCCAAGCAGAATTTCCAAAACTGTAGAAAATGTAAGTGAATGCTGTGTGACATAAGTACAACTGGTGACGATGATAATAAATATCAGAAATTCCTTTTCTAGAAATAGTATGTAGAAATCTCATGCAAAAAAAACTGTGGATAGGGGACACATTTTAGATCGTGGGGTGTCCGACCACTGCCCCCCCCCCCTAGGGATGCACGTCACGACCCCCGTCTGAAGCAGGGGCTGCCACACCCCCTCCATATATCTCTATGGGAGAGCCGAAGATAGATGAATGGCTCTCCCATAGAGATATATGGAGGAGGCGTGTGGTCCCCGCTTCGGGCAGATAAAGGGGATAAAGTTTTTTTGTATGACATATCTCCTTTAAGAAGGTAACATAAAAAGACTTCTATTACCAGTCTTCTTTAATAAAAAAAAAACAAAAAAAAAAAAAAACATTGTACACATTGTACACATGCTCCATCTATATGTCAGGTTCTTTTTTTGGTTTTGTTTTTACAGAAAGGGCTGTTCACATAATGTTTTTGCATCCTGGGTTCCTTTTGTTGGGCAAATTTGTCATTAAAGCAGGATGCAACAGGACACAAAAATGATTTTATCCATTTTTATAGCGCCCTTGGTTCCAGGATACTGCACATAGAATAAGGGTTAAAATACATAACACAAATGCAAGTACGATACTTGTGATACAGATTTAATGTCAAAATGATATAGCGGGAGAGAGGGCTCTGCCCACAAGGGCTTACAGTCTATAAGGGGAGGGAAAGGAAACAGTAGGTGAGGGAGAGAGCAGGTAAGTTAGGGAAGTAGGCATTCCTAGTGTAGTAGCAGCAGGGTTACTGTACCTCATGGGCTTCTTTGAAGAGATGGGTCTTCAGGTTACTTTTGAGGGTCTTTTGTAGGTGAGAGCCAAATGGGTCAGAGAAGGGAGTTCCAGTTTGTGAGGAAAGCATGGGAGAAGTCTTGGAGAGTGAGGTGCAGACAAGGGGAGAGGTCTTGAGAGGATTAGAAATTACATGAGGGGTATACAGGTTACTTTTTCCTGTCCTGTTTAGAAACAGCACACAGATGGAACATGTTTGTTTGTCAAATAGAAGAAGATAGCAACAGGAGTCAACAGGATAGGCATCCTGCGGCACCCTGTATAAAAGTTACATTTTCTTTCCATCCATAACAGATAGAACGGGACATTTTAACAGGATGCAAAAAACATGATGTGAACAGGCCCTTACTGATCTGCTTGAATAAATAAGAAAATAAATAAATAAAACAGAAGTTTGAGCAGGTCCTTAAAATGCTTTATGGTATTTTAGGCTAGCAACATAATATCCATTAGATATGTGTGCTCCATAAGAATGATGTCTAAATGGAGACCGTGGGTGCTGTTCTTGTCTGCTTGAATACTGGATACAGGCAAACATCTTTCCAGTAGTAGTAGTCTCTTTTCACCAAATATTTCCTAAATCTGGTTCCAGATTTTCTTTAATGTCTAATGCAAAGCCTCTATAGACCACTCAGCGCTTTGTTTGGTGGGGGAGACAGACCCTATGTCTAATCCTTACTCTAATGGTTAAAGGCTAAAATTGCCTTTTTACCAGTATCGACACATCTTACCATATTACCTTTACTTGCTCTATTTTCCTTGAGTAGTATTTTATATAGTCTCCCTCGATTTTACATTTAAATTATTTCCATATGCAACTACTCTACGTAGTGACACATTTACTTCATCAGCAGGAACTGATAGAACATGTTGGTGTTAGAATGAATCATCCCCAATTTAGAATGCCAGATCTTAGAAAAGACTTACTGCACATCATGCTTCAGTTCCCACACCCCCTACCCCCATATGAATAGTCTTTGTGGACCCCTCAGCATTGGTCTGCTTGTGCATGCCTTTACACTGCTGCAATGAGAGCTGACACAAGAAAAGATCATAAATGTACTTAAAAATAACATGTAATATAGATCTCCAGAGAGAAGCCTTTCAGATCAAGTTATTCCTATGAAACAAAAAGGTACTTAGACGGCTTCTGTCTCATGGGCCGACAGATAACACTGCAACATTGTTTTCTCCGCATGACATTTACAGGCCAATAAATACATAGACTGAAGTACTTACAGGCTAATATTTCCCTTTATCCATCTCCCTAGAGATTACAAATTACCCTTGAGGTGTGGAGGCTAAATGTGAATGTCGGAAATGTATCTTTGTCATTCCTTGGAGTAGACTAAAATCCGCCACATTCTTTTTATTAGGCGTCTGCAGGATAGTCTTCCTGTGGATCACACTGCTGGATGTCCTGTCTAGAAGGAGTGGCTAACTTGTGGTGGAAGAAAATGTGAAGCCATGAGTCCAGCTCTGTTTTTAGTCTAAACTTTGTTTTATTTCAGGCATGTACCAGGAATATGAAGGAGACACGACATCAAATAATTGTAGGATCATTAAATAAAGCTTTTCTTTCAATTTGGCAGGAATACAAAGTGTCCAGCTTTGAGCAGAGACTTATCAGCGAGATAGAATATCGCCTTGAGCGCTCTCCTGTTGAAGAATCAGATGATGACGTGGATCATGACGAAGACTATGCAGAGGATAGCTCTCCTCCTCAGTTTGAGACAAAACTAAAGCATTACAAGATCTTTGAAGGGATGCCTGCTACATTCACCTGCAAGGTGACTGGCAATCCGAAGCCAAAGGTAAGGGATTCAGATGCACTTTGTACAAGTCAAAAGTCAGGAATGTGACCTTCCCTTAGCCTAACATTTCTAAAGAGCAATTGTCCTCTTAACAGTTTTTGTATATACAGTATCTCACATAAATGAGTACATCTCTCACATTTTTGTAAATATTTCATTATATCTATTTATGTGAATAAATGACACTCTGCTACAATGTAAAGAAATGGGCCCAAATACCAATTTTCCCAGTGTCATGTGACTTGTTATTGTTACAAGGTCTCAAGTGTAAATGGGGAGCAGATGTCTTAAATTTTGGTATTATCTCTCTCACACTCTCTAATATTGGTCACTGAAAGCTCAGCATGGTACCTCATGGCAAAGAACTCTGTGAGGATCTGAAAAAGGCAGAGGTTCTGCATAAAGATGGTCTAGGCTATAAAAATGTCTGCCAAGACCTGAAACTAAGCTGCCGGTGGGCAAGACCATACGTTTCACAGGACAGGTCTCACCATGGAAGTTGAATGCACATGCTAAGTGTCATATCCAGATGGAGGAGTGGTAGAGGATTCCGGTGGAAACCAGTAAAGATTTTGTGAACTCGAGGCCCAAGGTTTAGACATTAATGGCAGTGTGTTGAGTTATTTTGAGGGAACACAACATTAAAGGAAAGCGGTCATCCTGTTCACCCACACTAAACCCAATACACTGGGTTATAGTGTGGGTGAACAGGAGACCAATGAGGGGTCACTGACAGCTATATGTACCTGCAAACTGGAGATCTGTCCCTCCGAAGATCTTCTTCCATCTTTCCTGAAACGTGTGCTGGAGACGGGCCCGCTGGCTCGATTTGAATATTCATTGTCGTGGGTCACATTAGCGCTGCACGGATTGAAGGCTTACATGACCCGAGACAATTAATATTCAAATGGAGCGGGCGGGCCCACCTCCATGGCGCAATTCACGGAAGATGGAAGAAGATCTTCGGAGGGACAGATCTCCAGTTTGCAGGTACGTATAGCAGTCAGTGACCCTTCATCGGTCTCCTGTTCACCCACACTATAAACCAGTGTATTGGGTTTAGTGTGGGTAAATAGGATGACCGTTTTTCTTTTAACACTGTTATACAGGCTGTGCACTTACTAGTTAACATTGTAGCAGAGTGTCATTTCTGCAGTATTGTCACATGAAAATATGTAATAAAATATTTTACAAAATGTGAGGCGTGTACTCACTTATGTGAGATGCTGTTTTTTTTTTACATTTTTTTTATTTATAGGGTGTCGGACCTGAGGTTTAGGAAAGATATAGAGAATTAATTTTGTAGTAAGTGCTTTCTTATTGCTATGTTCACCAGATGCACTTTGTTCAATGAAGACTACACTATGGTATTCAGTTTATTCTGTGACCTTGTAAATGGCAGTGCACACTTGTATGCCATTTCTAGTTACACAGCTTCACAAATCATATTATTTTCTGGTACAGTCTTAAATGGACACTGTCAATTGTTTTCATCCGAAAATTTTCAGTATTTCATACTGAAAATCCAGTCAAAAAAGTGACCACTAGGGGTCCCCCCGCCTCCTGGGACACATACCAGTCCTGCAGTGTCCAGTGGTCATCGACATGTCATGGACACTATGAGTGATTGACCGGACTGCGGGGTGGTCAAGAGTTGCTGTGCTTGCTCCCAGCCCTCTGTGAGTCAGAGCAGAGTGAGGGAGGGGGAGAAGTCATCACAGTGAGGAGAAGAGAGGGACATGCCCCATTCCTCTGCATGGACAGAAACCTCACTGAGCAATGATGGCAAGTAAATTAAGGGAATTCTGAGAGAAATATAGGTTGTAGACACATAAAATGAGGTACGGAGCAACTTATAACAGTTTTTTTTTTGTTTTTTTGTTTTGGGAGGGGGGGGGGGTTATCTGACATGTACGCTTTAACCTCTTCTTGCTATAGGACATATGCATATGTCCCAGCACCCGACACGTTCGCGCGCTGGGACGTATGCATACGTCCTAGCGATCTCCTGGACTGCCGCGGGCGGCACAGGAGATCAGCGGCGGGACCCATTTGTCAATCACAGCTGAAGTCCCGCCGCAGCTTCCGGGGCCGTGATCGTGCTGGTCCCGGCAGCATTAACCACATAGATGCCATGATAAAGTACAATATGTCACGAAAAAACTATTTCAGAATCGCTCCATTCAGAAAAAACATTGTAAAGTAATTACCATTTAAAGGAGTTCTCCAACTGAAATCTTTTATCCCCCGCTGTGCCCGGGCTGTAAAACTATACACAATAAACTTTCACTTACCTGCCTACGATCCCCCGTTGTTCCGATATCGCCGCCCGTGCTCCGGTCCCTGTCAGCTTCCTCTTCCTGCGGGTCGGTGACTTCACTCTGCGCTCAGCCTATCAGCGGCCGTGATAGGACAATGCTGCGGCCGCTGATAGGCTGAGCACAGAGTGAAGTCACCGACCCGCAGGAAGTGGAAGAGACTGGGACCGGAGAACGGGATGGTGATATCGGAACAACGGGGGATCATAGGCAGGTAAGTGAAAGTTTATTATGTATAGTTTTACAGCCCGGGCACAGCGGGGGTTAAAAGTTTTAGCTTAGAGAACTCCTTTAAAGAGACCCATCAAATAAAAATAAAAAAAGCCCGGTCATTAAGGTAAAAAATGGGTCCGTCGTTAAGGGGTTAAAAACGATAAAGAAAACATTCCAAGTTGCCACATGGTACAACTATATGTGCTTTTTTTTGTTATAACGTGTAAATGTTAATGTCCACTTTTTAACAACATTTTACAGTAAGTACATTAGTCATAGAATGTTAACTATCTTTCTGATCATATTGTAATGCAATTTTTTTTTGACCCTGACGGCCTGTATTATAGTATTTAGCTGTAGTCACAGCTCTGTAGATGCAGTGATGTACTTATTACAAAGAGGAATGCACAGCTAACACCAGAACAATAAATGCAGTGTAAGCTCACATACCACAGGTGAATACCTCAATACCTGAAAGTATGTACCTTAACAAAAGGAGGCCTGTCCCATTCACACAGGAACCAGTTCTAGGTATTAGTATTGTTTGGCTAATAGAATAAAAAATAAACCTAACTTTATATAAATAAATGATTGAAAATGTTTTCCAATTATTGGTATAAAATTTGCTCAGTTTAATGATATTTTTGTAGGATTAGTTTTTCGAATTTCAGTCTATGTTGTATTTGGAAGATGTATTGGCCATACTCCTTAATAAATGTTTAATGTTCCATTCTAGAATCGCAGTGCAGTGGGCGGTGTGGGAGAAAAATACACCCATTATTTATTCTTCACAGACTTTTTACCTGCACTGAATGGGACCTTTCTTCTCTTTTCTCCACATTACACTTAAGAAACTTGAGATCAATGAATGTCATAAAGGGATATTACTTATCCTTGAGAAAATTATTAGGGTTGGCAGAATGCAGCTCCAGTACACTTTACAGACACAGCAACAGTATCATAGCAACCTGTTTATTGGACAATATGCTAGACATTCCAGAAGTAAACTATTAGCATCCAAGCAGGGTTCAAGCATGTCTGATGTGGTTTCAAAAAGCCTAAAAGCCTAATGAAAGTTAATTGGAAGCATGTAAAAAAGCCAGTATACGTGCTGAGAAACTTAGTGAATACTTACTTTTCTTACATCATATCCTTTAGGGTGAAAACATTTTTACTTTAGTATGCCAGACAAGAAATCTGCAGAATACAGAATTAAATGGTCACTGTCTCTTCAAACAACTTCTCTCCATCAATTAGTTTACCAAAAATGACTCTTTACCCCAGAAAAAAATCCCTTAAGCCTTGGCCACTTGGTCTCACTCCCCTGCTTTTAGGGGAATTCTGTCTCTAGAAGCAAAGAGATCCAAATGAAACACGGGAAGTAGAGCAGGGTTTAGCTAGTGCTATGTGCATGAGAGAGCCTTGATTGTGTGTATCTGAGCCTGTCTGCCTCCTCCTGAGTGGAAAGAAAGTCAAAGAGTTAGGCTGGGCTCACTCTACGGAATTTCTGAGCAGAATTCCGTTTTAAAATGATCTCATGGCAATGAGATTCCACTGCACAGTGCACACTATGGAATTTTAGCGGCAGATTCTCCACTGCTGAAATTCTGCTGCCAAAAGAATGGTGTTGTCCATTCTTTGGGTGGAATCTGCTCCACAGACATTGCCGTTCTGCAGGTGGTGACCACAGACCACTTCTGAGTTCCTATGCTTCCTGGCTGATGTTTTGGTCAATTTTGAATGCTGGTGGTGCTTTCACTCTAGTGGTAGCATGAGACGGAGTATACAACCCACACAAGTGGCTCAGGAAGTGCAGCTCATCCAGAA
The DNA here is from genome assembly GCF_029499605.1 of Hyla sarda. Lineage (NCBI taxonomy): Eukaryota > Metazoa > Chordata > Amphibia > Anura > Hylidae > Hyla > Hyla sarda. Next base: position 126,379,006 of record NC_079189.1, on the reverse strand, counting down.
TGGCAAATCAATGCGAGCTGTGGAAAGAAGGTTTAGTGTGTCTGTCAGTGTAGTGTCCAGAGCATGAAGGCGCTACCAGGAGACAGGCCAGTACATCAGGAGACGTGGAGGAGGCCGTAGGAGGGCAACAACCCAGCAGTAGGAGGCAACAACCCAGTGTGCAAGGAGGAGCAGGAGGAGCACTGCCAGAGCCCTGCAAAATGACCTCCAGCAGGCATGTGTTCACTCAAACGGTCAGAAACAGACTCCATGAGGGTGGTATGAGGGCCCGACGTCCACAGGTGGGGGTTGTGCTTACAGCCCAACACCGTGCAGGACGTTTGGCATTTGCCAGAGAACACCACAATTGGCAAATTCGCCACTGGCGCCCTGTTCTCTTCACAGATGAAAGCAGGTTCACACTGAGCACATGTGACAGATGTCTGGAGACACCGTGGAGAATGTTCTGCTGCCTGCAAAATCCTCCAGCATGACCGGTTTGGCAGTGGGTCAGTAATGGTGTGGGGTGGCATTTCTTTGGGGGGCCGCACAGCCCTCAATGTGCTTGCCTCAGACCCCTAAGTGAGACCATATGCTGGTGTGGTTGGCCCTGGATTTCGCCTAATGCAAGACAATGCTAGACCTCATGTGGCCGGAGTGTGTCAGTAGTTCCTGCAAGAGGAAGGCATTGATGCTATGGACTGGCCCACCCGTTCCTCATACCTGAATCCAATTGAGCACATCTGGGACATTCACCAACGCCATGTTGCACCACAGACTGTCGGGGATGATGCCATGGCATTGTAGGGAGGTCATACGGGCACGTGGAGGCCACACACTACTGAGCCTCATTTTGACTTGTTTTAAGGACATTACATCAAAGTTGGATCAGCCTGTAGTGTGGTTTTCCACTTTAATTTTGAGTGTGACTCCATATCCAGACCTCTTGATAAATTTGATTTCCATTGATAATTTTTGTGTGATTTTGTTGTAAGCACATTCAACTATGTAAAGACGAGAGTATTTCATACGATTAGTTCATTCATTCAGATCTAGAATGTGTTATCTTAGTGTTCCCTTTATTTTTTTGAGCAGTCTACATACAGTAAAGGGAATCAACAAGGTAAGGGAAAAGAGTATATTCAAAAGAAGAAAAACTACCACTAAAGGACATGGTTTTCAATTAGAGAGGGAAAGTGGTAGCTGCAAATACAGTAATGGAGTTTAAGCATGCATGGGACAGACATAAGGCTATCCTTCATATAAGATAGGGTCAGAGACTATTCTTAGTATTCAGAATATTGGGCAGACTAGATGGGCCAAATGGTTCTTATCTGTCGACACAATCTATTGAGTGAAGTACACAGGACTGGTTTTGTTTGTAGATTAATACACTTTTCTGAAAGTGACTCTTAACAACACAGAGACAGAGACCTTTATGTTACCTACAAGCTATTATTCTTAATAGTATCTTCCTGCTGTTGCAAAACTTGGAACGTTCTGTACAGCAAACACAATGAGCAAATGGTGTTCTCATACAGCCAAAGGGCTTGAAAGGTACAGCTAAGTGCGAGAGATGCTGGATTTACTGAGCTTTCATCTGTGTCCAATTACATGATTCATCATCCTTATAAAGCAACAGTAGTAGTACATGACCAGCGGGATGGAAAACTCTGGTACTCAATATCAAAACTACAGTCAGACCTGTTTTGTTTTTTTATACCAGGGGGATGTGAAATAGCTTTGTTGCCAAGATCACATTTTCATATGAAAAAGGCATCATGAATAGTGTTACTATACTGGGTATGAAAGTTAAAGATATGAAGGAAGTTGGGAAAAGAAAGGTGCTATAGAAGAAAACATGTCATGATTTGTATATGGTCTATAAGAATATACAGGCCAATCTGTAGAACATCTCTGTTGGCGTCTATAGACATAACTGGCATCTATTGTAACGTCTAGTAGCCCAGGTTATATGACCCTTTGAAAACGTTACTTTGCACAGTGCCCCTTATCCATGCTGCATTGCTCAGGCTGAATTTATTACGATGCAGCCATGATGGAGCCTTCACGCTGTTTTCTGAAATCCTCTTTGAATCAGTACAGATCCCTTACTCTGATTTCATGCCACATAAACCATTTGGGTGGAATGCATGAGATGCCCACAAATTGAGGATGCCTTGCAACCTTTCAGAGCTTAGCATTCTTGGCAGCCCTTAAATCCATTTTCTTGATGTTTAAAATAGCTTTTGGATCAGTGTGCTCATTTTTTTTGATATGTTGGACTAGAGAGGAGTCTACGAGCAGCTGCCTAGACCTTCAGCTGTTATGTCTGTGTATGCATCCTGGCACTGATACTCTTTGCCCTATAGTGACAAACTTTCTTTGTGTCTACAGATATATTGGTTTAAAGACGGTAAGCAAATATCAAAAAGAAGTGAACACTACAAGATCCAGAGAGAACCTGATGGGACCTGCTCCCTTCATACCTCTGCCTCCTCCCTGGATGATGACGGAAACTATACCATCATGGCTGCCAACCCACAGGTATTGTTACCTAAGCCACATCTCACATTAAGACATGAAATCATCTTCATCAAATGCCAATTCAACCACAGCAATTAATCTCTTCCATCTAAGGGTGGGGTTGATAATGTTTATTTCATATGTGTTTCTTCAGTACAAGAGTTGTCTTTGAGAAATGTTTTTTTCTGTAAGGCTAAGTTTCCACTTGGTTTTTTTTTCTGGCAGTTTTTGGAAAACTGCCACTACAGTTTTTGAGCCAAAGCCAGAAGTGGATCCATAAGGAATATGAAATATAAAGGAAGGACTTTCACTTCTCCTCCCTTATGGATCCACTTCTGACTTTGGCTCAAAAACTGCAGTGGCAGTAATCCAAAAACTGCCAGAAAAAAAAACAAGTGGAAACTTAGCCTAATACAGGGCCTTTTAAAGTACCATTTACACCTATACATTTTAAACTCATAGATGAATGATCAGTTGTTTGAAAAATTGTTGTGAGCACATAATACACATTAGTAAAGTTGTCATAAAAAAGTGGATTCAAAAGGAATTGGAAATAAAGGAAGGACTCATACACCTGCTGGATCTGCTTTTGGCTTTACTTCTGGCTTTTCAAAAAAACTGTCATGAAAAATCCCTGCTTTTTGTAGTATTGAGAAATGGATTCAAAAGGAAAAGAAATATAAAGGAAGAACTTCTGGCTTAGGCTTAAAAAACTGACTGAAAAATTGCCACACAAACTGTCACAAAATACTGTGCAATAAAAGTACCCTGGGAAGGCCGGGAATTTTCTGGAAAGTACCACTGCAGTTTTTAAACAAAAAACAAAATTGAATCCATAAGTGAAGTAAAGTGAAGTAAAGTCATTCCGTTATTTCCCTTTCCTTTTGAATTACATTGTGGCTTTGGCTCCAGAAATGAAGTGGCGATCCCCCCCCCCCCCCCCCCAAAAAAAAAAAAAATGGCAATAAAATCACAGCCTAAGGGAAAGATAAAAATACACCAATATAGGTAGATAAAAGGAAAAGTCGCTGTGAGTTATCTATGGCAGTGACCTATCTCCCCGAGAACTAAAGGACTAGGCAGTTGGAATGCAATATGCTTGAACCTTCCGTCTTTACCATGAGGGGAAAGTTGGGGGCCACCACACATATTAGATGGTCCATCTGTCCCACCAAAATTGGCTGCTTTGGCCGACATGTCTAATGTGTATGGCCAACTTTAGCCTGTAAGGTTAGGGAAAAGCAGATATAACTAGATTAAGGCAGAAGATAAGTATTTCTGGTGGTCAAACTTTCATAAGCAGAAATATAATGTACAACATTCCAGAAAAAACATAGTAATATGCCATGTGCTAATGGTAGAACATTGCAGAATGAGCAAACCATTGGGAATCAACAGGCTGGTACCAAACACTTGAATGTGAATCACAACTTTGGGGGTCACATTTACTTAAACTTAAGACATTGACTGCCATGAGAAAAATATTACAGAAATGATTCCTCTGTGACACAAGACTGCAGAGAAGGAAGATGGGAATATATTATTACAGATCAGCTGAAGTGAAATCTGTGTCTGCTTAGGACATACTGAGACGTGTGCCAAGATAAAACACAAAAAGGATTATATGCTAAGCAAATAAACTCTTGTCATTTCTGCACCGAATAATCCAAACATGAGATGCGTGTTGTGTTTCCGATGCTGCTAGGCTACAGGCCCTGGCTGTTGGGAGGTCTGCTGCTCCTTTTCCATTTTATTTCAAGGATTTCAGAGGTTGATCTATTTTGGGTTCTCCAGTTCAAGCTTCTTTGCCTCCAATTTCTAAAAATGCTGTTTTGTGTATAAGATAAGTGCTCCTCACCTTTCCTATCAATAGGAAGACATGCTAGACAGTCATATCTGTAGGATACTACTGTATATAGCCATGCCTACTACTTTCTGGTGTAAGGCTTCTTGAAACTTAAAGGGGTACTCCCGTGGGAAAACTTTTTTTTTTTAATCAACTGGTGCCAGAAAGTTAAACACATTTGTAAATTACTTCTATTAAAAAATCTTAATCTTTCAAGTACTTATTAGCTGCTGAATACTACAGAGGAAATGATTTTCTTTTTGGAACGCAGAGCTCTCTGCTGACATCATGACCACAGTACTCTCTGCTGACATCTCTGTCCATTTTAAGAACTGTCGAGAGTAGGAGAAAATCCCCATAGCAAACATATGCTGCTCTGGTCAGTTCCTAAAATGGATAGAGATGTTAGCAGAGAGCTCTGTGTTCCAAAAAGGTGCCAGGGGTGTCCCCTTTTCTGTTTGCCATAGCTACAGAGCCCCTGGCCATACTAATCAGGGCATCTGCTGATTTTAGAGGCTTTCATTATGGGGACTTAGATGAACGTATTGCTTTATCCCGGAAGATATGCATTTCTTTCTAGGGAATGTGGCCTATTCTCTACCCCCACTAATGAGACTTATAGAGAGGTATGGTAGTTTCTCTGGCCTGGCTATTAACTGGGACAAATCTACTATTCTTGCCCTAGACCCCTTGCCTCCTGTCCCTGACATTGCTTGATTAGGTATCCCAGTGGTAACATGATTTAAATATTTGAGTGTACATGTTACTGCCTTCACATCTAACTATCTTGACCTAAATTTAGTACCTCTGTTAGACCGCAGTTCCCGCAAGGTGACCGCCTGGCGTAAGCTTCTCTCTATATTACTGGTACAGTGGGGATCAAAAGTTTGGGCACCCCAGGTAAAAATTTGTATTAATGTGCATAAAGAAGCCAAGGAAAGATATAACATTTCCAAAAGGCATCAAATTACAGATCAGACATTCTTATATGATGTAACAAAAAAAATTAGATTTTATTTCCATCATTTACACTTTCAAAATAACAGAAAACAAAAAAATGGGTTGGGCACCCTGCAGAATTTATAGCATGCACTGCCCCCTTTGCAAAGCTGAGACTTGCCAGTGTCATGGATTGTTTTTGAATCATCATCTGGGAAGACCAGATGATGTCAATCTCAAAGGTTTTAAATGCCCAGACTCATCTGACCTTGCCCCAACAATCAGCACCAGGGCTTCTTCTAAGCAGTTGTCTAGAAATCTGAAACTGAAAATAGTTGATGCTCACAAAGCTGGAGAAGGCTATAAGAAGATAGCAAAATGTTTTCAGATGTCAATATCCTCTGTTCAGAATGTAATTAAGAAATGGCAGTCATCAGGAACAGTGGAAGTTAAAGCAAGATCTGAAAGAAAAATATCAGACAGAACAGCTCGCAGGATTGTGAGAAAACAATTCAAAACCCACGTTTGATTTCACAATCCCTCCAGAAAGATCTGGCAGACACTGGAGTTGTGGTACACTATTCCACTATAAAGAGATACAAATATGGTCTTCATGGTGCATTTTGGAAACAAGTTCATCGGTCCACAGAAACAAGTTCTGTGGACCGATGAGGTAAAAATTTAACTTTTTGGCCGTAATGAGCAAAGGTACGTTTGGAGAAGAAGGGGAACAGAATTGAATGAAAAGAACCTCTGTCCAACTGTTAAGCATGGGGGTGGATCAATCATGCTTTGGAGTTGTATTGCAGCCAGTGGCACAGGGAACATCTCACGAATAGAAGGAAAAATGGATTCAATAAAATTTCAGCAAATTTTGGATGCTAACTTGATGCCATCTGTGAAAAAGCTGAAGTTAAAGAGAGGATGGCTTCTACAAATGGTTAATGATCCTAAACACACCTTGAAATCCACAGGGGATTACATCAAGAGGCGTAAACTGAAGGTTTTGCCATGCCTTCACAATCTCCTGAACTCAACATAATTGAAAATCTATGGATAGACCTTAAAAGAGCAGTGCGTGACAGACAGCCCAGAAATCTCAAAGAACTGGATGACTTTTGTAAGGAAGAATGGGCAAAGATACCTCAAACAAGAACTGAAAGACTCTTGGCTGGCTACAAAAAGCGTTTACAAGCTGTGATACTTGCCAAAGGGGGCAGCACAAGATATTAACTCTGCAGGGTACCCAAACTTTTGCAGACACCATTTTCTTGTGTTCTGTTATTTTGAAAGTGTAAATGATGGAAATAAAATCTAACTTTTGTTGACATATTATAAGAATGTCTAATCTGTAATTTGATGCCTTTTGGAGATTTTTCTATCTTTCCTTGGCTTCTTTATGCACATTAATACAATTTTTTACCTGGGGTGCCCAAACTTTTGATCCCCACTGTAAACTAATAGCGCAGCATTGGCTGAGAACCTCCCTATCCACCTTGTCTGAGCTGATCTTGAAAATAAATCACATCTGTTTAGAGAAAGGGGTGTATACTAAGTGAAAAGCTATAAGAAAATTCGAATCCATTTGGGGCCCCTGGATAGATACTCCTGGTCTATCCTCTACCTACCTGCAGAAGTCTCCTATGGAAGCATATTTGAGGAGAATGGGGGTCCCTGGAGGACGATAGTACTGGTCACCCTGTAAAGTATGGATATTATACCCTGAAAGGAATATAGATGGAGCTTTCCTTTGTCTGTCTGATAACCCTCTCGGCTTCCTATTCATTTTATTTTCTCCCCCCCTCCCCTTTGTGTGTTTTGTGCCTCTGTCCTGGTCGCCCCATGTTTGTACCAATTGTCTTGACTTCTGCCGGCTGGAGATATTGTAGCTCTGTGTCTGTAATTTTTTTTTTTTTTGTCAACACCGCATTGTGAAAACTTGTGTATTATATGCATATTGAAGTAGACCTGGATGAAAGAAGGGGGGAGGTGGGAGGGATTTGATTTAAAAAAAAAAAACACAAATCAGCCCTGGGTCTAACTTTGACTGGTGAGTCGTAAGCCATATATTACTTGTGTACACAAAATGACTGCATGTTTACCATGTCAGAATGCTGCGCCTGCCGTTTATCCCAGATGCATTTCTATGTGTTTACATTACAATGAGTTGTACAATGAAACCACACGTGTTAGGCTAGGACATTGTGTTTAATTAACTCATATTTACTGTGTAAAATGTCCAAGCAATGCTAAATACTACATATGTGGCCAATTCTTTATGCAAGAGAGGCATCTCCACCTATTGTCTAACCAAGGAGGTCATATGCAGCTCGTTGTGCTAACCCAACAGGCAAGAGACAATTAAAAACTGTGCAGAGGAAAAGTTGACCAATTGCCCATAGCAACCAATCAGATCACTTCTTTCATTAAAAAAAAAAAGGCCCTGGAAAAAATAAAAGAATCTGATTGGTTGCTATGGGCAACTGCCCGCTTCTGCTCTGCAGAGGTTTTGATAAATCTTTCCCAATGAGCATTTCAGAGCAGCCTAACAAGAAGGTTCTTCACTACTGAATATGGGGTTGGCCAGATATTACCACTTGCTGGTGACACATTGGATTGAAAGGGTCCTCAAGTTTTACCTTGTGATTCTTAGGTAAGGTATGTATAGACATTTCAGCCATCAATTTATAGAGTTTTTATTTTTTTTAACAGGGGAGAGTAAGTTGCACTGGGAGGCTGATGGTACAAGCTGTGAACCAGAGGGGAAGAAGTGTCCGCACGCCCACATCACAGCCCCATGCTAGACGGTATATTATATGGTTAATTTGTATATTGTATTGGATAATGTATATTATGTGATACATTTTTTAAGCTGATAAACCTAAAACTACATCTGAATACACTATTCATTTACAACGTAAATAGTACAGTCATCAATAACATTCCATCAGTAGAATACAGGGTGCCTTGTGCAGTATTCTGGACTGGGTCTATATACCACAGACTGGTTGTAATGAAGCAGTCTATAGTTTGCTGGCAGAAAAGCTTCAGAAAAACTCTCTGTTATCTTGATTATTAGCAAAATGTTCAGTTTTCGTAAGGACATATATTCCCCAGTCATTGGGCATCTATTCTAAAATGGTCTTAGGCTGAGTTCACACATAGAACTTTAGTCAGTCTTTTAACCAAAACCAGGTGTGGAAGTAACACAAAGAAAAACAATAATGAAAAGATTTGCAAGTTTTTCTGTGTTTTGGACTAATTTCTGGTTTTGGATAAAAGTACTTTGTGTGGAACCCAGCGTTAAATGGGTTCTCTGGCAAACTGAACTTATCAGGCACTTATCCCCTATGCAAAGGATAGGGGATAATTGTCTGATCATGGGGATCTCCTGGCTACTTATCCATCCTTCCAAAAACCACTCCAACCTCCACGGAGAATAATAGGTGCTGCCAAGAAGATGATGCAGAAGTGATAATAAAAATGTATTTTATTAAAACATGCTACGCATTACAAAACCGGACCGGTTTCACACTCGGAGCCTCCAGCGCTCAGGGGAGTTCACAAAGGTGGGTGCGCAATGACAGATTGTGGGGGTGATCATACATCTTATCCCCTATCCTTTGGATAGGGGATAAGATGTATTAGGGCCAGAGTACCCCTTTTAATAAAATAAGTTTTTATTATCACTTCTGCATCACCTTACTGGCAGCGCCTATTATGCTCTGTGGAGGTTGGAGTGGTTTTGGAATCTATTATTTACGCCTGGGAGCGTGAGGAGGAATGTGCAGCAGCCTTAAATGACCAAGTGCTTAAACGAATTTGCACAACCGTGTTAGGTGAGTTGATCCTCGGCTCACTTATTTTTAGCGCTTTTTTGTCTTTTGTATTTTAGTACTTATCCATCCTTGGCATGCTCCAGCCCCTACCTTCATGCTCAGCCAATTACTGGCTAAGGCAGGACATCAGTGCGGTTGGTAATTGGCTAAACAGGCTATCACTTGGGCTCGTCCAGGAAGGTAGGGTCCAGAGCGTGCCAAGGACAGGTAAGTAGCTAGAGCCTCATACAGGAGATCTCGGAGAGTCCCAGCGATCGGACCCCGCGCAACCAGATAATTTTCCCCTATCCACAGTGTCTAATAAGGTCAGTTCCCTGGAGCAACTTTTTAAACCAAATTGTGCTAAAATAAAATGTTGGCATCTTAATACATATATGGCGCATCTTTGGCTGCCTATGATCCACAATCTTAAATGTATGACTGCTATCAACTAGCAAAGCCATATATAAATATATCGGCATTACCATTCCACTAGAGAGAATAGTAAAGCCAAGTTATTAAATTATGGATACATTTCCAGGAGGAATAATAGAGGGACAGCACAATGCAGAGTAAAGAGTATCCACCATTGTTATTCTGTGGAAGATGCATGTATTTACTAAAGCAGATGTGTCAGGATTGATGACCGTTCACTTTTCTACTTAAGCGTAACCCAAGCTTGTTAGGTCATGAGAGAATATACTATTTCATACATAAACCATAAACATGACTTCTGCACTAAGAACATTCTCATTGTGTTTTATAATTATATTTTTCCATTGAGTTATATATGAAAACCTTCCTCAGACATTGTGTACACAGCACGTGGTATGTATCACCAATTATTTATATGGCGTCTTACCACAAGACTTTGAAACAATATCCTGGAATATTTGTGTGTATACTCAGAGACTTTTGGCCACCCGGCATTTTTGGCTGATGGCATCATTGTCTAGTTACTTCTATTGTAAACGTACATTTCTGTTTAAGGAAACCATTTTACTTTTTTTTTTTTTTTTTTCTAGACCCCGATCTCGGTCAAGAGATAGTGGTGATGAAAATGAACCTATCCAGGAGAGATTTTTCCGTCCTCACTTCTTGCAAGCTCCTGGAGATCTCATTGTTCAAGAAGGAAAGCTGTGCAGGATGGATTGCAAGGTAATGAATCAGGAAAACCTCATTTACACTGTGGTTATACTGCTGAACCATACATGTGAAACATAGCAAATGTCTACAGTCTCCATGCAAAATGGATTATTTGGTGAAATGGTATAAGAAAAAATACCCTCATAGGTAAAAGAAGGACTATGATAGATTTGGAGAAGTCTTCATACAGTGTCTTCATTGGTTCTGTAAAAACTTTTGTTTCTTAAAACTTGACAATGATATCTGGTTTTGGGAGAAGCCAACCTCAAAATAGACACATATTTAATAAAACCGTATTCTTCTTAGACACTGTAAAGTACAATCTAAGGCCCCTTTCCCACTGCTGGTATGCCCCATCAAATATGGGCATCAAACTCCTTTTTTTTTTTTTTGACAGGTCATAATGGCCAATAACGGGTCCCGATGGACCCCATTATAGTCAATTTTCAGAGAGAATAGCCAGAGTAAAAGGACAAGCTGGGCTACCACCTAGGCTCCATGGGGCCCCAGGGCCAGAAAGTAATTTCTCCAATTGTAATCTATTTTAGCAACTAATTCTGCTTCATCAATCAGGTAGGCCGAAGGTGTCACCTTCTCACTTAACCTGATGCAGGCTCGGGATTCAAGTAGGCAGCAGTCTCTGCCTCTACAGCATCTTCCCCTGAGCAGCACAAGTCGTGTGACCACATAAGACCATATAATACCTTCAGAGCATTCATTAAAGGGATTTGTCAGTATTTTTAATGCTATGCTAGGGATCTGGTAAAGATGTAAAATAACTGATAGTAACCTATCCGGGTCCCCCCTCTTCACCACTTCTTTTTGCTTTCGAGACAAGCCGTCTTTAGCAGGACCTGCTCGCTCGACCAATCAGTGACTGAAGCAGGACACCTGTGCGGCCTGTGACTGGCTGAGCAGGCAGGTCCTGTTGACACGACTCATCGCCGAAGCAGGTAAAATCGGGGGGACCAGAAGGAGCTGGAATGGGCACTGCAGGGGACCCAAGTAGGTGACTATCAATCGTTTTTTTTTTTTTTACCATATCGGAGCCTCATATCAGTATGCACCTGACGTGCAGTAGTTGACTATTGCTTTTTATAAGCCACATATGTACATTAGGTGACCATCGCTTATCTACAAGTTAAACCAGTATCAACTGCAAATTGCAAATGTCATGAAATGTCATGAGATGAGAGCCGTTTATACTACATAGGAGGACTTTAGAGAAGTTAAGCATCAGGGGAATGCAATTTAGAGATTAATGGCACATGTTTAATGAGGTAATGCTTCAAAGAGAGAATTGTTCCACATCTCTTCCTGCCTCGTGAAACCTTCCCATGGGAAAGGAAACTTGAGAGAAGCTTGTGATACTCACAGCCACAGATCAGGTATTAGATCTAGACTGCGCTGAAGACAAATTAGCTGGTGTTGCCTTTTGTCACTTAAAGCTGCTTAAATCTGTACAGTGAGTTCTGAGCTAAACTTCATCTTCAGTCAGCATTACAGGCAACATGTACTTTCAGCTAGGACAGTAGAGAAAGTATAGAAGAGCTGTGAAATGCTAGTGCGGCTCCAACACACAGATAATACAAACTAATCTCATAGGAGCCGAGGGGGAAGCTAATTGTGGTCGAGTGACGGTGTCACCGTGACATGTAGAAGTCCCTCGGTCCTGCTTCGTTTTGGTATACGAGTCACCTATTTTCTCATATGGTCTAAGATCCCATCCCTTAATGTTTTTATTTCTATGAAATAGAAATAAATTCTGATTGAGTATAATAGATTTTACAATTGACCAAAAGCAGATCAGACTACATTCAATATTCTAATGTGAATAGTCTTAATTCATTTATGGTAGCTAAACACTCACAGATGTAGCACAGTGATCCCTCAACTTACAATGGCCTCAACATACAATAGTTTCAACATACAATGGTCTTTTCTGGACCATTGTAAGTTGAAACCAGGATCAACATACAATGGTACAGACAGTCCAGATCTGTGAAATGTGCCAATGGCTGAAAGAACTGACCAATCAGAATAGACATTCACTGGTAAAACACCTGTATTACTGAAGCGTATGCACTGACTGATGTCTGCAAGCGCCCCCTACAGTACAGGGAGGTATTACATGTTCTGTACTCTTTACCTGTACCAGGGCTACCTGCTCCTTTGGACACCAGGTGAGGGCGACTCCATGTTACTTTTTTAGGACACTGTGTACTGTACAGGACCCCGAAGAAGCTACTGTCCTCTACATAGACCAGTGTTTCCCAAGCAGGGTGCCCACAGCTGTTGCAAAACTACAACTCCCAGCATGCCCGGACAGCCTTTGGCTGTCCGGGCATGCTGGGAGTTGTAGTTTTGCCACAACTGGAGTCACCCTGCTTGGGAAACACTGACATAGACAGTGATTACAGCTCCCAGCAGATCTTTCTTACTTTTATATGGAAGGACTTGCTTTATCTGTATTAGTTATCTACTTATTTTTCTTTAATCCTCACTTTTTCCTATTTTTGGATGACATTTTGGTGCCTTTAGAACCAATTACCAGGTTTCCATAGAGTTATTGTCTCAACATACAATGGTTTCAACATACAATGGTCGTCCTGGAACCAATTAATATTGTAACTTGAGGGACCGCTGTACAAGATTGTAGCACAAAAGTATTACAGAGTTTTATATAAGCAATCAGAGGATTATACCGGTACACTGCTCAGAAAAAAGGGAACACAAACAACTTAATGTAACTCCAAAGATAACTATTCTTCTGTAGAAATGATGCTGCTGCTCAGTGTGTGTTCTCTGTGGGAATCCACATACCATGTCCAAAGGAACCATAAACATTTGCAAGCTAACCTTCACACAGAAGACAATAGGTAGAAACCACTGCCATAGAAGAAAGATGAGACAGAGGGGATATGAGAGAAACTTTTAAATACACTGCTCAAAATAATTAAGGGAACACTTAAACAACACAATGTAACTCCAAGTCAATGACACTTCTGTGAAATCCCACTGTCCACTCAGGAAGCAACACTGATTGACAATCAATTTCACATGCTGTTGTGCAAATGGAACAGACAACAGGTGGAAATTATAGGCAATTAGCAAGACACCCCCAATAAAGGAGTGCTTCTGCAGGTGGTGACCACAGACCACTTCTGAGTTCCTATGCTTCCTGGCTGATGTTTTGGTCACTTTTGAATGCTGGCAGTGCTTTCATTCTAGTGGTAGCATGAGAAAGAGTCTACAACCCACACAAGTGGCTCAGGTAGTGCAGCTCATCCAGGATGGCAAATCAATGCGAGCTGTGGCAAGAAGGTATGCAGTGTCTGTCAGTGTAGTGTCCAGTGCATGAAAGCGCTACCAGGAGACAGGCCAGTATATCAGGAGACGTGGAGAAGGCCGTAGGAGGGCAACAACCCATCAGCAAGACCGCAACCTCTGCCTTTGTGCAAGGAGCACTGCCAGAGCCCTGCAAAATGACCTCCAGCAGGCCACAAATGTGCATGTGTCCACTCAAACGGTCAGAAACAGACTCCATGAGGGTGGCATGAGGGCCGATGTCCACAGCTGGGGGTTGTGCTTACAGCCCAACACTGTGCAGGACATTTGGTATTTGCCAGAGAACACCAAGATTGGCAAATTCGCCACTGGCGCCCTGTGCTCTTCACAGATAAAAACAGGTTCACACTGAGCATGTGACAGACTGGAGATGCCGTGGAGAACGTTCTGCTGCCTGCAATATCCTCCAGCATGAACGGTTTGGCGGTGGGTCAGTAATGGTATGGGGTGGCATTTCTTTGAGGGGCCGCACAGCCTTCCATGTGCTTGCCAGAGGTAGTCTGACTGCAATTAGGTACCGAGATGAGATCCTCAGACCCCTTGTGAGACCATATGCTGGTGCGGTTGGCCCTGGGTTCCTCCTAATGCAAGACAATGCTAGACCACATGTGGCTGAGTATGTCAGCTTTTACTGCAAGAGGAAGGCATTGATGCTATGGACTGGCCCGCCCGTTCCCCAGACCTGAGTCCGATTGAGCATATCTGGGACATCATGTCTCACTCCATCCATCAACGCCACGTTGCACCACTGACGTATGCTTTAGTCCAGTTCTGGGAGGACATCCCTCAGGAGACCATCCACCACCTCATCAGGAGCATGCCCAGGAGTTGTAGGAAGGTCATACGGGCATGTGGAGGCCACACACACTACTGAGCCTCATTTTGACTTGTTTTAAGGACACTACAGCAAAGTTGGATCAGCCTGTAGTGTGGTTTTCCACTTTGATTTTGAGTGTGACTCCATATCCAGATCTCCATGTGTTGATAAATTTGATTTCCATTGATAATTTTTGTGTGATTTTGTAGTCAGCACATTCAACTATGTAAAGAGGAAAGTATTTCATACGATTAGTTCATTCATTCAGATCTAGGATTTGTTATCTTAATGCTCCCTTTATTTTTTTTGAGCAGTATATGTTCAAGCACCATAGAAAAAACGGACACAATAATTGAAATTAACACATTATTAATCCTAGCCAATGGAAGAATTGTCTTTTTTCATTCTACCTCCCATTAAAAGAATAAAAAGTCATTAAAGGAGTAGTCCAGTGGTGATTCAGTGGTGAGCAACTTATCCCCTATCCTAAGGATAGGGGATAAGTTGCAGATCGCGGGGGGTCTGACCGCTGGGGCCCCCTGCGATCTCCTGTACGGAGCCCCGACAGCCCGCGGGAAGGGGGCGTGTCGACCTCCGCACGAGGCGGCAGCCGACACGCCCCCTCAATACAACTCTATGGCAGAGCCGAAGCGCTGCCTTCGGCAATCTCCGGCTCTGCCATAGAGATGTATTGAGGGGGCGTGTCGGCCGCCGCCTCGTGCGGGGGTCGACACCCGCTATCTCGGCGGAGAGCCGGGGCCCCGTACAGAGAGATCGCAGGGGGCCCCAGCGGTCGGACCCCCCGCGATCTCAAACTTATCCCCTATCCTTAGGATAGGGGATAAGTTTTTCACCACTGGACTACCCCTTTAAAGGGATTCTCCGGTGGAAAACAATTGTTTTTAAATTAACTTGTGCAAGAAAGTTAAACAGATTTGTAAATTACTTCTATTTAAAAATCGTAATCCTTACAGTACTTATCAGCTGCTGTATGCTCCACAGGAAGTTATTTTTATTTTTTAATTTATTTTCTGTCTGACCACAGTGCTCTCTGCTGACACCTCTGTCCATGTCAGGAACTGTCCAGAGCATGATAGGTTTGCTATGTGGTTTTGCTCCTGCTCTGGACAGTTTCTGACACGGACAGAGGTGTCAGCAAAGAGCACTGTGGTCAGACAAAAGAATTTAAAAAAGAAAAGAACTTCCTCTGCAGTATACAGCAGCTGATAAGTACTGGAAGGGTTAAGATTTTTAAATAGAGGTAATTTACAAATCTGTTTAACTTTCTGGCACCAGTTGATTTAAAAATAATATATATATATATATATATATATATATATATATATATATATAAAATCCAGCCTTACAAACTTTGTCTTTAAAAAACATCCTATAGGTTAGTTCACATGGCCATATTTTGCATCTTATTTTCAGCTGCCTTTTTTTATTTTTTATTTTTTTTTTTTTTATAATTCACCTACCAGCAGAAAATCTGGATCAAAATCCGCCCATATGAACAGACCCTTAGCGTATGTTGACACGTGTATTTTGCTGCAGATTTTCTGCTGCGTATTTGCCGACCATTGGCTTGAATGAGTTAGGGGAATACCAGCAAATCTGCCATTATTGCAGATATCCTGCTGACCAACTAAATGGTAGCAAAATCCACAGTGGAAAATATGCATATCATCTGCCTGTGTGAACATCATGATGAACATGATACGTCCAAATACAACTCTTCCTGCAAAAAAACTAAACAAGTTTGCACACAGCTATGGTTGGGTTTACACCATGTCTGGGCTGTACATCACTGGTAAACAGTGTAGTTTACCTTACTTTTGAACTGCACAACAAAAAGCATGAGCAGACTAAACACAGTCACTACTACTGTTTAGTCCCTTAGTCCCCACAGGGGTGCTCCATGGTATACATTGGCATATCTTTTGCCAGTATTCTTAGGCATAGCGGTACAGCCAAAAAG
This sequence comes from Hyla sarda, assembly GCF_029499605.1. Lineage (NCBI taxonomy): Eukaryota > Metazoa > Chordata > Amphibia > Anura > Hylidae > Hyla > Hyla sarda. The sequence continues at coordinate 126,362,606 of NC_079189.1, read as the reverse complement.
TTATGTAAATTCAGACTAAGTTGTTGGAAAAATAAAAAGCTTTGGCATTAGCAATGTAGAGGCTTAAATACCGGAGGTCCCATGTCAATTCTTTGTATTGTACATGAGATTTATAGAGTAGCAGTTTCCAATTGAACTCTCTCTATATGCGACAGTTATAAATGAATTAAGTTCCCCCTTAAATCATACAAATGTCAGACAGGTATACATGGGAGGCACTTGATGTACATCTGGTAACGAATGATGGATCTGTGACTAAATCTGTAACACATGGCAACAATCAGATGTTGACCTCATGCACTTCACTCAGCCAATCATGTTGTGAGGTATGTTTATACCTGTCTGTCCTGAGCGTTTCAGAGTAACTATAAAAATAAACCATAGTGTATGTATATGAAGCTCCATTTACATAATATAGGCTGAACAGTGATAATATCATTGTCTGTAAGATATATATACATTTGTCCAAAGAAGTCACAGAGTGGCACAGTGTATGTGGAAAAAGTGTATCAGCCAAATAGTAAAAAAGTGGGTGCTCAGCCAGCCAAAGCCTTGATGACACGCCATCCAGATCCAGAAAACCAAAAATGGGGCAAAAAGCGGCACTCCAGCGTTCCAAGATAAAAAGTGGTATTCATTCACCCATCGATAAAGTGCAACGGTCTTTTTCAAGCATATATATATATATAGATATATATATATATATATATATATATATAGATAGAGAGACCTTTAAAGGGGTACTCCACTGGCCAGTGTGGAACTAAATGTTCTGTACACTGTTTTCGCGCTGCAAAGGTTAGCCACGCCCCCTCATGACATCACGGCGATGTCCTCTCAATGCCGGCACGCCCCCTCCCATAGACTTGAATTGAGGTGGTTTGGTCATGATGTTACAGGGGGCATGGCCGACCCTCGCAGCACGAACATTGCGCTCGGAACATTTCGTTCCAAACGCTGGCCAGTGGAGTACCCCTTTAAGCTAACTTTGCAGTGTGAACAGCATAAGCTGAACTAAAACATCAGCTTTGTATTATATTTTATATTATGGTATATCGTTTACATAACTATTCTATTATTTTGATGCTTATTGTACATAAAACTTTCATAGATCAATGTTCATTTAGTAATATTACATGTCTTCTGTATAAAACACAGGTGAGTGGCCTACCTACTCCTGACCTGAGTTGGCAATTGAATGGAAGACCTGTCCGTCCAGACAACTCTCACAAAATGTTGGTGCGTGAGAATGGTGTGCACTCCCTGATCATTGAGCCAGTGACCACGAGAGATGCAGGGATATATACGTGTGTGGCCTCTAACCGTGCTGGACAGAATTCCTTCACCCTGGAGCTGATAGTTGCTGGTAAGTAACTCTTATATTTGACCTTGTTAGCAATTCTGTCTCAAAGTAAAAGAGGTGTCCCAGTTGGTATTTCTAATGGTCAGTAAAGCTTGGCATATTATCTTTGGCATCAGGTATTGCTCACTTTCTTCTATCTGATACCAGATATAACAAAATGTTAGACTTTTATAGTTTTCTGCCAAATAAATTTGCACCAATTTATATTACAGTGTACATAGGTAAAAAGCCTTTATGTGTATATAAGCTTGAGAAGCGGAAATGGCCTCATTACCCAGGACCATTCCAGGGATAAATTCACACATATAGAGTCATTCTGTGAATGGCAGGTTTCCATTAGACTCATGTGATCATATTGTAACCATAGAGATCAAGGCCTAGAGCAGGGCTGTTTTCTATCTCGGAGATTGGGGACTCCCCTTTAGTTTTTTTGGCATGCACATTAGAATTCACAGCTATTTTAGTGCCTTTGGTTTATGACTCTTGGTTACGTGAAAAATGCAGTAAGACCTAGGAAGACCGAGTTCTCTGTAGTGCACTCCTGGTGCAGAGCGACACCTCAAGACCTTTTTTGGCTATGCAAACTCTATATACAAGCTGGAAAGTATTGCACTCCGTCTACTTGTCATCTGTTTGTAGTAGTCCTTGGCAGAGCCTCCATGTGTTTAGAATGTTTCTTTGCAAGGTTCAGTATTTTCAATGTACTGAATCTAATCACAGATTATTTAACCCTTTTGCTAATCAACCATATTGCATAGCACTGTAAGGCTTAATCGACTTTGGAGAATTATTCTGCATTGTGTGAAATGGAGTCCATTGGAATTAGAACACAATGTATAGAGAAAGCTGCCTACTCCTAGGATAAATAGTATTCATAATAATCTGCCATCTAAACTTTCCCAAGGCAGGCTAGATCCAGGCCTACTTTCTTCACATGAACTGGGGCTTGGGGGCTGTTCACATCACAATTTGTTCTTCTGCCAAACGTTAAAGAGTACCTGTCATCAAACCATATTTTCTAAACTAACTCAAGTTATATTCCCTAACTACTCCTAACATCCCTCCTGCCCTTAAAAAAAAATGTTCTGAGCTTTAAAAAGCTCTGTATCATACCTTTCCCCTTGCTCACATTGTGTGAGCTCCCGGCAGGAGAAAGTGGGCGTTCCCCAGCAGGCGAGACGTCACTGAAGCCTGTGAGAGCTGTGCCTCTGAGTTTGGACTTCTGCAAGTCCAAGTGGAGACCAAACTAACTGTTTGACTTGCGTCAGGGAACCGAGCCACCTAGTGGTCGTTTTTTTCAATCACATTAAAAACATATAAAGGTTGAGAATTTTAACAGCAAGTAAATAGCAAAGTGTCTTATAATAACATAAGGAACAATATATGAAAAGTTTAGTTTGGTAACAGGTACTCTTTAATGTTTATAAGCAAAAACCACCTTAAATGTATCAGTTGACATACCAATAGACGTTAACTAGTAAAATTTGTGCATACATTTCCCCTTCTTTACACCTATGTTTGTTTTGAGGGAGGAAATAGAGAAGCATGGCTTTCTTAAAAATTGTATATGCGCCGTATACTTTTTTGTTTACATTGAATGGGAAACGTGAAGATGCAAAGCCATAAAAGGGATACACTAATGGGGAAAAAATGTTTTAAATCAACTAAAGCCAGAAAGAAATTTTTATCCTTCCAGTACTTATCAGCTGCTGTAAGCTCCAGACGATGTTGTGTTGTTCTTTCCAGTCTGACCACAGTTCTTTCTGCTGACACCTCTGTTTGTATCAGGAACTGTCCAGAGCAGGAGAGGTTTGCTATGGGGATTTGATCCTACTCTGGACAGTTCCTGACATTGACAGAGGTGTCAGCAGAGAGCATTGTGATCAAACTGGAAAGAACTACACAACTTTCTCTGGAGCATACAGCAGCTGATAAGTACTGGAAGGTTTAAGGTTTTTAAATAGATGTAATGTACAAATCTGTATAACTTTCTGGCACCAGTTGTTTGAAAACATTTGTTTTCCACCAGAGCACCCAGGGCAGGGCACGTTTAGGACAAGCATTCATAGAAACCATCTATGTGTTTGAGCTGTATTATAATCCTAAACACACAGCATTTTTAGTGTACCATGTGAAGAGCAGGGACAGGGGCAGCTATCCTATTAACATTCTGGATGTGTAACTAGTGCAGGTGAGTCTATTTAGCTCATGCACCAATCTTAGCTTGTATGGTCGCCATGTCTGTTAGTTGATGAAAACAAACATGTGCCATGGCCTATTGTTTAAGATCAGATGAAAATTCTAAAATATTTACAATAAAAGATAACTGAGCTATACTCAGTTCAAACCACTTTTGTCTGTACTTTTTTTTTTTGGACTCATTTAGCAACATATTGTTTGACATTAGGTTTCTAGGAGACTGAAAAAAAAGAGAGTTTATATACAAATACCTTTAAATGTTTACTTTTGTGAACCTGTTGAGCAGATCCATCAAAGTAGGTTTTACCGAGGGATCAGCTAGATATATGTACAGTTATGGCCGTAAATGTTGGCACCCCTGAAATTTTTCTATAAAATGAAGTATTTCTCACAGAAAAGGATTGCAGTAACACATATGTTTTGCTATACACATGTTTATTCCCTTTGTGTGTATTGGAACTAAACCAAAAAAAGGGAGGAAAAAAAAAATCAAATTGGACATAATATCACACCACACTCCAAAAATGAGCTGGACAAAATTATTTCCACCCTTTCAAAATTGTGGAAAAACAAGATAGTTTCAAGCATGGTAAACTCACCTGGGGCATGTAACAGGTGTGGGTAACATAAAAATCACGCATGAAAGCAGATAAAAAGGAGAGACGTTCACTTAGTCTTTGCATTGGATCTAAGCTTGGACAACAGAAAGAGGAGAAGAGAACTGTCTGAGGACTTGAGAACCAAAATTGTGGAAAAATATCAACAATCTCAAGGTTACAAGTCCATCTCCAGAGATCTAGATTTGCCTTTGTCCACAGTGCGCAACATTATCAAGAAGTTTGCAACCCATGGCACTGTAGATAATCTCCCTGTGTGTAGACAGAAGAGAAAAACTGATGAAAGGTGTCAACGCAGAATAGTCCAGTTGGTGGGTAAGCAGCCTCAAACAAGTTCCAAAGATATTCAGGTTGTCCTGCAGGCTCAGGGAGCATCAGTGTCAACTATCCGTCGACATTTAAATGAAATGCTATGGCAGGAAACCCAGGAGGACCCCACTGCTGACACAGACATAAAAAAAGCAAGACTACATTTTGTCAAAATGAACTGGAGGAAGCCAAAATCCTTAAAATGTCTTGTGGACAGATGAGACCAAGATAGAGCTTTTTGGTAAAGCACATCAATCTACTGTTTACCAAAAACTGAATGAGGCCTACATAGAAAAGAACACAGTACCTACAGTAAAATATGGTGGAGGTTCAATTATGTTTTGGGGTTGTTTTGCTCCCTCTGGCACTGGGTGCCTTGAATGTGTGCAAGGCATCATGAAATCTGAGGATTACCAACGGATTTTGGGTCACACTGTACAGCCCAGTGTAGGAAAGCTGGGTTTGTGTCCAAGATCTTGGGTCTTCCAGCAGGACAATGACCCCAAACATATGTCAAAAAGCACCAAGAAATGGATGGGAACAAAGCGCTGAAGAGTTCTGAAGTGGCCAGCAGTCCAGATCTAAATCCCATTGAACCCCTGTGGAGAAATCTTAAAATTGCTGTTGGGAAAAGGCACCCTTCCAATAAGAGAGACCTGGAGCAGTTTGCAAAGGAAGAATGGTCCAACATTCCGGCTGAAAGGTGTAAGAAGCTTATTGATGGTTATAGGAAGCGACTGATTTCAGTTGTTTTTTCCAAAGGGTGTGCAACCAAATATTAAGTTAATAATTTTGTCCAGACCATTTTTGGAGTTTGGTGTGACATTATGTCCTTTTTTTCCTCCCTTTTTTGGTTTACACACAAAGGGAATAAACATGTGTATAGCAAAACATGTATTACTGCAATCCTTTTCTGTGAGAAATACTTCATTTTCTAGAAACATTTAAGGATGCCAACAATTACAGCCATGACTGTATTGATATAGGTGGGTATTTGGATTGATAACAGTCTCTTTTCTGCCTCCAACAGCACGAGATGCCCACAAACCACCAGTGTTCCTAGAAAAACTTCAAAACACAGGTGTTGCAGAAGGATACCCGGTGAGACTAGAGTGCCGAGTCTCTGGAATGCCCCCACCACAAATATTCTGGAAGAAAGAAAATGATTCCCTGACGTACAACACCGACCGAGTCAGGTTGTTATTACTACTGTACTAAACTGCTGTTAGAACAAAAATGACAACTTCTCATCTTCAACAAGGGTATATTCACATAAGGGTTCATACACCTATAATAATATTTATTAGGGTATATTCACCTACAACAAATTTTTTCAAGAAATTTCTGAGACTGCTCCATTTATTTAAAGGGGACTTGCAATTTTCCAGGTACGTTACAGAAACAACTTTATTCAGTCACATAAATGACTGCAACAGATTTGCCAGATTTAAATCGGTCCTAATAAATTAATTGTAATAGACACGTTTCTTGTTAGCAAAGCATGCTTTCATGCTTTGTGGTGCATGGTTGAATAAAGTGCGGTATAATAATCCCCATTATATGGGTCCTGTTCAGTCATAGCATCAAGACAAATTAGTTTCTGAAATATTATCTGTGTAGGATTTCCCTTTTAAAGGGCAATGCTAATTAAAGAGGTGCCAGAAAATAAAACAGATTAGTAAATTACTTCTATTTAAAAATCTTAATACTTCCAGTACTTATCAGCTGCAGTATGCTACAGAGGAAGTTGTGTAGTTCTTTTCAGTCTGACAGACAGAGGTGTCAGCAGGAAGCACTCTTGTATCAGGAACTGTCCAGGGCAGGAGAGGTTTGCTATGAGGATTTGCTCCTACTCTGAACAGTTCCTGACATGGACAGAGGTGTCAGCAGAGAGCACTGTGGTTGGACTGAAAAGAATAACTCAACTTTCGCTGGAGCATACAGCGGCTGATAAGTACTGGAAGGATTAAGATTTTTAAATAAAAGTAATTTACAAATCTATTTCTAGCACCAGCCAATTTGAAAACACTTTTCCCTCCAGAGTACCCCTTTACTCAGTTACTAGGTTAAAGAAGTAAAACACTTTACTGTAATGTAACGTGACGAAAATTATGTCCAGCACCAGGATGTGGATAAAAACGGGTTTCTTTATTTAATGAAGACAGCTACATACATGGAATCTGACGCATTTCACGCTTAGTCAGTGACTGACTAAGCGCGAAAGCGTGAAACGCGTCAGAGATTCCATGTATGTAGCTGTCTTCATTAAATAAAGAAACCCGTTTTTATCCACATCCTGGTGCTGGACATAATTTTCGTTTTGTCTACTATTGAAGCCGGAGGCGGGACTGGTGGATCCGCGCACAGAAGGTGTGTGATTGCTGGGTGAGCGGTAAATGATCTTCCCTTTCTCTTTGTAATGTAACGTGCCTCCTTAATGCAGGCTTGTCTGTAGAAACATCATTTTCACCTATAGGGAATTGATTAAAAGTTTTTCTTTTTCCAGCATGCATCAAGATAACTATGGTTACCTCTGCCTACTAATTCAAGGTACCACTAAAGAGGATGCTGGATGGTACACTGTATCAGCAAAGAACGAGGCTGGCATTGTATCTTGTACTGCCAGGCTTGATGTGCACAGTAAGTTTCATGCCATACTATCTGAGCTAATGATGTTTAACATTTACCAGAATGTAATTTTCAGCAAATTTGTTTTCTCTACTGTCTCAATAAAGATCCCTATACTAGAATAATGAATGTAGACAGAGAGACTGTACAAACTATAATTCACTTGGGCCTCTAAAATGAAAGGGGATTTGCAGGGAAATGCTTCTACTAACTTTAATAGAAGCTGAGGCTGCATTAGTGCACCAATGCCACTACACATATTAGGGAGGCAACACTCATTGAGTAGAGTAGGACTGCCTACATGACAGCTAAGCCCAGAATGAAGAGGCATTTATGTAAGTAGATGACAAGTGATCCTGAAACGTTTTCCACAAAACTGTATCTCAATCCGCTCAGCTCCTCCTGCTCTACAACAGGATGCTGGCAGATTGGACTGAATTTTAAATGGGACAGGTTCCCTTTAAAATGAAACAGCATTAAAACAATATTAATGGAATATGATTTGAGACTATGGAAAGTGTAAATGAAGTTCAACTACCTACAATAAAATAGTCTAATGACCTGTACTATCATCATTAGGCTACAGACAGATTTATTTTTTATTAGAAAAAACACCACAAAAAACTGCCCCCTCACTTTTCTCCACGATTAAAAAAAAAAAAAAAAAAGTGTGTATAGGCATATTTTTTATTTGCGGTTTTATACCCTGTGTTTTCCTTACAAGGCACATGATTATTTCATCATGTGACTCAAGGATTTTTATTAATTAAAGAATTGTGGAAAGAAAATGCAAACATATGGTGTTTTTCCACCTATACTGTATAATTCTATGGGAGGAAAAACAACCCAATTTCTTTAAAAAAAAAATGTCATCCCCAGAGCCACCGCTAAGGCCAGTGATGGCTGCAGCATCACATGAGCATGTAATCACAGCAGGGCCAGTAGGGGACCCCAAAGCAGTGGCAGAAATCCCAGTGAGTAAGGGTCATTTTACACCAGCAGTCAGCTGCACAACAAGTGATATCGACTTTGCACAAGTTGATCGGCACTTGTTGAAAGGAGACTTTAGCAAATCATTGGAAGTGAACAGAAACGTGAAGAATCGCTGGATCACTGAGCAGCCATTCACTTCCATTATTGTCAGCAGCATATCTAGTGTACATGGGGAGATGTGTTGCTGACGCACAATGATATATAAGTATGTGCAATCTATGTGATCAGCATTTGCTCATACATCAGCTGATCGCTATGCCTTTTACAGGGGGCAATCATTGGCTTGTTTTGTCAATATTCGCACACATCCATAAGGACCTTAAGGTTGTGTTTTAGGCATGTTACAACCTTTATGCAATTTTTTAGAACAAACTTGCTGTAAGTGCAGCTTGACTCACTAGCTCCATTTGTCTCCATAGCTCAATGGCAACAATCACACACCCCCAAAACGAGGAAAGTACGTCCATCCACTAGCCGATACGCAGCACTTTCTGACCAAGGGCTGGACATCAAAGCTGCTTTCATGCCAGAAGCAAACCCAGTGCATCTGCAGCCAGCACTGGTGGAGAGCGATGACCTGTAGATGGGACATGTGGGAACTTTCTGTAGCAGCCATCGGAGGAAGTCATTGGGAGCTACAGCTGTCACTTGGCAGCAGTCTCACATCATGTAACAAGTCAGACACACCATCAGCTAACCTGATAGAGACATGTTAAACTGCATATTAACTATATATGTAAGCAGTCTTGAGCATAGGATAGCAGGGATGATAAACCTTATGTATTTATGCACATAAGTATCACTCACTCTTCTGCTATATGAAAGGATCTCTTGTTTATTCTGCTTGTTTGTGCCTTATGTCTGCGAAGACAGTGGTGTAGGACAATAGTGTGCAATGTTTTATGTTGGAGTGCCACAAACACCCACAGTATGTTTGTCAATTGCAAAAGGCTGCCAAGGTGAAATGCTATATTGCTTCAAGAGTGTAAAATACAGCTTGCTTCTTTGTATACCATTGTAACTACTATAAATAACTAACATTGGACATCAGGAGGTAAATACCTCCAGGAGATTCACAAAGGTGTGACAAGCGGGGATGACTGTGGACGTAGCTGGCTATGGACTTGGAGCAGAAGGAAGAAAAAAAAGTTTCACACCCTTTCTATGCTTCTTTGCACCCTCAGTTTTGTCGCCGAGAACATCTGCAGTTCACTGTATGACCGGGTTCACTAATATGATGCAAAGTCTAATACCCAAAAGAACATTGTTCAGATACTGTCAGGGTGGCCCACTACATTTACAGACACAAACAAACATGAAGTATGCAATCCTATAAGACAATGCACTCTAGAAGAATGACATTTATGAATGGTGGGGTTGTCCTGGAGAGAAGTCACCTTCAGTAAACAAGGTCTGCAGTGACTTGTTGTATTCCAGTTAATATATAAAGTACATGGTAAATTCAGTGTCAGCAAGGAGAACATTAGAATGGTATGTAGTAAAGGACTAGTGAAGGTGAAAATGACAAGTTCAAGTGTTTTTATATGCTGTTTTATATGCACAGGCAAGATGAGTCCCTCTAAAACAGCCTCGGATTTCAGAAGATTCCAAACCAAAGCTAACTGGATGGATCAGAGGGATGTATTCCGAGACTTCGTATAGATGGATTGCTATATTTTATCACCAAGATTGTCTACCATAAAGAAAGTTATAACTATACAAGCCCAAACCAGTCAGTGATCCCACTAACATTTACCCCAACAGTAGCTGTTATGACCACTGTATAGGGGCCACTGCACCACACCGCTTAATAGCTGCCCACCCTTTTCCATCCTGAACAGACTTGAAGGGCCGTTCATGTAGTAGTGGACAACACAAGGCTCAATATGGCCTTGAAGAATTCACTAAATGTCAAAGCAGCAGCAGGAGTGCGCTGGGAGAACTCGCCCAACAAGTTTACACTTATTTAATAGAGAATAAACAAGCAGCACATCAAACAATCTGTTGGTTAGCTACCTCTCAGTATTGATACAGCACTGCCAATTCATATGACGTACCACTTGTTGAATGCCTGCCCTTTGTTTTCTGGATTGTGCCAAGATAAGGACATGCTCCACATATCAGGCTTGATAGGCATACTTACGTAAAACATGACTATTATTTAGATTTCATGCCAGCCTGCTTTCAGCAGAATTTTTCGTATGACTGCCTCAATAGGGATGAAAGGATGTTGCGTTTCAGGCATGGCGAAGGCAATGTTACTATTGAAGAAAAGCTGTGAGCAAGCATTTCCTGCTGGGCAGTAATTAACATCCCCGTGAGAACTGGTAATGACTAAAGACGAGGAAATCCACGAGATTCCTTAAAGGGGTATTCCGCCCCTAGACATCTTATCCCCTATCCAAAAGGATAGGGGATAAGATGTTAGATCGCCGGGGTCCCCAGGGATCGACGCTGCGGCACCCCGCTATCATTACTGCGCAGAGCGAGAACTCTGCACGTAATGACGGGCAATACAGGGGCCAGAGCATCGTTACGTCACGGCTCCGCCCACTCGTGACGTCACGGCCCGCCCCCGTCAATACAAGTCTATGGGAAGGGGGCGTGGCGGTCGTCACGCCCCCTGCCATAGACTTGCATTAAGGGGACGGGCCGTGATGTCATGAGGGGCGGGGCCATGACGTCACGCTGCTCCGGCCCCTGTATTGCCCGTCATTACGCACAGAGCGAACTCGCTCTGTGCAGTAATGATGGCGGGGTGCCGCAGCGGCGATCCCCGTGGTCCCCAGCAGCGGGACCGCGGCGATCTAACATCTTATCCAAAGGATAGGGGATTAAGATGCCAGGGGCGAAATACCCCTTTAAAGGGGTACTTCACTGCCCCAGCATTCGAAACATTTTGTTCCGAAATCTGGGTGCGGGCGGGGTTGTGACATCCCTTTTGACCTCACACCACGCCCCCTCAATGCAAGTCTATGGGAGGGGGTGTATGCCCCCTCCCATAGACTTGCATTTAGGTGGCGTGGCTGTGATGGCACGACCCTGCAGCCAGCACCCAGCTTTCGGAACTAAATGTTCCGAACGCTGGGGCAGTGGAATATCCCTTTAAGACATCAGTCCCAATGACATAAGACTTCCATTTACTGGGAGTTTGCAGATGTTATTTGTTAGCAATATATGTTGTAAAGTCGCCTTCAACTCACCAGAAAATCGATGGCTGTTAATATTGATGGTACGAAAGTACTTGGCCAAGAGAGAAAGCAAGAAAGTAACACTGTGTATGAAGCACATATATCATTATTTATCTCAGCTATACTCCTTATGTATCTTTTTTTTTTTTTATTTCTTACACACATATATAGCTCACAACATGTATTGCTGTAGGGGTGGTAGTGGCTTTTTTATACAGATCTGTAGGTTTTATTGTTTTCTTCCTTTCAGATGTGTAGTGTGACAGCAAAATTCAGTTTTGGTGCTGTAATGATATATACCACACATGCCCAATGTCTTCCAAAGTGTGCACTTCTAGTACTAACAAATGCCTTTTACAATATTTTCTGATATCAGTAAGTGTAATTCTGCAATACACCAGTAGGAGGCTGGATATAAAAGGAAACATCCTCATGTACACCACCCTCCTGGAATGCCCGAACATGCCAATAAGATGGCGCTGCTTTGTCAATATGGGCAAAATGGCTTTCTTGACATTTTTCTACGAAAAAAAAATCTTTTTTTTTTTATCACCTGCCAGACACCTTTATTAATGTGATTTGTTATTTAGGAATCACTTGTGTTGTTATGCCGCCACCATGTATCTGTATTTATAGAATATGCCCCCATTGGTGTGTATGGGCCATGTTATGAGCTGAGACTATTGACGTTTATAGCAATGTCTGTTTAATAACAAGAACAAATGTACTTTTGTGGGGTAAGGTTTTTATCATAATTGCTATGCAAGGATTTAAATAAAGATTGTTTCTTCAAAACACGCCATCCGTTTGGGGTTATTTTCGCACACATTCTCTTAAGTTTGCATGTGATTGAGAACGTCAGGTGCACATTACAGCGGCCAGCAGCTCCTGTTACTATTATTATACCGGGGGGGAAGACTTTTTCCTAATGTGGTATTTTAGTTGTCGACATCAGTAGCTATTCTTCCAAGACAGTTTTACATTCACAAGAAAAGCTCCATGAGACCTAGTCACTGACTGAGGGTTATATATTTAATTACACAGGAAATTTAAGTGTACACACTTTCCTGGATGTAATACAGTGACTCCATACTGATCATTTAACTATTCTGTCTCATTACCAGCAACAAAAGGCAAGACTAAAAGTGGTATTCCGGTGAAAAACTTTTTTTATTTTTTTTTTTATCAACTGGTGCCAGAAAGTTAAACAGATTTGTAAATTACTTCTATAAAAAAAATCTTAAAGGGGTATTCCAGGCAAAATCTTTTTTTATATATATCAACTGGCTCCGGAAAGTGTGAATTCGGGTAGAAAAACAGACATGGTGCACATCTACAATCTTGTATAATGATGTAATTGCTTCTCAGCATAATATCAAAAACTAACAGGTTGTTAGTATACATTTTTGATCAAAAAGTACAAGCCCACTCGCCACGTCAAGGCCACCTATTTAGAGTGGGTCCCTAACGTCCCTAGCATAAAATGGCGCAGCACCGGGCGGAGACCACCACCGCCGCGACACCAGTCCCCACAGGGGGGGGGAACGACCCACTGGCAGAGCGGCCCCAATGCCACCCCCCCCCGCCACCCCCCGCAGACACGGCAGCAACGGACGCCGCACAGCACCACACCAGTGTGAACAAGGTGTAATAGCTCACTTGCCTTGCTCTCCCAGTCAGACTGGGAGGCTGCTAGGAAAGAAATGGCCCATGTGTAGCTAACTACTACTTATATAGGGTTTGGTGTGGTGCTGTGCGGCGTCTGTTGCTGCCGTGGCGCCATTTCTTTGGGGGGGGACTGGGGGGGGGGGTGCGGCCCATGGACTGGTTTGAGTGGCATTGGGGCCGCTCTGCCAGTGGGTCGTTTCCCCCCTGTCGGCGCTGGTGTCGCGGCGGTGGTGGTCGCTGCCCAGTGCTACACCATTTTATGCTAGGGACGTTAGGGACCCACTCTAAATAGGTGGCCTTGACGTGGCGAGTGGGCTTGTACTTTTTGATCAAAAATGTATACTAACTACCTGTTAGTTTTTGATATTATGCTGAGAAGCAATCAGATCATTATACAAGATTCTAGATGTGCACCATGTCTGTTTTCTACCCGAATTCAGATTTGCAAATTACTTCTATTAAAAAATCTTAATCCTTCCAATAGTTATTAGCTTCTGAAGTTTTCTGTCTAACTGCTCAATGATGATGTCACGTCCCAGGAGCTGTGCATGATGGGAGAATATCCCCATAGGAACTGCACAGCTCCCGGGACGTGAGTCATCAGAGAGCAGTTAGACAGAAAACAACAACTCAACTTCAGAAGCTAATAACTATTGGAAGGATTAAGATTTTTTAATAGAAGTAATTTACAAATCTGTTTAACTTTCCGGAGCCAGTAAATTCTTTTCTTTTTGAAACACAGAGCTGTCTGCTGACATCATGACCACAGTGCTCTCTGCTGACATCTCTGTCCATTTTAGGAACTGCCCAGAACAGCATATGTTTGCTATGGGGATTTCCTTTTACTCTGGACAGTTCCTAAATGGACAGAGATGTGCTTGTGATGCACTGTGCTCATGATGTCAGCAGACAGCTCTGTGTTTCAAACGGAAAAGAATTTCCACTGTAGTATTCAGCAGCTAATAAGTACAGGAAGGATTAAGATTTTTTTATAGAAGTAATTTACAAATCTGTTTAACTTTCTGGCACCAGTTGATTAAAAAATAAATAAATTTTTTTTTTTTTCACCGGAGTACCCCCTTTAAGCTAGTTTAGTTACACTTATAGCTAACGTACACAGCTCATAGCTCAACACCTCTCCATGGCTCAGTAAGCATTAACAAGACAGTCTGTCAAATGTCTGCCTAGCTTCCTTACTTAAATGGGTACTCCAGTGGAAAACATTTTTTTAAATGAACTGGGGCCAGAAAGTTTAACAGATTTGTAAATGACTTCTATTCAAAAATCTTAACCCTTCCAGTACTTATCAGCTGCTGTATATTTTCCTTTTGAATTTCTTTTCTGTCTGACCACAGTGCTCTCTGCTGAAATCTCTGTCCATGCCAGGAACAGTCTAGAGCAGCATATGTTTGCTATGGGGATTTGCTCCTGCTCTGGACAGTTCCTGACACGGACAGAGGTGTCAGTCGTGAGCACTGTGGACAGACAGAAAAGAAATCCAAAAAGAAAAAAATTTCCTCTGTAGTATACAGCCGTTAATAAGTATTGCAAGGATTTAGATTTTTTTTTATAGAAGTCATTTACAAATCTCTTTAACTTTCTGGCACCAGTTGACTTAAATAGACCTAAAAAAAAAATGTTTTCCACCGGATAATATTTACTAATGAGTTCCAAATAATAAAGTGGGTCTTACAGCATTAGGGCAGGGTCACACATTGCGTATACGCAGCATATTTCACATTGTGCAAAATTCACTGCGCAATGGGAATTATGCTCCGTATTCTTTTATAAGCAGACACACAGGGCTACCTGATGACAGCCTTGTGTGAGCAGTGAGGTTTGGAGGCTATTCAGATGAGGTGATATTTATAGGTTGCCTGGCAGAATGTGCCCTTCTTCCCCTCTGGCTTTCCTAATGAAGCCTACATTTCCAATGACGACACTGGCTTTACAGAAAACGATGGTTGATTCTCATCACTGCACTTATTCTGAATCCCATCTTAAAGGGGCACACCAGTGGAAAAAAAAAAAATAATATATATATATTTTTTTTTTAATCAACTGGTGCCAGAAAGTTAAACAGATTTGTAAATTACTTCTATTAAAAAAGCTTTATCCTTCTAGTACTTTTTAGCAACTTTATGCTACTAAGGAAATTCTTTTCTTTTTGAATTTCCTTTTTGTCTTGTCCACATTGCTCTCTGGTGACACCTGATGCCCGTATCAGGAACTGTCCAGAGCAGGAGAAAATCCTCATAGCAAACCTATGCTGCTCTGGACAGTTCTTGACATGGACAGAGGTGTCAGCAGAGAGCACTGTGGACAAGACAAAAGAAAGAGCAAATAATTTCTTCTGTAGCATACAGCTGCTAATAAGTACTGGAAGGAAAAAGATTTTTTTTAATAGAAGTAATTTACAAATCTGTTTAACTTTCTGGCACCAGTTCATTAAAAAAAAAAAAAAAAAAAAAGTTCCCACCGGAGTACCCCTTTAAGTGCCACAAGTGATAGATTGGTAATATAAAACTGTATGCACTGTAGAGTACCAATTTATACCTATAAGATGCAGTTTCAGCCTGTCTCCTTGACAGCAGGGTCAAGTTGAATATCACAGGCGACACTAGAGAACCTGCAAAAAGTAGAGACAAGCTGTGTGAGTAAGAGAGTTTTATCATTCTGCAGCTAATAGCCGTATGAACTCAGCTGCCATGTCAATGCGTTGGTAAGTGCCAGATGCCAGGAGGGCTTTGATAGGTGAATAAGTGATGAGTGGTGATCACATGACCCAGCTGAAATATTGCTGGCAAGTTACCATTATATGTGCAAAAGAAGAGAGGACGGTGAAATCCACTACTATTACTTGCATATATAAAGCCCTGATACTCCATAGCAGTGTTTCCCAACCAGGGTGCCTCCAGCTGTTGCAAAACTACAACTCCCAGCATGCCCGGACAGCCAAAGGCTGTCCGGGCATGCTGGGAGTTGTAGTTTTGCAACAGCTGGAGGCACCCTGGTTGGGAAACACTGCTCTACAGTCTGTGGCTCACCAGCAGTTGCAAAACTACAAAGCCTATCCTGTTCTGACATGCAGCTATCAGGGCAGGAAAGGAGTTCTAGTTTTTCAACAGCTGGAGTGCCTACGGTTGGGAAACCTTACTCTAAGGTGATAGCTTCAGAACTGTGTGCAGCCTTACAACTCCAGATGCTGAATGAGTTACTTCTTCCAGGTAACAGAATGTGAGGTGTGAAAATACTGACGCACATATTTACACTTCGTATAGAGCTCTGTAAAGAAAAGATGGCTGTTTCCTACATCTGTAATTAAAGAAATAAATGGGCAGAGATGAAGTGATCTTATACCACTGCTCCCATCATGATGTCACTTGTATTCTTCTGTGCAACAAATAATACACGTCATCATGTCATTTTCATCATGTCAGGGTTTGTTTTTTTTAACCTAGTCCAACAGTTCCCTGTGGTCTTCTTCACTTTTGGCATTGAAAAAGCAGCAGCACAAAACACGGTAATATTGCACCTGTCATACTGTATTGTTTTACCTATTTAGTAAGGGTGCGTTCACACGGCCGTCTGTCCCCGTTTTTTTTTTTATCCCCTTTTCGGATCCGTTCTTGCAGGCTGTAAATGGATTAAAAATGGTTTAAAAAAAAAAAATCCCATTCATGTCAAGGGGATTTTTTTACAATCTGTTTACATCCGTTTGTACCCGTCTGCCCCAATTTTTTTTTTATGGCAGAAAAAACAGCACATGCAGTTTTTTTTCTTCTGTCAAAAAAAAACAAAAAAAACCGGATACAATAAATTAAAATTTGAAGTCTATGGAAAACGGATGAGCCTTTAACCCCTTAAGGACCCGTGGTTTTTCCACTTTTGTTTTTTCCTCCTTACCTTTAAAAAATCATAACTTTAAATGTTGCACCTAAAAAGCCATATGATGGCTTATTTTTTGCGCCACCAATTCTACTTTGTAATGACATCAGTCATTTTACCCAAAAATCTATGGTGAAACTGAAAAAAATCATTGTGCGACAAAATGTAAGAAAAAACGCAATTTTGTTTTTTTGGGGGCTTCTGTTTCTACACAGTAAATTTTTCGGTAAAAATGACACCATCTCTTTATTCTGTAGGTCCATACGATTAAAATGATACCCTACTTATATAGGTTTGATTTTGTCGTACTTCTGAAAAAAATCATAACTACATGCAGGAAAATGTATACGTTTAAAATTGTCATCTTCTTACCCCTATAACTTTATTTTTCGGCATACCGGGGGGTATGAGGGCTCATTTTTTTCGCCGTGATCTCAAGGTTTTAGCGGTTCCATTTTTGTATTGATCGGACTTATTGATAATTTTTTCATTATATAAAAAGTGACCAAAAATACGCTATTTTGGACTTTGGAATTGCGCGCACGCCATTGACCGTGCGGTTAAATTAATGATATATTTTTATAATTCGGACATTTCCGCACGCAGCGATACCACATATGTTTAATTTTATTTACGCTGTTTTTTTTTTTTTTTTTAAATGGGAAAAGGGGGGCAAACTTTTATTAGGGAAGGGGTTAAATGATCTTTATTCACTTTTATGCAGTGTTATAGCTCCCATGGGGTGCTATAACACTGCACACACTGATCTTTTGCATTGATCACTGGTTTCTTATAGGAAACCATTGATCAATGATTCTGCCGCTTGACTGATCATGACTGGATCTCAGGCACTGAGCAGTCATTCGGCGATCAGACACCAGGAGGCAGGTAAGGGACCCTTCTGCTGTCCTACAGCTGTTCGGGATGCCGAGAATTCACTGCGGCGATCCCGAACAGCCCCGAGCTAACAGGCATTAGTTTAGTTTCACTTTAGACGCGGCGATCAACTTTGAACGCCGTGTCTAAAGGGTTAATAGCGCGCGGCACTACGATCATTGCTGCTCGCTATTAGCCATGGGTCCCGGCCGTTGCTAGGTGCTGGGCCTGACCCACTATGCTGTGGCAGAACGGGAGCGGACTCATGATGTACCGGTACATCATGGGTCCTTAAGAGGTTAATGTCATCCGTTTGCATCCGTTTTTTGATCAGTTTTTATTTTTGAGCATGCTCAGAACAATAATAATAATTTTTCTTTTTTTTGTTTATTAACTGAACAATAACGGATCCAAATGGATAACATCCGTTATTGTCCGTTTTTTACGGGACGGGTCTAGACGGCCGTGTGAACGCAGCCTAACATGTATAGGACATGAGAAGGTTCCAATAAAAGCAGCAAGCCCTAAATACTAAGCAGCTCTGTGCTGCATAGTACAAAATCATGCTCATTGCTATAGCACAGGTGGCTTGTTACATTTAGAATGCCCCAGTGGAATGGCTGCTCTATAGAGTAGCTGGACTTCTATTTAGTAATGTCCAGCTGGGTATATACATCAGTATGATGGAAAGCATATTCCCTTCTAGAATCGGTCCTGGGAAAGACAGTACAACAGCTTACATCTGTAGTTGTAACCCTCCATCCACCACTAATACATGACCAGTAATGTATGGGGAACTAAGCAGGAAAGTGACAGCCTGTGCGACATCATCCGCCTCTCCAAATCTTCCCAGGGGAATATTCTGATTTAATGTGGACTCTTCTAAACTTGAGGTCATGTCCGTGTGAATGAACCCTAGGAGGGATTGAAGAAACAAGCAAATGAATAATCATAATCATTCCACAATTATAGAACCTGCCATGAGCAATGCGTCTGAAAACTTACAGCATCATTCTGTGCAACTGCTTTTATATGCTATGGGGGAGATTTATTAAAACCTGTCCAGAGGAAAATCCGATCGCTTCTTTCATTTTTTTCAGAGGCCATTTTAAAAATAAAGGAAGCAATCTAATTGGTTGCTATGGGCAACTCAGCATCTTTTCCTCTGGACAGATTTTGATAAATCTCTCCATGTCTTTATTATTTTTCTTTGGTCATACAAAAGTTGCAAGAAAAAACAAATGAAAGCTGTACCTATAGGGCAGCCATTGACTGTCCGGACATGTTGGGACTTGCAGTTTTGCAACAGCTGGAGGGCCACAGTTTGGACACCACTGCTATAAATAAGGTACTTACTGTGGGGGAGATTGATCAAAACCTGTCCAGTGTAAAAGTTGCTGAGTTGCCAATCTTTTCCTCTGTACAGGTTTTGATAAATCTTCCCCTGTATTTTTAATGGACTGCAGCTGTCTTTACTACAGAACCTTAGTATTAAACTTCAGGCTTAAAGGGGTATTCCGGTGGAAAACATTTTTTTTTATTAAATGAACTGGTGCCAGAAAGTTAAACAGATTTGTAAATGACTTCTATTAAAAAATCTTTACCCTTCCAGTACTTAGCAGCTGTATGCTACAGAGGAAATTATTTTATTTTTTAATTTCTTTTTTGTCTTGTCCACAGTGCTCTCTGCTGACACCTCTGTCCGTGTCAGGAACTGCCCAGAGCAGCATAGGTTTGCAATGGGGATTTTCTCCTGCTCTGGGCAGGGCATCAGGTGTCAGCAGAGAGAACTGTGAACAAGACAAAAAAGTAAAAAAATTAAAAAAAGAATTTCCTCTGTAGTATACAGCTGCTAAAAAGTACTGGAAGGGTAATGATTTTTTAATAGAAGTAATTTACAAATCTGTTTAACTTTCTGGCACCAGTTGATTTAAAAAAAAAAATAATAATTCCACCGGAGTACCCCTTTAGGGTCTATTCACATGTACAGTATTCTGTGCAGATTTGATATGCAGGATATGTAACCGCAGATTCAGTCAGTTTACATTGAAATTTGCATGAGAAAATCCTGTGCATCAAATCTGTGCAGAATACTGAATGTGTGAATAGACCATTAAATGGAATCTGCCAGCAGCATCATCAACACTATCCTAAATATAAAGGGTAATAGGTGCAAGCGATGCTGATTCCAATGTAGTTTATTTATAAAAATCTGCACAGATTTTTAGAAGGTAAAACGCATTGGAATCAGCATTGCTTGCACCTATTACCCTGTATATTTAGGGTAGTGTTGATGATGCTGCTGGCAGATTCCCTTTAAGATAGAAGAAAGGTGTAAAAACACAGCTATCTCACTTTATCTCCCCATAAACATGCAGGCTTAGTTGAGTGCACATGTGTACTCAATAGGATGAAGGAGGAGAAGACACTTCTGAAATCCATCATGGTCAATCCTCCTTCTCGCTGAAAGGGGACAGTGGGATGCCCCAATACATTAGGTAGTCCGCCAATCCTGCCAACATTTAGCTAACAGGCAATTGCAGTTTTAGTCTTCTAATAAATATACGGCTGTTCGTATTTAGGCATTAGATTTACTGCTACCAAACTGCATTTCAGATTTTATTTTTATTTAACCCCTAAAGGACCGTGCCCATTGTACCCGGACAATTTTCGTTTTTGCACTTTCCTTTTTTTTTCTTTTTCCCTTCCTAAAATCAAAACGCTTTCAGTTTTTCAGTTACAGACCCATATAAGGGCTTTTTTTTTGCATCACCAATTGTACCTTGTAATGACATCAATCATTTCATAACAAAATGTAAGGCAAAATTATTTGTGTAGTGAAATTGAAAAAACACCCACCATTTATTTTCTTAAACTTTTCGAGGCATTGGTAAAAATTACACTTTATCTTTATTCTGTAGGTCCAAATGATTACAACAATACGCAATTCATGTAGGTTTTATTTTTTTTATTTTACTACTTTAAAAAAAAATTATAACTACATGTACCAAAATTAGTATGCGTAACCCCTTAAAGGGATAGTCCAGTGGTGAAAAACTAAGGATAGGGGATTAGTTTGAGATCGCGGGGGGTCCGACCGCTGGGGCCCCCTGCGATCTCTCTGTACGGGGCCCCGGCTCTCGGCCCAGATAGCGGGTGTCGACCCCCGCACGAAGCGCCGGCCGACACGCCCCCTCAATACATCTCAATGGCAGAGCCGGAGATTGCCGAAGGCAGCGCTTCGGCTCTGCCATAGAGTTGTATTGAGGGGGTGTGTCGGCCGCCGCCTCGTGCGGAGGTCGACACGCCCCCTTCCCGCGGGCTGTCGGGGCTCCGTACAGGAGATCGCAGGGGGCCCCAGCGGTCGGACCCCCCGCGATCTGCAACTTATCCCCTATCCTTAGGATAGGGGATAAGTTGCTCACCACTGAGTCACCACTGGACTACTCCTTTAAGGACCTTAAACGGGTACTCCGCTGCTCAGCGTTTGGAACAAACCGTTTCACACACTGGAGCCGGCACCGGGAGCTTGTGATGTCATAGCCCCGCCCCCTCAATGCAATGCATGCCCCCTCCCATAGATTTGCATTGAGGGGGTGAGGAGTGATGTCATGAGGGGTGGGGCTATGACGTCACGAGCTCCCGGCGCCGACTCCAGCGTTTGGAACAGTTTGTTCCAAATGCTGAGCAGCGGAGTACCCATTGCGTCCTGTTACTTGAGGACCAAGGGTGTACCTGTATGCCCTGGTCACACTCCTGAAGTTTATAGCATGCTGGGTCTTGACTCCTATTAGCAGCCAGGACCCGGTTAGCACGGTTAATGCCAGACATGGCCGATCGGGCCGATGCCCGGCATTAACCCTTTAGACACTACGAAGTTGATCGCGGCATATAAATGAGGGATCTATTGGTGCCGGTTAGCTCAACGAAATCGAGGGTCCCGATCAGCTGAGTGAATGGCAGGAGGGTCCTCACCTGCCTCCTCACGGTCCGATTGGTGCTCTGATGCTGCAGCCAGGCTCTGCAGGCTAGAGCAGCAGAGCACCGATAACACTAATCTATGCTGAACCAAAGCTCAGCATTGAATTATAGTGTATGCAATTGCATTGGTCCTTAGGAGGTTAAAGGGTTATTCCAGCATTTTTTTTTATATATTTTATATATTTATTTTATAAAAATTGTATATTTTTATATATATCAACTGGCTCCAGAAAGTTAAACAGATTTGTAAATGACTTCTATTAAAAAATCTTAATTCTTTCAATAATTATCAGCTGCTGAAGCGGAGTTGTTCTTTTCTTTCTGACAGTGCTCTCTGCTGACACCTCCGTCTGTCTCGAGAACTGCACAGAGTAGGAGAGGTTTGCTATGGGGATTTGCTTTTACTCTGGACAGTTCCCGAGACAGGTGTCATCAGAGAGCACTTAGACAGAAAAGAACAAGTTAAAGGACAACTGTAGTGGTACACATTTATATATGCCGGTGCCTCAAAAATAAACTCATACATACCTTCCTACGAGCCCCCGTTGGTCCGGCACAGGCCTCACGGTCCGGCTGACCGTGCTGACGTCATTCCACTTCCTGGGGACGGGGACGCCGCAGAGCCGTCGGTGTATCACCGGCCGTAGCGATGTCCCGCCCCGGTCGGTGATAGGCTGAGCCCACTGTCATGTAAGAAGCCGGCCAGAGCTCCTTACATGACAGTGGGCTCAGCCTATCACCAGCCGGGGCGGGACATCGCTACGGCCGGTGATACGCCGATGGCTCTGCGGCGTCCCCGTCCCCAGGAAGTGGAATGACGTCAGCAATGCGGGACCGTGAGGCTTGTGCCGGACCAACGGGGGCTAGTAGGAAGGTATGTATGAGTTTATTTTGTTTATTTTTGAGGCCGGGGCACGGGCATATATAAATGTGTACCACTACAGTTGTCCTTTAACTTCAGCAGCTCATAAGTACTGAAAGGATTAAGATTTTTTTTATAGAAGTAATTTACAAATCTGTTTAACTTTCTGGAGGCAGTTGATATATTAAGTTTTTTTCCTGGATAACCCCTTTAAGAATACATGGCAAAGACCCAAATGCCCTCACTGACAACATGTGGAGATTTAAGCTCCCCACAAAACAACTACTCACATATAATCCTACACACAGTGGTGAAGCTGGATGGCCGACAGCAAAAACAATGTCACGTGCCTACCAAAACATTTATTGAAAAGGTTCTCCCCAAATCTTACCAGGAGCAACCACGTTAACCCGAACATTCTTCTTTGCAACTTCTTTAGCAAGTGACTTTGAAAATCCAACCAAGCCTTCCTTACTGGCGCTGTAAACGCTCTGCCCAGCATTACCTTTATGGCCAACAATACTACCTGTGGTCACAGAAGAGCGGTAACATTCAGAATCATTATCAAGACACACGAGACCTGACAAAGAGAGAACTTGTCCTCTTCAAACGCATAGTCCCTTACGCTAATAATAATAAAAAAGAAACATTCTTATTACGATTACCCTACATGATTATTTATTCAATAGTGAGCACTACAGTACCAAAGCTGACTTTTAGAGGAGTTTTACTGCATCTCACTAGCTTTCACAGCTCCTGAACAAAGATACCGTAATAAGCGGCACTGAGGAACACATGGCCAAACCTAAGGGCACTGATCAAAATACTTGGCGATATCGGTATTTGTTAACTAAGAATTTTTTCTATGAATTTTTTTGACATTTAATAAAAGTTAAGTTTAAGGTACGGATAGTAAGAGGATATAGTGATCTTTTTTTCATGGGATTTTTGTTGTAATGGTAGTTGTGACCCTATTGGGGTACGTTTTATTTAGTGATGGTACAAAGTGATGTGTCTGGTGTATGACAGTCATCATATGTGCTAAGAACTACTGGACTTCCTGTCTGGAGGAAAAGCTGAGAGAAACAGGGTAAGCATAGATTATACTTGTACATTATAAAGTTATATAAGTTTAACATGTGCAGCTATGTAAAGGTAATTTAATTTGGCTGGAGTTTTCCTTTAACTTGTACTGATTCTATACATTCTGTATTTGAGTCTTAACCCCTTAAGGAAGCAGGGTTTTTCCGTTTTTGCATTTTCATTTTTTCCTCATCACCTTCTAAAAATCAAACGCTTTCAATTTTGCACCTAAAATTCCATATGATGGCTTATTTTTTGCGCCACAAATTCTACTTGGCAGTGACAGTCATTTTACCAAAATATCCACGATGAAACGGAAATTTTTTTTATTATGCGACAAAATTGAAGAAAAAAATGCCATTTTGTAACTTTTGGGGGCTTCCGTTTCTACGCAGTGCATTTTTCGGTAAGAATGACACCTTATCTTTATTCTGTAGGTCCATATGGTTAAAATGATACCCTAATTATATAGGTTTGCTTTTGTCGTACTTCTGAAAAAAGTCATAACTACATGCAGGAAAATGTATACGTTAAAAATTGTCATATCCTGACCCCTATAACTTTTAAATTTTTCCACGTACGGGCCGGTATGAGGGCTAATTTTTTGCACCGTGATCGGAAGTTTTTATCGGTATCATGTGTATTGATCGGACTTTTTGATCGCTTTTTATTCATCTTTTCATGATATAAAAAGTGACCAAAAAGACACTATTTTGGACTTTGGAATTTTTATTTATTTTTTTTTTTTGCTGCACTGCACACACTGATCTTTACACTAATCCCTGCAAAGCCATAGCTTTGCATTGATCAGTGTTATTGGCGGTCGATTGCTCAAGCCTGGATCTCAGGCTTGGAGCAATCAATCGCCGATCGGACGCGACTGAGGCAGGTAAGAGGACCTCTGCTCACATTCTAGCTAATCGGGACATTTTTTCGCGATGGTCCCGATCAGCATCACTGAGCTGCTGAGAAGCTTTCACTTTCATTTTAGACGCGGCAATCAACTTTGATCGCCACGTCTAAAGGGTTAATAGCACGCGGCACAACGATCACTACCGCACGCTATTAGCCCAGGGTCCTGGCTATCATTAGCCACCAGGACCGACCCGGTATGACGCAGGGTAACGGCATGACCATGCGTTATATAGCGGGTCCGGGCGCAGGGCATATAGGTACGTCCTGGATCCTTAACCCCTTAAGGACTCAGCGTTTTTCCACTTTTTGCATTTTCGTTTTTTCCTCCTTACCTTTAAAAAATCTTAACTCTTAAAATTTTGCACCTAAAAATCCATATGCTAGCTTATTTTTTGCACCACCAATTCTACTTTGTAATTACATCAGTCATTTTACTCAAAAATCTATGGCGAAATGGAAAAAAAAAATCATTGTGAGAAAAATTGAAAAAAAACTCAATTTTGTAACTTTTGGGGGCTTCCATTTCTACACAGTACATTTTTCGGTAAAACTGACACCTTATCTTTATTCTGTAGGTCCATACGATTAAAATGATACCCTACTTATATAGGTTTGATTTTGTCGTACTTCTGGAAAAAATCATAACTACATGCAAGAAAATGTATACGTTTAAAATTGTCATCTTCTGATCCCTATAACTGTTTTATTTTTCTGCGTATGGGGCGGTATGAGGGCTTATTTTTTTCAAGTTTTTAGCGGTACCATTTTTGCATTGATAGGACTTATTGACTTTGGAATTTTTTTGCGCGCACGCCATTGACCGTGCGGTTTAATTAACAATATATTTTTATAATTCGGACATTTCCGCACGCGGCGATACTACATATGTTTATTTTTATTTACTGTTTTTTTTTTTTTTTATGGGAAAAGGGGGGTGATTCAAACTTTTAATAGGGAAGGGGTTAAATGATCTTTATTCACAATATTTTTTTTTTTTTGCAGTGTTATAGCTCCCATAGGGACCTATAACACTGCACACACTGATTTTTCACATTGATCACTGGTTTCTCATAGGAAACCAGTAATCGATGATTCTGCCGCTTGACTGCTCATGCCTGAAACTCAGGCACTGAGCAGTCATTCGGCGATCGGACAGCAAGGAGGCAGGTAGGGATCCTCCGGCTGTCCTGTAAGCTGTTCGGGATGCTGCGATTTCACCACGGCTATCCCGAACAGCTCCCTGAGCTAACCGGCATGCTTTCACTTAAGGGTTAATAGCGCGGAAGCGCGATCAATGCCCCGCGCTATTAGCCAAGGGTCCCGGCCGTTGTTAGAGGCCGGGCCCGACCCGCTATGACGCGTTATAGATCGGGAGCGGACTCATGACGTACCGGTACGTCATGAGTCCTTAAGGGGTTAAAGGGGTACTCCGGTGGAAAACTTTTTTTTTTTTTTTTTAATGAAATGAACTGGTGCCAAAAAGTTAAACAGATTTGTAAATTACTTCTATTAAAAAACTTAAACCTTTCAGTATCTTTTAGCAGCCGTTTGCTACAGAGGAAAATCTTTATTTTTTTAATTTATTTTTTGTGTTGTCCACAGTGCTCTCTGCTGACACCTGATGCCTCTATCAAGAATTGTCCAGAGCAGGAGAAAATCCCCATAGCAAACCTATGCTACTCTGGACAGTTCCTGACACAGACAGAGGTGTCAGCAGAGAGCACTGTGGACAACACCAAAAAAGAAATTCAAAAAGTAAAGAATTTCCTCTGTAGCATACAGCTGCTAAAAAGTACTCAAAGGATTAAGATTTTTTAATAGAAGTAATTTACAAATCTGTTTAACTTTCTGGCACCAGCTCATTTAAAAAAAAAAAAAAAAAAGTTTTCCACCGGAGTACCACTTTAAGAGGTTAACCCCTTAAGGCCCATTTGGGCCTTAAAGGGGTAGTCCAGTGGTGAAAAACTTATCCCCTATCCTAAGGATAGGGGATAAGTTTGAGATCGCGGGGGGTCCGACCGCTGGGGCCCCCCGCGATCTCTCTGTACGGGGCCCCGGCTCTCCGCCGAGATAGCGGGTGTCGACCCCCGCACGAGGCAGCGGCCGACACGCACCCTCAATACATCTCAATGGCAGAGCCGGAGATTGCCGAAGGCAGCGCTCCGGCTCTACCATAGAGTTGTATTGAGGGGGCGTGTCGGCCGCCGCTTCGTGCGGAGGTCGACACGCCCCCTTCCCGCGGGCTGTCGGGGCTCCGTACAGGAGATCGCGGGGGCCCCAGGGGTCGGACCCCCCGCGATCTGCAACTTAGTTGTAAACCACTGAGTCACCACTGGACTACTCCTTTAAGGAATCAGACAATTTTATTTTTACGTTTTCGTTTTTTCCTCCTCGCCTTCAAAAAATCATAACACTTTTATATTTTCATCCACAGACTAGTATGAGGGCTTGTTTTTTGCGCCACCAGTTGTCCGTTGTAAGGCCATCACTCACTTTAACATAAAATGTATGGCGCAACCAAAAAAAAATACTATTTGTGTGGGGAAATTAAAAAGAAAACCGCAATTTAGCTAATTTTGGAAGGTTTTGTTTTCACGCTGTACAATTTATGTTAAAAATGACATGTGTTCTTTATTCTTTGGGTTAATATGATTAAAATGATACCCATGATAACATACTTTTCTATTACTGTTGCGCTTACAAAAGAAATAAGCGAACTGTTTAACCAAACTAGTACGTTTAAAATCCCCCTATTTTGAAGACCTATAACTTTTTCATTTTTCCGCATAAGCGGCGGTATGAGGGCTCATTTTTTGCGATGTGATCTGTACTTTTTATTGATACCATATTTGCTGATATAAAACTTTTAATACTTTTTAAATAAATTTTTTGGGAATAAAATGTTATAAAAAAGCTATTTTGGACTTTTTTTATTTTTTATTTTAACGTTCACGCCGTTCACCGTACAGTATCATTAACATTTTATTTTAACCTGTTAAGGACCAATGACATAACGTTACATCATGAGTCCGCTCCCGATCTATAACGCGGGGCCACGGCCTCTAACAACAGCCGGGACCCGTGGCTAATAACGCGCGGCATTTATCGCGGTGCTGCACGCTATTAACCCTTTAGACGCTGCGTTCAAAGTTGAACGCCGCGTCTAAAGTGAAAGTGAAAGCATGCCGGTTAGCTCAGGGAGCTGTTCGGGATAGCCGTGGCGAAATCGCGGCATCCCGAACAGCTTACAAGACAGCTGGAGGGTCTTTACCTGCCTCCTCGCTGTCCGATCGCCGAATGACTGCTCATTGCCTGAGATCCAGGCATGAGCAGTCAAGCGGCAGAATCATCGGTCACTGATTTCCTATGAGAAACCAGTGATCAATGTAAAAGATCAGTGTGTGCAGTGTTATAGGTCCCTATGGGAGCTATAACACTGCAAAAAAAAAAAAAAAGTGGAAAAAAAAGTGAATAAAGATCATTTAACCCCTCCCCTAATAAAAGTTTGAATCACCCCCCTTTTCCCATAATAAAAAAAAAAACACAGTGTAAATAAAAATACACATATATGGTATCGCCGCGTGCGGAAATGTCCGAATTATAAAAATATATCATTAATTAAACCGCACGGTCAATGGCGTCCAATCAATGCAAAAATGGTACCACTAGAAACTTCAGATCACGGTGGAAAAAATTAGCCCTTATACCGCCCCATACACTGAAAAATAAAAAAGTTATAAGGGTCAGAAGATGACAATTTTAAACTTATTAATTTTCCTGCATGTAGTTATGATTTTTTCCAGAAGATAAGGTATCATTTTTACCGAAAAATTTACTACGTAGAAACGGAAGCCCTGAAAAGTTACAAAATGGCGTTTTTTTCTAAATTTTGTCTCACAATGATTTTTTTTCCCGTTTCGGCGTAGATTTTTGGGTAAAATGACTGATGTCATTACAAAGTAGAATTGGTGGCGCAAAAAATAAGCCATCATATGGATTTTTAGGTGCAAAATTGAAAGAGTTTTTTAAAGGCAAGGAGTAAAAAACGAAAATGCAAAACTGAAAAACCCCTGGCCCTTAAGGAGTTAATAGCTGGGATATTTATGCACGCGGCGATACTAAATATGTATATAAAATATATATTTTTTTTACACTTTTTGGGGGTAAAATAGGGAAAATGGGACAATTAAAGTTTTTATTGGGGGAGGGGGGGTTTTCAAATTTTTTTTACTTTTATTTTTTACTTTTATTTTTACACTTTAATAGTCCCCATAGGGGATTATTTATAGCAATCATTCGATTGCTAAGACTGTTCAGTTCTATGTATAGGACATAGCACTGATCAGCATTATCGGTCATCTTCTGCGATCCGATCATCCATTTAAAGTACCGCGATGCTGCAGATGCCGTGATCTGTATTGATCACGACATCTGAGGGGTTAATGGCGGATATCCGCACGATCGCGGATGTCCGCCATTCCGGGCGTTAAGTACCAGCTCACCAGGACGTACATTTACGTCCTGTGTTGTTAAAGGGGGTACTCGGTGGAAAATATATATTTTTTTCTTTTTAAATCAACTGGTGCCAGAAGGTTAAACAGATTTGTTAATTACTTCTAATAAAAAATCTTAATCCTTCCAGTACTTATTAGCTGCTGAATTCTACAAAATAAAATATTTTCTTTTTGGAACAAAGTGCTCTCTGCTGACATCTCTGTCCTTTTCAGGAACTGTCCAGAGCAGCATATGTTTGAAATGGGGATTTTCTCCTACTCTGGACAGTTCCTAAAATGGACAGAGATGTCAGCAGAGAGCACTGTGCTCGTGATGTCAGCAGAGAGCTCTGTGTTCCAAAAAGAAAATAATTTCCTCTGTAGTATTCAGCAGCTAATAAGTACTGGAAGGATTAAGACTTGGGGACCGAGCCCCTTTTGACCAGAGCATTTTTAGCAATTCTGACCACTGTCACTTTAAGCATTAATAACTCTGAGATGCTTGTACTTACGAATTTGATTTAGAGACTGTTTTTTCGTGACATATTCTACTTTATGTTAGTGGTAAATTTTTGTCGATACTTGCATAATGTCTTGGTGAAAAATTACAAAATTTCATGAAAAATTTGAAAACTTAGCATTTTTATAACTTTGAAGCTCCCTGCTTGTAAGGAAAATAGACATTCCAAATAAATTATATATCAATTTACATATACAATATGTCTACTTTATGTTTGCATCATAAAGTTGATATGTTTTTACTTTTGGAAGACATCAAAGGGCTTCAAAGTATAGCAGCAATTTTCAATTTTTTCAAGTAAATTTCAAAATCATAATTTTTCAGGGACCAGTTCAGTTTTGAAGTGAACTTGAGGGTCTTTATGTGAGAGATACCCCATAATGGACCCCATTATGAAAACTGCACCCCTCAAAGTATTCAAAATGACATTCAGAAAGTTAGTTAACAGTGTAAGTGTGTAGTGTATATGTAGTGTTTTACTCTTTATTTAGGGTTAGTGTAGTGTAGTGTTTTTAAGGTACATTCACACAGGCGGGGGTTTACAGGGAGTTTCCCGCTACAGCTGAAAATTTGCCGCCTCTCAAACTTGAAGCGGGAAACTTGCTGTAAAACCCCGCCCATGTGAATGTACCCTGTACATTTACGTGGGGGGGGGGGGGGGGTTGGCAAAACTACATCTCCCAGCATGCACTAACAGACCGTGCATGCTGGGAGTTGTAGTTATGCAACAGCTAGAGGCACACTGGTTGGGATAGGGAAACACTGAGTTAGGTAACAGACTACCGCAGTGTTTGCGCACCACTGTGTTTCCTAACTCAGTGTTTCCTAACCCATGTGCCTCCAGCTGTTGCAAAACTACAACTCCCAGCATGCATGGTCTGTCAGTGCATGCTGGGAGTTATAGTTTTGCAACAGCAGGAGGCACACGGGTTGGGAGACACTGAGTTAGGAAACAGACAATATTTCCCAACCAGTGTGCCTCCAGTTGTTGCAATACTACAACTCCCAGCATGCCCAGACAGGGCATGTTGGGAATTGTAGTATTGCAACAACTGGAGGAGAACAGTTTGGAGACCCCTGTGTAGTGGTCTCCAAACTGTAGCCCTCCAGATGCTGCAATACTTCAACTCCAAGCATGCCCAGGCATACTGGGAGTTGTGGTTCGGCAACATCTGAAGGGCCAGATGTTGCCGAACTACAACTCCCAGCATGCCTGGACAGTCTCGGCTTGGTTTGAATTGACATCTGTTGCGCTACAGTTTGGAGACCACTGTCCTTCCAGATGTTGCAAAACTACAACTCCCAGCATGCCTGGACTGTCTGGGCATGCTGAGAGTTGTAGTTTTGCAACATCTGGAAGGATAGTTTTCTCCAAACTGTGGCCCTCCAGATGTTGCAAAACTACAACTCCCAGCATGCCCAGATGGCTGTCTGGGCATGCTGGGAGTTGTAGTTTTGAAACTCCTACAAGCAGCAGTGAATATCCCTTATCGCCAATCTTCACTGCTGCATCTGGGACACCGCCGCCGCTGCCTCCACTTGCCTGCCGCCTCCTGTCAGCCGCCGATCCCTGGTCCCTGCGTTAACCAGGTAACTGCCACCGGCGGTCCCCGCCGCATTCACGGCCCCCGCACATCGCCGCCATCTTCCCCATTCTGTGACGGCATCCAGGGGCAGGCAGAGCGGGATAAATTAACTTTCATCCCCCACCCGTGCCCCGCGATTCGCCGGTCAGTCCTCATTGGCCAATCACAGGGGATAGGAGGAGGTGGCACCCTGCCACCTCGCTCCTATCCTTCAGGATGATTGGGACTGTCTCTGACAGCTCCGATAATCCCTATTTTCGGGCTATCAGGTCATCAGAGACCCGGTCAGCCCGGAATCGCCGATCGCGGAATCGCTGAATCTATCGCCGACATGGGGGGGGTCTCAGGACCCCCCCAGGCATTTGTACGGGATGCCTGCTGAATGATTTCAGCAGGCATCCTGTTCCGATTCCCGTCCGGCTAGCGGCGGGGATCGAAATTCCCACGGGCGTACAGGTACACTCTTGGTTCTTAAGTACCAGGGCGCAAGTCTGATTCCAAGATTGTTTTTTCATGACATATTCTACTTTATATTAGTGGTAAAGTTTTGTCGATACTTGCATCATTTCTTGGTGAAAAATTCCAAAATTTCATGAAAAAAATTGAAAATTTAGCATTTTTCTAACTTTGAAGCTCTCTGCTTGTAAGGAAAACAGATATTCCAAATAAATTATATATTGATTTTCATAAAATATGTCTACTTTATGTTGACATCATAAAGTTGACATGTTTTTACTTTTGGAAGACATAAGAGGGCTTCAAAGTTCAGCAGCAATTTTCAAATTTTTCACAAAATTTTCAAAGTCGGAATTTTTCAGGGACCAGTTCAGTTTTGAAGTGGATTTGAGGGGTCTTCATATTAGAAATACCCCATAAATCACCCCATTATAAAAACTGCACCCCCAAAGTATTCAAAATGACATTCAGAAAGTGTGTTAAATGTTCTTATAGACCCAGTTTTTGAAATTTTACAAGGGGTAAAAGGAGAAAAAGCCCCCCAAAATTTGTAACCCAATTTCTCTCGAGTAAGGAAATACCTCATAGGTGGATGTCAAGTGCTCTGTGGGTGCACTACAAGGCTCAGAAGGGAAAGAGCGACAATGGGATTTTGGTGAGTAAGTTTTTCTGAAATGGTTTTTGGGAGGCATGTCACATTTAGGAAGCCCCTATGGTGCCAGAACGGCAAAAAAAAACTACACCCCTCAAGGAACGTAACAAGGGGTCCATCGAGCCTTAACACCCCACAGGTGTTTGACGACTTTTCGTTAAAGTCGGATGTGTAAATGAAAATAAATAAAAAAAATTCACTAAAGTGCAGTTTTTCCCCCCCCCAAATTTACCATTTTTACAAAGGGTAATAGGAGAAATGCCCCCCAAAATTTGTAACCCCATCTCTTCTGAGCATGGAAATACCCCATTTTAGGACATGAAATGCTCTGCGGGCGAACTACAATGCTCAGAAGAGGAGTCACATTTGGCTTTTGGAAAGCAAATTTTTACAAGGGGTAATAGGAGAAAATGCCCCCCCCCAAAAAATTTGTAACCCCATTTCTTCTCAGCATGGAAATACCCCATGTGTGGATGTCAAGTGCTCTGCTGGCGCACTACAATGTTCAGCAGAGGAGCACCATTGAGCTTTTAGAGAGAATTTGTTTGGAATGGAAGTCAGGGGCCATGTGCGTTTAAAAAGCCCCCCCGTGGTGCCAGAACAGTGGACCTCCCCACATGTGACCCAATTTTGGAAATTACACCCCTCGCAGAATTGAATAAGGGGTGCAGTGAGCATTTGCACCCCAATGGAGTTTTACAGATCTTTGGAACAGTGGGCTGTGCATGTGAAGAACGTCATTCTTCATTTTCATGGACCACTGTTCCAAAAATCTGTCAGATACCTGTGGGGCCTAAATGCTCACTGTACCCCTTATTACATTCCGTGAGGGGTGTAGTTTCCAAAATGGGGTCACATGTGGGGGGGTCCATTGTTCTGGCACTATGGGAGCTTTGTAAACACACATGGCCTTCAATTCCGGACATATTTTCTCTCCAAAAGCCCAATGTCGCTTCTTCTATTCTGAGCATTGTAGTTCGCCCGCAGAGCACTTTACATCCACATGTGGGGTATGTTCTTACTCAGAAATAATGGGGTTACAAATTTGGGAAAATGTGAAAATGAAAAATGTTGGATAACACCAGCATTTTAGTGGAAGAAAAAAAAGTTTTCTTCATTTTCCTATCCAACTTTAACGAAAATTTGTCAAGCACCTGTGGGGTGATAAAGGGGTTCTCCCACCCTAGACATCTTATCCCCTAGCCAAAGGATAGGGGATAAGATGTCTGATCGCGGGGGTCCCGCCGCTGGGGACCCCCACGATCAGACATCTTATCCCCTATCCTTTGGATAGGGGATAAGATGTCTAGGGTGTAAGTACCCGTTTAAGGCTCACTATACCCCCTTGTAACATTCCGTGAGGGGTGTAGTTTCCAAAATGGGGTCACATGTGGGTATTTATTTTTTTGCATTTATGTCAGAACCGCTGTAAAATCAGCCACCCCTGTGCAAATCACCAATTTAGGCCTCAAATGTACATAGTGCGCTCTCACTCCGGAGCCTTGTTGTGCGCCCG
The DNA here is from genome assembly GCF_029499605.1 of Hyla sarda. NCBI lineage: Eukaryota > Metazoa > Chordata > Amphibia > Anura > Hylidae > Hyla > Hyla sarda. Next base: position 126,328,810 of record NC_079189.1, on the reverse strand, counting down.
CAGAGCATTTTACGCCCACATATGGGGTATTTCTGTACTCAGGAGAAATAGCGTTACAAATTTTTTTTTTTTTTACACAAACAGGCTGGTGTAGACCCCAACTTTTCTTTTTCATAAGGGGAAAAAAGGAGAAAAAGCCCCCTAAAACTTGTAGTGCAATTTCTCCCGAGTACGGAAATACCCCATATGTGGCCCTAAACTGTTTCCTTGAAATATGACAGGGCTCCCAAGTGAGAGAGCGCCAAGAGCATTTGAGGACTAAATTAGGGATTGCATAGGGGTGGACATAGGGGTATTCTACTCCAGTGATTCCAAAACAGGATGCCTCCAGCTGTTGCTAAACCTCCAGTATGCCTGGACAGTCATTGGCTGTCCGAAAATGCTGGGAGTTGTTGTTTCGCAACAGCTGGAGGCACCGTTTTGGAAATACTGCTGTACGATACATTTTCATTTTTATTGGGGGGGGGGGGGGGGGACAGTGTAAGGGGGTGTACATGTAGAGTTTTACCCTTTATTATGAGTTAGTGTCGTGAAGTGTTTTTAGGGTACAATCACACGGGCGGGGGTTTACGTTGAGTTTCCCGCTAGGAGTTTGTGATGCGGCGGAAAATTTGCCACAGCTCAAACTTGAAGCAGGAAACTCACTGTAAACCTGCCCGTGTGAATGTACCCAGTAGTCACATGGGGGGGGACGACAAACCTCCAGCTATTACAAAACTACAACTCCCAGCATGCACTGACAGACCGTGCATGCTGGGATTTGTAGTTTTGCAACAGCTGGAGGCACACTGGTTGGAAAACCTTCAGTTAGATTCTGTTCCTTAACTCAGTATTTTCCAACCGGTATACCTCCAGCTGTTGCAAAACTACAACTCCCAGCATGTACTGATCACAGAAGGGCATGCTGGGACATGTAGTTGCATACCTCCAGCTGTTGCATAACTACAACTCCCAGCATGCCAAGACAGCTGGTTGGGCATGCTGGAAGTTGTAGTTTTGCAATATCTGAAGGGCCACAGTTTAGAGACCACTGCACAGTGATCTCCAAACTGTGGTCCTCCAGATGTTGCAAAACTACAAATCCCAGCATTCCCAGACAGCAAACTGCAGTGTGGGCATGCTGGGAGTTGTAGTTTTGCAATATCTAGAGGGCCACAGTTTAGAGACCACTGCACAGTGATCTCCAAACTGTAGCCCTCCATCTGTTGCAAAACTACATATCCCAGCATCCCCAAACAGCTGTCTGGGCATGCAGGGAGTTGTAGTTTTGCAACATCTTAAGGGCAACAGTTTAGAGACCACTGTATAGTGGACTCAAACTGTAGCCCTCCAGATGATGCTAGGCAACTCACCAGCTTCTGCAGTCTGAACCAGGGAGCCAGCCACATGTCATCGCCGCCGGCATCCCGGTCCGGCAGCAGGCATCCCGGTCTGTTCCCCGTCAAGCGGGGACGGAAATTCCCATGGGCATACAGGTACGCCCTTGGTCCTTAAGTACCAGCGAGCAAGGGCGTACCCATACGCCCATATGGTCCTTAAGGGGTTAAGATGCATTCACCGTTCTACAAGATTTGGAGCTGAAGACTCCTGGTATTGTTGCTCCCTTAGTATCTGCACACAACTTTTCCTGGCGATCTGCATTTTGGGCAGCCATCTTTAGACCAGACACTGTAATGAGATGTAAGAAATGAACAACCTGCCCTGTATAATAGAAGCAGTGAAAAACTTCTGGGGTTGTCTGATGATACGGTTCTTATTCAGATGTTTTTTCAACACTTGCTTTAACAACTAGCATTTTTTATTTTTTGCAGTAAACTAAATTCTGTGTGATAACACGTCATAATTTGGTTAAAGTGGGGAAGAGACTATTACTAAACTAATCAGAATGGAACTTGGTTTCACATTCAGTTCTGAAAATGCAAGAAAATATCAGATTACCATTTTTTTTTCTATAATAGCAAGGAGACATTTACTTCTAGTTACTGTTCATGTTAAAATCCTTACCAATGTTCACAATGGCTCCATCTTGCTGCTGGACCATACCCCTCAATGCCACTTTACATGTGTACATTGATCCAATGAGATTAACAGATAGTTGAGACAGTATGTCTTCTGTCTTGGTTCTTAATAACAACGCATCTCTGAAACAGAAAGGACATAAGTTAGCGCTAAAACTTTTTTCTGTAATACAGTTAAACAAATAAACTGATGAAAATATGCATATGTAATATATCTTTATATTACACACACACACACACACACACACACTGCCTCCCGTAGTAAATATATTGTAGCATCCAAACAAATGCCCAAAATTAACACATCTGAGTTTGAGCACATAAAACCACTGACACAGTGTAATAGGTATATAAGTTGTTGGTGCCTTTATTCCTCCCAAAAATGACTTATGTGGTCCCAGTGTATCAAAGAGGCATGGCTTGGGGTTATGTTAAGCCCCGGGCCTCAACGCCTCTCTCCATGAACATTACACCAGCACCCTGTTTGAGTGACACGGAGGGATTGCCTACCAGCCACAACACTTGCAAATCCTGTGCATACTCTAAAATAGAGATTTGGGCACACGCGCAGTGAGTCAACTCAAACTTATCACTCGTGTGCCGCATTCACCTTTCACAGCACCTGTTTTTTTAACACAGGTTACTGCTGGCAAATCGCAGGGGAAAGGTGTTGCGGCCTGGAGCACAGTGGACCCCAGGGATCACATAAAAGTTGTTTTCTAAGGGGGAAAAGGCCTTCAACAACTTATATAAAGGTATGACATTAGCGATCGCACTGTGTCATCGATTTTATGTACTCTAACAGAGAAGCACAATGACAGACGCACTTAAAGGAGTTATCCAGGAAAAACTTTTTTTTTATATATATCAACTGGCTCCAGAAAGTTTAACAGATTTGTAAATTACCTCTATCTAAAAAATCTTAATCCTTTCAGTACTTATGAGCTGCTGAAGTTGAGTTGTTCTTTTCTGTCTAAGTGCTCTCTGATGACACCTGTCTTGGGAACTGTCCAGAGTAGAAACAAATCCCCAAAGCAAACCTCTTCTGCTCTGTGCAGTTCCAGAGACAAGCAGAGATGTCAGCAGAGAGCACTGTTGCCAGACAGAAAAGAACAACTTAACTTCAGCAGCTGATAATTATTGGAAGGATAAAACATTTTTTAATAGAAGTAATTTATAAATCTGTTTAACTTTCTGGAGCCAGTTGATATAAAAAAATAAAAAGTATTATTTTTTTCCTGGAATACCCCTTTAAGGGAAAGATTTATAAAAACCTGTGCAGAGGAAAAGTGGAACAGTTGCCCATTGCTGGATAGAAGGGCCAATCCCTAAACACAAGTAGGGTGCAAAGTAAAAATGTGATAAAAATAACATACATGTGATCATAGAGCAAGAGCTGCCATATATAAATACTGCACACCTAAATGAATCAGAATACAAATGTAAACTTAATTTAGTATACTCAAACTGACAAAAACAGAAACTCCACAGACAAATTAAAAAACGATTAAGATGGAAGAAAATGAATATGAACCTCTACACAAGTACACTAGTACAATAATGCAATAAATATAATAATAAATATTAGTTACATCCTAAAACCTCCCAAAGTCTAATGTTGAAATCCCAATAAAAAAAATAAAAAAAATTATATATATATATATATATATATATATATAGATAGATATATACACACATAGACATGTATACAATAGGGTTAAATGAAACACTATGAATAAAAGAAGCCATCTGATTTTGACACATCTCCCCCCCCCTAAATGCTTACCCAGAATTACTTTGCAGTCTAGAACTGAATGCATAAGGCTTGATTCACACATACCGTACATTGGGTGCTACACAGTCAATTGCTGCAGTTTGGCAGTGTGTTCGCCTCTGACAACCATGCAGCCAAGAAATGAATCCAAAATTCACAGAAATTAGCTGTAAAAAAGGGAGAAATTCTGCAATGGGTTTACACTATGTGTGAACCCATCCTAAGAAATGTCACCAGATTAGGGTTGGGTCATGAGTCAAACATAATGTAAAACAACTTTAAAAGGGGTTATCCCAAAGTTTTTGGTCTGTGGCTGTCACTCAGTGAAAGGGCAAGAATCTATAAACAATCTCCTGTCATGGGTTAAATACCAGTGATGGTTCTTTAAATTGTTTCAGAAGTGCAACCCACCCAATTACTGTATGCAAAAATATCAGCCTAGATGTATAAAGTAACTAGCTGTGTTGCCCGGATTTTCCTTCCTAATCCTTGTTGGGGAGGAAAATAAACAAAAGGAGGAAACTTTTGACTTCATATCCTGTCCTCATATATTGTTGTCATATCCCAACCCCATATCCCGTCCTCATTTCCCATCCTCCTATCTTGACCTCCTATCCCGACCTCCTATCCCGACCCGTAATATGTGTACCAGGTATTGAAATATATCCAGCCGTACGGAAGTTATGTGGGAACATACATTTCCCATTGATTTGCATGGGACTTTAAACAAAAACCCCGACCCTCACAAATGGGGGTAGTTAAGGGTTAAATTAACTATCCTGTATTTTAAGTGGACATATAAGTAACATGTGACCAAGTATTATTGAAATATCTCCAGCCGTTTGGAAGTTATGCAGTAACATATTTCCCATAGACTTGCATGGGACTTTAAACATAAGCCCCACCCCTGGCAAATGGGGGTGATTAAGGGTTAAATGACCTATCCTATGTTTGTTGTTGACATATAAGTAACATGTGTGCCAAGATTCATGTTAATATCTTTAGCCGTTTGGGCGTGATGCTGGAACATACGCACACACATTGAGTTTTATAAAATATATATATATATATATATATATATATATATACACATACACACCAGCTGAGTACCCGGCGTTGCACGGTTTCTCCTTCCTAATACTTGTTGGGGAGGAAAATAAACAAAGAAGGAAACTTTTGACTTCATATCATGTCCTCATATATCGTTGTCATAACCCAACCCCATATCCCGTCCTCCTATCTTGACCTCCTCTCCCTTCCTCATATCTCGACCTCCTATCGCGACCTCCTATCTCGACCTATCCCGTCCTCCTTTCCAGTCCTCCTATCGAGACCTCCTATCCCGTCCTCCTATCCCTACCCATAATATGTGTACCAGGTATTGAAATATCTCCAGCCGTACGGAAGTTATGTGGGAACATACATTTCTGCGCAATTGGATTAAAGCTGTTCGTTACCTACCTGGCTTCACTGGTTCCCTTCTTGGTCAGCGCCTGTATTCCTGTACCCTTGAAGTTTGCTACATATATCCCTATTGTCTTCGGGAAGGCTGCAGACCGACATTACTACGTTAAACGCATATCCTTGTTGTGTGGGAATTTGCACAACTTGGCAGGGTGAGCCTTCATTTTACCCTTCCTCCCCACACACCTGTGATCCCGTTGATTCTCCACAAGGGAGCGCCTGTTCTTCTTTTGTTTTACACATTGATTTGCATGGGACTTTAAACAAAAACCCTGACCCTCACAAATGGGGGTAGTTAAGGGTTAAATCACCTATCCTATGATTGGTGTTGACATATAAGTAACATGTGTGCCAAGTTTCATGTTAATATCTTTAGCCGTTTGGACGTGATGCTGGAACATACACACACACATTGGGGGACATGTATCATTATTTGTGTATGGTAGAAGCATTTTACCCCTTTTCCCGAATTCTAAATTATGTGCAGAAGCGCTAAATTTATCAATCAAGTGCAATGAGCTTCATAAATTGCGGGTAAATATAGTAATCTCCTAAATCCACTCTTTGGAAAATAGAATCAATGATTTAGAGCATCTTGCTACGTTAAGTCCAAGATGGCTTATATTTGCGCAAAAAAAACAGCTCTTGCGGCAAAATTTTTGGTGTAAAAAAAAAGTACGCAGTTAATAAATCCATGTGTACTATAGATGTCACTCCAAGGTACCCTGATTCAGCCACATCTGGAGGACATGCTCTACCAAAACGTGCGCAAAAAAATTGCGCAAAAAAAGGGCTTGCGCAAAATTTTGCGCAAAAAAATACACACAAAACAGGGGTAAAATCTTTGATACATGTCCCCCATTGAGTTTTATATATATATATATATATATATATATATATATATATATATATATATATATATATATATATATACTAGCTGAGTACCCGGCGTTGCCCGTTTTTTCCTTCCTAATCCTTGTTGGGGAGAACAATCAACAAAGGAGGAAGCTTTTGACTTCAAATCCCATCCCCATATATTGTTGTCATATCCCAACCCCATATCCCGTCCTCATACCCCGACCTCCTATCCAGTCCTCCTATCCCGACCTCCTATCTCGACCTCCTATCCCGACCTCCTATCTTGACCTCCTATCCAGACCTCCTATCTCGTCCTCCTATACCGACCTCCTACTCCGACCTCCTATCTCGTCCTCATATCCTGTCCTTCTACCCCGACCTCCCATCCTGTCCTCATATCCCGACCTCCTATAACGTCCTCCTATCCCGACTCGTAATATGTGTACCAGGTAATGAAATAGCTCCAGCCGTCCGGAAATTACATGGGAACATACATTTCCCCTTGATGTGACCAAGTATTATTGAAATATCTCCAGCCGTTTGGAAGTTATGCAGTAACATATATTTCCCATAGACTTGCATGGGACTTTAAACATAAGCCCCGCCCCTGGCAAATGGGGGTGAGTAAGGGTTAAATTACCTATCCTATGTTTGTTGTTGACATATAAGTAACATGTGCCAAGTTTCATGTTAATATCTTTAGCCGTTTGAAAGTTTTTGTGGAACATACACACATACATACATACATACATACATACACACACGTTGAATTTTATATATATACATATATATATATATATATATATATATATATATATATATATATAGTTACCATGTATTTGGGGCTGGTCCATACCTAGGAGTAGAACAAAGGAGACTAATTCTTACATTTCATCCCGCAATGTAATAGGTCACCAAGTAAAATCTTTACTGACTGTTGGTGTCATAAACACAATGCAATAAGTCAGTATTGAAGTGACACATTCTCTTGGATGTGGCTCCCCCAAGTGGTGTTTATTGGAACTACACATTTGATTATACACAGTCAAAAATATAAGTTACTTAAAGATTTAAAGCATTACTATCATTATAAAAAAAAACTTTTGATCAATCGGGGTCTCAGTGCTTCACTTCCAGCTCAGAATTCAGCCCATCTGATTGCAGGTGACAGCTATTTAGACTATAATGGAGCCCTCACCTACAATCAAACAGGATGAGCATGGGAGTGAAGCGCGTTATTGCAGGGCAAAGAAGTAAATGGATTTAAGAAAATAAATTGACAGAATTCACATCCATATGGTTGCAAACAGCCATGATAGTGTTTATACTGCCCTTTTTCTATGAAGCTATTCCACTGTAGCAATTCCCCAATTAGTTTGTATTTCATACAATAAAGTTTCACCAAATGTATGGCTTAATATCCTGTATATAATGGTAAATATTGTTAGCAAATAGAGATTAGTTCCTTGGCTGAGTGCAGAGTTATGTAGCAGGAGTGGGCCGCAGGGAGAAGGCGGGGCCTGGGCTCCTTGCATGACACTGTGCTCAGAGGATCACTGGCTGAGACGGGACATCGCTGCGGCCAGCTTTTTTTCCTGGGGGAAAAAGGGAATCTGCTGCCATAATAATACAGTATTACATAGAGACCATCAAAACCTATAGACAGCCAAATAAAACATGGTCATGCCAGTTTCTCAGAAGTGTGAGCTGCTCTTTAGAGTGGGTCCTGAGTGGGCATACAGATACAGACCATATAGTTATGACAACCATATTTAAAACCTGCCTTGATTCACCAGTCACTTTGCAGAATGTGACAGTCCTACTTACCCTTCCCTAACCAATTTTTTTTGTTCCTTTTTTTCCTTTTACCCCATTACTTAGCTCCTTACCCCAGCACAGATAGGCCCACTCTCTTTATTTCATTTCTATTACCTATTGGTTTCTACAATCTCTTTGCCCCTAAAAATTATGTAGTTTTTCTTTTAACCCATCCAGGATGAAGGGCATCGGTATGCCCTCACGTCCTGGGACTTAAGGACCAAGGGCGTGCCTGTATGCCCTCGGCGTTTCCGTTCACTGTCTATAATCGGGCGGTGAACGGAATGGGATGCCTGCTGAAATCATTCAGCAGGCATCCCGTGCCAACGTCTTTGGGGTCCTGAGATCTGTGGCAATTCCAGGTCATATGGGTCTCCGGTGACCCGGAAAATAAAGGATGATTGGGGCTGTCCCCCTGAAGGGTTAGGAGTGAGGTAACAGGGGTGCCACCCCTCCTATCCCTGCTATTGGTCAGTCAGAAGCGACTGACCAATAGCAGATCGGGGGCGGGGGGGTTAAAGTTTGGTTCCCCCACTCTGCTCACTCACGGTAGTCCGGGCAGAACCGTCCTGCAAGCGGCGGCAGCGGAGGTCCCTTACCAGTGGCGACCATTGGCAATCCTCTCCCTGGTGTGGCGGCGGCGATAAGGTGCGGCTCCCGGGTACGGCGATGTTGCCTCCAGATGTTGCAAAACTACAAATCTCAGCATGCCCAGACAGCCATTTGGGCATGCTGGAATTTGTAGTTTTGCAACATCTGGGGGGCCACAGTTTGGAGATCACTGTGCGGTGGTCTCTAAACCGTGGCCCTCTAAATCTTGCAAAACTACAACTCCCAGCATGCACGAACAGCAATCAGCTGTCTCGGCATGCTGGGAGTTGTAGTTGCGTGCCTCCAGCTGTTGCATAACTACAACTCCCAGCATGCCCTTCAGCAATCAGTACATGCTGGGAGTTGTAATTTTTCAACAGCTAGAAGCACACTGGTTGGAAAATACTGAGTTAGGTAACAGAACCTAACTCAAGGTTTTCCAACCAGTGTGCCTCCAGCTGCTGCAAAACTACAACTTCCAGCATGCACGGTCTGTCTTTGTATGCTAGGTGTTGTAGTTTTGAAACAGCTGGAGGTTTGTCCCCCCCCCCCCTTAAATTTTTTTCACTAACATGCTGGTGTTGTCCCATACTTTTTATTTTCACAAGAGGTAAAAGGAAAAAAAGGACTCCCAAAATTTGTAACGCAATTTTTTCCTGAGTACGGAAATACCCCATATTTGGATGTTAAATGCTCTGCGGATGCACAACAGGGCTCAGGAGTGAGAGTGCACTATGTACATTTTGAGGCCTAAACTGGTGCTTTGCACAGGGGTGGCTGCTTTTACAGCAGTTCTGACATAAACGCAAAAAAATAAATACCCACATGTGACCTCATTTTGGAAACTACATACCTCACGGAACGTAACAAGGGTTATAGAGAGCCTTAACACCCCACAGGTGTTTGATGAATTTTCGTTAAAGTTGGAGGTAAAAATGAAGAAAAAATATATTTTTTTGCACTTTTTCATTTTCACAAGGGAAAATAGGAAAAAAAGGCTGCCAAAATTTGTAACCCCATTTCTTCTGAGTAAGAACATACCCCATATGTGGACATAAAGTGCTCTGCGGGTGAACTACAATGCTCAGAAGAGAAGGAGCTTTATTGGGCTTTAGGAGAGAGAATTTGTTTGGAATTGAAGGCCATGTACGTTTACAAAGCCCCCATAGTGCCAGAACAGTGGACCCTCCCCCACATGTGACCCCATTTTGGAAACTACACCCCTCTCGGAAGGTAATAAGGGGTACAGTGAGCATTTATGCCCCACAGGTGTCTGACAGATTTTTGGAACAGTGGTCTGTGAAAATGAAAAATGTAATTTTTTATTTGCACAGCCCCGACTTCCATTCCAAACAACTTCCCTCTCCAAAAGCTCAATGACGCTCCTTCTCTTCTGAGCATTGTAGCTCGCCCGCAGAACACTTTACATCCATCCACATATGGGGTATTTCTATACTCAGAAGAAATGGTGTTACAAATTTTGGGGGTCATTTTCTCCTATTACCCCTTGTAAAAATGTAAAATTTGGGGAGAAACCAGCGTTTAATTGAAACATTTTTTTTTTTACATTTACACATCCGACTTTAACGAAAAGTCATCAAACACCTGTGGGTTGTTAAAGCTCACTGTACCCCTTTCTATGTTCCTTGAGGGGTGTGGTTTCCAAAATAGTATGCCATGTAGGTGTTTTTTGCTGTTCTGGCACCATAGGGGCTTCCTAAATGCCACATGCCCCCCAAATACCATTTTAGCTAAATTTGTTTTCCAAAAGCCAAATGTGACTCCTTCTCTTCTGAGCATTGCAGTGTGCCAGTATTGCACTTGATGTCCACATATGGGGCATTTCCATACTCAGAAGAAATGGGGTTACAATTTTGATGGGGGCATTTTCTCCTATTACCCCTTGTAAAAATGTAACATTTTGGGAAAAAAACAGTATTTTAGTTAAAAAATAATAATTTTTTTCATTTACACATCCGACTTTAACGAAGTCATCAAACACCTGTGGGGTATTAAGGCTCACTGTACCCCTTATTACATTTTTTTTGCTGTTCTGGAACCATATGGGCTTCCTAAATGTGACATGCCCCCCACAAACCATTTCAGCAAAATTCACTCTCCAAAATACCATTGTCGCTCCTTCCCTTCTGAGCCCTCTACTACGCCAGCAGAGCACTTTAGATCCACATATGAGGTATTTCCTTACTCGAGAGAAATTGGGTTACAAATTTCTGGGGGGCTTTTGCTCCTTTTACCTCTTGTAAAATTTCAAAAAATGAGTATACAAGAGTGTAAAAAGTGAAGATTTTGAATTTTCTCCTTCACTTTGTTGCTATTCCCGTGAAAAACCTAAAGGGTTAACACGCTTTCTGAATGTCATTCTGAATACTTTGAGGAGTGCAGTTTTTATAATTAAGTCATTTATGGGGTATTTCTAACATGAAAGCCCCTCAAATCCACACAGAGCCCTGCCTGTCCTCAGTGCACAGAGCCCTGCCTGTCCTCAGTGCACAGAGCCCTGCCTGTCCTCAGTGCACAGAGCCCTGCCTGTCCTCAGTGCACAGAGCCCTGCCTGTCCTCAGTGCACAGAGCCCTGCCTGTCCTCAGTGCACAGAGCCCTGCTTGTCCTCAGTGCACAGAGCCCTGCTTGTCCTCAGTGCACAGAGCCCCTGATAGTCCTCAGTACACAGAGCCCTGCTAGTTCCACACTTCCTGTATTTGGACTCCTTACAGAGACACACATGCAGTAGTTTTAAGTTTAAAAATATACAAATTTTTTAACCAATGTATATTACAAATATACATATGTTATTTTCTACATTATATAAAAAGTTTTTGTTAATGACAGGTACACTTTAAAAAACACTTTAAAATATAACAAATGAGCCTTCTGTTCTGCTGTTTGGGAGTGAAAAAAAAAAAGATTGCTTACCTATTTATCCCGGCAGCATTGACTAGACAGTTGACGTTTCCAATTTTCTTCACAATCTCTTCAAATGTGCGCTGGACAGCTTGTTCTTGAGCTACATCACAGCTTAGAGCCAGGTGACCTATATAACAAATGATACACAACTATACCATGTACCAATACTAGATGAATTAGAAGGCTAAGAAATTACAGTGCAGCAGAGTCCCATTTATGTAAATGGCATTCCGTTTCACAGTCCACACTAAGGAATTTTAGCGGCAGGATTTCTGCCTTTGGAATGCAGCTAGTCTCTGCAGTTCTTTCAGCAGAATCCACATGTAATACATCGACATCTATAGGGACAGCAATGTTCACGCACTCCTAGTGCTGACTGATTAAGACAGCGCAGGAAACACTCGTATTTTCCATCCAAAATATTTTAGACTGGAGAATCCTTAATGTGAACCTGGCCTAAGGGTCTAGCATTTGTCATTACACAGCTTCCTCAGAACTTTTTTTGTGCATTGCAGTTCTAAAGCCCACTGACCCAGCCTCTACAGAATATGCATTGGGGACTGGGACAAGAAAGGTATTTTGTTGCCTGCAAGTCTGTGCAGAAATCATTTGTTGCCCTAACATACCAGCACCATACATTACTAAAGGTGTTGGTACAAGCAATATATGGAACTAAAATGATGGATAACAAATGCAATTAAGTTGTTAAAATAATAAATAAAAACATTTAAATTATAAACATTAGCCCTTATTTGCTATATGTGAGCACTCCTCCTAATTGCTTACAATTCTGAAGTATCTGTACCAACCTCCAAGCTCTTCGGTGGTGGCTTTGGCCGCATCCAGATTCCTGGATATAACAGCTACTTTATAATTCCTCTGAACTAACAACTTAGCAACAGCTTTTCCAATCCCCCTGGATCCTCCAAACACAGCACAAACTTTACTCATCTACAAAAAAATTATAAAGAAAATGTATTAGAGGAAGCAAACTACCTCCGGTACATCCCTTCCAATGTGGAAAACTGTTGTACTGCTCTTTTATTGCAATGTTCAGGGTCACATTTTGCCAGCAGTTTTTACTGGGAAAGACTTTGACATGTAATGTATCACAGGCGGTTCTGCCTGTCCTAACACATTTACATATATTACCATTTACCGGTACTTCAGGCTATGCACTCGGTTTACAGAAAATCATGTAAAAAGCAGCCTTTACCCTTTCCATAGCTTCAATACAGATGCTAGTAGATTGTAGATGCACCTGCCATCTCATATATGCCAAATCTCATTTACTAATAAAGGGAGGTAGATAGTAATATATACAACCCCCAACACACTATTCTATCCACTTGAAAATAGGGGTGTGAATCGCCAAGAATTTGGCGATACGATTCGAATTGCGATACCAGTGTGGCGATTCGATATATCCCGATATATTGGTATACCGTCTAGGTGACGATACATTGCGATATATCCCGATTCTGTCTAAAAAACAATGTCTTTTACACTTTCAGTAAAACTTAATATTTTTTTTAATACACTTTATTAGACTTTTAGGAGGAATCATTAGATTCCTCAGGCAGATGAATAGAGTTCTATTGAACTCCATTGATCTGCGATCCATTGATAGAGCCTAGTCAAGCTAGGCTCTATCAATGACAGAGCCACGGGACAGCAGGAAGCAGAGGTAAGCCCTCCGGCTACCTCTATAGTGGATCGCCCGCCCGCGATCGCACTGCAGAGGGGCAATCCACCCCACTAGCCCACCAGGGAGCATTCACAGATCCATTTAGACGCCGCTGTCAGCTTTGACAGCGGCGATCTAAAGGGTTAATAGCCAGCGATCTCCGCATGCTGGCTATTAGTGGCGGCCCCGGCTACTGAAAACAGCCGGGGGCTGCAGAGTATGGAGCGGGCACGAGTCCGGAGCCCGCTCCATACACTCCTCAGAGCGCCGCATGCTAGTTATTAGCGGCGGCCCCAGCTACTGAAAACAGCTGGGGGCTGCAGAGTATGGAGCGGGCAGGAGTCGGGAGCCCGCTCCATACACCCCTCTGAGCGCCGGATGCTGGATATTAGCGGCGGTGATGTATCAGCGACCCCCGGCTACTGAAATCAGCCGGGGGCCGCAGAGTACAGAGCGGGCACGAGTTGGGAGCCCGCTCCATACACCTAGAGCGACCCCGCGTCAGATCCGGCCCTGCTTGCACGAGCCGAAAAAATTCTCCTGCCCGGCTCCACAAATGTGGAATTTGTATCTCCTGACGCCCGGGACATGCTTCCACATCCCTAAAAGGATTGATTCAAAAATATTTTGAATCGATTCAGTGTCGCCAAATGAAAAATCGCGATAGTCGTGCGAATCGATTTTTTCCTTACATCCCTACTTGAAAGGGCTCAATACTCTTATTAACGTGGTCTGTAATATTTTTTTATTTACTGTATAGAAAAGTAACCCTGAATGGGTCAAAGCACAACAGCAGTGTGATTCCAGCCTAAGAGCGGTGAGATTATGGAACTTCTTGCCAGAGGAAGTGTTCATGGTGAAATCAATAACAGTTCAAAAGGGGCCTGGATGCATTACTGAAGAGTAATAACATTTCAAGTTATGGATAATATATTTATAGGAATAAACACAGCACCGTATGTACAACCTTCAGATTTTGTGTGGATTTATTTGTGCCATAAAATTACAGCACATGTGAACACTGTGAGGTGGAGATTATTTTGTACTTTTTTAAATGCAAACCACTGCATATCCATAAGTAATATGGACCAGCACAGTCTGATGGTGACATTTAGTCACTTTTTATATATTTTACAGAAAACAGAAAGTGTGGTATAAAACATATACTGGCATAAAACAGGGAAAATATAGTCACAATCAGACTCCATCAGGTCTGTTATTACCTATGGTTACATTGCAGGAAAATCTTATTGACACACACCAGGATCCACAACTGTGGATTTTACAGGAGAGGATCCGCACGTTCATATCTGCAGCAGATCTGGTGTGTGTAAAAACATCCTAAAGGCATCCAAATGTATACTAGCAGCAGAGCCCAGAAACCTCAATGGGACCTAAGCCACGTGTACATGTGTTTTAGTGATGACAGTTTGATATATCTTAGATATATTAATTATATTTACATTATATTATAGTGAGGAGTAATATTCAGTACATCTAATTTTACTTTTAACCCCTTAAGAACTCAGCCTATTTGGCCTTAAAGGGGTACTCCGCCCCTAGACTTCTTATCCCCTATTCAAAGGATAGGGGATAACATATCTGATAGCGGGGGTCCCTCCACTGGGGACGCCCGCGATCTCTCCTGCAGCACCCACTTGTCATTAGCTGCATGGGAGCAAAGATTGCTCATGACACACGATACAGGGGCCGGAGAAGCCGCCCTGCCCCCTCAATGTAAGCCTATGGGAGGGGGTGTGACGCCCGCCCCATCCAATAGACATGCATTGAGGGGGCGGGCATCTTGTCACAAGAGGCGGAGCCGTGAATCCACGATACTCCGGCCCTGTATCGTGTGTCATCAGACACAGATCGATCTTCGCTCTCGTGCAGCTAATGACAAGTGGGTGCTGCAGGACAGATAGCGGGGGTCCCCAGTTGCGGATAGGGGATAAGATGTCTAGGGGGCGGAGTACCCCTTTATGGACAAGGACAATTTTCATTTTTGCACTTCAGTTTTTTTTCCTCCTCCCCTTCTAAAAATCATAACACTTTTAATTTTGCACCTACAGACCCATATAAGGGCTTGTTTTTTGCATCACCAATTATTGAAATAGAAAAAAAAAAATGCCATTTTGTTAATTTTGGGAGCTTCCGTTTCTACGCAATTTTTTTTTTTAGTAAAAATGACACCTTACCTTTATTCTGTAGGTCCATACAGTTACAAGGATACCCAATTTATATAGGTTTTAATTTTATTTTACTACTACAAAAAAATTATAACTACATGCACCAAAATTTGTATGCTTAACCTGTTAAGTACGTAGGGCATACCTGTACACCCTACGCCCAATCCTGGTGTTTAAAACGGGGTCACACCGTGACCCTGCATCACACTGGGTTGGTCCCGGCTGCTATTCATAGCCAGGACCCTGGGCTAACAGTGTGCGGCACCGATCGTTGTGCCACGCACTATTAACCCTTCAGACGCGGCGATCAAAGTTGACTGCCATGTCTGAAAGTGAAAGTAAACGCTTCCTGGCAGCTCAGTCGAGCTGATCGGGACATCGCGATAAATCGCTACAGGGATGTGGAATTCCTATCGCCCGACGCCCGGGACATGCAGTTTTGGGCGCCAGGCAGGCAAGGGACAGACCTGACAAGCGCGGTGGCGATCTGCAGTCTGTATGGAGCGGGCACCCGACTCCTGCCAGCTCCATACTCTGCAGCCTCCGGCTGTAAAAACCTGTGTCCTCCGAAGCAGAGCAGGGGAGAAGAGAAGCTGTGTATTTGTCTTCTCTCCCCTGCTCTGCAGACGTGCGGGGGGAGATGGGGGGGCGTGGCTTCTTGCTCCCCGTGCAGAACTGCGTCCTCTGCCTTCACTCCCCCCAGCTGTAGGTTCGGAGAGTTGAGGGGAGGAGGCACGTCTGCACGGGGAGATGCATGCGGCGCTCACAGGGGAGTATGGAGCGGGCTCCGGTCTCCTGCCCGCTCCATACTCTGCAGCCCCCGGCTGTTCTCAGTAGCCGGGGTCCGCCGCTAATAGTCAGCATGCAGCGATCGCCGCGGCTGGCTATTAACCCTTTACAGCGGCGTTTAAAGGGACATGTGAATGCTCCCTGTTGGGCTAGTGGGGTGGATCGCCACAGCCCCCCCGGAGCGCGATCGCGGGGGGAGATCCACTATGGAAGTAGCCGGAGGGCTTACCTCTGCTTCTCTGGTGTCCGTGGCTCTGTCATTGATAGAGCCTGGCTGGACTAGGCTCTATCAATGGATCACAGAGCACACAGATTAATAGAACTCTATTCATCTTTCTGAGGAATCTAATGATTCCTCATATAAAAGTGTAAAAAAAAAAAAGTTTTAATAAAAGTTTGAAAGACACACATAAACCCAGTGGTCTTCAAACTGTGGCCCTCCAGATGTTACAAAACTACAATTCCTAGCATGCCAGGACAGCTGTTGGCTGTGCGGGCATGCTGGGAGTTGTAGTTTTGCAACATCTGGAGGGCCACAGTTTGAAGACCGCTGCATTAACCCCTTCCATGTTAAAAGTTCAAATCACCCCCTTTTCCTATATAAACAGATGTAAACATAATAAAAATAAACATATTTGGTATCGCTTCGTGCGTAATTGTACGACCTATTAAAATATAACATTATGTATCCCGTACGGTAAATGTAAAAAAAATACCAAACCACAGAATTGCAATTTATATAATATCCTAGAAAAAAAAGTTAAAAAGCGATTAAAAAGTCAGATCAATACCATAATGGTACCGATACAAAAAACAGATTATGGCGCAAAAAATAAGCCCTCATACAGCCTGGTATGCGGGGGAAAAAATAAAGCTACAGGGGTTAAAAAATGGCAATTAAAAAAATTTGAAAAAGTTCAGAATTAGTAAAACATGACGTAAACTATACAAATCTGGTATCGCTGTAATCAGGCGGCCTAAACTATAAAACTAACATGTTACCTCAACCACAAGGTAAATGGCGTAGAAAAGAAAACCACCAAATCTGCAAAATTATCTTTTACTATTTCAATTTCACTTCCCTTAATATTTTTTTTTTTTTGGTTCAGAGAATATGTTATGGAAAAATTAAAAGGTGTCATTATAGTAGGTAGTTATGGCTATTATAGGGCGAGGAGGAAAAAATTAGAGCATAAAAGCGAAAATTGGCCCGGACAAGTGGATCGTTATGAGGGACAAGTAGATTTTGCTCCATTTTAGTCCCGTGGACAAGTAGTTTTTTATAAAAATTTCCACACCCCTGCATTATGTTCCGATCAGCTAGGACGCGAGCGGAGACCCCCTTACCTTGCTCCGTTGCGTCCGATCTGGGTTTGATTGCTCCAAGCCTGAGCTACAGGCTTGAGCAATCGAGCCCCTATCTCACTGATCCATGCAAAGCTATGGCTTTGCAGGGATCAGCATAAGAGATCAGTGTGTGCAGTGCTATAGCCCCCTATGGGAGCTATAGCACTGCAAAAAAAAAAAAAGTTAACAAAGGTCATTTAACCCCTTCCCTAATAAAAGTTTGAATCACCCCCCTTTTCCCATAAAAAAAAAAACTGTGTAAATAAAAATAAACATATGTGGTATCACGGCGTGCGGAAATGTCCGAACTATAAAAAATATATATTGTTAATTAACTCCCACGATCAATGGCGTACGCGCAAAAAAATTCCAAAGTCCAAAATTGCGTATTTTTGGTCACTATTTACATCATGAAAAAATGAATAAAAACCGATCCAAAAGTCCGATCAATACAAAAATGGTACCGATAAAAACTTCAGAACACAGCGCAAAACATGAGTCCTCATACCAGCCCGTATGCGAAAAAATAAAGTTATAGGGGTTAGAAGATGAGAGTTTTTAACATATAAATTTTCCTGCATGTAGTTATGATTTTTTTCCGAAGTACGACAATATCCAACCTATATAAGTAGGGTATCATTTTAACCGTATGGACCTACAGAATAAAGATAAGGTATACTTTTACTGAAAAATGCACTGCGTAGAAACGGAAGCTACCAAAAATTACAAAATGAAATTTTTTCTTCAATTCTGTCGCACAATGAATCTTTTTCCGTGGATTTTTGGATAAAATGACTAATGTCATTACAAAGTAGAATTGGTGGCGCAAAAAATAAGCCATCATATGGAATTTTATGTGCAAAATTGAAAGCGTTATGATTTTTAGAAGGTGATGAGGAAAAAATGAAAGTGCAAAAACGGAAAAACCCTGCGTCCTTAAGGGGTTAAAATTGTCATCTTCTGACCCCTAGAACTTTTTTATTTTTCTGCATACGAGGATGTATGAGGGCTCATTTGCAATGTGATCTGTAGTTTTTATCGGTACCATTTTTGTTTTGATGGGACTTTTTGATCGCTTTTTATTAGTATTTTTATGGAATATGAAGCGACCAAAAATGCGCAATTTTGGACTTTGGTATTTTTTTTTTACATGTATGCTAAACAAACAGTTTAACTAACCTTATATTTTAATAGTTCTGACATACACACACGTGGCGATACCACATATGATGTTTATTTTTTGATTACATTATTTTTTTTTTTTTTATGGGGTTGATTCAAACTTTTATTAGGGAAACGGTTAATTTACTTTTGTTAACTTTTTTTTTTTTTAGTCCCCATAGGGGGATATAACATGCAATCTTGCGATTGCATACACTGTTCGATGCTCATCTTTGGCTTTGCATTGATCAGTGTTATCGGTGCTCTGAAGGTGAGGAGGCAGGTAGGGGCCTCCCGCCATTCACTCAGGGCATCGCGATTTCAAAGTGATGGTCTCAATCAGCTCTGCAGAACTGCCGGGATCATTTTTTAACATTTCAGACATGACAATCAACTGATTACGGCGTCTAAAGGGTTAATGCCTGGCATTAACCCTGGGTCCTGGATGCTCATAGCAACTGGGACCCTCAGGGTATGAAGTGTGTTCAGCTTGTGAGCACGCTTTAAACCCCAGTAATGGGACCAGGGAGCACAGGGACGCCCCTGTCAAAGTTCTACTCCGATGTAAGCATTTTATCCCCTATCCAAAAGGATAGGGGATAAGATGCTAGATTGCGGGGATCCCGCCGCTGGGGACCCCAGCGAGCTACGGGCTGGCAACGGCAGCGTCTGGAACACGGAAGCTTGCAGATTCCGCGTTTGTGACGTCACACCACACCTCCTCCGTCACCGCCACGCCTCCTCCCATATATATGAATGGCGGGGTGTCCGGCATCGGCAGTCATTGGGCCCGTAGCGGAGTTAGCTCCATGCACCGAATGACAGGGGTGCCACAGCAGAGATCGCGGGCGTCACCAGCGGCGGGGAACCCCCGATCTAACATCACGGGGGTTTACAGCGGAGTACCCCCTTTAAGTACCAGGATGTAAGGGCATACCCATACGCCCTTCATAGAGTACCAGTCACCAAAAAAACTTTTTATATTTTGTTAATCAATGTATTAGAAACAACTTTCTAATACCATGTGATTAACAAAAATGTATCTTTATATTTTTACTTTTAAAAACTTACCACTAGGGGTCTCCCTACAAGTTTCTGCTCATTGATTTCGGACTCATGCCGGCCTGGCTGCATAAGTCCGAACTCTCAGTGCAGCCAGAACATTGAAAGCACAGCACAGCTCCCTGCCTGACAATCAGACAGGCGGGAGCAACTCTGTGCATGTCATGCAGGCTGGAGACGCAGAGCCTGTCAGCACCCCTACCCGGAGTTGTGGTGCGCTGAGCTGTGTGATTTAAACTTTTGCAGACGCAATTTTTTTTGTTTTCTGTTATTTTGAAAGTGTAAATGATGGAAATAAAATCTAACTTTTGTTGACATATTTTAAGAATGTCTAATCTGTAATTTGATGCCTTTTGGAGATTTTTCCATCTTTCCTTGCCTTCTTTACACACATTAGTACAAATTTTAACCTGGGGTGCCCAAACTTTTGATCCCCACTGTATGCACACTGTATAAAGCTACATACTGTATATACCCACACACACTGTAGATACACCTACACACACGTTATATACCTACACACACTGTATGTACCTATGCACACTGTATATACAGGGATGTGGGAATTCTATCGCCTGATGCCCAGGACATGCAGTTCCGGGCGCCGGGCAGGTGAATTTGTCAGGTATTTAGACCTGCTTCGGGCAAGCAACCCTAAATGCCGGAAGAATTCACATATGACGGGGCAAGAATGTCTTGGCAGAGGTGCGTGCGGTGAGTGACATCATCCCTCGTGCCACACAAGACACTGACGTCCTGCGCAGCGCTTGCGATGACGTCACTCACCGCGCGCACCTCTGCCAGGAAGACCCTGCAGGAAACAGGGAGATGCAAGTAGAAGTGAGTTACCTACTCAAACTTGGCTACTTACTACGTAAGGGAGGACCTGCCTACCACTAGGGGTCAACCTGTCTACTTAGGGCAGTGCATCCCAACCATGGTGACTCCAGCTGTCGCAAAACTACAACTTCCAGCATGCCCGGAGAGCCTTCAGCTGTCCGGGCATGCCAGGAGTTGTTTTGCAACAGCTGGAGGCACCTTGGTTGAAGAACACTGACTTAGGTGGTATAATTGTTTGAATGGGAGCCCTACCTGCCGGGGGTCATATCCATCTAGGGGCCTTTTTACCTACTGGAAAACCCTACCTAATCATCAGGTAGGGCTCCCCAGTAGGTAGACAGTCCCCAGATAGGACTCCCATCAATGATGGGTGTCATATCGATCTGGGGCCTGTGTCCCTACTGGGGAGCCCTACCTGATGGGGGTCATATCTGTCTGAGGGCCTGTGTACCTACTGGGGATCCCTACCTAATCATCAAGTAGGGCTCCCCAGTCGGTAGACAGGCCCCAGATAGGACTCCCATCAGTGATGGGTGTCATATCGATCTAGGGCCTGTGTACCTACTGGGGAGCCCTACCTGATGGGGGTCATATCTGTCTGAGGGCCTGTGTACCTACTGGGGAGCCCTACCTGATGGGGGTCATATCTGTCTGAGGGCCTGTGTACCTACTGGGGAGCCCTACCTGATGGGGTTTCATATATATCTGAGGGCCTGTGTACCTACTGGGGAGCCCTACCTGATGGGGTTTCATATCTATCTGGGGGCCTATGTACCTACTGGGGAGCCCTACCTAATGGGGGTCATATCTGTCTGAGGGCCTGTGTACCTACTGGGTAGCCCTACCTGATGGGGTTTCATATCTATCTGGGGGCCTGTGTACCTACTGGGGAGCCCTACCTGATGGGGGTCATATCTGTCTGAGGGCCTATGTACCTACTGGGGAGCCCTACCTGATGGGGGTCATATCTATCTGGGGGCCTATGTACCTACTGGGGAGCCCTATCTGATGGGGGTCATATCTATCTGGGGGTCTGACTACCTATTGGGAAGCCCTACTTCATGGAGGTCATATCTATCTGTGGACCTGTCTACATATGGGGGAGCTCTACCTAATGGGGAACATATCTATCTGGGGCTCTGTCTGTCTACTGGGGGAGCCCACCCTTCCTACCACCTGGAGGAACATATCTATCTGGGGCATTATTTACTTACTAGGGGAGCCCTACCTGCCTGACTACCTGATAAAGGGACATACCTTCCTGAAGGGAAGATGGGGCAGACATACTTATCAGGGGCAGACATACTTATCAGGGGCCCTATCCACCTAATGGGGTGACATTCTGGTCTGCCTATTAAGTTTCTATTAATAAAGACCTTATTTACAGACTATTTTGGTTGAAATTATTTTATGTACCAGGACAAGTGGATCATCATGAGGGACAAGTAGATTGTGCTCCGTTTTAGTTCCTTGGACAAGTAGCTGTTTTAAAAATTTCCACACCCCTGATATACATGGCCACGCAGAGGGAAATTCTTCAAACAATTTAGACAGCTTTTTTTTTATCTGGATTTGTCACAGTAAAAGTCGCAGACTGGTCCTGTGCGATATTTCCTGTTACATGTAACCCCTTAAGGAGTTTTTAATTTTTGCGTTTTTGTTTTTTCTTCCTCTTTTTCTAAAATTCATAACTCTTTTATATTTCCATTCCCAGACCCATATGGGGGCTTGTTTTTTGTGTGACCAGTTGTACTTTGTAATGACATCCCTCATTTTACCCTAAAATGTATGGTTACCCAAAAAAAAATTTTTGTGTAAGGAAATTTAAACGGAAATCATAATTTTGCTAATTTGGGGGGGGGGGTTAGTTTTCAGGCTGTACACTTTACGGTAAAAAAAAAAAAAACATGTTTTCTTTATTCTCTGGGTCAATACGATTAAAATTATACCCATGGTTACTTACATTTCTATTATTGTACTGGTCAATAAAAAAAAAAACTTTTTTTTTTTTTTACAAAATCAGTATGTTTGAAATTGCCCTATTTTGACCACCTCTAACTTTCGTATTCAGGGATGTGTTAGAGCTCATTTTTTGCGCCATGAGCAGTAGTTTGTTTTGGTACCAGATTTCTGTATGTGTGACTTTTTGATCGCTTTTTATGTGACAAAAAGCAGAAATTGTCACTTTTTTTTTTTTTTTTTTACACGTTTACGCTGTTCACTGTAGGGGATCATTAACATTATACATCATAACGATACCAAATACCGTATTTTTAGCCGTATAAGACGCAATTTTCCTTCCCCAAAACTGGGGGGAAAAAGTCGGTGCGTCTTATACGGCGAATACACCCCTATCGCGGTGGTCCCTGCGGCCATCAACGGCCGGGACCCGCGGTTAATACAGGACATCACCGATCGCGGTGATGCCCTGTATTAACCCTTCAGACGCGGCGATCAAAGCTGACCGCCGCGTCTGAAGGGAAAGTAACACTAACCCGGCTGTTCAGTCGGGCTGTTCGGGACCGCCGCGATTTCACCGCGGCGGTCCCGAAGAGCCCGACTGAATAGCCGGGTTACTGCTTACAGGACACCGGGGGGGGACCTTACATGCCTCCTCGGTGTCTTCTCCGTTCAGGGATCCCCTGTATGGCCGGCGCTCTCCTTCCTCGTCATCACGTCGTCGCGTACGTGCGTCAGCGTGCATAACGACGTGATGGCGGCGACGGAGAGCAAGGATACCCGGCCGGCAGCAGAGACGTTCCAGAGCGACAGGGACACAGCGACAGCGATGGAGCGACATCCAGGGCAGCGGTGACGGGTCCGGAGCGGCGGGGACACGTGAGTATTACCTCCTATGCAGTGGTCTTCAATCTGCGGACCTCCAGATGTTGCAAAACTACAACTCCCAGCATGCCCGGACAGCCAACGGCTGATGTTTATTATTTTTATATGCTTTTATTTATTAATATGGGGGAAAAGGGTGATTTAAAACTTTATTCAGGGGAGGGGATTTTTAAATTTTTTTTTTACATTTATTTTACACTTTTTTAGTCCCCATAGGGGACTATTTATAGCAATCATTAGATTGCTACTACTGTTCAGTGCTATGTATAGGGCGGTGATCTTCTGCTCTGGTGTGCTGAAAGGCAGATCAGTGCAGAAGACCCCGGGAGACGGATGGAGGCAGGTGAGGGGACCTCCGTCAACCATCTTGGCTGATCTTATCCCCGCGGCAGTGCAGCAGCGATTAGATCAGCCATTATAAGTGCCACACTGCCGCACATGCCATGATCTATATTGATCACGGCACCTGAGGGGTTAATGGCAGCCGCCGGGACCCACCGGGAATGAAACATGCGCAGCTCCTACGCTCGTATCACAGCCGCGCCGTAAATGTACGGCGTCGTACATTTACAGTGCATGTCCTTAACCCCTTAAGGACGCAGGACGTAAATGTACGTCCTGGTGAGGTGGTACTTAACGCACCAGGACGTACATTTACGTCCTAAGCATAACCGCGGGCATCGGAGCGATGCCCGTGTCATGCGCGGCTGATCCCGGCTGCTGATCGCAGCCAGGGACCCGCCGGCAATGGCCGACGCCCGCGATCTCGCGGGCGTCCGCCATTAACCCCTCAGGTGCCGGGATCAATACAGATCCGGCATCTGCGGCAGTTCGCGATTAAAATGAACGATCGGATCACCCGCAGCGCTGCTGCGGGGATCCGATCATTCATAACGCCGCACGGAGGTCCCCTCACCTTCCTCCGTGCGGCTCCCGGCATCTCCTGCTCTGGTCTGTGATCGAGCAGACCAGAGCAGGAGATGACCGATAATACTGATCTGTTCTATGTCCTATACATAGAACAGATCAGTATTAGCAATCATGGTATTGCTATGAATAGTCCCCTATGGGGACTATTCAAGTGTAAAAAAAAAATGTAAAAAAATGTAAAAGTAAAAGTAAAAAAAAAAGTGAAAAATCCCCTCCCCCAATAAAAAAGTAAAACGTCCGTTTTTTCCTATTTTACCCCCAAAAAGCGTAAAAAACATTTTTTATAGACATATTTGGTATCGCCGCGTGCGTAAATGTCCGAACTATTAAAATAAAATGTTAATGATCCCGTACGGTGAACGGCGTGAACGAAAAAAAAATTTAAAAGTCCAAAATTCCTACTTTTTTAATACATTTTATTAAAAAAAAATTTAAAAAAAATGTATTAAAAGTTTTTTATATGCAAATGTGGTATCAAAAAAAAGTACAGATCATGGCGCAAAAAATGAGCCCCCATACCGCCACTTATACGGAAAAATAAAAAAGTTAGAGGTCATCAAAATAAAGGGATTATAAACGTACTAATTTGGTTAAAAAGTTTGTGATTTTTTTTAAGCGCAACAATAATATAAAAGTATATAATAATGGGTATCATTTTAATCGTATTGACCCTCAGAATAAAGAACACACGTCATTTTTACCATAAATTGTACGGCGTGAAAACAAAACCTTCCAAAATTAGCAAAATTGCGTTTTTCGTTTTAATTTCCCCACAAAAATAGTGTTTTTTGGTTGCGCCATACATTTTATGATATAATGAGTGATGTCATTACAAAGGACAACTGGTCGCGCAAAAAACAAGCCCTCATACTAGTCTGTGGATGGAAATATAAAAGAGTTATGATTTTTAGAAGGCGAGGAGGAAAAAATGAAAACGTAAAAATTAAATTGTCTGAGTCCTTAAGGCCAAAATGGGCTGAGTCCTTAAGGGGTTAAGGGGTTCATTTAGATTGTTTAATTTTTCTGACCATACGAATACAAAAATGTAAACAAAAATAATCATGAGCATATGTGGTATCATAAACCACACTGTCAATGGCGTGAATGCCGAAAAATAAAGTCCAGAATTGTGCATCTTTGGTTGCTTCATATACAAATTTTATTTTATTTTTTATTCACAGCAAAAAAAAAACTGTCAGATTAAAGGTTCCTCTATAACAAATCACAGCAGATGAATAACCTTTTTCTAAAATATATATATATATATATATATATATATATATATATATATATATATATATATATATATATATATATATATATACCGTATATACTCGAGTATAAGCCGACCCGAGTATAAGCCGAGACCCCTAATTTCAACCCAAAATCCCAGGAAAAGTTATTGACTCGAGTATAAGCCTAGGGTGGGAAATACCTCATCCCCCCCTGTCATCATCCAGACCCGTCATTAACATCCTCATCATCATCCCCTTGTCATCATCCCACACATCCCCCCTTCATCATCCCCTTGTCATCATCCCACACATCCCCCCTTCATCATCCCCTTATCATCCCACACATCCCCCTTCATCATCCCCTTATCATCCCACACATCCCCCCTTCATCATCCCCTTATCATCCCACACATCCCCCCTTCATCATCCCCTTGTCATCATCCCACACATCCCCCCTTCATCATCCCCACCCCCCTTCATCATCCCCACACCCCCCCTTCATCATCCTCTTCTCATCATTCGCCCTCAGTGGTCTTCAACCTGCGGACCTCCAGAGGTTTCAAAACTACAACTCCCAGCAAGCCCGGGCAGCCACTGCGGCCTTCAACATCATCCAGCCCCCCTCTCACCCCCTTTAGTTCTGAGTACTCACCTCCGCTCGGCGCTGGTCCGGTCCTGCAGGGCTGTCCGGTGGGGAGGTGGTCCGGTGAGGAGGTGGTCCGGGCTGCTATCTTCACCGGGGGCGCCTCTTCTCCGCGCTTCCGGCCCGGAATAGAGGCGTTGCCTTGACAATGACGCAGAAGTACGTTGGCAATGAACGCACCTCTGCGTCGTTGTCACGGCAACGTGACTATTCTGAGGCCGGGCCCGAAGCGCTTAGAAGAGGCCTCCCCGGTGAAGATAGCAGCCCGGAACCAGTATCCCACCGGACCACCTCCTCACCGGACAGTCCTGCAGGACCGGACCAGCGCCGAGCGGAGGTGAGTACTCAGAACTAAAGGGGGGTGAGAGGGGGCTGGATGATGTTGAAGGCCGCAGTGGTCTTCAACCTGCGGACCTCCGGAGGTTTCAAAACTACAACTCCCAGCAAGCCCGGACAGCCGATGGCTGCCCGGGCTTGCTGGGAGTTGTAGTTTTGAAACCTCTGGAGGTCCGCAGGTTGAAGACCACTGCGGGTGGGGGAGTTCACTCGAGTATAAGCCGAGGGGGGTGTTTTCAGCACGAAAAATCGTGCTGAAAAACTCGGCCTATACTCGAGTATATACGGTATACTTTAAAATAAGTATTAATTATGCAAAATAAACTATAATTTGTGACCTAAAGGTGAAAAATCATATCAAATAACGAGACAAAAGGTCCACAGTTAAATAGACGGCACCCTAGGAGAGAGATAATGTACCTCTTGCCACAATTATCAATCACTGCGGTTATATCGGTGGCACAATTAATAATTCTCCACTCATAATGCATTCTCACATCTACTCCATGGTGCTATAAATATATATTAATCTAGGACCTATCCCCACACCACGTGAGAAAGGTGATAAGATAAAATCTTACAGTTTGGTATCCGTTCCGACGCGTTTCCCCCCAATCTGTGGGGTTTCTCAAGGAACTAATAGGATACAACCATCAGTCATAAAAATTTTAATTGTCTCTGGTGCTTTTAAATAGTCTCTGGTGCAGCGGGTGCCATCACTTGATTGACACCACTCTCATGTCATGAACGATAAGCTATGGACAGTCTACTGCACTGCATCCCCATAGATACTAGGCGGCATTGAGATAGCATTTCTTCTATGGGGATGCAGTGCAGTAGACTGTCCATAGCTTATCGTTCATGACATGAGAGTGGTGTCAATCAAGTGATGGCACCCGCTGCACCAGAGACTATTTAAAAGCACCAGAGACAATTTAAATTTTTATGACTGATGGTTGTATCCTATTAGTTCCTTGAGAAACCCCACAGATTGGGGGGAAACGCGTCGGAACGGATACCAAACTGTAATACCAAACTGTAATATTTTATCTTATCACCTTTCTCACGTGGTGTGGGGATAGGTCCTAGATTAATATATATTTATAGCACCATGGAGTAGATGTGAGAATGCATTATGAGTGGAGAATTATTAATTGTGCCACCAATATAACCGCAGTGATTGATAATTGTGGCAAGAGGTACATTATCTCTCTCCTAGGGTGCCGTCTATTTAACTGTGGACCTTTATTTGATCTCGTTATTTGATATGATTTTTCACCTTTAGGTCACAAATTATAGTTTATTTTGCATAATTAATACTTATTTTAAAGCATATCATTAAAGTATATATATTTTAGAAAAAGGTTATTTTCAGCTGCTGTGATTTGCTTCATATACAAGAACAAAAAAAGTTGTAATTTTTTTTTTAAGTAGTAAAAAAAAACCTATTTTCATTGAATAGGGGGGAGATTTATTAAAACCTGCCAGAGGAAAAGTTGCTGAGTTGCCCATAGCAACCAATCAGATCACTTTCATTTTTCAGAGGCCTTTTCAAAAATGAAAGAAGCGATCTGATTGGTTGCTATGGGCAACTCAGCAACTTTTCCTCTGGACAGGTTTTGATAAATCTCCCCCATAGACCTAAAAAAAAGTTTTTAGGTTTTACCA
This sequence comes from Hyla sarda, assembly GCF_029499605.1. Classification (NCBI taxonomy): domain Eukaryota; kingdom Metazoa; phylum Chordata; class Amphibia; order Anura; family Hylidae; genus Hyla; species Hyla sarda. Next base: position 126,300,633 of record NC_079189.1, on the reverse strand, counting down.
AATAGTGTACTGTGTAGGAACTGAAGCCACTAAAAGTTACAAAATGGCTTTACTTTTCAATTTTGCCCCACAAATAGCGTTATGCTTATTAGAAGGAAAAGTGCAAAAATGAATAATCACAATAGAGAAGTATCAAAACCTGTCTAGAGGAAAAGTAACTGAGTATACAGCATCCAATCATATCGCTTCTTTCACATCTGAAAAAGCCTGTGAAAGCAGAAAGAAGCGATCTGATTGGTTGCTATGGGCAATTCAAGCTGCAGAAAGTTATGGTGACGTATACTATGGCGCAGCCACACCACAACCATAACATGTATACACCCTAATAATATGACTTATAGACAAGGGATGTAACCCTCTTATACCAACCAGGGTGCCTCCAGCGGTTGCAAGACTACAACTCCCAGCATGTCCGGACATTATAACAGCTGGAGGCGCCCTGGCTGGGAAGTACTGCTCTAGGGGAACCACTCTCCACCAAAGGCACTTTTAGGAAAGGATAACAAAAAGGTCAATGCTCTTTTAGTATTATCTATATTACTATATTGGCTGGGCAAACTGCAATGTAATATTTACCGCCTGCAGCTAAGTTATTATTGTAATACTTGTGGCCTCTGGTAGTGAGGGGCCATGTTTGCAGTCCGGTGCCCGTACCCCTTATGTATCCGGTACAACACACGGCAGCACGTACCGTTGTCCCCGCGCACAGCCGCCCCTCATAAACATGCGCAGCTGCTAGTGTGAGAGATGACGTAGGAGTCACGTGACCTCCGTGGTATCCGCTCGTTTCTGTCAGGAGGGAGCGGGAGGCGGAGGAGCCGTGTGAGGGGTGTCTGCTGCAGGAGTAGATAAAGGATAGAGATGTGGTATGGCGGCTTATATAAAACATGGAATGTAAAGTAAGACTCCACATGAATGAAGGCTGTTCTGGTTTTGTTCTGAGACCCTGGTGGTTTGTTTAGCGTTTTCGTGGACAAAGAAGAAAAGAATACCGCTTTTTTTTATTTTTACCCACAAGGTGCATTTCCCCTCCCAAATATAACGTGTAAACACGTAAATAACAGTAAATGCGTTGTTTTCTTTGACGTTTTATCCCTAACATTTTTCTCATTTTATAAGTCATGTGATTCTTTCATCATGTGACTCAAGGATTTCAATGGAAGAACAATCAGAGTACCTGGGATTGCCTGGTCTTAAAGTCTCATGGCCGACCAGTACAAGAAAACTTATCCCCTATATACAGGATAAGGAATAAGTTTTAGATTGCGGGGGTCTGAGCGCTGTGGCCCTCACAGTTGTCTGTATGGAGCCCCAGCTTTCCCACAGAGTGGCGCGTCACCACCCCCGCCCGAAGCAGGGGCCGCCACGCCCCTCCATATATCTCTATGGGAGAGCCAGAGCTCCGTACAGACGGGGACCACACGATCTAAAACGTATCCCTTATCCTGACTATAGAGGATACATTTCTCTGTACTGATCGGGGATGAGACTTCTTCTTTAACCTGTTAAGGACCCAGGGCGTGCGGGTACGTCCTGACACCCTGGTACTTAAGGACCCAGGACGTACCTGTACGCCCGTGGGAATTTCGGTCCCTGCCTCGTGCCGGGCGGGGACCGGACCGGGGTGACTGCTGATATCAATCAGCAGGCACCCCGCACAAAGGCCCAGGGGGGTCATCGCCCCATGTCGGCGATCGCCGGTGAATTCACACTGGCGATATGCGGCTATTTCGGGTCTATGGTGACCCGTAAAATATGGGGGATCGGGGTTGTGCAAGACGAGCAGAACGGGGAACCGACAGAGGACCGGCGCCGAAGTCCGCTTACCCATCGGCTGCGGGCGGCTGGCTTCCTGGATCCTATGGAAGCCGGTGAGTTGCCTAACAACATCTGGAGGGTTACAGTCTGAGACCACTATACAGTGGTCTCTAAACTGTAGCCCTCCAAATGTTGCAAAACTACAACTCCCAGCATGGCCAGACAGCTGTTTGGGAATCCTGGGATTTGTAGTTTTGCATCAGCTGGAGGGTCACCGTTTGGAGATCATTGTGTAGTGATCTCTAAACTGTGGCTCTCTAGATCTTGCAAAACTACAACTCCTAGCATGCCCACACAGCAGTTTGCTGTCTGTGCATGCTGGGATTTGTAGTTTTGCAGCATCTGGAGGGCCACAGTTTGGAGATCACTGTGCAGTGGTCTCTGAACTGCAGTCCTCCAGAAGTTGCAAAACTGCAAATCCCAGCATGCCCAAACAGCAAATAGCTGTCTCGGCATCCTGGGTGTTGTAGTTGCGTACCTCCAGCTGTTGCATAACTACATCTCCCAGCATGCCCTTTGGCGATCAGTACATGCTGGGAGTTGTAGTTGCAACAGCTGGAGGCACACTGGTTGGAAAATACTGAGTTAGGTAACAGAACCTAACTGAAGGTTTTTCAACCAGTGTGCCTCCAGCTGTTGCAAAAGTACAACTCCCCGCATGCTGGGTCTGTCAGTACATGCTGGGAGTTGTAGCTTTGAAACAGCTGGAGGTTTGCCCCCCCCCCCCCCCATGTGAATGTACAGGGTACTTTCACACTGGCGGGTTTACAGTAAGTGTCCTGCTTGAAGCTTGAGCTAGGGATCGACCGAAATCGATTTTTTAGGGCCGATACCGAAAATCTCTGGAGGTTAAGGCCGATAGCCGATAACTTATACCGATATTCCGGTATAACTTATTTAAAACCCATATCCCCCCCACCCACCCCCCGGCGACGCCGCTGCAGGTCATTGATTTAAAGCGGGCGCTTTAAATCAATGAACTGCAGCGGCTTTTGCGGTGCCAGAGACCACCGCCGCCCGTTTCTCTCCCCCTGCCTGTCCTGGGGTCCTCCTGAGTCCTACCACCGCCACTGCTCCTCCTAACTATCCTCTGCCCAGAGACCGCTGCCGCCCGCTTCTCTCCCCCTGCCGGTCCTTAGTCCAACCACCGCCGCTGCCCCATTGCCTCCCCCATTCCTGGTTTTATAATTACCTGTTCCCGGGGTCCGCGCTACTTCTGGCTTCGGTGGCGTCCTGAGCTGTCACTGTGCGCACTGACGGTGACGTCGCTTTGAGGACGTCACTCGTCATTGTGCAGCCTCAGCGTAACACGGAGCTGCAGGAGCCAGAAGTTGCGCGGACCCCGGGAACAGGTAATTATAAAACCGGGGATGAGGGAGGCAATGGGGCAGTGGCGGTCTCTGGCCGGGGCGGTGCGGTGGGGGGTGCGCTGCGGTGCAGGGGGTATTATCAGATTATCGGCAATGTATTTGCGTCCAAAATCGTGAACATCGGCCGATAATATCGGCCAAACCGATAATCGGTCGATGCCTAGTTTGAGCTGCAGCAAATTTTTCGTTGCAGCACAAACTCCTAGCGGAAAACTCACCGTAAACCCCCGCCAGTGCGAATGTACCCTAAAAACACTACACTAACACATAATAAAGGGTAAAACACTACATATACAACCCCTTACACTGTCCCCTCCAATAAAAATGAAAAACGTATTGTATTGCAGTGTTTCCAAAACGGAGCCTCCAGCTGTTGCAAAACAACTCCCAGCATTTCCGGATAGCCACTGTCCAAGCACGCTGGGAGTTTAGCAACAGCTGGAGGCACCCTGTTTGGGAATCACTGGCGTAGAATACCCCTATGCAATCCCTAATTTAGTCCTCAAATGTTATTGGCGCTCTCTCACTTCGTGGCCCTGTCGTATTTCACGTTTAGGGCCACATATGGGGTATGTCCGTACTCGGGAGAAATTGCACTACAAATTTTGGGGGGCTTTTTCTCCTTTACCCCTTATGAAAAGGAAAAGTTGGGGGCTACACCAGCCTGTTAGTATAAAAAAAATTTAAAAAAAGAACATGCTGGTGTTGCTCCATACTTTTTATTTTCACAAGCGGTAAAAGGGAAAAAAAAAGACCCCCAAAATTTGTAACGCAATTTCTCCTGAGTACAGAAATACCCCATATGTGGGCGTAAAATGCTCTGCGGGCGCACAACAAGGCTCAAGAGTGAGAGTGCACTATGTACATTTGAGGCCTAAATTGGTGATTAGCACAGGGGTGGCTGATTTTACAGCAGTTCTGACATAGATGCAAAAAAAAAGAAATACCCACATGTGACCCCATTTTGGAAACTACACCCCTCACGGAATGTAACAAGGGCTATAGTGAGCCTTAAGACCCCACAGGTGTTTAATGGAAATTCTTCAAAGTTGGATGGAAAAATGAAATAACAATTTTTTTTCACTAAAATGCTGGTGTTACCCTAAATTTTTCATTTTCACAAGGGAAGATAGGAAAAAATCCCCCCCAAAATTTGTAACCCCATTTCTTCTGAGTAAGAACATACCCCATATGTGGATGTAAAGTGCTCTGCGGGCGCACTACAGTGCTCAGAAGAGAGGGAGTGCCATTGGGCTTTTGAAGAGAAAATATGTCCGTAATTGAAGGCCATGTGTGTTTACAAAGCCCCCATAGTGCCAGAACAATGGACCCCCCCCCCCCACATGTGACCCCATTTTGGAAACTACAACTTCATGTAATTTAATAAGGGGTACAGTGAGCATTTACACGCCACAGGTATCTGACAGATTTTTGGAAATGTGGTCCGTGAAAATGAAAAATTAAAATTTTCATTTGCACAGCCCACTGTTCCAAAGATCTGTCAAATGCCAGTGGGTTGTAAATACTCACTGCACCTCTTATTAAATTCTGTGAGGGGTGTAGTTTCCAAAGTGGGGTTACATGTGGGGGGGGTCCACTGTCCTGGCAGCACGGAGGACTTTTTCATTTACACATCCAACTTTAACGAAAAGTTTGTCATTCACCTGTGGGGTGTTAAGACTCACTGTACCCCTTGTTACATTCCTTGAGGGGTGTAGTTTCCAAAATAGTATGCCATGTGGGTTTTGTTTTTCTTATTCTTGCACCATAGGGCTTCCTAAATGCGACATGCCCCCCCCCCCCCCAAAAAAAAAAAAAAAAAACATTTCAGTGAAATTTGCTTTCCAAAAACCAAATGTGACTCCTTCTCTTCTGAGCGTTGTAGCGCGCCAGCAGAGCACTTGACGTCCACACATGGGGTATTTCCATTCTCAGAAGAGATGGGGTTACAAATTTTGGGGGGCATTTTCTCCTATATTAAAAGTTTAAATCATCCCCTTTTTACCATTTTCCATATAAAAAATATGTAAACATAATAAAAATATTAGGTATCGCCATGTGCGTAATTGTCTGTTAAAACAATGCGTAATTTGTAACTATTAAAATATAACTTTAAAAAATGTAAAGGTACACTATCCTCAAGCCTGGTCTTAAATAGTAAACTAAAGTTTCATACCTTAAAAACTTAATACAATAGAAAATATTCAAATGCTAGTGGTAATAATGATAGATCTCTATGTTGCTGGATACTATGTTTCTCTAGGGCAGGGGTTCTCAACCGGTGGTACGCGTACCCCTAGGGGTACGCCACCGGTTGTGCGGGGGTACGCCGATGCTCTGACAAATACCGGCCATACATTGGCCAGTATTTGTCAGCACACAGAGGAGAATGGCCGCGGCAGCTCCCTGTATAGTATCGCGGCTGGCTACTGTACAGGAGCTGTGTGGTTGCTGAGGAGACATGTGACCTCCCCTGACGTTGTGCAGAGGTGCCGCACAGCGCAGGAGGAAGTCACACTTCAGTGCGGTCCCTCCAAACGGGACTCTGGAACACGCTCTGCCCGGACAGGCCACACGGGAAGCGCTGTATACCCGAACCGGCCGGTTAATGTAAAAAAAGTTTAAAATTTGTGTATGGCAGGGAGGGTTTTTGCATGTGTATATAGTAACATAGTTCATAAGGTCAAAAAAAGACCAGAGTCCATCAAGTTCAATCTATAACCCTAATGAGTCCCTACTGAGTTGATATCGATCTAGAATCCATAACCTGTAATGTTATTAATTTCCAAAAATGCATCCAGACCCCTTTTAAATTCTTTTACAGAGTTCACCATGACCACCTCCTCTGGCAGAGAATTCCACAGTCTGGCTGCTCTAACAGTAAAGAACCCCCGTCTGTGCTGGTGTAGGAACCTTCTTTCCTCTAGATGTAGAGGATGCCCCCTTGTTATAGATAAAGTCCTGGGTATAAATAGATCATGTGAGAGATCTCTGTACTGCCCCCTGATATATTTATAAATAGTTATTAGGTCGCCCCTAAGCCTTCTTTTTTCTGAACTAAATAACCTGAATACTGATAATCTTTCTGGGTACTGTAGTCCTCCCATTCCCCATATTACTCTGGTTGCCCGTCTTTGAACCCTCTCCAGCTCCACTATATCTTTCTTGTACACTGGTGCCCAGTACTGTACACAGTATTCTATGTGTGGTCTGACTAGTGATTTGTACAGCGGTAGAATTATTTCCTTGTCGTGGGCATCTATACAGTGATCCCCCGACCTACGATGGCCCCGACATACGATAATTTCACCATATGATGGCCTCTCAGAACGACTAGGCCCCCCTCTATTTTAATACCCTTGTGCCATTATACCCCCCTCCCTCTGATCCCCTTGTGTCATTATTCTGCCCCCCCCCCCCCTCTGTTCCCAGTTTGTCATATTGGATAATAATGGCACAAGGGGGATTAAGATGGAGGGGGGGGGGGTAATGGAAAAAGGGGAACAGAGGGAGGGGGTAATAATGGCACAAGGGGATTAAGTATTGCATTAGTATAAAGGTAATCACACACCATGTGTGATTAATTTTATGACTTATTTTGTCTGCAAGTACCCCTCGTGCGTAAGTTCTGAGCAAATTTACGCACGAGGGGTACCCATGGACATACTTTCACCCTTTAGGGGTATAGTCGTGAAAAAGGTTGAGAACCACTGCTCTAGGGTGCTTCTATGCAGTAACAGTACATTGCGTAGGACTGGATACACTGTCGCTCCAGAATGCAAGTCATCAGCACTGTCCAGAGCAGGAGAAAATCCCCATAGCAAACCTATCCTGCTCTGGATAGTTCCTGACATGGACAGAGGTGTCAGCAGAGAGCGCTGTGGTCAGACAGAAAAGAACTTCCTGTGTAGCATACAGCATCTGATAAGTATTGGAAGGATAGGGGTACTCCGCTCCTAGCATCTTATCCCCTATACACAGGATAGGGGATAAAATGTCAGATCGCAGGGGTCCCGCCGCTGGGGACCCCCGGGATCTCGACTACAGCACCCCGCTATCATTACTTCACAGTGCAAACTCACTCTGTGCGTAATGACCGGCAATACAGGGGCCGGAGCATCGTGATGTCACGGCTCCGCCCCCTCGTGACATCACGGCCCGCCCCCTCAATACCAGTCTATGGGAGGGGGCGTGGCTGCCATCATGCCCCCTTCCATAGACTTGCATTAAGGGGGCAGGCCGTGACGTCACGAGGGGGCGGAGCAAGTGGAAAACATATATATTTTTTCAAATCAACTGGTTCCATAAAGTTAAACAGATTTGTAAATGACTTCCATAAAAACAATCTTAACCCTTCCAGCATTTATCAGCTGGTACATGCACCAGAGGAAGTTGTCTTGTTCTTTTTAGTCTGACCACAGTATTAGGAACTGTCCAGAGTAGGATCAAATTCTCATAGCAAATCTCTCCTGCTTCAGACAGTTCCCGACATGGATAGAGGTGTCAGTAGAGAGCACTGTGGTCAGACAGAAAACAACTACACAACTTCTAGGGGAGTGGCTTGCTGCCACTGAAGATGGCCACCTAGAGGACTAGCTCCGCAGCCCTTGCAGCCTGGATCATGCTCATCGGGCCCTGCGGCCCTGGCCTACTAATGGTCCTCCTAGAGACATTATATGCTGTGTGGCTGATTTCCAACTGAAAGAACAGATTATGGCTAAAGCACCGTCACTCAAACACTTTGATGGCGCCCCTATCCAGCTGTATCAAGATCTTTCCTGGAGACGGATGTTGCAGCCTTTACTGTCTGTTTTATGCTCAGCTCAAATTCTTTACCAGTGGTCCTTCCTGTTTGCTCTCCAGTCCTGCCATGAGGGACGCACTGCAGTTCTACGCTTCATCACTGATTTGCCAGCCTTCTGTGCCACCCTGGACTTGCCGATGCCTCAACTAGCAGACTGGGGTCTGACTCCCCCCATTGAGGGGACAAGTGCCCTCTTGGGACGGAAGCAGTCCTCCCCGAGTCACTGGAATGCTCAGTCTGACCCTCCTTGAGGAGCTATCTTGGACAATAGCTGTATTCTCCACTAGTTTTTTGCGGGACACTTTGGTCACCCACCTTCCTCGTTATAATTGGCTAGTTCTTTCCTAAGTTAATGTGTTTACTTTTAACATTTTATGTTATTGCTTAGGATCAAAATGTGTTAGGGCTGCATTCATGCTATGGTATTGGAAGAAGTACTCCTATGATGCTTGGTTGTCCTGATCCTTTCCAACCCTCTGGTCTCCTCTTTGGCCATGGTGCCATTGGTGTTTTGTTTTCCCCGTATGTTCTTCCCTATGTCCTTGTTTGTTTGTCTTTTTTTTTCTTCCTTCTCTTGTCTCCTGTGCTTTGGCTCCTTCTCCTTTGTTGGTGTTTCCTTTGTTTTTTTCTTGCTCTTTCTAGGTCTTACTGGATGTCGGTATGGTGTCCCCGCTTTTCAGGATCTCCCTCGCTCCGCTCAAACTCTCTGGTCGGTATGAGTAAGTACCTTCCTGCATTGCAATCTCAATTTTTATTGTCCCCTCTCAATTTTTATTGTCCCCTCATGGCTATGTAAAAGGCCTTAACTCGCTTTCTAAACGGCGACTGTTGCAGAGAGAATTGGTTTCGCTGCGAGCTGACGTTGTTTATCTTCAGGAGACTCGTTTTAACAAGATGGGTTCCTTTCAATTTCTTCACCATATTTATCCTCAGACATTGTTTGCTTCTCCGAATAGGAAGGTTTCGGGTGTGGCTATCTTGATCTCCAGGTTCTGTTCTCTCCAAGTTACTTCCTCCTATGCCAACCCTATGGGCTGATTCCTTATGGTAGAGGGATCCCTGGGGGGTAGACAGCTACTTCTTTGTATGTGTATGCTCCTCTTTCCTCTCAGATACCTTTCCTGCGTCGGGTACTGTCTCGGTTACATAAATATGCTCCCTCTGCCTGGCTCCTTGGGGGGGATTTTAACCTTGTTTTCTCACCCTCCATAGATCGCCATTCTGTAGTTGGTACGTTGCCCTCACCTTCACAGTTGCCTGTCCTCAATTTTTCGACACCTGCTGCATGCCGCCTCATTGTATGACCTCTGGCGCATCAATCACCCTACGGATCACTCTTTTACTTTCTGTTCTCACCCTCATAAACTCCACACTCGTATAGATTATTTTTTTGGTAATCTCCCCATGGTTTGTATGCTGTCTACTGCCTCTATTGATCCTATCTCTTGGTCTGACCACAGCCCTGTCTTGCTGTCCTTTTCTCCCTTTTCCACTTGCCCTCGTCGCTGTCATTAGCATATCAATGACTCTTTGCTCAAATCTCCTCCTTCCCGGGAGTCGATTCAGGCATGTATACTTGAATACTTCGCAAATAATGAAGGCTCAGTGTCCTCCAAGGCAATTCTTTGGGAAGCCCTTAAATCTGTAGTCAGAGGCCATTGCATAGCCTTGGGTTTGCGTCTGAAACATGATGCCCTGGCTCGCTCCCAGGAACTTCGATCTGAAATAACTTGTTTAAAAGCTCTTTTACTGTCCTCCTCTTCTCTTTTGGTGTTGAGGTGCTTGTTGGCTGCACGCTCTCAATTGAGGGATTTAGCCCTGCATAAGGTGGAATACCAACTGCTGTACACCAAGCAGCGCTTTTATGAAAGGGGTAATAACGCTCACACTGTGCTAGTCAGGCGCTGCGAGACCGTGTTACTTTTCAGGCACCTTCAGCTCTGAAGGACTCCTCTGGCACTCTCCATTACCACGCTGAACCTATCTCTCGTCTGTTTTTTTACTACTATTCTAAACTCTACTTCCTTCCTTCTCAACTCCCCTCGGACCCGGCGGAGCAGGGTGAGACACTTAACTCTTTCCTTTCCCGCTGCAGCATTTCGTCTCTCTCGGCATCTGACCGTGAGACTCTGAATGCTCCTATTACCTTTGAGGAGCTCTCGGAGGTCCTTAAGTCCCTCCCTTCTGGAAGCTCCCTGGGCCTGGATGGCTTTACTTATCTATACTATGAAACCTTTTCCTCTGTCCTTCTTCCCAGACTGGTCCCTCTCTTTAATTCCTTCATGGGGGGGGGGGGGGGGGGGATCCCGCAATCCTATTTACACTCCTTAATTACTCTATTTCCTAAACCTAGGAAGGATCACCACGATTGTTACAGTTATAGGCCCATTGCCCTCCTCAATTCTGACCTGAAACTGTTCTCCAGGGTCTTGGCGAACCGCCTTTCCTGCTTTCTCCCCACTCTGGTGCATAAAGATCAGGTGGGATTTATCCCCTGCTAACAAGTAGGGGACAACACGAGGAGGGTAGTGGGTCTTGTGGACCTGATCAATCGTCGGTCGTAGCAGCCCTTAATCCTTAGTCTAGACATGGAAAAGGCCTTTGACAGGCTTGGCTGGCTGTTCCTTTTTGCTACTCTTCAAAAATTTGGTATCTCTGGTAACTTTGTCACTGCTTTGCATGGTCTCTATTCCTCTCCCACTGCTTCTCTCAAACTTCCTCATGCTTCTTTGCCTACTTTTCCTTTGTTTATTGGCACTAGACAGAGATGTCCGCTGTCCCCCCTGATTTTTGCTCTATGCATTGAACCTCTGGCAGCGTTGATCCGGGGGGATCTGGACATCTCTGGTGTCTCTCTCCATGATAGGGAATTTAAGATTTGCTTATTTGCTGATGATGTTCTTCTCACTCTTACTAATCCTTTGCTCTCTCTACCTATCCTGCATAGGATTCTTCATTTCTATACTCTTGTCTCAGGCTATAAGGTGAATCTTTCTAAATCCGAGGCTTTAACTTCTTTCTTGAGGGCTGACTATTCTTTTAAATGGTCAACTTCTGCTATCAAATGTCTAGGTGTACTCCTTACCACCGATATGCAACTGTATATTCTACCAACTTTTCTGTCCTCTTCCGTGATCTACGGGCCCTGAAGATGAAATGGAGGTTTCATTACATTTCCTTTTTCGTCCATATTGCGGCGGCGAAGATGACTATCCTCCCTAAATTGCTCTATTTTTTTTAACCCCTTAATGACGAAGGACGTATATTTACGTCCTCCGCCGGCTCCTGCGGTGTTCCCGCTGCATATCGGGTCGGTCCCGCCGGCTATCAACGGCTGGGACCCGCGGTTAATACAGGACATCACCGATCGCGGTGATGCCATGTACAGTGATCCCTCAACTTACAATGGCCTCAACATACAATAGTCTTTTCTGGACCATTGTAAGTTGAAACCAGACTCAACATACAATGTACAGACAGTCCAGATCTGCGAAACGTGTCAATGGCCGGAAGAACTGACCAATCAGAATGGGCAGTTTACTGGTAAAACACCTGTATTACTGAAGTGTATGCACTGACTGGTGTCTGGTAGCGCCCCCTACAGTACAGGGAGGTATTACATGTTCTGTACACTTTACCTGTACCAGAGTTAGCTGCTCCTTTGGACACCAGGTGAGGGAGGCTCCATGTTACTTTTTTTGTGTGTGTTCTGTATAGGACCCGGAAGAAGCTCCTGTCCTCTACATAGACCAGTGTTTCCCAGGCAGGGTGGCCCCAGCTGTTGCAAAACTATAACTCCCAGCATGCCCGGACAGCCTTTGGCTGTCCGGGCATGCTGGGAGTTGTAGTTTTGCAACAGCTGGAGGCTCCCTGCTTGGGAAACACTGACCTAGAAAGTGATTTACAGCTCCCAGCAGATCTTTCTTACTTTTATATGTAAGGATTTGCTTTATCTATATTAGTTATCTACTTATTTTTCTTTAACTCTCACTTTTTCCTATTTTTGGATGACATTTTGGTGGCTTCAGAACCAATTACTAGGTTTCCATAGAGTTCTGGTCTCAACATACAATGGTCGTCCTGGAACCAATTAATATTGTAACTTGAGGGAACACTGTATTAACCAGGTCAAAGCTGACCGCCGCGTCTGAAGTGAAAGTGACCCGGCTGCTCAGTAGGGCTGTTCGGGACATCGCAGCGTCCCAAACAGCTTACAGGACACCGGGAGGGCCCTTACCTGCCTCCTCGGTGTCCGATCGACGAATGACTGCTCCGTGCCTGAGATTCAGGCAGGAGCGGTCAAGCGCCGATAACACTGATCACAGGCGTGTTAATACACGCCAGTGATCTGTGTAAGAGATCAGTGTGTGCAGTGTTATAGGTCCCTATGGGACCTATAACACTGCAAAAAAAAAGTGTTAATAAAGATCATTTAACCCTTCCCTAATAAAAGTTTGAATCACCCCCCTTTTCCCATAAAAAAATAAATAAAACAGTGTAAATAAAAATAAAAATATGTGGTATCGCCGTGTGCGTAAATGTCCGAACTATGAAAATATATCATTAATTAAACCGCACGGTCAATGGCGTACACGTAAAAAAAATCCAAAGTCCAAAAAAGCATATTTTGGTCACTTTTTATACCATTAAAAAATGAATAAAAAGTGATCAAAAAGTCCAATCAAAACAAAAATGGTACCAATAAAAACTTCAGATCACGGCCCAAAAAATTAGCCCTCATACCACCCTGTACGTGGCAAAATAAAAAAGTTATAGGGGTCAGAAGAGGACATTTTTAAACGTATACATTTTCCTGCATGTAGTTATGATTTTTTCCAGAAGTACAACAAAATGAAACCTATATAAGTAGGGTATCTTTTTAACCGTATGGACCTACAGAATAATGATAAGGTATTATTTTTACCGAAATGTGCACTGCGTAGAAACGGAAGCCCCCAAAAGTTACAAAATGGCGTTTTTTCTTCGATTTTGTCGCACAATTATTTTTTTTCCGTTTCTCCGTGAATTTTTGGGTAAAATGACTAATGTTACTGCAAAGTAGAATTGGTGACGCAAAAAATAAGCCATAATATGGATTTTTAGGTGGAAAATTGAAAGGGTTATGATTTTTAAAAGGTAAGGAGGAAAAAACAAAAGTGCAAAAACTGAAAAACCCTGCGTCCTTAAGGGGTTAAACCTTGCCAGTGCATGTACCGCTAGCTGCCCTGGGAGTCCCTGCTGTCAATAAATATTATTTGTCTGCCCATCTACGGCACTCATCTACGGTCCTCCTATCATGCATACAGTAAGTGGATGGAACTGGAGAAACTATGGTTAGCTCCAGTTCACCCCAATACCCTTCTTTGGTCTTCATCCCCCTGGCTTCCCCACGTCCTCCTCTGGGCCCGATGTAATTTTCTTGCTATGTGTGGGGTTATTGTTCCAGACGTTTTAGGCTTTTTTCTTCCTTTTCTCCTTTGACAGTCCTTTCTTTATCATACTGACTTTCCCCCGGGCTTATGGTTCGAGAGTGGGGGGCTTTTTTTGCTGGGCAGATGTGGTAGACCCTCTTTCTCGTCCTCTTTTGTCTTTTGCTCAATTGACCACCCGATGGGACCTCTCTTCCTTTGAGGAAACCCACTACAACCAGCTTTGTCATTATTTCTCCTCTAAACAGAGGTCTCTGGTTGTTTCTCTCCCCACAAGTTTTGAGCGGCTGTGTAGGGGTGGGCCTCAGACTAAGGGACTCCTCTCTAGCATTTACTATGTTTTGCTTTCTCCCCCGGATGGTCCCCCTCGGTCCCACCGTTACATGAGCCATTGGGAAGAAGCTCTTAATGTATCTATTACTCTCCCTCAGTGGCAGTTAATTTGGGAATGGGCCTCCAAGGCATCCATATGTACAGCATACAAGGAGACCCAATTTAAAATGTTTATGGGCTGGTATCATAATCCGGTCCTGTTGAACAAATTGAACCCTGATATCCCTCCCCAATGCTGGCGTTGTGGAGGGGGTTTAGGCACTACCCTTCATGTATTCTGGTCAAGCCCGGGTATCACAGCCTATTGACAGACAGTTCAGAGGCTCCTTCATGCTGTTTTGGGTGTCTTCGTCACCTTTTGTTTCTATCGAGCAGGGTCCTTCCGAAGAAGCCATTTAAGCTCTTTTTGCATGTGGCCTATACCGCCAAGACCCTTATCGCTCAACATTGGAGGCAGACCCTTCTGCCGTCAGAGGATGCTCTGATGGCTAGGATCCGTGAGATTTGCTCTATGGAATCTCTAATGGCCTCTATCAATAATACGATCCCTCAGTTTGTGTCAATTTGGGAGCCTTGGGATAGATTTGCGGATCATCAGCCCCCATAGTCCACCCCTGGTCGGTCATGCCTCTTGCCTTCTTTCTGCTATTCTCTGTCTCTCCTTCACTTTTCTATGATTCTCTATCTTTTCTCTTTTTCTTTCCTTGTTTTTTTCCTTATTTGTCTTGCGGTTTGTTTTTGTGTACCCTTCTTCCTCTCCCCCCCCCCCCCCCTCTCCTATCCACTATAGATTGATTGCATTCCTCTTTTACATTTTCCTTTCCTGTATGGATTGGGCTTATTTGACTTTCTTTTTTATTATTTCCCTGTGTGGGATTGCTCCCTTTTATTTGTATTTTTGCTGATTGCTTATGATTTGATTGTGGATGTTTACAGTGCCTGTTGACTATTGTGATTTTTTTGCTTTATATTGTCATTGTATTCCCTGGTTTATCAAAAATACCATAATAAAAATTTACAGTTGAAAAAAAAAAGAACTACACAACTTCCTGTGGTGCATACAGCAGCTGATAAGAGGTTGGTTATTGTTTAAATTAAATTTTCAAATGTTTAACTTTCTGGCACAAGTTGATTTAAAAAAAAATATATTTCCACTGGAGTAACCCTTTAAAGAGAACACAGTGCAACGCACTTCTGGAAGAGCTGACTCGAACAAAAGTTAGTACCTGTTATCTTCCTGCAGCTGTGTGGGTCTTCCTGTCCGAGTTTCTGTCAGGCTGTCTGACTCCCCCTCCAACGCTGAGCGGCATTAACTGTTCGTGTGCTGTGCATGCTGTGAGGGATTCTATGGAATTTGAATATGAGTGTCCAGGGTGCAGGTCCCCTTCACGCACACTGCCCTGCATGCCTAGTGGAGAAGAGGGGAAACATCAGGAATGGGCAGGACACACTGCAGCTTCTGGCTAAGGAGCTGTAAGTGTATGAAAGGTGGAATAAAACAGGCTCCACATCAGTAGTTCCCAGACACTGGTGGCTCCAGAAAATGGGGACCCTGCAATGCCTTTGACTGTCCGGGCATACTGGGAGTTGTAGTTATACAACAACTGGAGACACTCTGTTTAGAAAACACTGCCCTATGGGGACTAATAATATTGTGGGGAAAAAAATTTAATTGTTAATAAGCCCCTAATAAAAGTTGGAATTGCCCCCCCCCCCTTTTCCCTATTTTTTAATAAAATAATGTAAACAAATATAAACAAACATATGTTGTAAATGTAAAAAAGAAAACAAAAGAAAAACAAATAACAGGATTGCAAACTTTTGGTCACTTCATATACCAAAAAAAAAATATTAAAAAGTCAAGACAAAAATGGTACCAATAAAAACTACAGATCACGGTGGAAAAAATGAGCCTCATACAGCCCCATATGTGGAAAAATAAGAGATATAGGGGTCAGAAGAGGACAATTTTAATCATAGAAAGAAAAAACAAACCCCCCTCCCGACAAACCCCCTCTTGGTCCTTAACCCCTTGGGGACGAAGCCCATTTTAACCTTAAGGACCAGTGCGCCCGCAGAGCACTTTACATCAACATGTGGGGTATTTCCGTACTCAGGACAAATTGTGTTACAAATTTTGGAGGTCTTTTTTTCCTTTTACCTCTTGTGAAAATGAAAAGTATGGGGCAACACCAGAATGATAGTGTAAAAATGTAAATTTTTTTACACTTACATGCTGGTGCCAACTTTACCTTTTCATAAGGGGTAAAATGAGAAAAAGCCTCCCAAAATTTGTAGCGCAAATTCTCCTGAGTACGGAAATACCCCATATGTGGCCCTAAACTGTTGCCTTGAAATACGACAGCCTAAAGCCTAAAGTGAGATGCCTAAATTAGGGATTTGCAATGCATAGGGACAGACCCAGATGCAAGCAGGGCGCTTGCCTCCTCCACTAAAAATACTGTACGGCAGTGTTCCCCAAACAGGGTGCCTCCAGCTGTTGCAAACGTCGCAGCATGCCTGGACAGTCAATGGCTGTCCAGCAATACTGGGAGTTATTTTGTAATAGCTGGAAGCTCCGTTTTGGAAACAGTGCCATACATGACATTTTTAACATATAATGTATATGTAGTGTTTTTTTATTTTTTTACCCTTTATTCAGTGTAGGTGTAGTGTAGGGTTTTTAGGGTACATTCATACGGGTGGGGATTTACAGCCAGTTTCCGCTGGGAGTTTGAGCCGCAGCTCAAACTTAAACTGGGATACTCGCTGTGAACCCCTGGCTGTGTGAATGGGGGGGGGGGGGGGGGGGGAAACCTGCAGCTGTTGCAAAACTACAACTCCCAGTATGAACTGACAGATTGTGCATGCTGGGAGTTATAGTTATGCAACAGCTGGATACACATTGATTTGGAAACACTGAGTTAGGTAACAGGCTACTGCAGTGTATCCGCACCACTGTTCCTCCAGCGGTTGCAAGACTTCAACTCCCAGCATGCATGGTCTGTCCGTGCATGCTGGGAGTTGTAGTTTTGCAACAGCTGGAGGCACACTGGTTGGAAAACACTGAGTTAGGAAACAGACACTGTTTCCCAACCAGTGATCCTCCAGTTGTTGCAAAACTACAACTCCCAGCATGCTTTGACAGCTGGGGGGTGATGCTGGGAGTTGTAGTTTTGCAACAACTGGAGGAGAACAGTTTGAAGACCCCACTAGGCGATGTCCTGGGATGGCTGCTGACAAATATCAGCAGTCATCCCGTTCCGATCACTGCCCGGCGAGCGGAGGGGACCAGAATTCCCATGGGCGTGCAGGTATGCTCTTGGTTCTTAAGTACCACGGAGCAAGGGCGTACCTGTACGTCCTTCGAGGGAATTCATATACTCCCAGTGTTCCCTCCCGTGTGACTGCGCTGCACAATAGAGCAACGCAACAACACCAGAGAGTGTGGAGACTACACTATACCAGGCCAGGAGAGTGTGCAGACTTTACTATACCAGGCCAGGAAAGTGTGCAGACTTTATAATACCAGGCCAGGCACATGAAATGCGGAAGAGGAATTAAGCTCATTTCTCCCCATTTCATATCCAATCCCCTTCATTTTATGTTGTCAATGAACATGAAATTGGGGGAGTTGGCTTTATGAAATAGAGGGATTGGACATTAAATAAGGGGGGACTTCACCATTTGTTTATTATATTGCAGTCTCATATCGAAATTGCAATATTTACCTCCATAATCGCAATTGCACATTTTTCCCATATCGTGCAACCCTAATCAAAAGTAAAAAAAATTGTGAGTAATGAGAAACCTTGTGTCTTTCAAGATGAAGTCTATAAGATCCTGAGTGTAGGAGCTGTATTTTCACAAATGGAATTTCAAAGCATGCAGAGCAACTCTCCAAGGTATACTTGTTTATAAGGATGTGACATCACACGTAAGCCAATGCCAATCTGGTTGCCAAACTAAATCTTAAAGATTGCTCAGGACATCCTTGGAATCCTGCAAGGAACCTGGGACTCTCTGGACTAGTGGCTGGAGCAACTGATCAAGCCACAATGACTGTCTCTCGAGCAAAGATAATGTACAGTAGACAGTCGGTCTCATGGTAAGCGAGTCAAGCCCTTTATGGTCTTAAGCGAAGTGTATATATTAAAGGGATTTTGAGATATTCAACACACAGCGCAATGATGCGAACGTGGCCGGACGAAGCATGCTCTGTGCGAAACCGCCGGCAGTCGCTTCAAGTCTGAGCTCCCCTGTCATCTGAGGTCCCCGCGGGAAGAGTCCGTCTAGGAGTTTACCTTCGGAAGCTGTAGCGGTGAGTGCAGGAAGCTCAGCGGCATTGCTGTACTCTTCCCCACTTTTAATTTACAAATCTGTTTAACTTTCTTGCACCTCTTGAATTTAAAGAAAATGTTTTCCAGTGGAGTACCCCTTTAAGGATTCAGACAATTTTCCTGTTTGCATTTTTGTTTTTCCTCCCTGTCTTCTTCCTTGTAAGAGACTTAGCCCACAGAACCACATGAGGGCTTGTTTTTTTTGCAGGGCCAATATTATGATTCGGCAAGCTGGAGGTGGATCCTCTGTGTCAGAGAGGGATTGGCGTGGACCGTACCGGTGGACCGGTTCTAAGTTGCTACTGGTATTCACCAGAGCCCGCCGCAAAGCGGGATGGTCTTGCTGCGGCGGTAGCAACCAGGTCGTATCCACCGGTAACGGCTCAACCTCTCTGACTGCTGAGACAGGCGCGGTACAAAAGGACAAGGCAAGAGCAAGGTCGGACGTAGCAGAAGGTCAGGGCAGGCAGCAAGGGTCGTAGTCAGGGGCAACAGCAGAAGATCTGGAACACAGGCTTTGGACAACACTAAACGCTTTCTCTGGCACAAGGCAACAAGATCCGTCAAGGAAGTGAAGGGGAAGTGAGGTTAAATAGACAGGGAGCAGGTGGAGGCTAATTAGACTGATTGGGCCAGGCACCAATCATTGGTGCACTGGCCCTTTAAATCTTAGAGAGCTGGCGCGCGCGCCCTAGAGAGCGGAGCCACGCGCGCCAGAACGTGACAGCCGGGGACCGGGACGGGTAAGTGGCTTGGGATGTGAATCGCATCCCCATCGTGAATGTCAGTGCAGCGCTCCTGGTCAGCGGGTTTGACCGGGGCGCTGCAGAGAGGAGAACGCCGCGAGCGCTCCGGGGAGGAGCAGGGACCCGGAGCGCTCGGCGTAACAGTACCCCCCCCCCCCTTAGGTCTCCCCCTCTTTTTGTCTCCTTGTCCCTTAAAATGAGACGAGAACATAGGGGACGCCTCTTGAGTTTCCAACCGGAACAAAAAGAAGTCCTGGGTAGCTACATCAGCGGCAGGTAAACCAGAAGAAGGGGGAATGGGGAGGGGGGGCAGAGGGTGAAGCTTGTCATGGGGCAGAGTGTCACCAGGAATAGGGCTATGAGGAGCAGATGTGAGGCATCGTTTGTGACAAGCAGGACCCCAATTCTTGATCTCCCCGGTGGTCCAGTCAAGGGTGGGAGAATGACGCTGGAGCCATGGCAGACCGAGGAGGACTTCAGAGGTGCAGTTGGGCAAAACAAAAATTTTTTTCGTGATGCAGTCCAATGCTCATAAGCAGGGGTTCTGTGCGGTAACGCACAGTGCAGTCCAATTTTGCTCCGTTGATGAAAGAAATGTAGAGCGGCTTGACGAGACGGGTCACTGGGATGCAGAACCTATTAACCAAAGAGGCCAGAATAAAATTTCCAGCAGAACCAGAGTCCAAGAAGGCCACAGCTGAGGAGGAGGAGTTGGCAGAAGGAGCAATCTGCAAGGGCACAGTGAGACGTGGAGAAGCAGAATTCACACCAAGGGACGCCAATCCCATTTGAACAGGGTGCGTGCGTTTCCCAGACGTGGAGGACGAATAGGGCAATCCACCAAGAAATGTTCGGTACTAGCGCAGTACAGACATAAATTTTTATCTCTGCGGCGAGTCCTCTCTTCATGGGTCAGACGAGACCGATCCACTTGCATAGCCTCCTCGGCGGGAGGCACAGGGGTAGATTGCAAAGGATACTGGGAGAGAGGTGCCCAGAGATCAAGGTCCTTTTCCTGGCGGAGCTCCTGGTGTCTTTCAGAAAAACGCTTGTCAATGCGAGGGGCCAAAAGGATAAGTTCTGACAGGTTAGCTGGAATTTCTCGTGCGGCCAGTACATCTTTGATGTTGCTGGATAGGCCTTTTTTAAAGGTCTCACAGAGGGCCTCGTTGTTCCAAGATAATTCAGAGGCGAGGGTACGAAATTGGATGGCGTATTCGCCTACAGAAGAATTTCCCTGGACCAGGTTCAGCAAGGCAGTTTCGGCAGGAGAAGCTCGGGCTGGTTCCTCGAAGACACTACGGACTTCAGCGAAGAAGGACTGGACTGAGGCTGTGGCAGGATCATTGCGGTCCCAGACCGGTGTGGCCCAAGACAAGGCCTTTCCAGACAGAATACTAACTACGAAAGCCACCTTAGACCGTTCTGTAGGAAATTGGTCCGACAACATCTCCATATGTAGGGAACATTGAGACAGGAAACCACGGCAGAGTCTAGAGTCCCCATCAAATTTGTCCGGCAGGGACAAGCAGAGGCTAGGAGCGGCCACTCGCTGCGGAGGACATGGTTGCTGCTGTAGCAGTGGCAGAAGTTTCTGTAACATGGCGGTCAACTGCGACAGCTGCTGTCCTTGTTGGGCAATTTGCTGAGATTGCTGGGCGACCACCGTGGGTAGGTCAGCGAGACTTGGCAGCGGCACCTCAGCGGGATCCATTGCCGGATCTACTATTATGATTCGGCAAGCTGGAGGTGGATCCTCTGTGTCAGAGAGGGATTGGCGTGGACCGTACCGGTGGACCGGTTCTAAGTTGCTACTGGTATTCACCAGAGCCCGCCTCAAAGCGGGATGGTCTTGCTGCGGCGGTAGCAACCAGGTCGTATCCACCGGTAACGGCTCAACCTCTCTGACTGCTGAGACAGGCGCGGTACAAAAGGACAAGGCAAGAGCAAGGTCGGACGTAGCAGAAGGTCAGGGCAGGCAGCAAGGGTCGTAGTCAGGGGCAACAGCAGAAGATCTGGAACACAGGCTTTGGACAACACTAAACGCTTTCTCTGGCACAAGGCAACAAGATCCGTCAAGGAAGTGAAGGGGAAGTGAGGTTAAATAGACAGGGAGCAGGTGGAGGCTAATTAGACTGATTGGGCCAGGCACCCATCATTGGTGCACTGGCCCTTTAAATCTTAGATTTTAAACCCTAGAGAGCGGAGCCGCGTGCACCAGAACGTGACAGCCGGGGACCGGGACGGGTAAGTGGCTTGGGATGCGATTCACGAGCGGGCGCGTCCCGCTATGCGAATCGCATCCCCATCGTGAATGTCAGTGCAGCGCTCCCGGTCAGCGGGTCTGACCGGGGCGCTGCAGAGAGGAGAACGCCGCAAGCGCTCCGGGGAGGAGCAGGGACCCGGAGCGCTCGGCGTAACAACCAATTGGTCTTTGTAGTTACACCTTTCATTTTACTATAAAATGTACGGTGTACCAATAAAAGTATTATTAGTGGGGGGGAACATTAAAAAGAAAACCTTTTCGGGGGGCTTCATTTTAACAGTGCACTTTGTGGTAAAACTGATATGTTATCTCAACTAGATTAAAACGATCCCCCATGTTTACAAACATTACTATTATTGTACTATTACTGATCAGTACTATGTTATTACATTTCTGGTCACATCATGTGTCAGAAAAAATTAATAGAAATTATACAAAAAAAGAAATAAACAGTACTAATAAAAATCACGTCCCTGCCCATAGTGGATTATTACTTGCAATCTTTTGACTGCAAACGCTGAACAGTAATGTGCCATAGCAGAGCATTGATCACTGTTTTTGGCACTCCATTAGTACAGGCTGCCTGCACTGATGGAGTGCCAATCAAACAGGATAGAGGCGGGTAGGGGCCATCCACCTGTCCTCTCAGCTGATCAGAACCCCACGATTTTGTCACAGTGATTTTGATCTGCTTCACTGAGCTTGCCCTTTAAACTCCACAATCAACTTTGCTTGTGGCGTCTAAAGGGTTAAAGCTGGACATCAGCCTGATTGCAATGTCCAACATTAGATGTGAGTCCTGGCTACTAATAGCAACTGGAACCGACGGGTATGAGCGGGAGAGGACATTAAGGGTTTATTCACACAAACAGTATTCTGTGTAGATTTGATGCGCAGATTTTCAAGCTGTGTTCAGTCAGTTTACATTGACATCTGCAGCAGAAAATCCTGCACATGAAATCTGCGCAGAATACTGTACGTGTGAATAGACCATAAGGGTACGTTTACACATGCAGTGTTCTGTGCAGATTTGATGCACAGCATTTTCTGCTGCAGATCTCAATGTAAACTGAATGACTGAACACAGCTTCTAATCTGCAGTTACAAATCCTGCGCATCAAATATGCGCAGGATCCTGTATGTGTGAACGTATCCTTAAACTGCATAAGGAATAGCCAAGCTCTGTTGCAAAGGTGAGCCGTGGAAGGCCCCTTATGTCACAGGTCATAATAATGGTAAGGCTGAGAACAGTAACAAAACCTGCATCAGCAAGGTCTCTCCCAGGCAAAGATTTCAAAGGAGATTGGGGTTTCAGGAGGTGCTGTTCAAGTGTATTTGAAGAATCACAAAGAAATGGGGAGAATCGTTGACACAGTGGTTGACCAAGGAGACTTAGTGCAGCAGATTAAAGACATATTATGCTTCCTTCCAACATTGGAAGGTGTCTAGCACAGTGTTTCTCAAGCACGGTCCTCAAGTCCCCCCAACAGGTCATTTTTTAAGGATTTCCTTAGTCTTTCACAGGTGATATAACTGTGGTGATGCTGGATTCACTGACCATAATTATATCATCTGTGAAAGACTAAGGAAATCCAGAAAAACATGACCTGTTGGGGGTACTTGAGGACCGTGCTTGAGAAACACTGTGCAATCAGTGTCATCAGCATTGAACTGGCAGAGCTACCGTATTTTTCGCCTTATAAGACGCACTTTTTCTTCCCCAAAACTGGGGGGGAAAAGTTGGTGCGTCTTATATGGCAAATACACTTTAAAACCGGCCGTCCCTGCGGCCATCAACGGCCGGGACCCGCGGCTAATACAGGACATCACCGATCACGGTGATGCCCTGTATTAACCCTTCAGACATGGCGATCAAAGCTGACCGCCGCATCTGAAGCGAAAGCGACACTAACCCGGCTGCTCAGTCGGGCTGTTCGGGACCGCCGTGGTGAAATCGCGGCATCCCGAACAGCTTACAGGACACCGGGAGGGACCTTACCTGCCTCCTCTGTGTCTGCTCCGGGCCGGGATCCCCTGCATGGCCGGCGCTCTCCTTCGTTGTCATCACATCGTTGCGCACGCCGTCTTGTCATCCAATAGGCGGCGACGGAGTGTGAGGATACCGGGCAGCAGAGACATTCCGGAGCGACGGGGACACCCCGGGGATACGACGACAGCGATGGAGGGCGACATCCAGGGCAGTGGTAACGAGTGGTGACGGGTCCGGAGCGGCGGGGACAAGTGAGTACTACCTCCTATACCAGTGGTCTTCAACCTGCGGACCTCCAGATGTTGCAAAACTACAACTTCCAGCATGCCCGGACAGCCAATGGCTGTCCGGGCATGCTGGGAGTTGTAGTTTTGCAACATCTGAAGGTCCGCAGGTTGAAGATCACTGTCCTATACTTTACATTGTATTTGGTTCAGAATCTTTATTTTCTAGATTTTTATGCTTTAAAATTGGGAGCGTTTTATATGCCGGAGCGTCTTATATGACGAAAAATACGGTAGTTATATCCATCTATTGTCTGCAGAAATCTGGGCAGATGTGGTTTTTATGGAATTGTGTTCAATAAACCACACCATTGCCACAGAAATAAGGCCAAACAACTCAAGTCCTGAAGACATCCTTCACCTCTCTAGCAGTTGGTAGAGACTTACCAGTCGACTTGCTGTCCCTGGTGTAAGCAAGTCTGGAAGATGTCTGGAGTAGCTCCTTGGTTGCAATATAGTTTAGGCGTGCATTTCTAAAATTCTCAATTTTTTCTCTTTTTACTCTGCTATTATGGGGTATTGACTGCAGAATGAGAGGGGGGGGGGGGGGTTTAAGGTTTTTTTTATTTTTGCACAAGGCTGCAACATAAAAAAATGTAAAGCCTCTAAAAACTTTCCAAATGCATTATATGTGTTGTAGATCACCTAATTTTGGATGAATGGCACTAATTTCTGCAACAAATCTGCCACATGAGAATATACCGTACTCCAATAATGGATTTCCTTATATTTCTTTACTGCAGTAATATATTCCACATTTATAGATCTCTCAGAGCGCATTTATCTCAGTGCTATATATAAAAAATTGTTTGGCTGCAGCACTGAAAGCATTTCACTACTCCAAAGCCACTCTCCGCTAGATAGATTGCAATCATTTTGTCCCATCTGACAGATATGAAATGACACGTAATATCTGTTATCAGAAGGGAAGGAGATACAACAGCTAAGGCATCTAGTGAATCATAAGCAACATGATGTTGTTTCTCAGTAGAGATGTTTATAAATAAATCCACTTATAACTGTGTTGTGATGTTTTAAGCAGTTTTGCTTCTTCCACAAATATACTGAAGAATGTATTGGGCCGTAATTGGCTCTCCCCTGCGGTACAAATTAGGATTAACATCTGATTACAGATCCTGCACATTCATTCCTGTGGTGATCCTCCATTACTGAACCTCTGTGCTGACCATTAGCACAGCATGTGATTGAAAGCTGCATTTGTAGAATAATTAGAATTTATATTGTCTGTGCTGCACTTCACATAAACTACCACTAGATGTCACAGTTTATCTAACAAAAGACAAGTCCCCCCAAAAGTCCTCATTAGGTTTCAAAAAATTGTTCTAGACTTTTAGATTTTTTTAAATGTTAACAAATAATTGCATTAAGCTGACTTTTGTAATTTGTTATTTTTTATTAGGTCCTAAAATATGTTCTCTAAAGGTAGATGTGTTCATTTTGGTGGCCAATTTAATTTTAGTTTTAGCCAGTCTTTTCACAAAATCCATTTTTAGTTCTAGGCCTATTTTAGTCATCTGCTTAATTTTAGTTCTTGACATATTTTAGTGGAGTAGAGTGCACTGGATGACTAGGGTGCCGCTCTGGAGAAAAAAAAAAAAAAAAGCTTTCCACCGGAGTACCTCTTTAAAGGGGTACTCTGCCCCTAAACATCTCATCTGATCTGTGATGTCTGATCGCGGGGGTCTGGCCACTGGGACCCCCGCGATCAGACATCACAGATCAGATGAGATGTTTATGGGCAGAGTACCCCTTTAAAGAGGTACTCCGGTGGAAAGCTTTTTTTTTTTTTTTTAAATCAACTGGTGCCAGCAAGTTAAACATATTTGTAAATTACTTCTATTAAAAAAATCTTAATCCTTCCAGAACTTATTAGCTGCTGAATACTGCAGAGGAAATTCTTTTCTTTTTTGGAACACAGTGCTCTCTGCTGATATCATGACCACAGTGCTCTCTGCTGACACCTCTCTCCATTGTAGGAACTGTCCAGAGCAGCATATGTTTTCTATGGGGATTTTCTCCTACTCTGGGCAGTTCTTAAAATGGACAGAGGTGTCAGCAGAGAGCACTGTGGTCATGATGTCAGCAGAGAGTTCTGTGTTCCAAAAAGAAAATAATTTCCTCTGTAGTACTCAGCAGCTAATAAGTACTGGAAGGATTGAGATATTTTAATAGAAGTAATTTATAAATCTGTACAAAAAGACAAAACGTAGGTGCACTCACCACTCAGCGGAGACTGTAGCATGTAGGGGTCCGGTTCACCGGGAGCTGGATCTCAGCGATGGATCAGGAGGTATGGCGCTCAGAGGCTACGCCGGCAGCTTCACACGTGAGTGCGTGCTTCGTCCGGCCTCTAAGTTACGTCATTGCGCCCGGATACTTATTGACGGCTGAATAGCGTCAAATTGCC
This sequence comes from Hyla sarda, assembly GCF_029499605.1. NCBI lineage: Eukaryota > Metazoa > Chordata > Amphibia > Anura > Hylidae > Hyla > Hyla sarda. The sequence continues at coordinate 126,274,825 of NC_079189.1, read as the reverse complement.
ATAGCAACGTATAAACAATAAGGCAGGGAATACGGGGAGTGTGAAAGGTCAAAAGCACCCACACCGCATGCAAATAGAAGAGTGAATGGAAAACCAAGTGCATCAACCTAGAAGATAAACAGTAAAAGAAAGAATGGGTAATTACAGTATAGAAACCAATTAATATTATGTGCTATTAACTGAAGGATAGCTATGAGAAAAATATTAAAGTGCACCTAATAAAAACTGAAACTTGGAAAAGTGCTGCAAAAAAAGAGAAAAGAAGACTCAGAAAATCTATCCAATAAGGAGATTGATATAGAACTAAGCTAGAAAGGGAGACATATCAACACGGTCATTGAAACCCGCAGGGCCCTGAGCACAAGTCTTCAGGATCATGCGGACCTCCTGTTGTAGCAAGATATTGTGTAAATCGCCTCCAGTGTCTGGTGTGACAATTCTTTTGAGGCCACCAAATTTTAAAACCTTTTTGACCCTTCACACCCCCCTGTATTCCCTGCCTTATTGTTTATACGTTGCTATGGCAATTTGACGCTATTCAGCTGTCAATAAGTATCCGGGCGCGATGACGTAACTTAGAGGCCGGACGAAGCACGCACTCATGTGCAAAACTGCCGCCGTAGCCTCTCAGCGCCATACCTCCTGCGCCGTTGCTGAGATCCAGCTCCCGGTGAACCGGACCTCTACATGCTACAGTCTCCGCTGAGCAGTGAGTACACCTACATTTTGTCTTTTTGTACCTTTTTGACACTTTTTTGATACACTTGTGTGTGCACCCCGCAGGAGACACGAAGACAGGTTTGGTTACATTGCAGTTCAGGTAATATATGCCCTTAATGTGCTCTCCCCTTTCTTGCCTGGGTTTATATACTAATTTACAAATCTGTTTAACTTTCTGGCACCAGCTGATTAAAAAAAAAAAAAAGTTTTCCACTGGAGTACCCCTTTAAGCAAAAGTTTTGAGTAAAATTTGATGGGTTTAATTAAAGTTGAATGAAGTATGTAAATATTTATCATTAATTAGTTGTTATTATGTATGATATAAGGCACCTTAAGGTTGAACAACAGAGTCACAGGCACAGATTTCACAGAAGATGTCAGGGTAAAGAAGGATCAGACATGTTGGATTTCAACTTGCCCAAACTTAATGGAGGGCAATTTTTTTAAACCTGTGTAAAAGAGGGGTGCAGTTGCTCAAAGCAGCCAATCACATTGCTTCTTTCATTTTTTAGAGGCCTTTTTAAAAATTACCGACGCAATCTGATTCTATGGGCAACTTCACCACTCTTCCTTTACACAGGTTTTGATAAATCTCCCTCTTTATCTCTGGGAGATAAGACACCACCAAATGTGTCTGACAGCAGCTTTCTTCCTTGTCTTCATTTAGAACATATCCATTAGTATATAGGGATCAGGAGAGATAGCGTTTAACAAATAGAAATCTGAAATATATGGCCAGCTTTAGCTAGAGACAATTGTAATAAGGCTACTGGTGACAATGGTCATGGTATAGCTCAAAGTTTCATGGGTGATAAGAGAAGTTATATAAGCTGCGAGTCTCAGGGTGATTTAGACAAATGTCAACTGGTGTAAAAAGTGACACTAGCTGCGATCTGTCTATTAATGCAGGTACTACGGCCGCACTTCTTTGATCCCCTGCCCTGTATCCTCACATCTTCACATCACAGATTCATATTTCCCACTGACAGTTGTGATTGGCTGGAATACAGTGCAGGGGTACGGAGAAGTGGCCGTGTCGCCCGCTTCTATACATTTTATAGGAGGATCGCAACAGGTGTCAGAAATTACACCAGGTACTGCTACTCCCATCATGGAACAGTCTGTTCCATGGTGGGAGTAGTAGTACTACCAAATAAATGGAAAAAAAGGGAAAAATGTTAAAAACACACACACACTTTATTAAATACATTATTAAAATACATTATTAACTACTTAACGACGAATATCAGGTCGGTCCCGGTGGCCATCAACGGCCGGACCCACGGCTAATGCAGGACATCACCGATATTAAAACTCTTTCCTCAGCAGGGAACTCAGAAATGTTCCCAGAGAGTTAATAGCGGCCGGCTATTAACCCTTTAGATCGCTGCTGCTGGGAGCGATCCACTGCTGAGGTAGCCTGAGGGCTTACCTCTCCTGCTGCGGCGGCGCCGGTGCTCAGGGCCAGGCTTTATCAATCGAGAGCAGAGCACACAGATCAATGGGATTGTATGTAATCCCATTGATCTGTATGAGGAATCAAATGATTCCTCCTAAAAGTCCCCTAAGGGCCCTCATACCACCCCGTACGCGGAAAAAAAAAATTATAGGGGTCAGAAGAGGACAATTTTAAATGTATTAATTTTCGTGCATGTAGTTATGATTTTTTTCCAAAAGTACGACAAAGTCAAACCTACATAAGTAGGGTATCATTTTAATCGTATGGACCTACAGAATAAAGATAGTGTCATTTTTACAGAAAAATTTACTGCGTAGAAACGGAAGCCCCCAAAATTTACAAAATGGTGTTTTTTCTTCAATTTTGTCGCACAATGATTTTGTTTCCGTTTCGCCATAGATTTTTGGGTAAAATGACTGGTGTCATTACAAAGTAGAATTGGTGGCACAAAAAATAAGCCCTCATATAGATTTTTAGGTGCAAAATTGAAAGGGTTATGATTTTTAAAAGGGAAGTAGGAAAAAACAAAAGTGCAAAAACAGAAAAAGGCTTGGTCATTGTGTTACATCTGACAAAAAGTGACCTTTTAGTTATGACATCAAAATCATCATGTTACATTTTGATTGGTTAGTTGAGCTTTATCTCTGTATATATTAGCATATTTAGTATTTTATTTCTTTCTTGGCCAAAGTTTATTTATGCAGCCCTCTCACTCTCATACTGGAAAATTCCAGATCCTTGTCCTTTTATACAATCTGTATCTTCCTCTAATGTTTTGTCTTCTAACGTCTCATCTTGGTGTCAGGAACATGGTGTATAGTTTAAGAGTAGGTAACAAATATTTTTTTCAGCATTAGAATTGGCATATAAATATATAAGTATTAATATATATATATATATATATATATATATATATATATATATATATCGTCAGTCAGAATCATTTTAACCAACTTGTCAGTGAAATGTGTCCAGGGAGCTGGTGCCACATACTGACCTGAGTGAGGCTGCTTCCCCCCCCCCCCAACAACCAATAGTATGGGGCGGGTGTGCATGTCTCAGCCAATCAATGCTGACTCAGCATTTATCATCAGCTGCTTGGACACATTTCTCTACAAGGAACAGTTTATGTTTTTAGTTCCCTCCCGCTCACATAAATTGATCCCTGTTTAAAAATGTATAAAAATTTTGTTATAAAAATATTAATTTCGTTAAATACAATTTTTTCCATCACTACTGTATCTTTTTTATAATTTTTTTTAAATGGTACCCTATGAAATTTTATTAAAAAAAGGTATCTCAATTCCTATTTTGGATCACTAAAGTCCAAAAAAGAATAAAAACCGCCTGCAAAAAACGCAAAAGTTAAAACCCACCTGACGTTTTTCTTGGCGTTTTTTCACTCCCATAGACTCCTATGGGAGAAAAACTCCACGATTTCAGTGAAAAAAATGTCTCAACATGCTGCGATTTTGAAAAACTGCCAAGGAGCAGCAAAACGTCAAAAAGAAGTGAAAAAACGCCAAAAGGATTACAAAAAATGCCAAACTGAAAAACGGCAAGTGGAAAAGGCAGTTTGCGTTTTTCCATTGACTTGCAGCTAACATCTGCCACTTTTTTTGTGCTTTTGCTAAATAAAAAAAAACAAGTGGAAACTTAGCCTTAGGAAAGAGAAGGAGCTTTTAATACTTTGTCTGCATGCCAAAAGAAGCCCACTATGGTGCGGTGGTGTGGATGGCATTAAGAGAAAATTAATGAAGTTGTCCAGGAACAGATCTTTTTTTCATTTTTGGCTGTGGACATGTTAAATATTAAAAAAGAAACTATACTTACCTACTGTACTCCTTTGCAGATGCTGTTCTGATGTCTCCAGTTCCCTATTCCTCTCTGCTGCCTACTGTTGACACGTTGTCCCTGCAGGAACTCAGCCAGTCTCTGGCCGCAGTGGTGTACTGCCTCAGTTAGTAATGAGCGGAGTTGGCAGTTCTTGTTTGATGCATCACAGGAAGAAAGAAGCAGAGGCAACCTGGAGAACTCAGTACAACAGTTGCAGGGGATCAGAATAGGTGGGTATAGCTTCTTTATTATGTTTAACATGCCCAGGGCCAAATCTAAGAAAAATTCTGTCCCTGGATAACTCCTTTAACACCTGTTTGGTCTGCAAATACTCTGAGCATGTTTCATTATTCCTTTCTAGGTTTAGTGCACTAAGGGGTTTTCTTACTTAGAATGAGGAGACTCCTTCACTGATTTCCCTGTATAGCAGAACTCCCAGCAAGCTACTGTGCAGGCAGCTAAAGCATAGATCACTTCACTTGGATTGAGCTGTGTTAATGCTGTATGCACAGAAAATAGCTGTTAGCACTGCTGTGCAGAAGAAATGCAACTTTGTCCCTTAATTCTTGAGTATCTGCAGAGTCCCAGAGAATGGTCCCCAAATGATTAAAACAATAAAGAAACATTCTGGGTTATTTTTTACGTAGGTAGTGCAGCATACATTTTTATTATTTAATAATTTAGAGGTTCTTGTGTATGCCTTGAGCTTACCTGATTTTCTGATGTGGCAGGCAAGAGTTTGGCTCCATACTGGATGCAGTTCCACTGAAATTATTCTCTAATGTTTTTTACATTTCCTATGAATCTTCCGACTTTACACAGAGAGATGGGATGGAGTCTCATCACTGCACTTGGTCATCTAAGTAGGCTGCTGGTGCTGGTGCTGCAGTTCAGCCAAGGGAACTTATTAGACTCAGAAGTGGGTTATACCTGATTTACTTTTAGAGCTGGGTTTAGTTAAATTCCCTTCCCGACTTGCTGTTTTACACTCTATTAACTATTCTGGCACACATTGTGATGCACACTTAATTTTGCCGCAATGCGACAGAAAAACCCAACTAAGTACATATCCTGTCCCTTGTCAGTGTGAAGAACTGTAACAGCAATGACTGAATGCAGCGAAAGACAGAAAACCCTGAAAAAGAGTAAGGAGGAAATCTCTGAAACAGTTCACAGTTTCCTAAAAACACATTTTCCCAGGAGGATGATGCCTTCTTTAATCACACAAATACTTTTTCTGTGCAAAATGTGCTAAAAGCTGATTTTATAATGTATTAAATTATATCATCAGAGTATGCATTCTTTTTACTTTTTCTAGTACTCCTTACAAAAGATGAAACATGATTCTAAAACAGTGTAACACGAAGCAAATTCAAAATCCAACGCTGATAACTGTATTACAGTGGGGATCAAAAGTTTGGGCACCCCAGGTAAAAATGTGTATTAATGTGCATAAAGATGGAAAAATCTCCAAAAGGCATCAAATTACAGAGTAGACATTCTTATATGTCAACAAAAGTTAGATTTTATTTCTATCATTTACACTTTCAAAATAACAGAAAACAAAAAAATGGCGTCTGCAAAAGTTTGGCCACCCTTCAGCATGCACTGCCCCCTTTGCAAAGCTGAGACCTGCCAGTGTCATGGCTTGTTCTCAATCATCATCTGGGAAAGACCAGGTGATGTCAATCTCAAAGGTTTTAAATGCCCAGACTCATCTGAACTTGCCCCAACAATCAGCACCATGGGTTCTTCCAAGCAGTTGTCTAGAAATCTGAAACTTAAAATATATCACCAATAGAAAAGAAAAAATACGGAGCACTCACTCAGGTCTTGCTGCAGTAGACTTCTTTATTCGTTCATAAGAACAGATGCGGGAGACAAGGTGCGGGGAGGCAGGAGGTAGAGACGCAGAGGTACAGAGCGACGGGCCGTTATCACGCCGAGGCGCTTCGTCAGGCTCAGGTGAAGTGCCGTGCCGGAAAGGGAGTGTTATAACACAGGTAAGTTACCATGGTTACACAGGTAAACTATTCACAATTAACAAGTGGTTAGACATATAGTTAAAAACAACATCCTTGGAATGGAATCTTTAACAAGTGAAGGTATCACATCATAGCACTGTATTCTGACTTCTCTTTAAGGCCTATTGGGCCGGTAGTATTGGTACGGGTTATCCACCTAGCTTCATTCCGTAACAATACTTGGTGTTCGTTCAGACTTCGTTCTGAGTGTTCGATTCGTTCGATCACTGAAAACGAAAACTGTCTGGGATCACTATTGTGCACGGATTGCATGTGCGCTATCCATCTGCTAGCTCCCACTCCAGTACGGAGGGTTATGAATATGCTCCATTACTCTATGAAAGAGAGGTCTAATTGTTTTGCCGATGTAAAAACGGGCACAACTGCAGGTTAAACAATACACCACATAAGGGGTTCGACAAGTGGCAAACTGTCGAATGTGTATTGTATAGCCCCCTAAATTTAACACTTTACTTTTACTGTTGAGTTTACAAAAATTTTAAGTTCCACAGGTGAAATTGCCTAGCGGACGGGTGTCCATGAGCCAGTTGTTTTTAGAGTTGTTTTTATTTTTCTGTTTTTTAATGTAGTCATGTATCGTCCTATTTTTGCGGTGACGATTGGACGTAAACTTGTGATCCCCTCCAAATCTCTATCTTGCTGTAAGATATACCAATTGTTATTAATAGCTTGTTTTATGGCTTCTGTAAATCTGTGTGAAGTATTCGATTTTTGTTTGTTCTTTTTTAACAGTGTTGAGCGGGGGATAGATGATCCTTTTTTCTGGCTTCCTTATGTACTTTTTGGGGATACCCTCGCTGCCATAAGCGTGTCTCTAGTTCTTTGGCTTGTTCATTAAATTTATCTTCTGTATTGTTTATCCTTTTTAGGCGGATTAGCTGACTAACAGGTATACTATTCTTGGTGTGTGTGTGGTATGGGACGAGGCATAATGGAGAATGGAATTCCTAGAAGTGGGTTTACGATACCCTGAGGTCACCTGGGTGTCCTCGACGATGTCAATTTTAACATCGAGGAATTCAAAATTTTGATTGCCAAACACCGATGTAAACGTCATGTTCATTGTGTTTACATTATTGAGGTAGGTCACAAACGCAGTGAATCCCACACCATGAAGATATCATCTACAAATCTAAGGTAGACTTTAATGTGGGGGGCATATGGGTTAGAGGTGGTGTAGACAAAGTTGCGCTCAAAAATGGCCAAATATACATTAGCAAAGGCACAAGATATGGCCGTACCCATTGCTGTACCATGAGCTTGTTTAAAGCACTGTTTATTGTATTGAAAACAATTGTGATGTAAAATAAATTATACTGAATCTGTGATGAACTGTATGAATTGTTGGGATTTATTGGATCTGAGTAAGAATTCGTGGAGAGCCTGGACCCCCAGCATCATGTGGGATGCTGGTGTACAGGCTCTCCACATCCCATCCCACACACACCAAGAATAATATACCTGTTAGTCAGCTGATCCGCCTAAAAAGGATAAACAATACAGAAGATAAATTTAATGAACAAGCCAAAGAACTAGAGACGCGCTTATGGCAGCGAGGGTATCCCCAAAAAGTACTTAAGGAAGCCAGAGAAAAAGTATCAGCTATCCCCCGCTTAACACTGTTAAAAAAGAACAAACAAAAATCGAATACTTCACACAGATTTACATTTGTATTTAAGAATACCCCCATGAATGAAGCCATAAAACAAGCTATTAATAATAATTGGTATATCTTACAGCAAGATAGAGATTTGGAGGGGATCACAAGTTTACGTCCAATCGTCACTTACCGCAGAAATAGGACGATACATGACTACATTAAAAAACAGAAAAATAAAAACAACTCTAAAAACAACTGGCTCATGGACACCCGTACGCTAGGCAATTTTACCTGTGGAACTTGCAATTTTTGTAAACTCAACAGTAAAAGTAAAGTGTTAAATTTAGGGGGCTATACAATACACATACGACAGTTTGCATAGCGCACATACAATCCGTGCAAAATGGTGATCCCAGCCAGTTTTTGTTTTCAGTGATCGAACGAATCGAACACTCAGAAGGAAGTCTGAACAAACACCAAGTATTGTTACGGAATTACACTAGATGGATAACCCGTACCAATGCTCCTGGCCCAATTGTCCTTAATGAGAAGTCATAATATAGTGCTATGATGTGATACCTTCACTTGTTAAAGATTCCATACCAAGGATGTTGTTTTTAACTATATGTCTAACCACTTGTTAATTGTGAATAGTTTACCTGTGTAACCATGGTAACTTACCTGTGTTATAACACTCCCTTTCCAGCACGTCACTTCACCTGAGCCTGACAAAGCGCCTCAGCGCAATAACGGCCCATCGCTCTGTACCCCCACGTCTCTACCTCCTGCCTCCCCGCACCTTGTCTCCCGCATCTGTTCTTATGAATGAATAAAGAAGTCTACTGCAGCAAGACCTGAGTGAGTGCTCCATATTTTTTCTTTTCTATTGGTGATATATTTTGCTACTAGCTTGCACGTAGCTAGCACCACATCCAGGTACTGCACTACTTCCAGGGAACCGTACTGGACATTCCACCTTATTGCACATTACCAGCTTAATGTCCAGGTAGTGCCCGGTGCTCCTTACTACGATATGGAACTAAAAATAGTTGACGCTCACAAAGCTGGAGAAGGCTATAAGAATATAGCAAAATGTTTTCAGATGTCAATATCCTCTGTTTGGAATGTAATTAAGAAATGGCAGTCATCAGGAACAGTGGAAGTTAAAGCAAGATCTGGAAGACCAAGAAAAATATCAGACAGAACAGCTCGCAGGATTGTGAGAAAAACAATTCAAAATCCACGCTTGACTGCACAATCCCCCCAGAAAGATCTGGCAGACACTGGAGTTGTGGTACACTATTCCACTATAAAGAGATACTTGTACAAATATGGTCTTCATGGAAGAGTCATCAGAAAAAAACCTCTTCTACGTCCTCACCACAAAAATCTGCATTTGAACTTTGCAAATGAACATATAGACCAGCCTGATGCATTTTGGAAACAAGTTCTGTGGACCGATGAGGTTAAAATTTAACTTTTTGGCCGGAATGAGCAAAGGTACGTTTGGAGAAGGAGGGGAACAGAATTTAATGAAAAGAACCTCTGTCCAACTGTTAAGCATGGGGGTGGATCAATCATGCTTTGGGGTTGTATTGCAGCCAGTGACACAGGGAATATCTCACGAGTAGAAGGAAAAATGGATTCAATACAATTTCAGCAAATTTTGGATGCTAACTTGATGCCATCTGTGAAAAAGCTGAAGTTAAAGAGAGGATGGCTTCTACAAATGGATAATGATCCTAAACACACCTCAAAATCCACGGGGGATTACATCAAGAGGCATAAACTGAAGGTATTGCCATGGCCTTCACAATCTCCTGACCTCAACATAATTGAAAATCTATGGATAGACCTTAAAAGAGCAGTGCGTGACAGACAGCCCAGAAATCTCAAAGAACTGGAAGACTTTTGTGAGGAAGAATGGGCAAAGATACCTCAAGCAAGAATTGAAAGACTCTTGGCTGTCTACAAAAAGCATTTACAAGCTGTGATACTTGCCAAAGGGGCCAGTACAAGGGTGCCCAAACTTTTGCAGATGCCATTTTTTGTTTTCTGTTATTTTAAAAGTGTAAATGATGGAAATAAAATCTAACTTTTGTTGACATATTATAAAAATGTCTAATCTGTAATTTGATGCCTTTTGGAGATTTTCCCATCTTTCCTTGGCTTCTTAATGCACATTAATACAAATTTTTACCTGGGGTGCCCAAACTTTTGAGCCCCACTGTATATTAATAATAAAATAAAGAAATATTTTAACCCCTTAACCACTCAGCGTTTTTGCACTTTCGTTTTTTTCCTCCTTACCTTTTAAAAATCATAACCCTTTCAATTTAGCACCTAAAAATCCATTTGACGGCTTATTTTTTGCACCACCAATTTTACTTTGTAATAACAGCAGTCATTTTACCCAAAAAATCCATGACAAAACAAAAAAAAATCATTGTGCCAAAAAGAAAAAATGCCATTTTGTAACTTTTTGGGGATTCCGTTTCTACACAGTGCATTTTTTTGGGTAAAAATGACACCGTACGATTAAAATGATACCCTACTTATATAGGTTTGATTTTGTAGTACTTCTGTAAAAAATCATAACAACATGCATGAAAATGAATACATTTAAAATTGTTAACTTCTTACCCTAAACACTTTTTTATTATTCCGCATACGGGGCGGTATGAGGGCTCATTTTTTGCACTGTAATCTGAAATTTTTATCTGTACCCTTTTTGTTTTCATCTGACTTTTTGATCGCTTTTTATTCATTTTTATTTTATGGTATAAAAAGTGACCAAAAATCCTGTATTCCATGGGGACTTTGCATTTTTTTGCGCATGTGCAACAATTGTGAAACAAACTCGATAAAAAACTCTTGGGAACCAGAGCCTATATGTGCAGTTTTGATAAGTTTTTCAATTCAAAGTGTGTTTTTTACCGAAATATTGCCATGAGGCAAACATGATTTGACCTATAATCACAACTGATGTATTTTTTTTTAAGATTTAAAGTCTTAAGAATGTGTTTACTTAAACCTTTACTGCATTTATTGGACATTTTTACCGCATTTTGGCAGTTTTTTCTGTGATTTTTTTTTTTTACTGGGATTTACACGATTGCGGTAAAGCATCACTATTTATGCCAAAACATAAAAAATACAGCAAAAAAATGCAATGTGTGAACACAGCCTGGGGGTGGTGTATAACTACAAAATATGGACGTTTCAGCAGCATAGCAATGAGATCAGACAATGTCTGTGCTGTCAATCAAGCCTCAATAGGTGTTACTGAAGGTGTGACTACAATCCTGGACACAATGACTATTTCTCTGTGGTTTGAACTCAAATGACTACTTGTGTGCAATTTACATACAGCACATGCTAAATATAAAAGTAATTTTCTTCACATGTATGGATGAGACTGCGGGCATACGATTTTAGTCAAAAATGTTATATTATGATGCATTATATGTTGCCACTAGTTACATAGACCAAGTCTTAGTGACAGGTTCCCTGTGATTTTCTGGTGATTCAGACTGGTGGTAATAAAATGCATAGATACACATGTGTTGGAATAAAAATAATTGTGCTGTAGGACTAGTAATGGTGGGTGTGCATGATATGGACAAAAAAACTTGAAATGCTTCTGTAAGGCTTATCTTAACAATATGCCATAGCTTTCATTGATGTAAGTATTCTTTTTGCACCATTCATAGACATTAGATTAATAGAGTATCCTGCTATCTACTATCATGCTCCCCTGCATGTAACCCGTAAGAACTTTATAATAATGAAGCCTCTGACTGAAGTTATCCGGTGAGTGCTCCACAGTTTTTTTTCTTCATATTCAATATCTGCTTACTGTTGTGTGGATAGCACCAAAGAGGTGTCAGGTACGGCTTTCATAGGACTGTGTGAAGCAAGTGTGGTTGTTTCCTTCATACTGTGCAGCTAAGGGAAGGTGCCGAGACCATTGCCTTTTTGTTGGAGATTGATAGAGTAGTTCACAGTTTTTGGTGACCTTCCGACTGGTATAGAGCAGCTGGGCCTCTTTTGCTGATGAATCTAATACAGTATCAAGAAGATAAAGGTTGCATAGTAGAATTGCTAGAAGAAACTTTATTGCATAAAAGCATAAGGTGTACAGCGGTCAAGATCAGTAGAGCAAATCTCGCAGCAACAGACTGTTTTCTGTGCCCAAGCGCACTTCGTTGGGCTGCTGGTTTTCATCCAGTAATGAAGTCGGAAGCCAGGGCTACCCAGAAGCTGGCTGTCAGGGTGGTCATTTTCAGTCCTGATGAACTTTCAGTCCCCCCCCCCCTCTCCTATTCAGCAAAAGAGCCCAATGCCCACTCTCAAAGAAACAAGCACCGGACCTGTTTCTTTGAGAGTGGACATTGGGCTCTTTTGCTGATGACCCTCTATAAGACCAATATCCTTTTTTAATAGGAGGGGGGGGGGTGATCAGGACTTAAAATGACCACCCTGACAGCCTGTAAAAGAAAAAAGTGCTTGTAGGCAGCTATACAAACTGTTACAGAACAGGATCACCTCCTTTTTTTTTCTTCAAGGTTTTCAATGATAAAGTAAGTCTAATGGAAAACATGCTTGCAAGATGTAAATGATACTTTTTCCAATAACTAAAAGAAAGCTTTGTATAAAAGCAAATAAGTGCAGCTTGTTTACTGCCATGTATCACTTACAGCAATATAACACATGCTTTTTTTTTAAATTATCCTTGTTTTAAAAGTCAGAAAATAATGTCTAATTGAAAAGCAGGATGTGGCGGCGAACAATGCACTTTTTGTGCGTTCGCTCATATTTATGGATAATTACGTTACGTTACTTGGTTCATTTAAGGAAAAAACTAACAAAAGAGACAAGACATGGGAGATGGTTTCCTGTCCGGTTCTCCATTCATTCTGTTGCTTTTCTTTGTATCTTAATTAAAGGAACAAGATGATATATCTGACAATTTCTTTAATTATGCAATTATGTTTCCCATTCTGTGTGCAGTTAATTCCCGTCCCTGAGGGCACATGTGATTAATGGGGCAGAATTAATTACATCTGGCCTAAAAGATTCCGTTTTCCTTGGTTGGACTAGCTTTAGTTACCTCATAAACACAACTTTGTAGAAAATGTTTTAAATCAAGTACTTAAATCTATAGCACTGGTCACTTTTTATACATGTCTGTGGTGAAAGAAACCATTTCAGTGCTGCCCAAAGGATAGAAGCTGATTGGTTTACAATTTGCGTACTTCAAACAGCTAAAAGAACATTTCCCCACTCAATATGTTCATACGAACATAAATCCACATTATCGTCCTGCCTGAAGTCTTTTGGTGGCCTAGATAGGTAGAAAATGCCACTGATCAAATCCATGTGCCCATAGGGAATGTCACCCAGATTTCACAGATCTTGTATAGTATGTAAATGTGAATTGTTATGTAGTGGTACTACACGACAGGGTCATTTTATATACTATTTAGGGCCTTTGGTAATCTGGCTGTAACCCCTTTACACAGCGCTGGCATTGTTGCATGTCACTCAGCATCTGCTACCAATTACCTGGGTCAGAAGTGGCTTCGCACAGGCTTGGACAACACCAGGGTTTAACACAGGGATGGATAACACAAGGATTGACAGTTCCTTTAATTTGCTTAATGAAGTTAAATTACTAATTTCTATTAGTTTTAACCCCTTAAGGACTGAGCCCTTTTTCACCTTAAAGGGGTACTCCGCCCCTAGACATCTTATCCTCTATCCAAAGGATAGGGGATAAGATGTCAGATCGCCACGGTCCCGCTGCTGGGGAGCCCAGTGCGTAATGACGGGCGATACAGGGGACGGAGCAGCGTGATGTCATGGCCTCGCCCCTCGTGACATCACGGCCCGTCCCCTTAATGCAAGTCTATGGCAGGGTGCGTGACGAGCGCCACGCCCCCTCCCATAGACTTGTATTGAAAGGGGCGGGCCGTGATGTCATGAGGGGCGGAGCCATGACGTAACTATGCTCCGGCCCCTGTATTGCCCGTCATTACGTGCAGAGCGAACTCACTCTGTGCTGCAATGATAGCACAGTGCCGCAGCGGGGATCCCGGGGCTCCCCAGCAGCGGGACCGTGGCAATCTGACATCTTATCCCCTATCCTTTGGATAGGGGATAAGATGTCTAGGGGCGGAGTACCCCTTTAAGGACTGAGCTCTTTTTTGCAATTCTGACCACTGTCACTTTATGCATTAATAACTCTGGGATGCTTTTACCAATTATTCTGATTCCGAGATTGTTTTTTCACAATATATTCTACTTTAACACAGTGGTAAATTTTTGTCGTTACTTGCATCCTTTCTTGGTGAAAAATCACCAAATTTCATGAAAAGTTTGAAAATTTTGCATTTTTCTAACTTTGAAACTCTCTGCTTGTAAGGAATATGGATATTCCAAATAAATGATATATTGATTCACATATACAATATGTCTACTTTATATTTGCATCATAAAGTTGACATGTTTTTACTTTTGGAAGACATCAGAGGGCTTCAAAGTTCAGCAATTTTCCAATTTTCACAAAATTTTCAAAATCGTAATTTTTCAGGGACCAGTTCAGTTTTGAAGTGGATTTGAGGGGGTCTTCATATTAGAAATACCCCATAAATGACCACATTATAAAAACTGCACTCCTCAAAGTATTCAAAATGACATTCAGAAAGTGTGTTAACCCTTTAGGTGTTTCACACAAATAGCAGCAAGGTAAAGGAGAAAATTCAAAATCTTCATTTTTTACACTCGCATGTTCTTGTAGACCCAGTTTTTGAATTTTACAAGGGGTAAAAGGAGAAAAATCCCCTCAAAATTTGCAACCCAATTTCTCTCGAGTAAGGAAATACCTCATATGTGTATGTCAAGTGCTCTGTGGGTGCACTAGAGGCCTCAGAAGGGAAGGGGTGACAATGGGATTTTGGAGAGTGAGTTTTTCTGAAATGGCTTTTTGAGAGCATGTCCCATTTAGGAAGCCCCTATGGTGCCAGAACAGCAAAAAAAACAACAACATGGCATACCATTTTGGAAACTACACCCCTCAAGGAATGTAACAAGAGGTCAGCTGAGCCTTAACACCTCACAGGTGTTTGACGACTTTTCGTTAAAGTTGGATGTGTAAATTAATTTTATTTTTTTCACTAAAATGCTGGTTTTCCCCCAACTTTTACGTTTTTACAAGGGGTTATAGAAGAAAATGCCCTCCAAAATTTGTAACCCCATCTCTTCTGAGTATGGAAATACCCAATGTGTGGACATCAAATGCACTGCGGGCGCACTACAATGCTCAGAAAAGAAGAAGTCACATTTGGCTTTTGGAAAGCAAATTTTGCTGAAATGGTTTTTGGGGGGCATGTCGCATTTAGGAAGCCCCTATGGTGCCAGAACAGAAAAAAAACAAAAAACATGGCATACTATTTTGGAAACTACACCCCTCAAGGAACGTAACAAGGGGTACAGTGAGCCTTAACACCCAACAGGTGCTTGACAAATTTCCGCTAAAGTTGGACGTGAAAATGAAAAATTTAATTTTTTTCACTAAAATGCTGGTTTTACCCCAAATTTTTCATTTTCACAAGGGGTAATTGGAGAAAAAGCCTCCCAAAATGTGTAACCCCATTTCTTCTGAGTGTGGAAATACCCCATATATGGATGTAAAGTGTTCTGCGGGCGAACTACAATGCTCAGAAGAGAAGGAGCGCCATTGAGCTTGAGAGTGAGTGAGAGAGAATTTGGTTGAGAGAATTTGGTTGGAATAGAAGTGGGAGGCCATGTGCGTTTACAAAGCCCCCCGTGGTGCCAGAACACATTCTCTCTCCAGAAGCCCAATGGCGCTCCTTCTCTTCTGAGCATCATAGTTCGCCCGCAGAGCAATTTACATCCACATATGGGGTATGTTCTTACTCAGAAGAAATGGGGCTACACATTTTGGGGGGCTTTTTTTCCTATTGTCCCTTGTGAAAATGAAAAATGTAGGGTAACACCAGCATTTTTGTGAAATTATTATAATTTTTTTTCATTTTCACATCCAACTTTAACGGAAATTTGTCAAACAGCTGTGGGGTGTTAAAGCTCACTATACCCCTTGTTACATTCCGTGAGGGGTGTAGTTTCCAAAATGGGGTCACATCTGGGTATTTATTGTTTTGGGTTTATGTCAGAACCGCTGTAAAATCAGCCACCCCTGTGCAAATCACCAATTTAGACCTCAAATGTGCATGGCACGCTCTCACTTCTGAGCCATGTTGTGGGCCCGCAGAGAACTTTACACCCACATATGGTGCAGTTCTGTACTCAGGAGAAATTGTGTTACAAATTTTGGGGGTCTTTTTTTCCTTTTGCCGCTTGTGAAAATGAAAAGTATGGGGCAACACCAGCATGTTAGTGTAAAAATATTTTTTTTTACACTAACATGCTGGTGTAGACCCCCAACTTTACCTTTTCATAAGGTGTAAAAGGAGAAAAAGACCCCCAAAATTTGTAACACAATTTCTCCCGAGTACAGAGATACCTCATATGTGGCCCTAAACTGTTTCCTTGAAATACGACAGGGCTCCGAAGTGAGAGAGCACCATGCACATTTGAGGACTAAATTGGGGATTTGAATCCGCCACAAAAATACCCTACGGCAGTGTTTCCCAAACAGGGTTCAAACCAATCAAATACTCCTAAGTGTCTCAGGGCCAAACAATGAAAATTACAATTTTAGGGACAAGTCCCCAAGGACTGCGCTAAACTAGAGACCATTTAACTATATTTTTAAAACTTTTATTACAACTATTTAATTATAAATTGTGCTTTTTGGTACCATAGTGAAAATTTTTTTTAAAGTCCAGCCACTTTGTGACTACAAATGGGTCAATATTACCAATATGCTTTGTGATCAGTGTCACAGTGGGAAAATCTAGTTCTTACAGACAGTGTTGCCACCACTGACTAGAAAGAACTCCCACCCAATTACAGTATTGCTCTTGTGTCACTAGGATGCCATTTTATAAAAACATTATAGCCCTTCCTGCTAACATTTCACCAGCGTACCCTGGCTTTTTCAAAGAAGTGAGGATGTTTTTATAAAACGGCATCCTAGTGACACAAGAGCAATACTGTAATTGGGTGGGAGTTCTTTCTAGTCAGTGGTGGCAACACTGTCTGTAAAAACTAGATTTTCCCACTGTGACACTGATCACAAAGCATATTGGTAATATTGACCCATTTGTAGTCACAAAGTGGATGACCGGACTTTTTAACATTTTTTCACTATGGTACCAAAAAGCACAATTTATAATTAAATAGTTGTAATAAAAGTTAAGTTTTAATAATATAGTTAAGTGGTCTCTAGTTTAGGGCAGTCCTTGGGGACTTGTCCCTAAAATTGTAATTTTCCCAAACAGGGTGTCTCCAGCTGTTGCAAAACTCCCAGCAGGCCTTGACAGACAGTGGCTGTCCGGCAATACTGTGAGTTGTTGTTTTTCAACAGCTGGAGGGGGGGGACGACTGTGTAGGGTCATGTGTATATGTAGTGTTTTACCCTTTATTATGTGTTAGTGTAGTGTAGAGTTTTTAGGGTACATTCACATGGGCAGAGGTTTACAATGTGTTTCTCGCTGGAAGTTTGAGCTGCGGCGGAAAATTTGCCGCATCTCAAACTTGCAGCAGAACTCGCTGTAAACCCACCTGCGTGAATGTACCCTGTACATTCACATCGGGGGGGGGGGCAAACCTCCAGCTGTTGCAAAACTACAACTCCCAGCATGCACTGTCTGACCATACATGCTGGGAGTTGTAGTTATGCAACAGCTGGAGGCACATTGGTTGCAAAACACAGAGTTTATTACTTAACTCAGTGTTTTGCAACCAGTGTGCCTCCAGCTGTGCAAAACTAGAACTCCCAGCACGTACAGTCTCTCAGTGCATGCTGGGAGTTGTATTTTTGCAACAGCTGGAGGCACACTGGTTGCAAAACACTGAGTTAGGTAACAAACTCGGTTACACAACCAATGTGTCTCCAGCTGTTGCAAAACTGCAACAATCAGCATGCATTGACAGTCGAAGGGCATGCTGGGAGTTGTAGTTTTGGAACACCTGGAGGTACACTGCTACAACTCCCAGCATGCCCTTTGGTAGTCTGTGCATACTGGGAGTTTTAGTTGCTGTTGCATAACTACAACTCCCAGAATGCACATACTACCAAAGGGCATGCTGGGAGTTGTAGGTGGAACTCGAGTTGTTGCAAGACTACAACTCCTAGCATGCCCTTTGGCTGTGCATGCTGCGAGTTGTTGCTAAGCAACAGCAGGAGGTGAACAGGCCTCACCTCTTGCTGTATCCTGACGCCTGCACCACCGCCGCTGTATCCTGGCGCCGGGACCGATCCTGCTGCTCCTGTCACGGCCACCGCCATCTTCGCCGTCCTGATCGCCGCCCAGCAGGTTCGTGATTGATCAGTCGTTCCAATCGATCAATCATGTGATCGTGAGGCAGCACCCATGCCACCTCACTCCTGCTGGGTAAAGGGGGCTGTCTCGGACAGCCCCATTCACCCTTTTTTTCCGGGTCACCAGAGACCCGATTGACCCAAAATAGCCGCAAATCGTTGGTTGTTGGGGTTTGCACAGGGTGCCTGCTGATAGATATCAGCAGTCACCCCGGGCCGGTCCCTGCCCAGCGAGCGGCGGGGACCGGAATTTCCCACGGGATACGCCCGACGTCCTTTAGGGGTTAAACTAGTTTATTTTCCTTCGGATTGTTTTCCCTTTTTCATGAGGATCTGCATTTTTTTTCTCCAGCAGCCAGACAAGGGTTGAGGGATAGCCAATGTCTAGGTATACATCTACCACAGTAGTGCACCTAAATTTCTGTATTATAGTATTCTAATTGTTACACATCCACACCGTTTATCTGGTGTAGGATTCTATTGTGGCACTTGTAGTCCACTGCAGGCATCCTCCATTGTATGCATTTTTATGCTGGGGATCGCCCCTAGCAACGGACTACAAGGGCAGGATCTGCTCCCCCAGTATAAATGCACAACTGCATTTGGGGTTGAGCACCTCCAGCCATTTGAGACCACGTTTTTTTTGTTGCAGCCAGACAAGGCACAAGAAGTTCCAAGACCTGGACCCACAGGGATCAAATGATTTCCCAGACATATGCACCAGTATGTGTTCATGAAATGTGAAACCTAGTCTTCATTCACACTACATACTGGAGATTCATACTCCTGGTTAACATTATATATTGGAAAACACAACGCCAGCAGAATCAGATGGAGTGAATACAACTGTGGAGGTATATGTAAAACCCTCATAATGTAAATTTAAAATTTTTACATAGCATAAATGCATATGCTGAGGGGGTAGTTTGTTTCCTTGAGGAGACCACCAAACTGGCATATGGAGTTTAACAAGCAATGCAATGCTCCATGGGCGAAAAAAAAGTATGCAAAGTAACTCTTCTCCACAAGGAAGTACAGTGCCACCTCCTGGAGGTAGGTTTCCTTCAAATCACTGTTTCACTCTTGATGGAATTTATTACATGAAGTACTATTAACCAAACTTCCATACCATTGAGATGGGGCCATGAAAGATGGTCAGTTGGCAGGGCATCTCCAGGGAGTTTCCAAAAGGTACCTGCGAGGAAACAGTAACCTGGATCACCAAAACAGAGTATGGGAACAAGGCCATTAGACTGGTGCTTTTTTTTTTGTCATCAACCCGCTGATGGTGGTGTGTGGCAACTATTTGGGCAACCACTATGCGAAGATCCAAGTTGAGACTGTCACTGGTTACATTGTTCTAATTTTTTTTTTTTTCCCAAATATATTTTGTAGCTATTCTCTCATTTAATTGTGCCCATTTAACATTCTAAACAATTCCCAGTTTACTGAATAAGAATATACTGAGCCAGTTAAAATGCTACCCCCTCCCCAGATGTGTGGGAGTTCCTGCGCCCCTGATGCAATCACAATACTTTATTACATTGTGTAAGTTGCCATGTGCTACATGTGATATAATACCTTCCTCTTATCTGCCTGCCTGGATATCAATACAGAAGTTGACATAGATGAGGCCACAGTTTCTTATTCGCATTAGTATTTCCTAAGCAGAGCCAAGAATTTATGATATTTTCATTTTCTACATTTAATTCATAATGTGTTTTCTTTTTGAGGCTTTTATATAGAGGTTATAAAAGTAATGTTGTAGTCTTATATTGGAATCAGTATTACAGCAGCCATTTACACTAGTTATGATTTTTGGGAGATTACAGGGGTAGGATATTTTTACATATGATGTAATACCTGTATTAGGTAATTACATCTGATGATCGGTGAGTTAATAAAGAATTTCTTTTATACTCTGGCGCTGTAGTTTTTGGCATCGTGATCATCAGATTTCCACCATACCAAGCAGAAGTAGCTCTACACAAATGCATTTTTCTCATTTCCTTCACAATGATTTTCTATGTAATCTGCCAAGATTGTAAACAATTATAATACATGTACCGGACGTTCCTTATTCATCTCAAGCTCTTGGAACAGATCATTTTAATTTGTAAAATGTGTCACATTATCTTAACAAATACCCTATGAATTGCAAACATGGTACTTTAAGGCCTGGTCTGAAATCGTGCTTAGAGTATTTACATATATGTTTGTCTTATAAGCATTGCCAGCTTCAATTCCCTCCAGGTGGCAGCATGAAGTCTGCCAACATCTGTACAGCACACATTCACATTATCATAATATGACTGAATATTATTCTATGATGCAGTAGGATGGAGGCAACAAATAAGTTGGTCTCTATATAACTATTCATTTTTCTATTTACTTTTTAGTTAACTTTCCCTCTACATTGTTATATAGTCTGCGGTCTTAAAGGGGTACTCTGCCCCTGTACATCCAAAGGATAGGGCTTAAGATGTCTGATCGCGGGGAGTTGGGCCACTGGGCCCCCTGTGATCTCCGGGCCGAGGTTCTATTGCCCAGCTTCATTCACCCTCTATTCTTCACCCTGGTTGAAGACTAACCAATGACTACTGCTTCCCATGCCTGTGAAAACATAATGAGGGAGGTTTATCAAAACATGTGCAAAGGGAAAGTTGCCCATAGCAACCAATCAGATTGCTTCTTTCATTTTGCAGAAAGAAAATGAAAGAAGTGAGCCGATTGGTTGCTATGGGCAATGTTTTCTCTGGACAGGTTTTGATGAATCTCCCCCATTGTGGACAGAAAGTAGTAGTAACAGAAAATAACAGAGATTAGCCATTTGGTGTGGGATATAGTTTTTTTTTTTTTTATACTCCCTTCGTTGAAAATCTAGCCCTATGCTAAATGACATAGGTTGAAAAACTTTCAGGCCAGCACATCTCAGTTGTCTTCCCACAATCCAATTATTTACATTTTTACATTTTTGTATAATACATTGTAGTCCCCACTTTAGGTTCTGTTTACACCTGTGTTTGTAACCTGCCAAACCCAACAAATCTGGCTGGCATCATTGCTTATTTTTTTTTTTTTTACTGGATATGAACATAGCCCAAACCTCCATAAATTTGTATTATTACTATTATTATTTTTATGATTTGTAGTAAGTTTATCATTATTCTGTAATATTGTATTGACCAATTAATTCACTTAGTAGGTTGTGCGTATAGGAAGTTTAGAGTTTTTGCTTCAAATTAAGCATTGTAACAAGTGCTACCTTCTTCAGTAACTGTATGTGAGGTATTACTAAACTAGCAAATTATTATCAAGTTATACAGTAAAGAGTCCTGGATAGGGAAAAAGCAAACTAAATCTCTTCACTCTTGTTATACCTACCACATATAATGTAGACTCTCCCAGCAGGAATAAACCTTACTTGTATATATGCTGTAAATCCGAGGTGGGTGAAAACACAACACATTGGGATATATAGCCCCCTCGTATCTAAGTTTAAATCGGGTCATTTGTGCATAATAAACTGACTTGTAAACTCTCGAGCCAGGAGCGGAACTACCATGTCTGTAGCAGGTGCATGTAACAGAGGCCAAGCTGTTGCATACAGTGCAGGAACAATGGAGGCCAGAGCTGTTACTTATAGAGGCATCAAAGTGACCTCTCCAGGTGCCCAAGTTATGCTACTGGCTGAAGTTTTTTTTTCGTAATTGTGGCAATACACTGCCATCGCCCACAACCCTGTTCATGTTACATGTCTATTCTATGATATTTCAATCATCGGGCAGTTTATTAATATGTATAGTAGACATAAAGAAGGTTTTTTTAGCCGTTCATTTTTTTTTATTTTTTATTTTTATCAAAAATAGGCAGATATTAATTGCTCCATATTAGGGGAAAAATCCTTCATAACTCCCATCTAACAACCTAGAATAAATTCCTGGATCAACATCCCACCTCCAGAAATCTAGTTCCCATAGCTTTTAATAATCTATTTTTCAAGAAAGGTGTCCAGGCCCTTCCTGTGCAAGTTCAATCAATCATGACAACATTATGTGGCAGAGAGTTCCATAGTATCACTGCTCTTACAGTAAAGAATCTATGAAGTTGACTAAAATGTTGAGGAAACCTTATTGCCTTTGGACATGGAGAATGGGCCCTTTTTATGGTTAAGGCCTAGCCCCTAGGCCTTATATTTCCCCTTAAATTTGATAATCTGTCTTCGTTCTGCAGTCCACCTGTTCCATTAATTCTCTTGCCCGCCCTCCTCTGCACTCACTCAAGGTCAGCCATGTCCTTCATGCCCATACAAGTGCCCAACATTGTATACAGTATTCCATGTGTGATATAACTGAAGAGACCAAGCATCCCAATGCACAGCCGGTTTTAGGTGTGGCCCTGGGCAAAAATAAAAAAATGGGGCCCTCAGGTTGCGTGACCAAAGATCACCATGTTGCCATCCCTGAATTGTGCTGCATCTCAGCTAATGTGAGTAAATGAGATTGCGCTGCAAACCCCAGGATGAATTTGTGGCTGCGGAAATTTGGGATTCGCAACGAGACCCCATTTAGTGCAAATCTGCTCAGCCCTACCCTCCTGACACCCCCCCCCCCACAAGAACGGACAGCTGTGGAGCAACAGCAACTTGTAAGGACACGCAGAGAGAAATCCAGTGCAAAACAGCATCATAAAATGTATGGTCACAGGAAGCCATACATTTTGATGCCGTTTTAAGGGTTTAATAAACCACCTGAAGAGCAAGAACTGATTTGCGCTGGATTTCTCTACGTGTGTCTACATTTACTTACATTAGCTTAGATTCAGCATGATTCAAGGAGAAAAACATGGCGATCTTTGACTGTGTTACCCATTTTTGCCACGTAGCCCTAAACTAGTCACCTTTTGTTCTTTATACAGTAATAGTCATTGCACACAGTGATCTTCTCAATGCTACCTATCAGTAATAGCACCCACATATACTATAAGACTATGTTCACATGATGTAATGTCTGCACAGAGAATCTCGATGTGGATATTCCGCAAACTGCGCAGCACTGGCATAATATGCCGGCGCTAGGACCGCACAGGAATGTGCCGTCTCATAGACAGCTGTGCATTCTGTGCAGACTCCACACAAAGAATGAACGCGTTCATTCATCATGCGGACAAAGAAAATGGATTTTCTGTGCCGGAAACATCTGGCACGGAAATGCCGACGTGTGAACATTGCCTAACAGTAATAGCGCCCACATATACTATAACATTGATCTCCTCAGTGCTGCCTATCAGTAATAATGTACAAGTATACTATAACAGTGATCTTCTCAGTGCTGCCTGTGAGTAATAGCGCCCACATATACTATAACAGTGATCTTTTCAGTGCTGCCTGTCAGTAATAGTGCCCACATTTACGATAACAGCGGTCTTCTCAGTGCTGCCTGTCAGTAATAGTGCCCACATATATGATAACAGTGATCTTCTCAGTGATGCCTGTCAGTAAAAGCGCTCACATATACTATAACAGTGATCTTCTCAGTGCTGCCTGTCAGTAATAGTGCCCACATGTACTATAACAGTGATCTTCTCAGTGCTGCCTGTCAGTAATAGTGCCCACATATACTATAACAGTGATCTTCTCAGTGCTGCCTGTCAGTAATAGTGCCCACATATACTATAACAGTGATCTTCTCAGTGCTGCCTGTCAGTAATAGTGCCCACATATACTATAACAGTGATCTTCTCAGTGCTGCCTGTCAGTAATAGTGCCCACATATACTATAACAGTGATCTTCTCAGTGCTGCCTGTCAGTAATAGTGCCCACATATACTATAACAGTGATCTTCTCAGTGCTGCCTGTCAGTAATAGTGCCCACATATACTATAACAGTGATCTTCTCAGTGCTACCTGTCAGTAATAGTGCCCACATATACGATAACAGTGATCTTCTCAGTGCTGCCTGTCAGTAATAGTGCCCACATATACGATAACAGCTTTAAAAAAAAAGAGTTTTAAAAGCAGCACAATAATAGAAAAGCATGTAATTTAATCGTATTGGCCCAGAGAATAAAGAGAACCTATCAGTTTTACCATAAAGTGCACTGCATAAAAACTAAAATCCCTGAAAATTTGCTAAATTGCTGTTTTCTTTAAAATTTCCCTACAAAATAATATTTTTTGAGTTGCGGCATAATAGTTGCGCCATACATTTTATGGTAGAATGAAAGGTGTTATTACAAAATACAATTAGTGGTACAAAAATACAAGCCCCATGTGGGTGTGTGGATGAAAAAATATAAGAGTTATGGCAAAAATCTAAATAAGCTGTGTCCTCAAGGGGTTAAAATCTTAAATCACCCCCAAAATATCTGTTACTGATTGCACACTGGGTAGGCAGCGATATATGTGCTGTAATTGAATATTAATCCCCCCCCCCCATACTTAATCCCCCCCCCATACTTTCCCTTATTACCTTCTTCTTTTTTACACAACACAGACTTACTATGGATCTTCCATGACCTGCGATGACATCATCAGGAGTCCTTGCCTATAGGAGTCATTGCAGGTCCTAGCATATCATTAATGAGTCTGTTAGGGCTATGCTCATACTACTGTATTTTGACACGATTTGTTCCAAATCGCGGCAAAAACGCAGGGATTTTACCACAATTTTATGCAAATTGCTGCAAAATGCATTAGTGTTAGTAATGCCCTAAAGCTTTTCAGGGGGCCCTTTTGGAGGGGGGCCCTGTATTTTACATACAGCCCAAGCTGTGACTTTGTTATGTTTATTACTATGACTGTGCTGTGACATCACTATCTTCTTCACTTTAACACTCTGACAGTGTTATGAGATTGTATCATAATTCTGTGTTTATTATCTGTTGGCTGTGACATCAATTGGGCTTTATCTGTTGGCTGTGACATCATTATTTTTTAATCTCCCTGTGTTTTTTATTACCTTTAAATTGTGACAACACTGTGATTGCTCTTTTTACATCGCTTTGTGCATCATCTTTGTCTAGCTGAGAAGTCATTGTTCACAGAGATTGACTGAATTTCATTGCTCAACAACCATACATTATTTCACATTGGCAAATTAGTGTTACATTCCAAAGAAATGAATGTGCGTTGTAATTGGGCTATGGTTTAAATACTGGCTGGCGGAGTAACAAAGATGGAAATTATTTATCAATTCATTTTCTCTTTTTTTTTTTGTTAAATTAGTAGGACCCAGAACACTGTTTCTCCCTTCTGGACTTTACATGAAGGCTAACCAAAATGGTTTGTTTTTCAGTTTATGACTTTATTTTTTTGGATGGAAATCTTTACAGAATAAACCAATTATTAATTTCCGTATCTCAAAGATCTAATGCAACCAGCTGCTGTTTATATATGCTTCATTTCTTGGCAAATGGGTAATTTATGCTCTTGTCCATGATGTTTAGTATCACAAGAAGGTTAATTCTACCAGATGAGACTTACTGGTGTTCACAGAATACATGGTGAAATAAAGAAGGTTATTTGGCCAGAGGCCCTCCCAGGACAGTCCAGATGGACGGCAAATTTATTAGTGTTGGGAATGAACTAGGTTACATCGAATGAAATGAAACAATGAAATAACCCATCTGTGCATTCGCTCTTAATGAAAGCAGAAATTGCAGAATAATTGGCCCTGACCCATATGCTGTCCCATAACATGTAATGGGTGTCATTATTTTGGCTCCAGATTTACTATTAAATGAGAGAAAATGCCTGTAACAAAACAGTCAGACTACATGGGGTGCTTCTGAGAAATCACTTTATTAAACTTTATTGCCTTTGGAGGGAAGGGAGAAACACTGCATTTATATGATTGAGATACATATTTTACATAATTAAAACTGTAATCAAAATGTCATTCAAAAAAGAAAATACAAGCTGAAATATCATTTCCTGGGGACAGGTATCAATTGGAAGAAATGTCATTTTCAATTAACTTTATTATTTAATATGAAGTATTTTAAGTATGCATTTGTCTTTTGAGTTTCTTTTCCAAAATTTGACACATTTTATCATAAAAAGGATTTCCAAATAGCACCAAACCTACACTGCTCAAAAAAAATAAAGGGAACATTTAAACAACACAATGTAACTCCAAGTCAATCACACTTATGTGAAATCCCACTGTCCACTCAAGAAGCAACACTGATTGACAATCAATTTCACATGCTGTTGTGCAAATGGAACAGACAACAGGTGGAAATTATAGGCAATTAGCAAGACATCCCCAATAAAGGAGTGGTTCTTCAGGTGGTGACCACTTCTCATTTCCTATGCTTCCTGGCTGATGTTTTGGTCAATTTTTTTAATGCTGGCGGGGCTTTCACTGTAGTGGTAGCATGAGAGTCTACAACCCACACAAGTTGCTTAGGTAGTGCAGGTCATCCAGGATAACACATCAATGTGAGTTGTGGCAAGAAGGTTTGCTGTGTTTGTCAGCATAGTGTCCAGTGCATGGAGGCGCTACCAGTAGAGAGGCCAGTACATCAGGAGACGTGGAGAAGGCCATAGGAGGGCAACAACCCAGCAGCAGGACCGCTACCTCCACCTTTGTGCAAGGAGGAGACCTGCCAGAGCGCTGCAAAATGACCTCCAGCAGGCCACAAATGTGCATGTGTCTACTCAAACGGTCAGAAACAGACTCCATGAGGTTGGTATGAGGGCCCGACATCCACAGGTGGCGGTTGTGCTTACAGTCCAACACCGTGCAGGATGTTTGGCATGTGCCAGAGAACACCAAGATTGGCAAATTCGCCACTGGCCCCCTGTGCTCTTCACAGATGAAAGCAAGTTCACACTGAGCACATGTGACAGAGTCTGAAGATGCAGTGAAGAACGTTCTGCTGCCTGCAACATCCTCCAGCATGAGCGGTTTGGCGGTGGGTCAGTAATGGTGTGGGTGGCATTTCTTTGGGGGGCCCCACAGCCCTCCATGTGCTTGCCAGAGGTAGCCTGACTGCCATTAGGTACCAAGATAAGATCCTTAGACCCATTGTGAGACCATATGCTGGTGTGGTTGGCCCTGGGTTCCTCCTAATGCAAGACAATGCTAGACCTCATGTGGCTGGAGTGTGTCAGCAGTTCCTGCAAGAGGAAGGCATTGATGCTATGGACTGGCCCGCCCGTTCCCCAGACCTGAGTCCGATTGAGCACATCTGGGACATCATGTCTTGCTCCATCCACCAATGCCACGTTGCACCACAGACTGTCCAAGAGTTGTCATCAGGAGCAGTCCCAGGCATTGTAGGGAGGTCATACAGGCATGTGGAGCCCACACACACTACTGAGCCTCATTTTGACTTATTTTAAGGACATTACATAAAAGTTGGATCAGCCTGTAGTGTGGTTTTCCACTGTGATTTTGAGTGTGACTCAATATCCAGACCTCCATGGGTTGATAAATTTGATTGCCATTGATAATTTGTGTGATTTTGTTGTCAGCACATTCAGTTATGTAAAGACGTATAAACCATCCACTTACAGGCACTACAATACATTCAGAAAGCCTTCAGGCCTCTTCAATTTTTTCACATTATGTTGTGACCTTGTGCTTAAAAAAAATTCTAGATTTTCTCCCATCATTCTGCACTCAGTACCTATAATGACCTATTATGAAAAAGATGTGCTTGCATGGTGTCTTTTACTTGGGAGAAGCTTCTTTCTGCCACAAAGCCCAGATTAAAGGAGTGCTGCAATGATTGTTGAAGATTCTCTCATTTGTACACAGGATCTTTGGAGCTCAGCCGGATCTGTGCCTTCACACAATCATGTTTCAGAGCTCTACAGGTAGTTCTTCCTCTATATGTTTTTGCTCTAATATGCATTGTCAGCTGTTAGGCCTTATATAGACAGGGCTGTGGCCAATCAAGGTGTAGAAACAAATACGAGATCCTGTGTCATAGCAAAGGGTCCAATTGGACTTTTTTCTTTGTAATCTGTAATCTGGAAATCCTCACACAAAGGGTTACTAAAATGTGTCCGCTATGGATAGGTCTCTGTAACATGGGTACTTATCCTATATTAGCTTATATAAACCCATTAACTCTAACATTTTAACCACATTTAAACCACCTACTGGTGATTATACAGTGGGGCAAAAATTAATTTAGTCAGCCGCCAATTGTGTGAAAAGTGGGAGAACCAAAAGTTCTCCCACTTAAAAAGATGAGAGAGGCCTGTAAACATAGGTATACCTCAACTATGAGAGACATAATGAGGAAAAAAAAATCCATAAAATCACATTGTCTGAGTTTTAACCCTTTAAGGGTTAAGGGTTTTTCAGTTTTTGCATTTTAGTTTTTTCCTCCTTACCTTTTAAAAATCATAACCCTTTAAATTTTCCACCTAAAAATCCATATTATGGCTTATTTTTTGCATCACCAATTCTACTTTGCAGTGATATTAGTCATTTTACCCAAAAATCCACAGCGAAACGGGAAAAAAAATCGAAGAAAAACGCGAAACAAAATTGAAGAAAAAACGCCATTTTGTATATTTTGGGGGCTTCCGTTTCTACGCAGTGCATATTTCAGTAGAAATGACACCTTATCATTATTCTGTAAGTCCATACGGTTAAAATGGTACCCTACTTATATAGGTTTAATTTTGTTGTATTTCTGGAAAAAATCATAACTACATGCAGAAAAATTAATACGTTTAAAAATGTCCTCCTCTGACCCCTATAACTATAATTTTTGGCGCCGTGATCTGAAGTTTTTATCAGTAACATTTTTATTTTGATCGGACTTTTTGATCACTTTTTATTTCTTTTTTAATGGTATAAAAAGTGACCAAAATAAGCTTTTTTTTGACTTTGTAATTTTTTTATGTGTACACCATTGACCGTGTGGTTTAATTAACTATATATATTTTTTTATAGTTCGGACATTTACGCATGCGGCGATACCACATATGTTTATTTTTCTTTTTATTTACACTGTTTTATTTTTTTAATGGGAAAAGGGGGGGATTCAAACTTTTATTAGGGAAGGGGTCAAATGATCTTCATTAACACTTTTTTTTACTTATTTTTTGCAATGTTATAGCCCCCACATTACATACACTGATCTTTTACACAGATCAGTCATTCGCCGATCGGACACCGAGGAGGCAGGTGGGGCCTCTCCTGGTGTCCTGTAAGCTGTTCATGATGCCGCGATTTCACCGCAGCGGTCCCGAACAGCCCGACTGAGCAGCCGGGATAGTTTCATCTTCGCTTCAGATGCTGATGTCAGCTTTGATCGCCACCTCTGAAGGGTTAATACAGGGCATCACCGCAATCGGTGATGTCCTGTATTAGCTGCGGGTCCCGGCCGTTGATGGATGCCGGGACCGACCCGATATGACGCGGGGTCACCGCGTGACCCCACGGCATATCGCGGGAGCCGGCAGAGGACGTAAATATACGTCCTTCATTGTTAAGGAGTTAAAGAATTTATTTGCAAATTATGGTGGAAAATAAGTATTTGGTCACCTACAAACAAGCACGATTTCTGGCTCTCACAGACCTGTAACTTCTTTAAGAGTCTCCTCTGTCCTCCACTCGATAGCTGTATTAATGGCACCTGTCTGAACTTGTTATCAGTATAAAAGACACATGTCAACATCCTCAGTCACACTCCGAACTCCACTATGGCCAAGACCAAAGAGCTGTCAGAGGACACCAGAAACAAAATTGTAGACCTGCACCAAGTTGGGAAGACTGAATCTGCAATAGGCAAGCAGCTTGGTGAGAAGAAATTAACTGTGGGAACAATTATTAGAAAATGGAAGGCATATAAGACCACTGATAATCTCCCTCGATCTGGGGCTCCACGCAAGATCTCACCTTGTGGTGTCAAAATGATCACAAGAACGGTGA
Organism: Hyla sarda; assembly: GCF_029499605.1. NCBI lineage: Eukaryota > Metazoa > Chordata > Amphibia > Anura > Hylidae > Hyla > Hyla sarda. Next base: position 126,244,793 of record NC_079189.1, on the reverse strand, counting down.
GCCAAAAATCTCAGAACCACATGGGGGGACCTAGTGAATGACCTGCAGAGAGCTGGGGCCAAAGTAAAAAAAAAGGCTACCATCAATAACACACTACGCCCCAGGGACTCAAATCATATAGTGCCAGACGTGTCCCCCTGCTTAAGCCTGTACATGTCCTGGCCCGTCTGGAGTTTGCTAGAGAGCATTTGGATGATCCAGAAGAGTATTGGGAGAATGTCATATGGTCAGATGAAACCAAAGTAGAACTTGGTAAAAACTCAACTCGTCATGTTAGGAGGATAAAGATTGCCGAGTTGCATTCAAGGAACACCATACCTACTGTGAAGCATGGGGTTGGAAACATGCTTTGGGGCTGTTTTTCTGCTAAGGGACCAGGACAACTGATCTGTCTAAAGAAAAGAATGAATGGGGCCATGTATCGTGAGATTTTGAGGGAAAACCTCCTTCCATCAGCAAGGGCTTTGAAGATGAAACATGACTAGTCTTTCAGCATGACGATCCCAAACACACTGCCCAAGCAATGAAGGAGGGGCTTTGTAAGAAGCATTTCAAGATCCTGGAGTGACATAGCCAGTCTCCAGATCTCAAGCCCATAGAAAACCTATAGAGGGAGTTGAAAGTCTGTGTTGCCCAGCGACAGCCTCAAAACATCACTGCTCTAGAGGAGATCTGCATGGAGGAATGGGCCAAAATACCAGCAACAGTGTGTGAAAATCTTGTGAAGTCTTACAGAAAACGTTTGACCTCTGTCATTGCCAGCAAAGGGTATATAACAAAGTATTGAGATGAACCTTCGTTATTGACCAAATACTTATTTTCTACCATAATTTTCAAATAAATTCTTTAAAAATCAGACAGACAATGTGATTTTATGGATTTTTTTTCTCATTATGTCTCTCATAGTTGAGGTATACCTATGATGAAAATTGCAGGCCTCTCTCATCTTTTTAAGTGGGAGAACTTGCACAATTGGTGCCCCACTGTACATACCTTCAGTCCGACACCGGTCCCTCTGAAGATCAGCTTCTTTCTGTGTTGAATTGCATGCTGGAGGCGGGCCTGCCAACTGGATTTGAATATTCATGGTCGCTGGTTACATGAGAGCTTGTGCCCACTGCTCACTCACGTGACCAGCGACCATGAATATTCAAATCCAACCGGTGGGCCCACCTCCAGTGCGCAATTCAGCGCAGATAGAAGCCAATCTTCAGAGGGACCGGGCACCAGACTTTAGGTATGTATATTAGTCAGAGACCCCGCATCGGTATCCTGTTCTCCCAGTGTATTGGGTTTAGTGTGACCGTTTTCCTTTAACAATTTTAGGCCAGTGACTATGTAATGGGGCTAATATGTGTCATGGCTACCCAAAGCTGAATCTCTAGTGTCAAAGAAATGGCATGCAACTTGATATTTTTCTGCAAAAAAAAAAAAACAATAGACTGTAGAATTATCCACACAGTTTTCCCACAGGAAAAAAAAAACTCCAAGTGTACAAGGTCTTAATATATAGTCAGAAGAAGTTATTTGTAAACCTTTAGCCACATAGATCTAGCTGACCTTTTATGAAATCATATTCTCTTACCCATGTCAATGCCACCATCCTAGTTACGATGCTGTAGCTGGCAGCATTAACCTCTGTCAAATTGTTCTTCTGTATAGTTATTTCTGTGACTGTTCTCTTTTTTTGAGCTGCTTTTCTTATATTGACAACAGATGTTTGGCAGCCTGTCTCTTCTACTTAACTTCCTCTCTTCAAGGAAAAAAACAAATGTGTGCAAAGCATTGCTCTCCCAGCTTGTCCTATTCTCTTCAGCTAAAGTGTATGTCAGGGTTGTTTGCCTCGGTGCTTGCCGATTGCCCCCACTGGAATGAACTTGCACACAGCTGGAGGTAAAAGGACACACAAATTTCACAAAGGAAAAGTTAACTACAATTCCAGATTATCGGTGGAATATGAATTTAGTGAAGTTCTACACACATAAGAAAAGAAATTGCGGAGCAGCTCACCAGTTCCAAGGGATCAGGTCTGTGACATCGCGGTCAGGCGACAGAAGGACGGGGAGGCTGAGATGTTACGAGGGGAATCAGACGTCAGGGCCACAGCCGTATCGCACCCTTTGCTGCTTCGTCAGGTCCCTGAACAGGTGATATACCGATATAAGTTGTCGGCTATCCAGCTCACCCCAAACCATCTCGATTGGGTTCAGGTCCGGTGACTGTGGAGGCCAGGTCATCTGGCACAGCACCCCATCACTCTCCTTCTTGGTCAAATAGCCATTACACAGCCTGGAGGTGTGTTTGGGGTCCTTGTCCTGTTGAAAAATAAATGATGGTCCAACTAAACGCAAACTGGATGGAATAGCATGCAGCTGCAAGATGCTGTGGTAGCTATGCTGGTTCAGTATACCTTCAATTTTGAATTAATCCCCAACAGTGTCACCAGCAAAGCACCCCCACACCATCACACCTTCTCCTCCACGCCAGCACACCTGTGGAAGCGAAAACCATTTCAGGTTACTACCTCTTGAAGCTCAACAAGAGAATGCCAAGAGTGTGCAAAGCAGTAATCAAAACAAAAGGTGGCTACTTTGAAGAACCTAGAATATGACATATTTTCAGTTGTTTCACACTTTTGTATATAATTCCACATGTGTTTTTATTTTTTATTTATATAGCGCCTACAGATTCCGCAACGCTTACAATTATGGGGTACAAACAAAGACAAGTATCAGACATAATATTACACAATAACTATTCAAACAAGAGGTGTGGGGATATTTTGAGGATATGTTGAGGCCAATTAGAGAATGTTATAGGCCTGTCTGAAGAGATGTGTTTTTAGGCCATGTTTGAAACTATGGATGTTGTTGTTGAGTCTGAGGGATTGAGGGATAGCATTCCAGAGAACCGGTGCAGCACCAGTGAAGTCTTGGAGACGGGAGTGAGAAGTTCGGATTATAGAAGATGTTAGTGTGAGATAGGAGAGAACGTGTAGGATGGTAGACAGAGATGAGAGAGGAGATGTAGGGAGGTGCAGCATTGTGGAGAGCTTTGTGTGTGAGACTGAGGATTTTGTACTGTATTCTGGACTGAATTGGTAACTAGTGTAGTGACTGGCACAGGGAGGAGGCGTCGGTGTAGCGGCTGGAGAGGAAGATGAGTCTGGCTGCAGCATTAAGGATGGACTGGAGAGGAGTGAATTTGGAGAAAGGAAGGCCTATTAGTAAAGAGTTACAGTAGTCAAGGCGGGAGTGAATCAAAGCAATAATGAGAGTTTTAGCAGTTTCAGTAGTGAGAAACGGGCGGATTCTGGAAATGTTTTTGAGATGCAGGGGACAAGAACGTGAAAGAGACTGAATATGGGGAGTGAAAGACAGATCAGAGTCAAGTATAACTCCAAGACAGCGAGCCTGCTGCCCGGGAGTTATGGTAGTACCACATACCGAGATGGAAATGTCAGGGTTAGGTGCAGTATCAGTTGATGGAGAAAAAACAAGAAGTTCTGTTTTAGAAAGATTTAGTTTCAGATATAAAGAGGACATGATAGAACAAAGAAGCAGAAGATCCAGCACTATTCTTTGCAGCTTTATTGTAACACAGCACTCGGATAAAATCGGCCAACACACTTTATCCGAGTGCTGTGTTACAATAAAGCTGCAAAGAATAGTGCTGGATCTTCTGCTTCTTTGTTCTACTATTGGGTGTTGGCTGGACACCCATCCGTGCACGTTGGAGGGGTTTTTGGTGAGCTGGACAAGTGTCTGCGAACCTTGAAGGAGGACATGATGTCTGAGATGGCAGAGAGACAGTCACTGGTATTCTGTAGGAGTGCAGGGGTGATGTTAGAGGAAGAGGTATAGAGTTGGGTGTCATCAGCATAGAGGTGGTACTGGAAACCAAATCTACTGATTGTTTTTCCAATGGGGGATGTGTAAAGTGAAAAGAGTAGAGGACCCAGGACCGATCCCTGGGGAACCCCGACAGCAAGGGGAAGAGGAGAAGAAGTAGAGCCAGAAAACGAGAAGCTAAAGGAGCGGCCAGAGAGATAGGATGAAATCCCGGCGAGAGCAGAGTCCTTGAGACCGATGCAGCGGAGACTACTGAGGAGGAGTTGGTGATCCACAGTGTCAAAAGCCGCAGACTGGTCCAAGAGAATCAGTAAAGAGAAATTGCAATTTGATTTGGCCATCAGAAGATCGTTAGTGACTTTGGTTAGGGCCGTTTCTGTGGAGTGAAGGGAGCGGAAACCAGACTGTAAGGGGTCAGGGAGAGAGTTCTCGGAGAGATAGCGGATAAGGCGGGAGTAGACCAAGCGTTCCAGGAGTTTGGAGATAAAGGGGAGATTTGAGACGGGTCGATAGTTGGCTGCACAGGACGGGTCCAGAGATAGTTTTTTCAATAGTGGGGTTATGATAGAGTGTTGGAACGAGGAGGGAAAGACCCCAGAAGAGAGGGAGAGGTTAAAGATTTTAGTTAGGTGACAGCTGATAGCAGGAGAGAGAGACTGGATGAGATGTGAAGGCATGGGGTCACTAGAGCAGTTAGTGGGGCAGGCGGAGGAGAGGAGCCTGGAAACCTCATCCTCCGTTACAGGCTCAAAAACAGCGTGATGAAGAGGAGACGTGGCTGGGAATTGGATCAGAACTTTTAGGGGACTGGGAGAGGATTTCATCACGAATGTCCTCGATTTTAGTTTTGAAGTATTTGGGCAGGTCTTCAGCACAGAAATCAGTGATTGGGGTCTGTACTTCAGGCCGAAGGAGAGAGTTGAACGTGTCAAAAAGGCGTTTTGGGTTGTTAGACAGAGAGGAGATGAGGGAGGTAAAATATGTTTGTTTGGCGAGATGAAGAGCAGAGTAATAGGATTTAAGCATAAATTTATAGTGCAGATACGTCTGAAGAAGTCTTAGTTTTCCTCCACAGACGTTCAGCACACCTAGAGCATCGCCTGAGAAAGCGGGTTGTTAGCATGTGCCAGGGTTTCTGCCGTCTGTGTCGGGAGGTTCGTGTTTTAGAGGGTGCCATTTGATCCAGGGTAGACTTTAGGGTGTCATGGTAATGTTTGGCTGCTAGATTAGGGCAGGAGAGAGAAGAGATTGGTGATAGTGAAGATTGTAGAATGTCTATCAATTGACCAGTGTTTATGGCACGCAGGTTTCTGTAAGTGTACAAGGTTGGAGTGTCCGGAAGAGGATAGGAGTTACTGATAGAGAAAGAGAGAAGGTTGTGGTCAGAGAGCTCAAAAGGAGAATTAGTGAATTTAGAGACAGAGCAAAGTCTAGAGAAGATCAAGTCCAGTGTATTCCCATCCTTGTGTGTGGGAGAGTCAGTAAGCTGTGAAAGGGCAAAGGAGGAGGTTAGAGACAGAAGCCAAGAGGCAGAAGAGGAGATTGGGGTATCAATGGGGATATTAAAATCACCCATGATGAGTGTAGGTGTTTCTGAGGAAAGAAAGTGAGGGAGCCAGGTGACAAAATGATCCAGGAACATTTGGGGAGAACCAGGAGGACGATAGATGACCGCCACTCTGAGAGACAATGGGCGGAAGAGCCTGAGGGTGTGGACCTCAAAAAAGGGAAATGTGAGTGAGGGTAATGGGGGGATGACTTGAAAAGTGCATTGTGGGGCTAGAAGCCCCCCAACTCCTCCACCATGCCTGGTGTCAGATCTAGGGGTATGGGAAAAGTGAAGGTCACCATAAGATAAAGCAGCGAGAGAGGCAGTGTCAGAAGGTTGTATCCATGTTTCTGTGAGAGCCAGAAGATTAAGAGAATTAGTGAGAAATAAGTCATGAATCTGGGTGAGCTTATTGCACACAGATCAAGAGTTTAGAAGAGCGCAGTTAAAGTTTGTAGTGGTTCCGCAAGAGGCAGGTAGAGTAGAGCAAATATTCGTGAAAGGTGGGAAAGGGTTAGGAGCAATGTCCCCAGCAGCTAAAAGCAGAAGAAAGAAGAGGGAGAGCAGATGGCTGGGTGAAGTGATGGAGCGACTTCTGTGCTGTACCATGGAATGAGGTGACTTTGGGTGGTTTATGATGGTGAGCAGTGCATGCGAGCAATACATAGGTGAGAGAAGGAGGCATGGACAGATGTATATAGAGTCCACCGGAGAAATCAGTGGGGGATAGAAGAGAAAATGTATCGCAATGATGTAAGTAATAAGTGAGTGCATGTTTGGTTTTTTTTGTTTTTTTTTTCTGAAAAAGAGTGACTTACTTTTGTAGTTAGAATGTTGAGTTAGTTCCCTTTTGTTCCCTTCTGGTTCAATGCTGGTATAATTCTTGATGTCACACTTAAGAAGCACTTTATGGGAGTGTTATGTGTTAATTCATAGTTTTGATGCCTTCAGTGTGAATCTACAATTTTCATAGTCATGAAAATAAAGAAAACTCTGAATGAGAAGGTGTGTCCAAACTTTTGGTCTGTACTGTATATATATATAAATTGGCAGGGATTGTTAATAGCAGGCATGTTGTATGTCAGTGTCAAAACAGGTATTATAAAAAGCAGACAATATAAATGGCAAACTTTATGTATGTGAGTATAACAAGAAGACATTATAAAAAGGCATCCTTTATGTCTATATGAATAAGTAGCAAACATTGGGAATGGCGAGTCTTGTATGCATATCTATAGGTAGCAAGTATTGCCCAGATACTCCATAGTATACAATAAAGAAGGTTGCAGCAACACTCTTGGTCAAAAAATGGAGGCTCTTAGCGCACTTTTTGATCAAAACATGTCCCCCCATCCACAACGTGGATGTGGCCTCATTTTGGATGGTACCCTTACACTCATTTCACTCACCTCTGCTAGGCAAATGGCCTCTGACTGGGAGACATGCTGGATCCACAATCAATTTAAAAACCTGTGAATAGGGAGGGGTGCACAGCTAAGAGCCTCCATTTTTTGACCAGGAGTGCTGCTGCAACCTTCTTTTTTGTAAATTTTTGTATTTGCCACAGCAGCGTGTATTAGCACAGAAGTGTATTAAGTTTGTGTGTATTGGAACTAAACTAAAGAAGGGAGGAAAAAAAGCAAATTGGACATAATGTCACACCAAACTCCAAAATTGGGCTGGATAAAATTATTGGCACCCTTAACTTAATATTTGGTTGCACATCCTTTGGTAAAAATAACTGAAATCAGTGGCTTCCTATAACCATCAATAAGCTTCTTACACCTCTCAGCCGGAATGTTGGACCACCCCTTTGCAAACTGCTTCAGGTCTCTTATTGGAAGGGCACCTTTTCCCAACAGCAATTTTAAGATCTCTCCACAGGTGTTCAATGGGATTTAGATCTGGACTCATTGCTGGCCACGTCAGAACTCTCGAGCGTTTTGTAGCCATACATTTCTGGGTGCTTTTTGATGTATGTTTGGGGTCATTGTCCTGCTGGAAGACCCAAGATCTTGGACGCAAACCCAGCTTTCCGACACAGGGCTGTACAGTGCGACCCAAAATCTGTTGGTAATCCTCATATTTCATGATGCCTTGCACACATTCAAGGCACCCAGTGCCAGAGGCAGCAAAACAACCCCAAAACATCATTGAACCTCCACCATATTTCACTGTAAGTACTGTGTTCTTTTCTTTGTAGGCCTCGTTCTGTTTTCGGTAAATAGTAGAATGATGTGCTTTACTAAAAAGCTCTATCTTGGTCTCATCTGTCCTCAAGACATTTTCCCAGAAGAATTTTGGCTTACTCAAGTTAATTTTGGCAAAATTTTGTCTTGCTGTTTTTATGTCTCTATTTCAGCAGTGGGGTCCTCCTGGAGCTCCTGCCATAGCGTTTAATTTCATTTAAATGTCGACGGATAGTTCGCGCTAACACTGATGCTCCCTGAGCCTGCAGGACAGCTTGAATATCTTTGGAACTTGTTTGGACTTCTTATCCACCATCCGGACTATATTGTGTTGACATATGGATTTTTAGGTGCAAAATTAAAAGAATTGAAAAAAAAGTGCAAAAACGGAAACACCCTGGGTCCTTAAGGGGTTAAAGGAGCATCACATGCTTGAAACAATCTTATTTTTCCACAATTTTGAAAGGGTGACAATAATTTTGTCTAGCCCATTTTTGGAGTTTGGTGTGACATTATGTCCAATTTGCTTTTTTTCCCTCCCAGTTTTGGTTTATTTCCAATACACACAAAGGGAATAAACAGGTGTATAGCAAAACATGTGTTACTGTAATCCTTTTCTGTGAGAAATACTTCATTTTCTAGAAATATTTCAGGGGTCCCAACATTTACGGCCATGACTGTACATGTATGAATAAACAAATATATTTAAACTTACCCCAAATTTCATTGGTACTCAGTGTACTGGGGTACTAGAGGAGGGAGGGAAAGCTTGATGAGTTTTTTGTTAATGTTGCAGCAGTGGGGAGCAGAGGTTTGTTCGTGTCTGGGAAGTCACAAATACCTGGTTTGGTGATCCTGCAGTATGGCTATGCACGATTAAATTTCTTTGGAACTTGTTTGGGGCTGCTTATCCACCATCCGGACTATCCTGCGTTGACACCGTTCATCAATTTTTCTCTTCCGTCCATGCCCAGGGAGATTAGCTACAGTGCCATGGGTTGCAAACTTTTTGATTAATGTTGCGCACTGTGGAGAAAGGCAAATCTAGATCTCTGGAGATGGACTTGTAACCTTGAGATTGTTGATATTTTTCCACAATTTCGGGTTCTCAAGTCCTCAGACAGTTCTCTTCTCCTTTTTCTGTTGTCCATGCTTAGTGTGGCACACAGACACACAATGCAAAGACTAAGTGAACTTCTCTCCTCCTTTTTATCTGCTTTCAGGTGTGATTTTTATATTGCCCACACCTGTTACTTGCCCCAGGTAAATTCAAAGGAGCATCACATGCTTGAAACAATCTTATTTTTCCACAATTTTCAAAGGGTGCCAATAATTTTGTCTAGACCATTTTTGGAGTTTGGTGTGACATTATGTCCAATTAGCTTTTTTCCCTCCCTTTTTTGGTTTAGTTCCAATACACACAAAGGGAATAAACATGTGTGTAGCAAAACATGTGTTACTGCAATCCTTTTCTGTGAGAAATACTTCATTTTCTTGAAAAATTTCAGGGGTGCCAACATTTACGGTCATGACTGTAAATATGTGAAAAATAAATGGGGTTTTGGCTTTGAATGGTGGATATCCATAAGGAATGTTAATCAGAGTTCAACGCATTTTTTAAAACTGTCAGGTTGGAGACAGCACAGCTTGAATATCAAAAATGCCTCCCTCTTGTTCAGAGCCGCCATTCGGTTCTCTGTAACCGGTGAAATTTGTTCGATGGGTGTGATCCGAATTTGGTTGAAGTCTCTGTTATGCTTTTCCGCAAGATGATGGGAGACACTGGGGGAGATTTATCAAAACCTGTCCAGAGGAAAAGTTGCCCAGTTGCCCATAGCAGCCAATCAGATCGCTTCTTTCATTTTGCAGAGGCCTTGTTAAAAATGAAAGAAGCGATCTGATTGGTTGCTATGGGCAACTGGGCAACTTTTCCTCTAGACAGGTTTTGATAAATCTCCCCCACTGTGTTTCTGGTATTCAATGGAGCAGTTGTGTCGGTGACCATTGAGATGTTTCTGTAGTGGTTTAATTGTTCTGCCGTTGTACTGCACCCCACAGCTGCATTCTATTAAATATATTACGTGGGTGGAGCCAGTTTAAATGTGATTTTATGGAGAAGGTGGTGGAAGTCGTGGTTCAGGTGAAGGAGATTTTATTGTGGTTGATGTTGTTACACCACAGACATCCCCTTTGGCCACATCTAAATGAACCCATAGTTAATGGGGTGAATGTGGATTGAGAGGTTGTTTTTTCTCATAGTTTTTTCTTTAGGTGACTGTGGGCCAATATATTTTTCAATGTCTTGGCTAGTCTGAATGTCAGGCCCGCCTTTGTGGGGATGATTTTCTTCAAGACTGAATGCTGCAGGAGAACATGCCAGTGTTTCTGGAAGATGTTTATGATCTGGTTGTGAGATTGATTATACGTGGTGATAAAGTTGGTAGAGAAATCCTTGGTGGTCCTGATGGGATTGTTTGAGGTGGAGGGAGTTTCTGTCTATATGATCTGGTTAACAGGAGGTAGGAGGGTTTCTTATTCAGTTGCCAGATTTCGGAGGTACACCTCTTTCAAGAGCGGTGTGGGATCACTTTTTTGTTGGAAGCGTTTTTGTAGTATCTTAGATTGAGATTTATAGTCCCTTTGTGTTGGATTATTATAAAATATTGATAGTAAAATGAAAATGAGAAGAAATAAAAAAAATACATCAAAAATTCTTAGAAAATATGTTTAACTCCTTAACGACGCAGGACGTATATTTACGTCCTGCGCCGGCTCCTGCGATATAATGCGGGGTCACGCGGTGACACCACGTCATATCGGGTCGGTCCCGTCGGCCATCAACGTCCGGGACCCGAGGCAACTACAGGACATCACCGATTGCATGGAAGTGAAAGTATCCCGGAAGCTCAGTCGGGCTGTTCGGGATCGCCGCGATGAAATCGCAGCGTCCCGAACAGCTTACAGGACACCGGGAAGATCCCTACCTGCCTCCTCAGTGTCCGATTGGCAAATGACTGCTTCGTGCTTGATATCCAGGCAGGAGCAGTCAAGCGCCGATAACACTGATCAATGGCAAAAAAGGAAAAAAAGTGTTAATAAATATGCTTTAACCCCTTCCCTAATAAAAGTTTGAATCACCCCCCTTTTCCCATAAAAAAAGAACTGTGTAAATGAAAATAAAGATAAACATATGTGATATCGCCGCGTGTGTAAATGTCCAAACTATAAAAATATATTGTTAATTAAACCGCACGGTCAATGGCGTACACGTAAAAAAAAATTCCAAACTCCAAAATAGCGTATTTTTGGTCATTTTTTATACCATTATAAAATGAATAAAAAGCGATCAAAAAGTCCCATCAAAACAAAAATGGTACCGATGAAAACTTCAGAACACGGCGCAAAAAATGAGCCCTCAAACCGCCCCGTACGCTGAAAAATAAAAACGTTTTATAGGGGTCAGAAGAGGACATTTTTAAACGTATAGATTTTCCTGCATGTAGTTATGATTTTTTCCAGAAGTATGAGAAAATCAAACCTATATAAGTAGGGTATCATTTTAATCGTATGGACCTACAGAATAAAGATAAGGTGTCATTTTTACCGAAAAATGCACTGCTTAGAAACGGAAGCCCCCAAAATTTAAACAATTGCTTTTTTTTCTTCAATTTTGTCGCACAGTGATTTTTTTTTCTGTTTCGCCGTGGATTTTTGGGTAAAATGACTAATGTCACTGCAAAGTAGAATTGATGTCGCAAAAATAAGCCATAATATGGATTTTTAGGTGGAAAATTGAAAGGGTTATGATTTTTAAAAGGTAAGGAGGAAAAAAAAAATATGCAAAAACTGAAAAATGCTGAGTCCTTAAGGGGTTAACATAAAACTTTATTTTTATGACACATTGTAAGTTTCTCTGAATATTTATATTTGAATACTTGAGATTCTATATTCTTTTTGTATGTAATGCAATAAAAGTTTAAATCTATATATATAAAACTCAACGTGTGTATGTATGAACGTGTGTATGTTCCAGCATCACGTCCAAACGGCTAAAGATATTAACATGAAACTTGGCACACATGTTACTTATATGTCAACACCAATCATAGGATAGGTGATTTAACCCTTACTCCCCCCATTTGCCAGGGTCGGGGTTTTTGTATAAAGTCCCATACAAGTCTATGGGAAATATATGTTACGGCATAACTTCCAAACGGCTGGAGATATTTCCATAATACTTGGTCACATGTTACTTATATGACCACTTAAAATATTGGATAGTTAATTTAATCCATAACTACCCCCATTTGTGAGGGTCGGGGTTTTTGTTTAAAGTCCCATGCAAATCAATGGGAAATGTTTGTTCCCACATAACTTATGTACGGCTGGAGATATTTCAATACCTGGTACACATATTACGGGTTGGGATATGAGATAGGATACGGGATAGGAGGTCGAGATAGGAGGTTGAGATAGGAGGACGGGATATGAGGTCGGGATAGGAGGTCGGGATAGGAAGTCGAGATTGGAGGTCAAGATAGGAGGACGGAATAGGAGGATGGGATATGAGGACAGGATAGGAGGACGGGATAGGAGGTCAAGATAGGAGGTCAAGATAGGAGGACGGGATAGCAGGACGGGATAGGAGGTCGGGATAGGAGGTCCTGATAGGAGGTCGGGATATGAGGACGGGATAGGAGGTCGGAATAGGAGGTCAGGATACGAGGTCAGGATAGGAGGTCGGGATAGGAGGTGTGGACAGGCGGTCGGGACAGGAGGTCGGCATAGGAGGACGGGATATGGGGGGGATAGGAGGTCAGGATAGGAGGTCGGGATAGGAGGATGGGATAGAAGGTCAGGATAGAAGGTCGAGATAGGACGGGATGGGATATGAGGACGGGATATGACAACAATATATGAGAATAGGATATGAAATCAAAAGCTTCCTCTGTTGATTTTCTTCCACAACAAGGATTAGGAAGGAAAAACCGGGCAATGTCGGGTACTCAGCTAGTATATATATATATAAAACTCAACATGTGAGTGTGTGTGTGTGTGTGTGTGTATGTATGTTCCACAAAAACTTCTGAACGGCTAAAGATATTAACATGAAACTTGGCACACATGTTACTTATATGTCAACAACAAACATAGGATAAGTGATTTAACCCTTACTCACCCCCATTTGCCAGGGGCGGGGTTTATGTTTAACGTCCCATACAAGTCAATGGGAAATATATGTTACTGCACAACTTCCAAACGGCTGGAGATATTTCGATAATACTTGGTCACATGTTACGTATATGTCAACTTAAAATATAGGACAGTTAATTTAACCCTTAACTACCCCCATTTGTGAGGGTCAGGGTTTTTGTTTAATGTCCCATGCAAATCAATGGGAAATGTATGTTCCCACATAACTTCTGTACGGCTGGAGATATTTCAATACCTGGTACACATATTACAGGTCGGGATATGAGGACGGGATGGGAGGTCGAGATAGGAGGTCAAGGTAGGAGGACGGGATGGTCGGGATAGGAGGTCGAGATAGGAGGACGGGATAGGAGGATGGGATAGGAGGTCGAGATAGGAGGACGGCATAGGAGGTCTGGATATGAGGACGGGATAGGAGGTTGAGATATGAGGACGGGATAGGAGGTCGAGATAGCAAGTCGGGATAGGAGGACGGGATAGGCGGTCGGGATAGGCGGTCGGGATAGGAGGACGGGATAGGAGGACGGGATAGGAGATCGGGATAGGAGGTCGAGATAGGAGGTTGGGATAGGAGGATGGGATAGGAGGTTGGGATAGGAGGTCGGGATAGGAGGACGGGATAGGAGGACTGGATAGGAGGTCGGGATAGGAGTTCGGGGTATGAGGACGGGATATGGGGTTGGGATATGAAGTGAAAAGCTTCCTCCTTTGTTGATTTTCCTCCCCAACAAGGATGAGGAAGGAAAAACCGGGCAATGCCGGGAATTCAGCTAGTTTAAACTAAAAGTAAATGTACAATTGGACTTCAGCACTGAAATATAGTTTTTAGCTAAACTGACGCCAGGATGTATGCAGTTTAGAAAATGGACAATATTACATTTTCATAAAGAAACGAGTTTGTGGGTTTGTCAAGCACAATTGGTGTCCTTATGTGCACCTGGCTTTACTGTCAGAAAGCAATAACTGTTGAAGCGTGTACCCTGGGTGTAAGGAACTCTACTGGCATCCATTGCAATGATTAAAGTGGTTGTCCGAAATGGACATCACAGTCAAATAAGACAATTATAGAAAATAAACCCTGAGTCTGGAATGTGAATTTCCACAGCAAATGTTCCCGGCGTGGAAATCCTTCCCCGAGCATGATGCAGCATATCCCATTGAAAACCATTGTTTCTGCTGCAGGGGAATTTCTAAGCTCAATTTTTCTACCAGATTCCGCTCAGAAATTCTGCATGTGAATGGGTCCCAAATATGGAGACAATGTTACTCTTGCGTGATATTCTTTCGTATACAGTACAGTGATCCCCGACCTACGAATGTTCCGACATACGATCATTTCAACATACGATGGCCTCTAAGAGGCCATCGCATGTTGAAGGCAGCATCAACATACGATGCTTTTTTATGTCTGCTTCAGCTGCCACCAGATAGCCATTTACGATGCCCTGTATGGTCCGCTGACTATCATTTACCTGTCCTCGGGGCTCCGGCACGTCCTCTTTGGGATCCCCTGCATCGTCGGCACTCTCCATCGTCGTCATCACGTCGCTGTGCACGCCGTCCCGTCATCCAATAGGAGTGGCGTGTGTAGCGACGTGATGGCGGTGACGGAGAGCGAGGATGCCGGGGAAGCAAAGGGACACCCCGGGGACGCGGCGACAGCGAAGGAAGGCGACAACCGGGGCAGCGGTGACGAGTGGTGACAGTCCGGAGCGGCGGGGACACATGAGTATAACCTCCAATACCGGTGTTCTTCAACCTGCGGACTTCCAGATGTTGCAAAACTACAACTCCCAGCATGCCCGGACATGCTGGAGTTGTAGTTATGCAACATCTGGAGGTCCGCAGGTTGTAGACCACTGTCCTATACTTTACATTGCATGGATCCAACATACAATGGTTTCAACAAACTATGGTCCATTTGGAACGGATTACTATCGCATGTTGAGGGACCACTGTACAGTATATACAGTATACAGTTTTATGTTAAATCACAGGGCATAGTACAGCTGTAATAAAAGCAGACAAAATCCCATATTATGTATCAGTATTTAGCTCCTATATTAAGCTAGAATGAGGCTGTGCTTATGACAGTAGTACTGTACTGCTGCTGTAACACTTATTTTATTGTGCAACAGATCGTGGTGTTTGATATGCTCCAGGATAAGATTTTTTTTATTGTTTTTGGAATATTCTTTTTAAGCCTTTTTTTTTTTACTTTTTTATGATCTTGCATTCTTCTTCACTTTTGTGGTTTTTGAACACAGGTTACCCAAGATAATCTTCCTTGCTTCAGCTCATCCTCCAGCTGTTATCCACCCACGGAGACACGGGGCAGCTGTATAGCACTATCCCCAAGCTTCAATTCATGGTTACAATAATTATAGCTTGCAAAGTTAATGTCAGCTGTTTGCTGCTTCTCAGTAGTCTGATCTTCGGTCTTTTATTCAGAGGTCAAAAGGTACAAACCACTGAGGTTGCTCAGCCTTGAATGTTGTGGGCCCCAGTAATAACTACTTGTCACCTTGAGGCTGTTTGGTGGTATTATTAGATTTTATTTATAATGTCTCAACATACTCCCTGGAGCTGAAAAAGCTAGTAAAGGGGCATAGAAGCTGTAATCGAGCGTCACAGAGATGACACGGACATTTTAAGAAACATTTATCCTCTTAGAAAAAATCTCTGTAGTATAAATATAAACCAGCAGCAATAGGTTGGCATTATTATCCTGATCGGTTCAAAAGCCTAGGATGGCAAATAAATGGCTACAGAGGAGCCGCATATGCTAATCCTGCAGCTTTTAGAGAGCATTAAAGGGGTTATTCACGAAAAAACTTTTTTATATATATCATCTGGCTCCAGTAAGTTAAACAGATTTGGAAATTACTTCTATTAAAAAATCTTAATCCTTTCAGTACTTATGATCTTCTGAAGTTAAGGTTGTTCTTTTCTATCTAAGTGCTCTCTGATGAAACGTGTCTCAGGAACCGCCCAGTTTAGAAGCAAATCCCCATAGCAAACCTCTTCTAAACTAGGCGTTTCCTGAGACAGGTGTCATCAGAGAGCACTTAGACAGAAAAGAACAACCTTAACTTCAGAAGCTCATAAGTACTGAAAGGATTAAGATTTTTTAATAGAAGTAATTTAGAAATCTGTTTAACTTTCTGGAGCCAATTCATATATAAAAAAAAAGTTTTTTTCCTGGATAAACCCCTTTAAATACTTGGCCAGTAAACTGTGAAAAACATATATAAATCTTCGTGCTTTTTATCATTTTAGTTTAATGACAGCTTTGCACAAGATTTCTCACGGAAACTATCAACAGAAGAACATCTAGTAAAGGTGGGTGAGACTACATTGCACTCTGGTCCTTTCACAGGGAGAAAATAAAATATTTGTTGTGCATAGTACTAAAATGACACAAATTATACACCAATGCATCACATTCTGTTTATGTCACGGATGAAAAAAATAGTGCAGAATAAACACTGAAATGACATTGATTATTTGTAGGGAAATGCACTACAGCTATCACCTGCAATGTTACATACAGAATTATGTGTGCTGTGTGGATTTAAAATGCCATACATTGAAAAGAAATAAACGTCTATTGGGAGTGACCTAAGGGAAAGCAGAAGTAAATGGCTTGCTAGGAAAGCCTGGTGCTTATTGCTAATTTTTATGTCTTTTTTTAAAAAGCAGAATGCTTGCGAGAAACGAGAATCTTCCTTCAGGTTCCCTTCATACTTAAATTCACCAGGAGGATGCTGCAGTATTGGGGAGCTTTGTCCTGTGTCAGCTGAAGATCTCAGAAGCAGTAAATGTTTGCTGATCTCTTAGTTCAAATGGATTTATATTCCCAATTGGGAATCAGGGGTGTAGCTGGAAACCACAGGGACCCGCAAAACATTGTATTTGTGCAACAACTTGCATTGGTACCGTGCTCGCCAAAAAGTGGCGTAAATTATACCTGAAATCATTGCCAGCTGGTAGCCTGCATAGACTTTGACATAAATTCCCCTTATAGTGTCCCATTAGAATACTTGTGCTCATTGCATCCAAATATATTATAAGTCAGCAACCTTCCCTTTATGGTGCATTATTCCTAAGTTTAGTGTTGATTTTGTATTTATTGATACTATTAACTGAGTACCCGGTGTTGCCCGGTTTTTCATTCCTAATCCTTGTTGGGGAGGAAAATCAACAAAGGAGGAAGCTTTTGACTTCGTATCCCATCCCCGTATATTGTTGTCATATCCCAACCCCATATCCCGTCCCCATATCCCGACATCCTATCCCGTCCTCATATCCTGTCCTCATATCCTGTCCTCATTTCCCGACCTCATATCTATCTCGGATGTGAATGGTAAGAAAAAACCTTTGCCTGCAGGCGCTCACACAAGGTATCACACTGGAGACACGTGGATAAAGTATAGGCAACTTTATTTGATGTACAGCAATGACGCATTTCGGGGTACACACTATCCCTTCTTCAGATTAACATAGTACACCATGTCAATCCGAAGAGGTAGTGTGTACCCTGAAACGCGTCATTGCTGTAAATCAAATAAAGTTGCCTATACTTTATCCACGTGTCTCCAGTGTGATACCTTGCATGGACCTCTGAGCGCCTGCTGGCAAAGGTTTTTTCTTCCCATTCACATCCCAGTTACCTACAGGACACCGCCTGGTACTCCTGGACCTTTGGTTGCACAGGATCCTCATCCATTCATACCCCTATATGGGGTGATATGCATATTTTCCATACGCTTAAGGTGAGCAGCCACTCTATAGAGCCTGCACCTCCCCCCTGCTAACTGTAGGGAGGGGAAGAAGCTATCCCAAGTATTATTGAAATATCTCCAGCCGTTTGGAAGTTATGCAGTAACATATATGGGACTTTAAAAACCCCGACCCTGGCAAATGGGGGTGAGTAAGGGTTAAATTACCTATTCTATGTTTGTTGTTGACATATAAGTAACATGTGTGCCAAGTTTCATGTTAATATCTTCAGCCGTTTGGACGTGATTGTGGAACACACACATACACACACACACACACACACACACACACACACACACACTGGCCCACATTTATCATTGTCTTTAGACTGTTTTTTATGTCTACAAAAGGCGTAAAAAAGGCGCCTTTTTTGCGCCTTTTGGTTTACACATTTCTGCTGATTTTGAGTGGCAATACACATGATATAGAAGGGATTTATGAACTGTACCTTTTTGTGAAAAGGCGCAAAAAAGGCGTAAAGCCACTGGAAAGTCTCTAAAAATATACATGTATCAAATGCAATGTGACCATTTAATAAATGTGGTGCTCCTACACATTACCAGCACACAAAAAAAGGTGTAGAAAAATGCTTCACTTACACCTACAATGATAAATGTCGGCCATTGTATATATATATATATATATATATATATATATATATATATATATATATAAGAGAGAGAGAGAGAGAGAGAGAGAGAGAGAGAGAGAGAGAGAGAGAGAGAGAGAGATGTGCATATTGGAGTGGATGTCACGCAATGTAAGACTTGTCTTTTCCTGAAGTAATGAAATAATTTTTATACAGAATGAATATTATTTCCTGTTCCTGCAGAAACAACGAGAACCAAACATCTGGCTTTTCCAAGTAGCAATAAGAAGAAAAGACTGCGCTCTTCACTGTTTACTTTAATAGGATGCAGTTTGTAAAATGTGACAAGTTACTTCCTTTTCACTTCAGGATGCCATAAACAGATTATGTATCATGTATATATGCATCTATTTGTGTGTGTGTGTATATATATATATATGTCTGTGTTATTCTTGCTGTAAACATAGGAGTTTGAAGCCTCCTTGGGGGATTCTATGTAATCTATATTTATGCACAGATAAAATGCGCAACGATTAATACGCAGTGTGAACCTAGGCTGAGTCTAAATTCACATCCGGAAACTACCCTGCACTTGTGGTTTATATTGTAAAATAGGATAAATAGTACACAGACATACCACAGCATATTTCCACTGGATCTATTTATTTCAATGGACTGAATATAGTCTAATGCTTCCTTTACATTTATCAGTTATTCGGCAGTGTTTCCCTCCGTGCATCGGAGGGAAACTGATAGCAGAACTCATCCCATTCACAGTCATCATGCATCTCAGTTTGGACGCTGGATGATTGGACTCACCGGACCCGTCTGGCAATCACAAACAATGGATGCTACACAACAGATGCACTTCTGGCATTAGTTGTGGCAAATTTCGTCCAGTTTCTCCGGAGGATGACACCGGATACAAAATGCTCGAAAAAATATAGGGAACACTTAAACAACACAATGTAACTACAAGTCAATTACACTTCTGTGAAATCACACTGTCCACTCAGGAAGCAACACTGATATACAATCAATTTCACATGCTGTTGTACAAATGGAACAGACAACAGGTGGAAATTATAGGCAAGTAGCAAGACACCCCCAATAAACAAGTGGTTCTGCAGGTGGTGACCACAGACCACTTCTCAGTGCCTATGCTTCCTATCTGATGTTTTGAAAATATAATAGATAAAACTGAAAAAGGCGGCGCTCGAATCCCAAAAGCAATTGGAAATAGAAGAGGTTTGTACTCACCCGGTGTATGTGGGAGGTCACAGGGCAGTGATCCCCCACTAACACCTAGAGTCCTCTTGTCACTTATACACTGAAACGATCTCCGTCATATAGACATCCCTTAGGGAGGGTGCAGGGTGAGCCGGAATCACAGTACCGTGGTCCGTGTATAAGGAAAAAACAAATAGAAAAACCAGCGCCCGGAGACAGTTCAAAACATGATAACAGTCAAACCATAATTTAGTAGATTATCACTGAGATGAACTTACTTCACTAGGGGAGATGTGTAGGTATGGTTACCTTTCACATCATCCCCTTCCAGGAGAGTACAACAAAAAGGCCAGGAAGCCCGTGGATAAGTAGGATAGGATTTATTGCAACGCGTTTCGGAGGGCTTACAGGATCGCCTCCTTCCTCAGGCATATAACAAGACAAAGTGATAATAGCCCCCTTATATACATACCATGTCCGGGGTAGAGGCGTGTTAATTGGTTCTTTTGTTCTAATAAAATGGTAGTTTGAGGACCTGCAGATCCGGGGACATGTGACCTGCAGAACCGGATCTGCAGGTCCTCAAACTACCATTTTATTAGAACAAAAGAACCAATTAACACGCCTCTACCCCGGACATGGTATGTATATAAGGGGGCTATTATCACTTTGTCTTGTTATATGCCTGAGGAAGGAGGCGATCCTGTAAGCCCTCCGAAACGCGTCGCAATAAATCCTATCCTACTTATCCACGGGCTTCCTGGCCTTTTTGTTATACTCTCCTGGAAGGGGATGATGTGAAAGGTAACCATACCTACACATCTCCCCTAGTGAAGTAAGTTCATCTCAGTGATAATGTACTAAATTATGGTTTGACTGTTATCATGTTTTGAACGGTCTCCGAGCGCTGGTTTTTCTATTTTTTTTTTTTTTTATCTGATGTTTTGGTCACTTTTGAATGCTGGCGGTGCTTTCACCGTAGTGGAGTCTACAACCCCCACAAATATAGTAGTGTAGTGCAGTTCATCCAGGATGGCACATCAGTGCGAGCTGTGGCAAGAAGGTTTGCTGTGTCTGTCAGCGTAGTGGCTAGAGCATGGAGGCGCTACCAGGAGACAGGCCAGTACATCAGGAGATGTACAGGAGGCCGTAGGAGGGCAACAATCCAGCAGCAGGACCGCTACCTCCCCCTTTGTGCAAGGAGGAGCAGGAGGAACACTGCCAGAGACCTGCAAAATGACCTCCAGCAGGCCACAAATGTGCATGTGTCCACTCAAACGGTCAGAATCACATTCCATGAGGGTGGTATGAGGGTCCGAAGTCCACAGGTGGGGGTCATGCTTACAGCCCAACACCGTGCAGGACGTTTGGCATTTGCCAGAGAACACCAAGATTCGCCACTTGCGCCCTGTGCTCTTCACAGATGAAAGCAGGTTCACACTGAGCACATGTAACAGACGTGAAAGAGTCTGGAGATGCAGTGGAGAACGTTCTGCTGCCTGCAACATTCTCCAGCATGACCGGTATGGCAGTGGGTCAATTATGGTGTGGGTGGCATTTCTAAGGTGCCAAGATGAGATCCTCAGACCCCTTGTGAGACCATATGCTGGTGCAGTTGGCCCTGGGTTCCTCCTAATGCAAGACAGTGCCAGAGCTCATGTGGCTGCAGTTCACCGACTGTCCAGGAGTTGGCAGATGCTTTAGTTCAGGTCTGGGAGGACATCCCTCAGGAGACCATTCGCCACTTCATCAGGAGCATGCCCAGGCATTGTAGGGAGGTCATACGGGCACATGGAGGCCACACACACAACTGAGCCTCATTTTAACTTGTTTCAAAGGGTTACTTCGCTTCCGTGTTAACGCCTGCCCCGTGACATCACATCCCGCCACCTCAATGCAAGTCTATGGGAGGGGGCGTGATGGCCGTCACGCCCCCTTGCTATAGACTTTCATTGAACACAGAGGCCCGCACGCAGCGTTCGGAACATTGAGTTAAGGACGCTGGGGAGGGGAGTAACAACAAAGTTGGATCAGCCTGTAGTGTGGTTTTCCACTTTGATTTTGAGTGTGAACCATATCCAGACCTCCATGGGTTGATAAATTTGATTTCCATTGATAATTTTTGTGTGATTTTGTCAGCACATTGAAGACTAAAGTATTTCATACGATTAGTTCATACATTCAGATCTAGGATGTGTTATCTTAGCGTTCCCTTAATTTTTTTGAGCAGTGTGTGTAACTCTATGAACGTATATAGTTTTTTTTGTGGTACTCAAGAGAGTGGCGGAGTGCACATTATTAGATGTGAACTATCGTAATTCATGCACATTGGCCCTGATTTACTAAGAGTGGAGTGTAGTTTTCTTTGTGGGTTTTAATTCCCTACAATGTTATTTTCCATGGTATTTACTAAGGTTTCCCTAAATTTTGCACTTTTCCCTACATTCTGCCTATTTTTTTACATGCTCTGATCTGTCTGGTTTTCCTCAGCTCAAATCCACTACATTTTCTGAGGAAACCTTAGTAAATATGTTGTTTTTTTGTAAAAATGCTGGGGACACCCCCCCCTTTTCGATGACCACACCTACTTTATCTGGCAGCCACGCTCCTTTTTCGGGTTCTCTCAGTAAAATGGCACACTACCCGACATGTCGGGTTTACAATAGTAAATCAGGGCCATTATGTTTCATGCTGTAACAAGAAAAAGAGAGGAATTAAAAGGGTTATCAAGCAAAAACCTATAGTAGGACTGACACCCAGGGAGTAATTGCTGCACTAAGGCTTAACCAAACAGCTGACTGGCAGGGTGCCGGGTGTCGAAACCTCACTGTTCAGTACTAATAGCCTATTCTGAGCTTAGGTCATCAATGGGTGTCACTGGAAATCCTATTTCCATTCTCTAGACTTGTCATGATGAATATGATGTGTCTGCTATTATCTATCATGATCAACATTTTTTTTTCTATTGACATAATAGATCAATCACGTATCAGTTTATGTTCTTCTGGACTCAACACTGGCACATGCTACGCTATTCTTACTGTCTGAAAACATCAGAAACTTGGCGGAAAAGAGCTAACACAATTATGAACTGAGGAGTATTGATCTAAATCAGTTTTTTTCATATCTATTATAGTGTGTATTATACAAGCTGTATATACACAGAACACTCACAACACTACTGTCAGGCAATGCACTCCACAACCTGTACAGCAGTAGTTTTCAATCTGTGGACCCCCAGATGCTGCAAAACTCCAAGTCCCAGCATGCCATTACTGTCCAGGCATGCTGGGAGTTTGAGTTTTGCAACAGTTGGAGGTCCTCAGTTTGAAGACTACTGCTGCATGTTAACCCCTTAAGGACGCAGGCCTTTTTCACCTTATGGACTGAGCCCTTTTTTGCAATTCTGACCACGGTCGCTTTACGAATTAATAGCTCGAAAACCCTTTTACTGAATATTCTGATTCTGAGATTGTTTTTTCGTGACATATTCTACTTTATTTTGGTGGTAAATTTTTGGCGTTCCTTGCATCCTTTTTTGGTGAAAAATCCCCAAATTTCATGAAAATTTTGAAAACTTTGAAGCTCTCTACTTGTAAGGAAAATGGATATTCCTAATAAATTTTATTTTTATTCACAAATACAATATGTCCACTTTATGGTGACATCATCAATGGACATATTTTTGCTTTTTGAAAAAATTAGAGGGCTTCAAAGTAGAGCAGTAATTTTCAAAAATGTCATGAAAATTGCTAAATCTGAAGGGACAGATGTTACAGAACTACAACTCCCAGCATGCCTGGGCAGTCTAGGCATCCTGAGAGTTGTAGTTTGGAAACATCTGGAGGGCTACCGTTTCTGCACCACTGTAACAGTGGTCTCCAAACTGTGACCCTCCAGATGTTGCAAAGCTACAACTCCCAGCATGCCCAGACAGCCTTTGGCTGTCTGGACATGCTGGGAGTTGCATTTTGGCCTTCCTAGTGGTTGCCACAGTAAAGATCACTTTACTTTCACTTTAATTTCCCCCCCCCCCCACCGTCTCCAGCAACGATCAGAGGTTCCCAGGCATCTTCTCCTCCAGGCACCGGCCTCCATCTTCTCCCCATCTTCCCCTCGACATCCAGGGGTGGACAGAACGGGGGTTGCCATGGCAACCCACTGTCCTGCTCTGCCATTGGTCAGAATCAGTTCTGACCAATGGCAGGGGATAGGAGTAGATCACAGCACTGCGACCTCACTCCTTGCCCTCAGGATGATCGGGGCTGTCACTGACCGCTCCGATCATCCTGACTTTCTGGGTGATCGGGTCACCAGAGACCCGATCAGCCCGGAATAGCTGAAAATCGCATGTCTGAATTGACATGCAATTTTCTGCGATCGTCGACATGACCCCCCCTGGGCGATGTGCCGGGATGCCTGCTGAATGATTTCAGCAGGCATCCCGGTCCGGTCCCCAACCGGCTAGCGGCGGGGACCGGAATTCCCACGGGCGTATGCATACGCCCCACGTCGTTAAGGACTCGGGATGCAGGGCGTATGCATACGCCCGACGTCCTGAAGAGGTTAAAGGGGTACTACTGGATATGTTCCCTGTGAACCTTCCTTCCTGATATGCGTGTCTTCTCTGGTTGCTTGATATTCTTTGCATGTCTTCTCTGGTTGCTTGATATTCTTTGCCATGCTTCCCTCTCTTTGCCTACATCTCCCAGCAATCATTGCAGCTCTGCTTTGCCAGCCAGCTCACTCTCTGTGAGCAGTCCCCACCCATTTGGATTTGGACCAAGACAGAGTGGATGGTTGAGTAATTCCCTCAATCCCTGCATGTAAATGACAACCAAAGAGGGGAAACTGCTCTATATAGCTAATGATTAATATTTAGACAAATAGATTGAGGAGAACATAAGTATAGGCTATGGGCTTAGTTTTCCCGGAGTACACCGTTAAACATGAGCCTATTGTGTGATTTGTAAAGTTCCCCTGTTCCTTTGCAGTAGCTATAATATAAAAAATAGCAGAACACAGACAAGTTTTCAACTAGCTTTATTCTTGATGAAAAAGTTGAATTAAGTCTTTTATAAATGTAGCTGTGCAACAAATCCTCGTAACAAAACATTAATCATCAAAAGGAGCTTAAAAATTATTCTAACAGAAGACATTTTGTAGCATGAAATGTGGAACACATTTTAAGAAGGTCAGAGTCCACTCCTTCCTTGCAGATTCCCCATGTGTCCCTGTCAGTGAGAAGTCATTGAAAAATAATAGTGTCACTAATAAAAGTCTTTTTTTTCCTAAAAAGATCTACACAGACAGTAAGACAACTTTACATTTATTCTGAGGAAAGCTGAAGCCAGCTTCATCTTCACAAGACATATGTATTTACACTGAAGTTCAAGTATCCTATTTGAAGAGATGGCAAAAGCAAAGTTACTACCGGAACAGAACTGTAAATATGGCATCCAAAGAAAATTCCATAGTGATCCAAAAACATTCAGCAGTCTAGTTTCCACTTCTAGCAATCTCTGAGTTTTTATAAGGTCTACAATGTAGCAGAATGAAATGACACATATTCATCTGGACACGCCATAGTAAAATTATCACCAGATACACATAGTTCACATACTTCAAATCAGATGGAGTAAATTCTGTTGTTTGGCACAACTCATTGAGACCACATTATGGATTATCTGTATGTTACATATGATTTCAGGTGAATTATATCTTGAGGCTGTATTTCCAAAAACAATACAAAAACAAAAAAACACTGCATTCCCAGCATGGCTTTTTTAATTGCCTAATGATAGCTTGGAGTCATAGGGAAATATTAAATGCCAAAACTACTTGCCATTTTTTTCCCTTTGGTGCTCTTTTATTTTTCATTAGCATTTTTAGGCTGAGGTTAGTAAGAGCATGCTGGGACTATGATGTTTTTTCCCCCCATAGACTTCTAACACAGAAAAATGAAATGTGAGATTAACATTGGAGCAAAAAAAAAAAAAAGTCAAAAATGTTGTGTGGAAACTTAGCCTCAAGGGTTCTGCATTTTATATTAAATTGTATTACAAAGTGCTCATGCTCATGCTTTGTCATTTACTGGTATGGAGTCTTCATATGTGATGACAATAATTATGGTAAAAAAAAACCTTTATATTTTGCTGCATAGAGCAGATTCTAAACTTTGGGTCCAAAAGGAGAAACAATGAGACAAGATAGATGCTAATCTGTAGTAGCAGCTGAAAGGATGTGCTTACTTACTGTTGCCAACCCCATTAAATAGCTTAGGGTATCCTGATCACACACTAACAGTTTTTTATACACACCTCCGTTCCTGTGATATGAGAATTTAAAGTTGGTCTTTCCCAATTTTGAGACTCTGTCAGATGGGCGTGAACTTAATTTTAAAAATGGGGTCGACTATAAGGTGATGGGTGTGATTATACAGTCATAGGGTGTGAATGTTGTACATTGAGGATTGTATACATAATACATACACCCTGACTGTATAATCCTATCCAATACCTGATGTTCACCCCCAGTTTCTCTGAATTGTCAGACAAACTATAAAGCACAAATCTCATGAACAGAAGAGCTTATCAAGAAACTGTTTGAAAAAAAAGGAGTGTGTGATTAGGGCACCCTAAACTATTTAAGCATATTTCAATCTCATTTATTAAGTTTGGCAACCGGTCCCCTTAAAATATGAGCTTTCTTATCAATATAATAATGATGGACAATTCACATATGTCCATCAACTTGAAAGTTTCCCTCCAGTGTTGGGCCAGATAAAAATAAAACATTGCATGCAATGTTTTTTGATCTAGTTACTTGACATGCGGCATAAGGAGGGCCTGGGGACACCAGCTGCACCACATGCCACTTGTTGCATCTGACGTCCCATTCAGGGTATCGTCACGTCTCTGGACATATGGGAATGTAGCCTAAGCAGATTTGTCCTTGGATCCTTAAACTTGTCTCACTGCACCCACTTCTTTCTCCTCTTCACAACATCTGTGCACACTGTAACCCAATTTAATATGTGTAAAACATTTTTATTTTATATTACCTATTATAACGAATAACCTGAAAGACTGACATATGACAAATTTAACTCTGTTACTTAATAACGGAAATACAAGCATTTTCATACGCCTATGATTTTTTCGCTAGATGCATATTAGTATTTTGTTCTAGCCATAGATTGCTCATTTATACCAAATCAACTTGGTTCAGATAACGGATATTTGTATATAGATATGCTTTAGATTTCTGCTGCAGGTTTTTAACTGTATGCTGCTGACTGAAGCCCAATTCAATGAAATGCGGATTCCACGCAGACTTCAATGAGGAATCTGCATCGAAATCAATGGAAATGTTTTACCATATGAGCATACCCTAAGAGAAAGGCAAGGCTAGACCAAAAGTGCCAAGGGTAAGGAAAATGTAATATGTGAAGAACATTTATAAAAAGGTACAAGTTTAGAGTATTTGCTTTTAATCTGTTTAGTAAATTTTCTATTTGAATGCTCAGCCCACAACCACTATTATAGCATAAATAATAGGTTATCAGAGTGATGTATGGACTTTATGTAAAGGATGGCAGAGATAAAGATGTACAAACAGCATAGGGCGGGAAATGACTATAATAAATGTATTTATTGCATTAAATGTATAACAATGTAAAGGCAACTACATGTTGCTTACTCCTATCCCCATAAAAACATAAATATTTTTTTCTGTTAAAATTTGAAAAGTGTTTGTCCAGGGTTAGAAAAAAAATATGGATACAGACCATTTTTTTTTTTTATCCCAGAAAACCTCTTTAAAGTAAGTGAAATAAAAAAAACCATAATATGCTTTTATGATTTATTTTTCTCTTTTTCAAAATGCTAAATTGTCTACGGGTTGTGGATAGTAACCAGCTAAAGTGCCATAGATTCCAGTACTAAAAGCATGGTTTTGTACAGCAAGTGACAACATGACTTGCCACCATCCATAGGAGGGGCAACCTTGTAGACAAATTATGGAATGTGTTGCCAATAAGGCCTTATTTTCTGCAACTGAGCCTATTTCTGTAGTTGGAAGGCGCCAGGCTACAGCCACACAAGCTAAACATGGAAACAAATGCCTGCCCAATTTGCCATCAAGCCACAGAAAAACATGCTGAAATATATAATGCTGTTTCCCCCTGCTCTCTACTAGGGGTAATGCAAATGTGAATTGACCAGAGTCTTGACCATTACTAGTGTGTTATGTAGATCATTTTTATTACTGGAAAATAACAAAAAAAATTCCTCAAGATCACAAACACTCTGCAAATTGTAAACAAACAGATACAAGTTTTAGTCTGCTTCCCTCATGTCCGTCATTACGAATATGACACAGCTATGCTACAAAGTACACACACCCTACTCCACCAATTAAAACTATCATTATTAAAACAGGCTATCGTCAGTATCTACGTCAGTCGGAGAGAAAAGAATCCAGCTTCTCTTTTCTGTGCCATTTCATAAATTATTAAATTGTTATATTTATCATTCAAAACATTTGATCTCATAAAAAGAAGAAAATGGATTTAAAATGTACAAAACTGAAAGGAAGCAAATAAATTATTAGCTAACACCTTGTAAACATCAGTTTATTTGCTGTTAGGTAAAAACAAATAAAAAAAAGTATAAACTTAACAGTACAAGGCACAAATGACATGGACAAAAGAAAGTCTGGGGAAGTAAGAAATCAGTGGACACTTTCCAGGCCCTTCCAACACTTGCTCTTTAGCACCCCACAGTGGTACCAAGGGTGTCCGTGTTAACTCCTCCAATGCCAGTGGCAATTTCCACTTTTAAAGGTTGAAGATAAGTAAATCAGCTGCTCTAAGGCAGCTTTGATATGTTGTGCTCATTTATTGATAGAGATAAAGAATTAAATGTTCTCTACAAAGCTGCCAGGGAACAAGCCAGTTTTTCCATTCCGCTGTAGCGTGCCTTTAAACCAGCCATCCTCACGTTTCTTGTGCACAAATACAATGTCCCCTTCCTTGAGTTCAAGCTCAGCTTCGCTTTGCGGAGGATATGACACTACCACCCTGTATCTGAAAAAGAAACACGCTGTGATCTTACATAACACACACACACACATAATAAATCAGAACCATTGACTATGACTTGACAGCACAGGAAGTTGTCTGTATACAGCTACCACAGCTCTGTCAACATGGAAAAAATTACATCTGGCTGGAATTCATAAGACTGTTATGGCTGCACGTCTTTGCAGACTCTTCCAATCACTACACTCCATTTAGCTGCAGCATTTATAAATTTAGCTGAGTCCAACTCCTAGAGGTAAATGAATTTTAGCATAGAATGTGGAATAACCTTCTCTTGGTATATAAAAGGGTTTTAGTTCCTTTTGGAAAACATCTCTAGTTACCTGCATTACATTGTTTCAATATACAGATGAAGCCAGTTCCAACATATCTGTTAATATCAACGTAGCGTGGTTTGCAAGGAGCAAGCATATCTGTGTTTGAAAGATGACCATGCTCTCTTGTATACTCTCCATGGCACCCCACAGCTAATAAAAACCGGAACAGGGTCAATATTAATAGATTCGCTTGTCCAGACCAGTGAATATATTTACTGTAAATCAGTGATGCATAAAGCATAGCTGGCTTATTGTTTAGAAAGTGGAGCAGGGGACTACACTTTTCCACTAAACCACTCCCTCAAAACATGTTTACAGTCATGGCCGTAAATGTTGGCACCCCTGAAATCTTTCAACAAAATTAAGTATTTCTCACAGAAAAGTATTGCAGTAACACATGTTTTGCTATACACATGTTTATTCCCTTTGTGTGTATAGGAACTAAACCAAAAAATGGAGGAAAAAAAGCTAATTGGACATAATGTCACACCAAACTCCAAACATGGTCTGGACAAAATTATCGGCACCCTTTCAAAATTGTGGAAAAAAAAGAAATGTTTCAAACATGTAATGCTCCTTTAAACTCACCTGAGGCAAGTAACAGGTGTGGGCAATATAAAAATCACACCTGAAAGCAGATAAAAAGGAGAGAAGTTCACTTAGTCTTTGCATTGTGTGTGCCACACTAAGCATGGACAATAGAAAGAGGAGAAGAGAACTGTCTGAGGACTTGTAACCTTGAGATCGTTGATATTTTTCCACAACTTTGGTTCTCAAGTCCAACTCCAGGGATCTAGATTTGCCTTTCTCCACAGTGCGCAAAATTATCAAGAAGTTTGCAACCCATGGCACTGTAGCTAATCTCCCTGGGTGTGTACAGAAGAGAAAAATTGATGAAAGGTGTCAACGCAGGATAGTCTGGATGGTGGATAAGCAGCCCCAAACAAGTTCCAAAGATTTTCAAGCTGTCCTGCGGGCTCAGCGAGCATCAGTGTCAGCGCGAACTATCCGTCGACATTTAAATGAAATGAAACGCTATGGCAGGAGACCCAGTAGTACCCCATTGCTGACACAGAGACATAAAAACGCAAGACTACATTTTGCCAAAATTAATTGAGTATGCCACAATCCTTCTGGGAAAACGTCTTGTGGACAGATGAGACCAAGATAGAGCTTTTTGGTAAAGCACATCATTCTACTGTTTA
Organism: Hyla sarda; assembly: GCF_029499605.1. NCBI lineage: Eukaryota > Metazoa > Chordata > Amphibia > Anura > Hylidae > Hyla > Hyla sarda. Next base: position 126,214,764 of record NC_079189.1, on the reverse strand, counting down.
CTGAAAACGGAATGAGGCCTACAAAGAAAAGAACACAGTACCTACAGTGAAATATGGTGGAAGTTCAAAGATGTTTTGGGGTTGTTTTGCTGCCTCTGGCACTGGGTGCCTTGAATGTGTGCAAGGCATCATGAAATCTGAGGATTACCTACGGATTTTGGTTCACACTGTACAGCCCCAGCAGGACAATGACCCCAAACATACATCAAAAAGCACCCAGAAATGGATGGCAACAAAGCGCTGGAGAGTTCTGAAGTGGCCAGCAATGAGTTCAGATCTAAATCCCATTGAACACCTGTGGAGAGATCTTAAAATTGCTGTTGGTAGAAGGCGCCCTTCCAATAAGAGACCTGGAGCAGTTTGCAAAGGAAGAGTGGTCCAACATTCCGGCTAAGAGGTGTAAGAAGCTTATTGATGGTTATAGGAAGCGACTGATTTCAGTTATTTTTTCCAAAGGGTTTGCAACCAAATACAATCAAATATTAAGTCAAGGGTGTTAATAATTTTGTCCAGCCCATTTTTGGAGTTTGGTGTGACATTATGTCAAATTTGCTTTTTTCTTCCCTTTTTTGGTTTAGTTCCAATACACACAAAGGGAATAAACATGTGTATAGCAAAGCATGTGTTACTGCAATCCTTTTCTGTGAGAAATACTTAATTTTCTTGAAAAATGTCAGGGGTGCCAACATTTACGACCATGACTGTAAATGCAATTTTGGGTGATTGGCTCAAAGAGCTTTCTCTGTACTCAGGATGGGGTCTGCTCTCCTTACATAATTACAAATTACATTTTCCAAATATCTTACTTTGGCCCCTGTATTGTGTTGAGGTTTCTGGATAACATAAGGCAACCAAATACAATACCATATTCATGTAGATCCCCATAACCTCTTATTATATTACTACAACAAATCCCACCAACGTAATGCTACCACTACAGAATGTGCTACATTGCTACAATTTGTTTCTAAAACCGTGGATAGAAAAGCTGCCTTTTAGATTCTTACAGATAGTTACCTTTCACAGACTACAGGTCGGGAGTCATTGAGTACAGGGCCCAGTGAGGAGCAAGGCTGTCTTGGTGGAGGAGCTATAGGGATGTTGGCATCCACCATATTTGTCTTGCGGTTCTCTTGTGTCAGGGCAGAAGCTGATACAGTCTCACCGTCCACATTGCAGGCAGCAGCTCGACCACTGGTACTGGTGACATCAGGACCTACGGCTCCTTCTAAAGTAGCTTCTGAGACTGCCTGGTCCAGTTCTTGAGTTGGCGAATGAGGCGGAGATGCCCGGGGCTTCCTCTTGGTAGATGCACCAGACAACAACTTTAGCAAACCTTTTTTTTCCTTCTGAAATCAAAATATATACACTGTTACAGAACATTTCTGTATAGCTATTTTATCATGAATGTCTTGCTATTAGTTAAAAATGGTTTGTTTACAATGAGAAAATGCTTTACAAAAGGACTGTTTGATCAGACACAACCCTTTATGGTGATAAGCCAATTGCTGTGCATCCCGTTCCCAGCAAACAACTGACATTGCAAGGGAAAGATGCTACTATCCAGAGATTTCTTCTACAGGTTTACTACAGGGTGGACACAAATCTCTGCCCATGTAATATATTAACCACTGAAGAGCAACAAAACTGTATTAATCAGGGGCATGATCATAGGGGCTTCAGAGGTAGCAGTCTCACCTGGGCCCACCAGGGTCCCCATACCACATAAGACGACACCAATAACATAAAAAGCACATTTAAGGTTGCAAATTTTGTACTAAGGCTCTGGAGGTTTAAAGGGAACCTGTCACCCGTGCTGTGCTGCCTAAATCTCAGACAGCCATAATTATATGCCAAGCATTAGGATATAGGTATTTTTATTTTAAAGGTTAGACTGGGCCTTGGCCCTCTTGCCTGCTTTTCTGTTCTGCGGCTCTGGTTGCCTCTGTGTTAGTATATAGAGAGACAAACTGCAGATTTGTAGTTATTGTTAAAACTCTGGCAGTAACTCTCACCATATGACCAAATAGTGCATAAAGACAGAGGCTGTCTTCCTAGAATGACCCTTTAAATAATGTAGCGTTAACCAACAGTTCACATACTAAATATGCTTCCTGATATAAATGCTCTGTTATGAGCAGAAACACTTATTGGAATTGCTTGTTCATGAAAGATTAAACACTTTTGTGCAAGAGAACTATATCAGTTAGAGATGAAACAAAGTGATTTAAATGTCAGAAAGGCTTTTTACAATGGCTATTAATCCACAGTTTGTCTCTCTCTATATGCTAACAAAGAAGCAGACCAACCAAAGAGGCAACTAGTGCCACAGAACAAAAAAGCAGGCAAGAGGAACAAGGCCAAGTCTAAACTGAAAAAAGAAAAATAATTCTATCCTAATGCCTACTGCACAGCATATAATAGATGGTTTACTCTGCATTATTAGCATTTAAAGGGCCATCATTGGTGCCCTCTTTGATCTGTCCCTAAACTGTATTTAGCTTCTTCAAATGTATACATGTTTGGAATATTGTACCCAACAAAAGTTTTATAATTCTACAAATTCACAAAGTTCTGTGTTATCTATAAATAAACGTCAGGAAAAATTGATAGATAAACTAGAGGACAAGAAAGGGCCCCAGTAGAATAATCCTCAAGGATCAAAAGGTAGTTCAAGAAAGGATAACCACTTTATTTAAAGCATGCCTGTTATTTCAGGGGACTTTTTAGGATAAGCTGTTCTGTGTGTACATGAGAAGCAGCATTATATATGGCCATTATATAACTTGTATATAGTATTTTTCAGTAGATTTCTGCTCTGCAGACTTAATTTATAATTTGCAGTTCTCACAGAGAACAGAGCTGATTTTCAGAGTGGAATACAGTCTCAAAGGAAAGGGGGGGGGAGAAGCTTGTATTAGGAGAAGGAAGCATTTTTGTCTAATATGATATATTGCAAAATGTATTTTGTTCACTTGTACCACTGGTCTATTTAAAGTCTGTTCATATGATAGTGCCTATTTAAGAAAATTACACATTTCGAGTAGGGTCACACATGCCTTATAATTTTGTTGCATGTTTTCTCACCCACTGAAGTCAATGGGTAGCAAAATCAGCTGCAGAAAATATGCAGATATGCAGCAAAATACAGCATGTGTGGCTCTACCCTTAAATATTTCCTGATCTTAAACTACTAACTGATGTCCGTTAAAGCAAATGTATACAAATATGTTACTGTGATGCACCCACCTTGCCGTCCTTGTCCTGCTTATTAGTGGCAGAACTTGAAGGTGCATTATCAGAAGATGAAGAACATCCAGTGACTGCAGAGCTGGTTTTCCAGTTGCCATCTGCCTCTAAGGAGGACACACTGCTGCTGGAAGGGGTAGCAGCCATTGGCACATTTGGTCTATTGAGATTCATTGCGGCGTTGATGTATGCTGCTGGACTGGAAAGTGGTGGCTGCATGGTTTGAGCAGAGCTGCCTTGGTGGGAGTTAACAGAAGCTGCTGGGATAAGGCAAGCTTGGTTCTGTGCCTGCATGGGGGTAACTGCGGCAGTCGGACGCTCCTGACCATGTGCAGCAGCTGTAACAGAGTAGTACGATAAAAGAGTCAAAAAAGAGACAAATAGAGAATAGTTCACTGGTTTAAAATTGCATGATGAACAATTCACTAATAAACTTGTTATACTAGAATGACTCCATTTAAAGGGGTACTCCGGCGCTTAGACATATTATTCCCTATCTTAAAGGGGATCTGCAAGAGGCAAAAAGGTTTTTTAAATGAGCCAGAAGAATGTAGGCTGCCCTTCAGCATGGGGTATATAAGGAGATCGACACTCTTTACAATTTACCTTTCTGGCCCAGATGTTACCTGTCTGCTATACAAAAATTGTCTATTGGCTGTATCTTCCTTCTTTTCCTCAATATTTATAAAGCTTAATATGGCCAAAAATGTACAATTTTCCTATCACATTAAAACCATCCACCTGAACTATGAATCACGTCAATTTTTTCACAACCTTGAGACACTAAAAAGGTTAAAGCTTGCCCTCATCTCCCAACTGGACTTTTGCAACATCCTTCTCTGTGGCCTCCAATCGGACACTCATTGACTTCTTCAACTCTATAGCCCAGTTTATTCAAATTTTCTAGTCCCATCACTGGCTATCCACTGCAAAATATTAATAATGACACACAAGGCTGTCCACCTCCTGTCCCCTCCATACATCCCTGATCTAATCTCCTGATACCTCCCCATTCTTCCCAGTATTGTGGAACTCACTAACCAAACCAATCAGACTCACCCCACATTAAAACTTTCAAACACAACCTGAAAACCGATCTCTTTATAAAAGCATAAAAAAAAAAATAAAAAAAAAATAAAAAGCAGCTACAGTAGAACAACCTGAGTCTAGATAAATCCTCCCAATAGTACACTGGGGATGGCTACTATTGGGACAATGTATCTAATTAATAGTAAATGCAGAAAGGAGAACGGTGCCTTGTTCTGATGTTTGGGCGCCAAATTAGAAATAAATCATACAAAGTGCTGCACGTACTCATTTGTCACATTTTCATTAGCCGTAACCTTTAAAATAAATCTGTCAACATATGTTTAGGGTTATTGTACTTTTTTGTGTTATGCTACCTATTTAACCCTTTTTTGTATAGCAACCTGGAATTAAAGGTGCTTAAAACTAACGCATAATAACAACTACTATAGCTCCTTTAAGAATGAAAGCCATGATGCTAGTTTGAACAGCGCTCTAGAGAACTGCTGTGGTTAGCAGTGTTAGCACAGGGGGCCTGACTTCAATTCGAGGGAAATGAGCATGTGAGTCCCATAGGGGACAGGGACTGATGTGAATGCTGGGAATCTTTGGATATGTCTGTGCCAGTGAAGCCAAGGGAAATAAATATATACATAAGTGCGTTACTGTACTAGGTTCAACAAAGATAAAGCTATCCATTAATCTAATCTGACAGTGTTCCACCTTTTAAACTGCTGAATGCTTTCTACGTTGTACATCTGATGTAATTTGCTCTGTTCGTTCTTACCTGAGGAGATTTACACTGCGCTGTTACCGAGATCCATGTGGCTAACATTGCCCGGCACCATCAGCTGCTGCCTAATCTAATAACTCTTGTTTTTACAGGCCAGAGCCAGAAATGCCAGTGCTTGTTTGATTTTATTATCGGAGCCTAAGTCTTAGGCCATTCTGGGCACAACTAGTCAGTCCTATAAATTTAAATGACCATATGAGAAAATGACAATGTTTTGTTAGCTTTGTTTTATTGCGCTCTCTTTGCTGCCTATATTCTCGCCCTTGGTGGAATAATCATTTTATATATTTAATATTCAGTGGAACAGTAAAACTTGATATTTAATTTGCCCTTCGACTGAACTTACAAAGAGTTTAAAGAAGTAAAATATGTGTATTTCAGATTTCATCAATTTGTACTACGGAGCTTAATAAAGAGATCTGTAAATGACATGCATAGGAACAGATGTAGAGTACCTCGCTATAAACGGAATTCTCTTACGTCTAAAGCTCCCTTTCCAGTTGTAAAACAGATTTGACAATTTCACTTTGGGTAATGTGTTTTCTAGATAGCTAAGACATTTCTACCAATGACCATAAAGAGACTTCTCAGTTTTCCATGGAAAATAAAGAAGGGGAAAAGGCAATGCAAGATCCAATCAATAACCCCATAACAACGTCTTGAGGCAATATTAAAGCATTTATATCCCGGTATGTAAGCTCTCATTGCCTCTTAAGTAAATAACATTAAAGCCTGTTATGGGAAAGGCTGCATATTGTACTCAAAGCTTAAACAAATCCATGCAGAAAACATGGTCCAGCAGCCAAGCAAAATTGTATACATAGGACAACATTCAAAAAACGGAATTGTAATGCATGGCAGATATGGACCTGAAGTAGTGTTCACACACCGGGAGGATATGCTGCAGATTTCTGCACATCAGACTATCCATGGTGTTTCTGCACAAAAAAAGGGGGAGATTAACAAAAATTATCTAAGGCTAAGTTCACACTGCATAAAAGTTTTCAGCATATCTTGCATTATGTGTGCATTTTTGCATTATGTGAGAGTTTTTGTTGCAGATTACGGATAAAAATGCATGAGTAAAATAAAATGCGCTAGGGAATTTTACGCACTGTAAACATAGCCTTACACTAAAACTTAGTCTTTGTCAACTGTGGCAACCATCAGAGCTTGTTAAGATATGAAAGCCGAGATGTGATTGGTTGCTATGTACAACTAAGTCAGTTTTATTCTCAGACAATCTTTGATTATCTCCCCCAATATATTTAAAATCTGCAGCATATCCGCCCTGTGTGAACATACCCTTACCATTTACCAGTGCAGACTACAACTTCCAGCATGCTAGAAGTTGTAGTTTTGCAGGAGCTGAAGGCACATACACAGATTTTTGTTTATGTCCATAGTGTGTCTGTAATTTATTTTAGAGCTGTATAGTCTCCTGCATTGTACACACAAATACAGGTGTATATAGTAGCATATTTTGTCAGGCTCCATTCATTGATATTGCCTGCTAAACTTTTTGCCAATGTTGAAGTAATAATAATACTAAAAATGATTTTCATTTTTTTCATTTAAGTGGTCAGGAGTGGTTAAATTAAAAATAAAATAAAAACAAAACCGTAGTCACCTCCCGAATCCCCCACTGCTGCCGTTCTTATTGCGTCCAGTCCCCGCTAATATCAACTTTCTAATCTTAGTCTTAGTGACTTAGTGCAATCTTAGTGAAATGCAGGAAATACCTGTTAGGACAATAAGTGGCTGTATAAGTGTGGCCATTTCCTAGTGTTGACATGGGTACTAGGAAGTAGTGATCAATGGGGGTCGGGTACCAAGGTAACAGAGTGGCAAAGGATCAGGCAGGTACATAATTTTTTTTTTTTTTTAAATAACCCAGCCTGGCTAACTTGGTCAAAGAAAGAAAAAAAAAACACCAGACAAAGGCAATGGCTCTACTTCTGATTAAGTCTAGAAGAGTTTTTCCGATTCACTGCATAATAAAGTTATTTAACTTTTATTTTTTGCCTTTTTGTCATACCTGTTCGGACAGCATTCCGGGCTTGGTTTACAGTCATTTGACCACTCATGTGAATAAGGACCTTGGACTGTGGGCTGGTCTGGATATGTCCTCCTGAAACGGTTGGGGAGACGCCATTTGCATTCACTGTTTTGCTGAAGTCCACACCATTTCCTTGTAGCTTCTGGCACGGCACTCCGCTAGAGCATGGCGCAACCATGTTGACCATCTGGGTGCCTCCACCTGCTGTTGCCATGGCCACTTTAGCCTGTGACCCAGTGGTTAATGCCCTAAACAAGTAAAATGTTTAATTTTGTAAATATGTCTTGTACAATCTGTTCTGTAATCCCTGCATTATAATAGGTAGGTGCTTTTTATCCAGTTGCAATCCTGTTACCTTGGAAGAGATGAAAGCTTTTCATTATAATACAAAAATATCCCACACATATATAGTTAAATAACAAATGTATTCTATTATGGCATTTCTATAAACATTGTTATTCTCTATCAGAATGATTTAAGTTAACAGTTCATGGTTTGGGTGCATTCCCTACAGCGAAATGAATAATTCAATCAAATATCTAACAGAGAAATTCAATGGCACTAAAACATTAATAGAATTGCAAATGAAATGAAAGAAAAGTAGAATTTTGGAAATCAATCTATTTAAATTCAAGAAGTGTACAGTCACATCACTGTAGAATACAAAATACTGCATATTTCTTGTACTAAGCTTACAACACAGGGGTCCTGGGTTATAACCCGGGCCTCCACCTGTTTGTATGTTTTCCCTCCGCTGCATAGATTTCTTTCAGGTGCTCACTCCGCTTCACCTTGAATATGTAAATTTAATAAGCAACAGTAGATTCTGATCTTCTGCCAGCAATAGGGACATTAGATGGTGAGCCCCACTGTTCATTGGTACACTCTCTACAATAGCGCATTTGTTAATTTGCTACATACAATAGTTATTTCTTGTTATGTATTGCACTACATTGTTTGCTTTTGTGTAATAATTGTAAACTCCATACTACACTTGACTAATAGATATGTAACCATCTAAAAGGAGAAACATCAGGATGCAATGTCACCAGAATATATATGCCTATTAATATTTACCTTGTAACAGGTGCTACATAGTTCCCAGGGAATACTCCAATTTTACTGGTGTGCATGGATGTTCCCTTAAACCAGCCATCCTGACAGCGCTCAAACACTAAAAACATTTCACCCTTCCGCAGCTCCAGTTCATCCTCTTTGCGTGGGAAATAGGGATAGATAGCAACATACCTGGGAAGAGACATTAACATACATTTATGATGCAGTAGGCCCTCTAGTACATTTGTGTATAAACAACTACCATTCTAAATGTAATTTATTTTTATACAAAAATTCTGAGATATTTCCTAAACATTAAAATATTTAGCATTACTCTTTTAAAGAAAGGTGAAAGAGTATGAAAAATTAAACATTTTGAGTGGAATTTGTCTTTAATAACTTCTACTATTTGGTACAGCCCTTGCACTGACAGCCTGTAGCGAGCATGGGGATTTTCTTTCCTTGGCTAACAAAACAATGACAATGCAGATTTCACACAAAAAAAATGGACTTAGGCCACAATTTTCTAAATCAGGGAATGAAAATAACTGGTTCATACTGTATCACCCCCATATACATAAGATAGTTGAATAGTTGAAGGTTTGGTCATCCTACCAAAAGTCCCCAGGCCCAGGTAGTAAAATATCTGGATTCACTGTTGTCATTCCTTGTGTATTGTAACACTGCTGGTTGGCAACCACCAGCGTACCATGTGTCCTGGTTCTTATCAATGTCTGTCAACATTCTCTGTGCCATGTGTTTGCTGTATTTCTTGGTGTGTCTCTTGTTGCAATTTCCGCTCTGTCCACTAGAGGCCGCATGCAAGCACTGGCTGAGTTTTATAGAGCCAGTGAGCACTTCCTAATGGATTTTCCTCCAATCCCAGCAAGGCACTGCGAATAAAAGTCTGCCACACCTGCTGTTCCAAGGTTGTGTATTCAGTACTGCTAAGGTCTGTCTGCTAATCCTTTGTTACTCATCCTGCCTGTCTACTGGACTTTGCCTTTGCCTCATGCCTTGGACTCTGACCTGCATCTCCTGTCAATGGTGTACTCCCCTATCCGCGGGGGTCCGCCCGCTGGGTGCGCAATGACAGAGTGCGGGGATCCCCAGCGGCGGGCCCCCCGCGACCAGACATCTTGTCCCCTATTCTTTGGATAGGGGATAAGATGTATTAGGGCCGGAGTACCCCTTTAATGAACTTGGACTGTCTATCATGATTCCTGTCTGCTTGCAGCTTGTTCCAGCCAGCTTGCACCATCTGAAATTAATCCCACCCCTATTTACAAACTGTTATGGGTTCTGGTGGGTGGGTCGCACTGAGTATCAAGATTTTGACAGATGTGGCGGAAGAGAGTAAAGTAGCCACTTTGGACCCTAACAGGGAAATTCCAGATGCCCTATGCATCTTAGGTTCAAATATTTCACACTATGTGGGCTCAATTGTTAGGCTTTGATGCCCACTTGTGTACTTCCCACTCAAGAGGAGTGGGTTTCTCAAGAACCCTGGTCAAGCTCGGCTGTATGTTCAACTTCTCTGTGCTTCCGAGGCTAAATTAACCCAAGGTTATTATTTTTTTTTTTTTTATTAGTTTTGCTATACGCCAGTTAAATTGTTCAGAATGCACAAAATATATTCTCCCATCTCTCCCCGATGTCTCCAAGCAGAAGGCATTTTCTACATATGTTCTGGTCATGCCCTATTATGTCCTGGGTGAGTTTGCCACAGGTGTCTGATCCCAAGGTCTGCATCTCATCATCAAGATCTACTATGCTAAAAAAGAAAAAAAAATTGGGGTTTCATGGTTGTCAACTCTGTTCTGCCCCCTTTATAAAGTCACATATGTGATTTCTAGGTAAATTCAATAACATTTGGAACCAGTGTGTCTTATCCCTGCATGGCATCTTAACTTTGCATTGGGTCTTTGCTCATCTGTTAGTGAAGGTGAAGAATGTCCTTTCTCTTTTCTTTGTCTTATCCACCCGCTGCTGTTTTATTGGTTTGGATGATTATAAGACCAGAGCAGTGGGAGAGTAAATGAAAATAGTGATCTTTAGCACCATTGGCACTTGTTTAAAACATGCATCAGGCCATGTAATAGTGCCCTAAGCTTAGACAGACAGTCTAAGTATGCAGCAGAGTTATAATGGTGCCTCAAGCTGTTTTAAACTCTGGTGCATCTTTCTGATCTTTTATATGTTGGCTTAGTTTTTGGCAATTCTGTGGCTCGAATTTGGACCCAACAACTCTCTGGTGCAACAGTCTTTGTAAATTTGGGCCTATGTGAAGTAATATCAGACATTTGTAAAAAAAAAAAAAATGGAAATGGTATTTCCGTTGTCCTCATATCTTCACCATTGGAACTAACTATAACTATACAGTGCAAAAGTCCCAATAAATAAAATGTCCTTAATACTATAAAGAACAATTCTTTGACAATGGTTCGTAATTTATGAATATATTCTAATCACTAATGCGCTGTCCTGCCTGTGGTGTAAGAATCATTATACGCGGTTCATCTTGTCTAAAGAAGTTATTCTCCTTTACTACTTTAGGTGCTAGATTGATCACATTCATACTTCCTATGTTAATAATATATATATATATATATATATATATATATATATATATATTCACAATCAATAGTCTACATTATGTGATAAATGATTCCAATCATACCCCAGATTCATGTTAAGACAAGCAACAACCTTCCTCAATGAATGCACCGTATCAGGTCCGCAGTACAAGGATCGTTCTGAAGCACATATGGGCACCATGCTAAACACCTGGAAGTCTTCGGCATGAAAAATAGAGCTCAGTTCCTGCAGCATCTCTTTCATCACTAAACATGTAGTATAGCACTGAAAACACTAGACACAATAAGTCTCACTTCTTAACTGAAAACATTTTCATTTGTAATCATTTGTACTGTAAGTCCAAATGTTTCCGTTCAAATGAAAACTTTGAAGTCTGCCCACAATAGGTAATGATAACCACATGGAACAGGAACCCTCTCACCCAATCAGCATAATCCCCTTTCCTAACATATCTCGTGGAGGCTCAACATCAGACCACATTGCAGAAAGATATTTATTTGGCAAATCAATCAATAGCACTAGATGTAATTGGGAAATCTTTAATTCTTACTACGCATCTGGATTGAAGAAACATCACTGAGCCAGAAGTGGAAAGGGAGGACATGCTGCCAGTGATATGCTGGGAACTAATCTGGCTGTTTAGAGGAGATGTAAATGGCTACAGGACAACACAACTTTAAAAAGGGGTTTTCCCAAACATATACAATCATGGCCGTAAATGTTGGCATCCCTGAAATTTCTCAAGAAAATGAAGTATTTCTCACAGAAAAGGATTGCAGTAACATGTTTTGCTATACACATGTTTATTCCCTTTGTGTGTATTGGAACTAAACCAAAAAAGGGAGGAAAAAAAGTGAATTGCACATAATTTCACACCAAATTCCAAAAATGGGCTGGACAAAATTATTGGCACCCTTTCAAAATTGTGGAAAAATAAGATTGTTTCAAGCATGTGATGCTCCTTTAACCCCTTAAGGACGGAGCCCATTTTCACCTCTAGGACGAAGCCCTTTTTTGCAAATCTGACCACTGTCACTTTAAACATTAATAACTCTGGAATGCTTTTAGTTATCATTCTGATTCTGAGATTGTTTTTTCGTGACATATTCTACTTTAACTTAGTGGTAAAATTTTGTGGTAACTTGCATCCTTTCTTGGTGAAAAATTCCAAAATTTGATGAAAAAATTAAAAATTTTGCATTTTTCTAACTTTGAAGCTCTCTGCTTGTAAGGAAAATGGATATTCCAAAAAATTTTTTTTTGGATTCACATATACAATATGTCTACTTTATGTTTGCATCATAAAATTGACGAGTTTTTACTTTTGGAAGACACCAGAGGGCTTCAAAATTCAGCAGCAATTTTCCAATTTTTCACAAAATTTTCAAACTCGCAATTTTTCAGGGACCAGTTCAGGTTTAAAGTGGATTTGAAGGGTCTTCATATTAGAAATACCCCATAAATGACCCCATTATAAAAACTGCACCCCCCAAAGTATTCAAAATGACATTCAGTAAATGTTTTAACCCTTTAGGTGTTTCACAGGAAAAGCAGCAAAGTGAAGGAGAAAATTCAAAATCTTCATTTTTTACACTCGCATGTTCTTGTAGACCCAATTTTTTAATTTTTACAAGGGGTAAAAGGAGAAAATGTATACTTATATTTGTAGCCCAATTTCTCTTGAGTAAGCACATACCTCATATGTCTATGTAAAGTGTTCGGCGGGCGCAGTAGAGGGCTCAGAAGCGAAGGAGCGACAAGGGGATTTTAGAGAGTACGTTTATCTGAAATGGTTTTTGGGGGGCATGTCACCTTTAGGAAGCCCCTATGGTGCCAGAACAGCAAAAAAAAACACATGGCATACCATTTTGGAAACTAGACCCCTTGAGGAACGTAACAAGGGATAAAGTGAGCCTTAATACCCCACAGGTGTTTCACGACTTTTGCATATGTAAAAAAAATAATAATAATTTCACTAAAATGTGGGTTTCCCCCCAAATTTCACATTTTTGCAAGGGTTAATAGCAGAAAAGACCCCCCAAAATTTGTAACCCCATCTCTTCTGAGTATGGAGGTACCCCATAAGTGGACCTGAAGTGCACTACGGGCGAACCACAATGCTCAGAAGGGAAGGCGTCATATTTGGCTTTTTGAGAGCAAATTTTGCTCGGGGGGCATGTCGCATTTAGGAAGCCCCTATGGTGCCAGAACAGCAAAATAACCCCCACATGGCATACCATTTTGGAAACTAGACCCCTCACAGAATGTAATGAGGGGTACAGTGAGCATTTACCCCCCACTGGTGTCTGACAGATCTTTGGAACAGTGGGCTGTGCAAAATTTTTCATTTTCACGGACCACTGTTCCAAAGATCCGTCAGACACCAGTGGGGTGTAAATTCTCACTGCACCCCTTATTACATTCCGTGATGGGTGTAGTTTTCAAAATGGCGTCACATGTGGGTGTGTTTTGTTTTTTGCGTTTGTCAGAACCGCTGTAACAATCAGCCACCCCTGTGCAAATCACCTCAAATGTACATGGCGCACTCTCCCTTCTGGGCCTTGTTGTGCGCCCCCAGAGCACTTTGCGCCCACATATGGGGTATCTCCGTACTCGGGAGAAATTGTGTTACAAATTTTGGGGGGCGTTTTTCCCTTTTACCTCTTGTGAAAATGAAAAGTATAGGGCAACACCAGCATGTTAGTGTAAAATTTTTTATTTTTTTACACTAACATGCTGGTGTAGACCCCAACTGTTCCTTTTCATAAGGGGTAAAAGGAGAAAAAGCCCCCCAAAATTTGTTAGGCAATTTCTCCCGAGTACAGCGATACCCCATATGTGACCCTATTCTGTTGCCTTGAAATACGACAGGGCTCCAAAGTGAGAGCGCCATGTGCATTTGAGGCCTGAATTAGGGACTTGCATAGGGGTGGACATAGGGGTATTCTACGCCAGTGATTCCCAAACAGGGCACCTCCAGCTGTTGCTAAACTCCCAGCATGCTTGGACAGTCAATTGCTGTCCAGAAATGCTGGGAGTTTTTGTTTTGCAACAGCTGGAGGCTCCATCTTAGAAACACTGCCGTACAATACGTTTTTAATTTTTATTGGAGAAGGGGGGTGGGGGTGGGGGGGCAATGTACGTGTGTATATGTAGTGTTTTACTCTTCATTTTATGTTAGTGTAGTGTAGTGTTTTTAGGTTACATTCACACTGGCGGCGGATTACACTGAGTCTCCCGCTAGGAGTTTGAGCTGCGGCGGAAAATTTGCCGCATCTCAAATTTGCAGCGGGGAACTCACTGTAATCTGCCGCCAGTGTGAATGTAGCCTGTACATTCACACGGGAGGGGGGTCAAAACTACAACTCCCAGCATGCACTGACAGACCATGCATGCTGGGAGTTGTAGTTTTGCAACAGCTGGAGGCACACTGGCTGGAAAACCTTGAGTTAGGTTCTATGACCTAACTCAGTATTTTCCAACCAGTGTGCCTCCAGCTGTTGCAAAACTGCAACTCCCAGCATGTACTGATTGCGGAAGGGCATGCTGGGAGATGTAGTTATGCAATGGCTGGAGGCACACAAGTACAACTCCCAGCATGCCAAGACAGCCTTATGCTGTTCCTGAATGCTGGGAGTTGTAGTTTTGCAAGATTTAGAGGGGTTCAAGTTGTAAATCACTGTCCAGTGGTCTCAAAACTGTGGCCCTCCAGATGTTGCAAAACTACAACTCTCAGCATGCCCAGCCAGCAAACTGCTGTCTGGGCATGCTGAGAGTTGTAGTTTTGCAACATCTGGAGGGCTACAGTTTGAGACCACTTAGTGATCTACAACCTGAACCCCTCTAAATATTGCAAAACTACAAGTCCCAGCATGCCCACACAGCAAACAGCTGTCTGGGCATGCTGGGAGTTGTAGTTTTGCAACATCTGGAGGGCCACGGTTTAGAGACCACTGTAAACTGTGGCCCTCCGGATGTTGCAAGGCAACAACTCACCTAGCAGGACCCGGAAGCCGCCGCCGCCGCACGTGGGGGATCCCCGCATGGAGGATCGCGATCCGGGATCCAGGTAGGGACCTTCGGCGCCGACCCTCCCTGGACGGTTCCCCCGTTTTGCCCGGACACCGATAGGTGGGCAAAGCGGGGGAACCGAACTTTAACCCCCCCTCCCCCGGTCTGCTATCGGTCGGTCGCTCGGCCGACCAATAGCAGGGATAGGAGGGGTGGCAACCCTGCCACCAAACTCCTATCCCTTTAGGGGGATCTAGGGTGTCTCGGACACCTACGATCCCTCTTATTTTCCGGGTCACCAGTGACCCGTATGACCCGGAATTGCGCAGATCGCAGGTCTGAATTGACCTGCGATTTGCGCGCATCGCGGTCATGGGGGGGTCTCAGGACCCCCCTCGGCGATGTGCCGGGATGCCTGCTGTTAGATAACAGCAGTCATCCCGGTCCGATCACCGCTACCGGTGACGCGGCGCTCCCGGAACCCCGCGACGTACATGTACGTCGCCGCGCGCCAAGTGACACTTCGCGGCGCCGTACATGTACGTCGCTCGTCGTGAAGGGGTTAAACTCACCAGGGGCAAGTAACAGGTGTGGGCAATATAAAAATTACACCTGAAAGCAGATAAAAAGGAGAGACGTTCACTTAGTCTTTGCATTGTGTCTGTGTGTGCCACACTAAGCATGGACAACAGAAAGAGGAGAAGAGAACTGTCTGAGGACTTGAAATTGTGAAAAAATATCTACGATCTCAAGGTTACAAGTCCATCTCCAGAGATCTAGATTTGCCTTTGTCCACAGTGTGCAACATTATCAAGAAGTTTTCAACCCATGGCACTGTAGCTAATCTCCCTGGGCGTGCACGGAAGAGAAAAATTGATGAAAGGTGTCAAATCAGGATAGTCCGGATGGTGAATAAGCAGCACCAAACAAGTTCCAAATATATTCAAGCTGTCCTGCAGGCTCAGGGAGCATCAGTGTCAGTGCGAACTATCTGTCGACATTTAAATGAAATGAAACACTATGGAAGGAGACCCAGCAGGACCCCACTGCTGACACAGAGACATAGAAAAGCAAGACTACAATTTGACAAAATGAACTTGAGTAAGCCAAAATCCTTCTGGGTCTTGTGGACAGATGAGACCAAGATAGAGCTTTTTGCTTAAGCACATTATTCTACTGTTTACCAAAAACGGAATGAGGCCTACAAAGAAAAGAACACAGTACCTACAGTGAAATATGGTGGAGGTTCAATGATGTTTTGGAGCTGTTTTGCTGCCTCTGGCACTGGGTGCCTTGAAAGTGTGCAAGGCATCATGAAATCTGAGGATTACCAACGGATTTTGGGTCGCACTGTACAGCCCAGTATCAGAAAGCTGGGTTTGTGTACAAGATCTTGGGTCTTCCAGCAGGAAAATTACCCCAAACATATGTCAAAAAGCACCAAGAAATGGATGGGAACAAAGCGCTGGAGAGTTCTGAAGTGGCAGCAATGAGTCCAGATCTAAATCCCATTGAACACCTGTGGAGAGATCTTAAAATTACTGTTGGGAAATTCCGCCCTTCCATTAAGAGAGACCTGGAGCAGTTTGCAAAGGAAGAGTGGTCCAACATTCTGGCTGTGAGGTGTAAGAAGCTTATTGATGGTTATAGGAAGCGACTGATTTCAGTTATTTTTTTCCAAAGGGTGTGCAACCAAATATTAAGTTAAGGGTGCCAATAATTTTGTCCAGCCCATTTTTGGAGTTTGGTGTGACATTATGTCCAATTTGCTTCTTTTCCTCCCTTTTTTGGTTTAGTTCCAATACACACAAAGGGAATAAACATGTGTATAGCAAAACATGTGTTACTGCAATCCTTTTCTGTGAGAAATACTTCATTTTCTAGAAAAATTTTATGAGGTCATGATTAAGCGCATGTGTTTGTGAAATGGCCGTTGGCCTTTGTTGTATCCTGTTACCATACCTGAATAAAATGCAGTTTTCATCTACGAGTGCCTCTCTGTACACTCTTTCCTTGGATTTAGCAAAGGGAATAAACATGTGTATAGCAAAACATGTGTTACTGCAATCCCTTTTTGTGAGAAATACTTCATTTTCTAGAAAAATTTCAGGGGTGCCAACATTTACGCCCATGACTGTAGGTAGATTATCCCATCACCTCCTGGTTGTTAGGTGTTTGACTGCCAGGACTTCCTCTGATCCTTGGAAAGAAGGTGCATCGGCCTAAATTTAACATGACTGTCTTCTATATTCAGAAACAGTGCCAAGGCAGTCCATGGGTTGTGTATAGCATTGCAGTTCAGCCTATGGCACTTCAGTTGAGCTGAGCTGCAATACCAGACACAACCCTTGGACAGGTATAGAGTTAAGAGTTTTTTTTATTCTTGACAAACTCTTTAAAGGGGTACTCCGGTGGAAAACTTTTTTTTTATATGAAATGGTGCCAGAAAGTTAAATGGGAACTCTAATTAAAATAAATGTTTGCTATTGCATTCCTTATGGTAAATAAAAAAATATAATCTAATAAACTTTGGTTAAAAAAATTACGTTTTCTATGGTTTATTTGTGCTTAAAAAAAGCTCAAGAGCACATTTTCCCCCATCTCATACGACCGAGGTCCAAACACAGAAAGTGCAGTCTGGAGTACTTTTTAGCAGCTGTATGCTACAGAGGAAAATTCTTTACTTTTTGAATTTTTTTTTTTTGTCTTGTCCACAGTGCTCTCTGCTGACACCTGATGCCCATATCAGGAACTGTCCAGAGCAGGAGAAAATCCCCATAGCAAACCTATGCTGCTCTAGACAGTTCCTGACATGGACAGAGGTGTCAGCAGAGAGCACTGTGGACAAGACAAAAAAGAAATTCAAAAAGTAAAGAATTTCCTCTGTAGCATACAGCTGCTAAAAAGTACCAAATGGATTAATATTTTTAATAGAAGTAATTTACAAATCTGTTTAACATTCTGTCACCAGTTCATCTGATCGCTGCAGATTCACAGTTGTGGTTCTACAACTGCGGATCAGCAGTTGTTAAATGTGCATTTGCGGCTTTTACATGGCAATCATTTTATTGACATGTCAATAAAAAAATCACAAGCATTGCATAGCAAAATCCACAACTGCAGATTCGCAAATGCAAATCCCCAGATTAAGGCAAAGAATAATATTAAAAAACAAAATGAACCGGCCACTGTAACATACTAAAATACAGGTTAAAAAAAAATTACTCCTGATATCAATTCTGCTAGAATGGATAATTTACCATAGCTTAAAAATAAATCAACTGATGGGCATATTCTAAGATGTATTTTAATGTTAAAGGTTTACATTAAATGAGTTATTCAATTTGGACAATCCCATTAAAAAGGATCTCTTAAAGTGCCCCTGTCTTTCACAAAAACTTTTTGACATGTCATAGAGACAGGGTCAAGGTCTGGGTGTTGAAACCTCCACCAATCTCTAGAAGCAAAGCACTTCACTCCCCGACTTGCTGCCTTTTCCATCTTGCTGCAGAAGACAGGCTCCTATGTAAATATGGAGCCCATCTCCTGCAGCGAGAGATGAAATAGGCAGCGTACCGGGGAGCCACACAATTATTTAGGCTTGTTTTAGCAATCAGTAGGGGTCTAAATATCGACTGAAACTGATCAAAAGGTTTGACATGTCTCAGTGACATGTAAAAAGTTTTTGAAAATGACAGGGGCACATTAAGGACCTTAATCTGTGGTTGGAATGCACAAGCACCACTCCAGGTAACATGAAGCATTACATGGAGCCTACAGAATTAAACGAACTGTGTAATGCACCGAATTGCCAGGTCCACATGTGGGTCTTGACCAAATGAACTACCTTGGATATTTGAAATTGAGGCTTATAAACCTATTAACCCATTTAATGATTAATATATTTGTCATAAGGAACGCTTCAATATTATTTTTCCAATATTATCATAATATCAGAAGAGACCAGAATGTCCCCTTCAAAGGGTGTAAAAGTCCTTTAAAAACACATGTTTAATAATCATAGCATACATATGGCCGAGCTTTTTAAAAGAAACCAAGCTCAAGATAATAGTCTTCCTATGCAGACCAATGATGAACAGGTACATTTCTACTCAAAAGTTAATATAGTAGGTTTGCAGTGATTTACATTGCGCAGAACGTTCAATCTTTTCCATGTGTTGCCCCCCCTTCTGCGTCAACTACTTAAAAGGAAATCTTCTTGCTTTCATGATAAAAAAAAAGAAAAAAGTCAAGCTCCAACGATTAGACATTAAAATTCTGGTCTGGTGGAGAAAACGTGGCAACAATTCCATTTCATACGGATCATACATACAGGATATTCACATGGCACATATTGCATTAAATCTTCAGTGTGATCAAGTAGATATAGTATTCATCAATGATGTAAGAAACACTGTTTTTTTAGAATTATCATGTGCAGACTTCATATGGTAAAACCAGCCTATTTACAAACTACAACACTTATTATACAACTGATTATTTTGCTACTTTACAGATATTATATTATATCTGGTTACCTCTGCTACCCTAGCAGATATAACTAATATAAAATAGCAGATCTCCTCTTAGGGTAGTATGTCTATAAGCAGAGGTGGGCAGAAGGATCCTCTATGGAGCACCTTTTGGAGTTGTGTAAAAAGACACAACTGCTTATGTAGGCATGAAGAAGCGGTGGTGCAGCCTTCCAGCGTGGAGCTTTGGTCAGCTGATTTGTACATGCAATCCCAAATTATGAAAATCCCAGTTCCCAGATGCAAACCACCAATCAGGGCGTATTGGAAGATCACAATGTCTTTTATTTAAACATACACCATAACACCGGCACCCGACAGATCCCATTATAGTCAATGGAATACATCGGGACCAGTTGTTGCCCGTTGTGCCCTCTCCTGATAAATTCCATTAAAGGGAGGGAAAAAAAAAAGAGAGAGCCTAATGGCCATTTTTGCATGGAGCACAACGGCAGTGTGAAAGAAGCCTAAGCTGTCAATCACTCTGTATCTTCCCTACTAGCCTTTCTTGCCCTTTAACTAGGGTAGCACAAGAGACCTGACTTATCTGCTTATACAGTATAGTTCTCTATTGACCGTTATGCATTTCAACTATATACACAGGTCATAGAAACATTTCCACACATCTTCAAAGATAGGAAGTGGAAATATAGATTAACCATATATGAACAAGTAGCCAAGTGCAATAAGGACAGTGAAGCTGCTAAATAATGAAGGAGTTGATGGAGCTTTAATCATAAACTCTAGACACTTGTAAAAGGGAGGATGTAATAATAAAAGGCTGAAACAGGAAATTCCACAAGCAGGGTATTGTAGTAGTCTGGATTCACAATAGAATCCTAAAGGGGTATTCAGCTTATAAGTAATTATTACATATTCACTGGATAGGTGATATAAACCCCAACCCCAACCCCATCCCCCAGTTGAAAACTGTGGACGGTTGAGAATTGCTTCTAACCAGAATATCACCAATGGTAGATACAGTTTATACGTATAGGTCTGAAATACTAGGCCTGTCACTTCAACATTGGGCCCTTAAATACTTACACACTTGGTCGAGTGGACGGCCTTAGGTGTGCAACTTGTTCAGCAGGACCACCAGCCAATCTCTGTCCAGCAGTAGAAGATGTTGCCGCAGAAGTTGTGGAGACAATAACAGCAGCAGTCAAGGGTGGAGGAGGAAGAAGAGGAGGATTCAAATCCTAAAAGAAAAAAAAAAACACTTAAAAACTATGGCTACTCTACAAGAACTTTTAGATTAGGATGATAAGAGGGTTAGTATAAATTATGCTAAAAAGGCCATGGTGGGGATGAAGATAAAGGGGTACTCCGCCCCTAGACATCTTATCCCCTATCAAAAGGATAGGGGATAAGATGTCTGATCGCGGGGGTCCTGCCGCTGGGACCGCGTCATCTCCCTGTAACACCTGGTGTTCGTTTAGCCGTCGGGCCCCCTCCCATAGACCTACACTGAGAGGGCGTGACCGTGACATCACAAGGGGGCATGGTCACGACGCCACGCCACATCACATAGTCATCAGGTACGGAGCAAAGTTTGCTCTGTGCACCAGATGACTGCGGTGCCGCAAGAGAGATCGCGGGGGTCCCGGCGGCGGGCCCCCCACGAGCAGACATCTTATCCCTTTGGAGAGAAGGATAAGATGTCTAAGGGTGGAGTACCCCTTTAAAGGGGTTACCCTGGATTAGAAAAACATAACTGCTTTCTTCCAGAAACAGCGGAACATTTGAGTGTAGTATTGCAGCTCAGTTTCTACTGAAGTAAATTGAGCTGAATTGTAATACCACCCACAACCTAAAAATAACAGTGGGGCAATTTTTGGAAAAAGACAACTATGTTTATCTAATGCTTGATAAACATGTTTATAGGGTTCCTTGGAGAAGTTTCATGTTTTCTCCTTCAGTGAAGATTTCTTGCATTTTTATTGAAGAAACATAAAATACTACAGATACAATACAGTGTTTCTGGATTTTCATTACAGCCTATGCTATCAGATATGTATACGCAGGATGTAACAGTGGGTGTAGCTGCTGCATTAGGAAGTAAATTACACACTTTTTATTACACATGGGATGGTTAAGCAGAAGGCCAAGGAGCTATTCCTTTGTGTACAAATTTGCTCTTGCAACTGACGGCAACCCTTAAAGGGAATCTGTCAGCTGTATTTGCTGCAGACACTTTTGGATAGCTGTTAGGATATAAAAGCAACTTTTACCTTTCCTGAAGCTGATTGTGGTTCTCAAACTTATAAAACCACTTTTTATTTCTTACCTTCAAGTGTCAAGGAGGCAGAGCCAAGCTGCTCAAGTGTCACAGCCTTGCATGCCTCCTAATTCTTTTTCACCTCACAGGCCCTTCTTGAATGATCAAGGAGGGGCTGGAGGTGAGGGGTAGCAGAAATAAAAGGCAATTTTATAAGTTTAGTAACCACCATCAGTTCAAGGAAAGGTAACATTTGTTTTTATACCCTAAAAGCTGCAGCTCTTTGCAGAAATAGATCTAACATATTTCCATTAAGTGAAATAAGACTGCTTGTCACTGCTACTGAAAAAGCGATACTGAAATACCTGAAATAAATACCGTACCTACTCCATGAATACGTCAAGTATTCTGAAACCAGCTTTAAAACCAAGGGACCTCAACTGCACCATACCTGAAACCATGGCATCAAGGACTAAACAAGCAGTCGTCTTTGATCTGCAGCCAGGCTACTGTTCATACACTCACTTTACTCTGTTGTGTTTTAGTAACTATTAAATATTTCCTTCTTTGAAATGTACAGGTACAGAGGATAGAAACCACATAAAAAGCACGTAAGACTCTCTTTGAAAAACGGTCATACGGTTGCGAGATGGTAATCCATAAAGCATCAGGCAGCCTTTTAAGAGTCTCAGCAGCCAGACTCAAGAGGCAATGCCAAACAAAGGACACAAAGCCTAATTCCACACTACATCTTCACCAATGTGCTGAAAAAAAGAGGGGAAAAAAGGCTAAATCTAATTAAGGAAATCCGAATGATACATTATGTAAAAATAATAATGGAGATAAAATATTCTAATCCACATAGCAGCTCAACACCTCGGGGCTTTTGTATTAGACTAAATTTGTCTTCTTCTCGACTGCATAGTCTAAGAGAAGATAATTGCATTTGGCTATGTGATTCTAAAAATCATTGCCGCTTTTTTTCTAGCACACGTTGCTTGCATGGTCCAGTCATAAAAATAAAAGGAATGCACTATATAAAAGAGAACAGCATTGCGTACACTGTTCTGCACATTGGCAATTTGGAATAGCCATTTATGTTCATGAAAGCTTTACACCTCCAAAATATCAGTTGTGCTCCCTTAACAGTTGCCGCAATTCAGGGGTTAAAGTCAGAGCCAGTCATTATTCTTCCTGTTTAGATTTGTTTGGGAACATTTGCAGTGATCCACAAGCCAACATTCAAGGCAGCCTGGAATGGGCTCAAGTATTTTGGATACTGATAGACAAATGTAGCTTTAATTTTAGCAGATAGGTGACTGGCTCTATTCAGCCCCTGACGACAGATCTGGCACATAAATCAAAGCCGTTCTGTATAAAGAATTCCTGTGCGCTTCTATTTTCCTACAAGTGATAAAGTCTTTCATTTGTATGGTGTAATACTATTCTGTAATGGGTAAATGTTAAACATTCTTCTACATTAGAGTCTATCCAGAGACAAACCATGAAATAAAAAGAGCCCAGGTGTATGCTTACTTTAAGGCTATAAACCTATGTATCAAATACACTGGAAACACATAGAGAATCCTAATAATCTAGTGTGTACTCACTGTGATGTGATATTGTTTAACACATTCTCATTGATGCAACCATAGACCAAAGGGACTCCCCGCAATCTCCCGGCTTTCTGAACATTATGTTATGAATGCTTGGTGTGGGCATCTGTGGACATGACGTTACAACAAACCCGCCCTCCCCCCTTTGTGACATCGCAACACGTCCCCTCCATTTATGTCAATCGGAGGGGGCTTGATGGGTACCTGCACGGAGATCACAGGTAGTTCCAGAGGCCAGACCCCTCCTTTGAATAGGGAATAAGATGATTAGGGGAGGAGTACCCCTTTAAGAGTATGCTCACACATCTGAAATGTTTCAGGTTGTTTTGCGGATTAGTTGCAGAGTTTGAAATATCTTTTAACCACAATAAGGAAGTCAAATTCCAAAATAAACTGCAGAAAATCTGCATGTGTGTACAAACCCTAAAGGGGTTTTCACATAATACTTACTATGTAATAATACAGTGCTC
Source organism: Hyla sarda (assembly GCF_029499605.1). Classification (NCBI taxonomy): domain Eukaryota; kingdom Metazoa; phylum Chordata; class Amphibia; order Anura; family Hylidae; genus Hyla; species Hyla sarda. The sequence continues at coordinate 126,191,133 of NC_079189.1, read as the reverse complement.
CAATTTACCTGCTAAGCAAGAATAAAAATGTTCGGCATGTGCATGTGTTTTCACTACAGAGAAAAGCTGCATATGCAGCTTAAAGGGGTTGTGCGCTGCCCTGACTTGCGGAGCTCCGCTAACAGTGTCCGGAAGTTCATTACTCCGAACGCTGTGTGTGGGCTTCCGTGTTCGCGTCTCGCCTGCCCCCTCGTGACGTCACGCCCGCCCCCTCTACCAAAGTCTATGGGAAGGGGGCGTGACAGCGGTCGCTCCCCCTTCCCTTAGACTTTCGTTGAGGGGGCGGGCGAGACGTCACGAGGGTGGTGGGCGAGACGTCACGAGGGGCGGGCGAGACGTCACGAGGGGCGGGGCGAGATGTCATGAGGGGCCGGGGCGAGACGTCACGTCCGGCGGCCGCGAACACGGAAGTCCGCACACAGCGTTCGGAGTAATGAACTTCCGGACGCTGTGAGCGGAGCTCTGAAAGTCAGGGCAGCGCACAACCCCTTTAACTTCTTAATAACAAAAGGGTTGGGCAGTTAAAATCCAACATGTCTGATCTTTCTCCCCCCCCCCAACATTATCTTCCGGAGGAGAGTTGGGAGGCCCTCATACACTTTAGACAGTAAGCCTGTTTTGCCAAAGTTAGTTGGGTTTGTGGATGACTATAGTGTATGAGGGCCTTAAAGGGGGACTCCACTGGAAAAAAATTTTTTTAAATTAACTGGTGCCAGAAAGTTAAACAGGTTTGTAAATTACTTCTATTTAAAAATCTTAATCCTTCCAGTATTTTTCAGCTGCTGTAAACTCCACAGGAAGTTCTTTTCTTTTTGAATTTCCTTTCTGTCTGACCACAGTTATCTCTGCTGACACCTCTGTCCATTTTAGGAACTGTCTGGAGCAGGATAGGTTTGCTATAAGGATTTGCTCCTACTCTGGACAGTTTCTAAAATGGACAGAGGTGTCAGCAGAGAGCACTGTGGTCAGACAGAACAGAAATTCAAAAAGAAAATGACTTTCTGTGGAACATACAGCAGCTGATAAGTACTGGAAGGGTTAAGATTTTTAAATATAAATAATTTACAAATCTGTTTAACTTTCTGGCACCAGTTGATTAAAAAAAATATATTTTCCAGTGGAGTACCCCTTTAACCCCTTAAGGACCCAGCCAATTTTCACTGTAGGACCCGGCCATTTTTTGCACATATGACCACTGTCACTTTAAGCATTAATAACTCTGGGATGCTTTTACCTTTCATTCTGATTCCGAGACAGTTTTTTCGTGACATATTTTACTTTACGTTAGTGGTAAAATTTTGTCGACACTTGCATCATTTCTTGGTGAAAAATTCCCAAATTTCATGAAAAAATTGAAAATTTTGCATTTTTTTTTTTAACTTTGAAGCGCTCTGCTTATAAGGAAAATGAATATTCCAAATAAATTATATATTGATTCACATATACAACATGTCTACTTTATGTTTGCATCATAATGTTTACATGTTTTTACTTTTGGAAGAGATCAGAGGGCTTCAAAGTTCAGCAGCAATTTTCCAATTTTTCACAACATTTTCAAAATCAACATTTTTCAGGGACCAGTTCTGTTTTGGAGTGGATTTGAAGGGTTTTCATATTAGAAATGTCCCACAAATGACCCCATTATAAAAACTGCACCCCCCCAAAGTATTCAAAATGACATTCAAAAGGTTTGTTAACCCTTTAGGTGTTTCACAGGAATAGCAGCAAATTGAAGGAGAAAATTCAAAATCTTCATTTTTTACACTGGCATGTTCTTGTAGACCCAGTTTTTGAATTTTTACAAGGGGAAAAAGGAGAGAAATCTTCCTAAAATGTGTAGCCCAATTTCTCTCGAGTAAGGAACTACCTCATATGTGTATGTCAAGTGTATGGCGGGTGCAGTAGAGGGCTCAGAATGGAAGGAGCGACAATGGGATTTTGGAGAGTGAGTTTTTCTGAAATGTTTTTTGTGGGGCATGTCGCATTTAGGAAGCCCCTATGGTGCCAGAACAGCAAAAAAAACCTCCACATGGCATACTATTTTGGAAACTACACCCCTCAAGACACGTTACAAGGGGTCCAGTGAGCCTTAACACCCCACAGGTGCTTCATGACTTCTTGTTAATGTTGGATGTGTAAATTATTTATTTATTTTTTTCCACTAAAATGCTAGTTTTCCCCAAAATTTTAAATTTTTACAAGGGATAATAGGACAAATTGCTCCCCAAAATTTGTAACCCCATCTCTTCTGAGTATGGAAATACCCCAAGTGTGGACGTCAAGTGCTCTGCTGGCGCACTACAATGCTCAGAAGAGAAGCTTTTGAAAAGCGAATTTTGCTGAAATGGTTTTTGGAGGGCATATCGCATTTAGGAAGCCCCTATGGTGCCAGAACAGCAAAAAAAAAAAAAAAAAAAAACACATGGCATACTATTTTAGATACTACACCCTCAAGGAACACAACAAGGGGTACAGTGAGCCTTAAAACCTCACAGGTGTTTGACGACTTTTTGCTAAATTGGAATGTGTAAAAAAAATTTCACTAAAATGCTGGTTTTCCCCCACATTTTATATTTTTACAAGGGGTAATAGGAGAAAATGACCCCCAAAATTTGTAACCCCATTTCTTCTGAGTATGGAAATACCCAATGTGTGGATGTCAAGTGCTCTGCTGGTGCACTACAATGCTCAGAAGAGAAGGAGCACCATTGAGCTTTTGAAGACAGAATTTGGTTGGAATAGAAGTCGAGGGCCATGTGCGTTTACAAAGCCCCCCCCCCCCCCCCGTGGTGCCAGAACAGTGGACCCCCCCCCCCACATGTGACCCCATTTTGGAAACTACAGCCCTCACAGAATTTAATAAGGGGTGCAGTGAGTATTTACACCCCACTGGCGTTTGACAGATCTTTGTAACAGTGGGCTGTGCAAATGAAAAATAAAATTTTTCATTTGCACGGACCACTGTTCCAAAAATCTGTCAGACACCTGTGGGGCGTAAATGCTCACTGTACCCCTTATTACATTACGTGAGGGGTGTAGTTTGTTCTGGCTCTACACACACGTAGCCTTCAATTCCGGACAAATTTTATCTTCAAAATCCCAATGGTGCTCCTTCTCTTCTGAGCATTGTAGTGCGCCAGCAGAGCACTTTACATCCACATATTGGGTATTTTCTCACTCAGAAAAAATGGGGTTACAAATTTTGGGGGGCTTTTTTCCTATTTTTCCTTGTGAAAATGAAAAATTTTGGGTAACACCAGCATTTTTGTGAATTTTTTTTTTCAGGTTTACAGTGAGCTTCCCACTAGAAATTTGCGCCGCGGAGAAGAATTTGCCGCAGCTCATACTTGAAGCAGGAAACTTACTGTAAACCTGTCCGTGTAAATGTACCCTCTACGTTCACATGGGGGGGGGGGCATGTACTGACAGACCGTGCATGCTGGGAGTTGTAGTTTTGCAACAGCTTCCACCGTCCCGCAGCTTCCACCAATGGGTAAGTTGATCTCCGGCGTTCGGTCCCCCTCGTTTCCCCGTTCTGCCCCGCCTATTGTGTTTGGGCAGAACGGGGAAAACGAAAGTAAACCCCCCCCCGCCCCCGATCTGCTATTGGTGGTCGCGTCTAGACCACCAATAGTAGAGATAGGAGGGGTGGCACCTCTGCCACCTCACTCCTATCGCTACAGGGGGATCGTGGGTGTCTTAGACAACCGTGATCCCCCTTATATTCCAGGTCACCATAGACCTATATGACCTGGAATCGGCGCAAATCGCAAGTGTGAATTCACTTGCGATTTGCGCCGATCGCCGACATGAGGTGGGTCTGATGACCCCCCCCCCCCCCCTGGGCATTTGCACGGGGTGCCTGCTGATCGATATTCCCACGGGCGTACAGGTACGCCCTGGGTCCTTAAGACTTCCAGACCCCCACTAATCATAATTGTTAAGCTTAGCCATAAACTATAATATTACAAAACTAGTATAACCACTTAAGGCTGACCGACAATGCTTCTGACAGACACTTCTCTGGAAAAATGAAACTGAGCTGGAAAAATTCATCATTTTTTCACTTTCATAATTTTTTGCCCCCTCAGTCTTGATTCACTAGCTAAAAGGATGATATCTATTAATAGCTTCAGGCTAGACTATACCTTTAAGGTGTACTCCGGTGGAAAACTATTTTTATTTTTTTTATCGACTGGTTCCAGAAAGTTAAACAGATTTGTAAATTACTTCTACTTTAAGATCTTAATCCTTACAGTACTTATTAGCTGCTGTATGCTCCACAGGAAGTTGCATTTTTTTCTTGAGTTCTTTTCAGTCTGACCACAGTGCTCTCTGCTGACACCTCTGTCCACGTCAGGAACTTTCCAGAGCAGGAGAGGTTTCAGGCTTCCAGAAATGAATACAACTTCCTGTGGAGCATACAGCAGCTAATAAATACTGGAAGGATTAAGATCTTTAAATAGAAGAAATTTACAAATTTTAACTTTCTGGCACCAGTTGATTTAAAAAAAAAAATGTGTTTTCCACCGGAGTACCCATCTAATCCTGATTTCAATGGTGTGACTGGGATAAGTGTTCACCATACCAATCTAAAGCTGCCTGTCTTGTAGTATCATTAAGGTCAAATGGACTAAGAAGCAACCTGCCTGATATCAGGTTCTCCTGTTTGCAAAAATTCTGCCAATTCCAATAGATTAACATCAGATTATTGGCCAAATTTTCTGCCAAATATTTTGTATACTCTATAGCTACATCAAAATACCCAAACCGTCCCTACAGCCAATTACAACTAACTTTTCTACAATGATCTGAACAGGCACTATATACTCATCCTAAAGACCACCATGAACAGCAGAGGACATCATGTAAAGGCTTCAGGGGCGCTCCCTAGAAATTGCTCCCACTTGTCACAGAAGCAATTCAACAAATGTGCGTCTATTAGAAAATTGTAGATAATGCAATTCAATAATATAAAGCATGTGTACCTCCAAAAGAGAGGAACACTTTAAAGTATGACCTGTGTAGTTCGGCAAACACACCAAGGGTTTTGTCCTGGAGTAATCTGTAATTGTTTTTGTGCTTCAGTTCTTTTATACTTATTACAGGTTTCTTTTGTCTAGTTACAATAAACTGCTGAATTATAGATCCCGGAGTGCACTGTAGTTAAGGAAACCTCTCTTGTCCTCCTTTCTTCCTTTTCTTTGTAATTATTCTACATACAGGGCACAGCTGAAAAATAATTACAGTGGTGAAATACTGCAATCCATATTGAGCAAACCAAGTGAACTGTAGGAGCAGGAGAGAAACTAACCTGAGCAGTGTCAGCCATACAGCAAGTAATGTGGAGCCCAATGCCATCCATGGAACTGACCACATAAAGAAGATTTGCAGTCATATTAAATATGAATTCATGTAATAGATATGCATACGGCACTGTGTATGCGGAGAATTATTGCAGTCTCTCTGGGCGATGTGGTGACAGTGGTGCTCTGGCTAGTTGAAAGCGTTTATGAATATCCAACAAAGTAAAAATGAAATGATAGCCGGCACTCACCAGTCTTCTTAAAATTCTTCTTTATTATTCTCACATATGAGGTGGGTAGGGAACAGACGTGGGGGGGTTACATAGGCAACAAAGCTCCGTTTCGTGCAGCAGTGCTGCACGAAACGGTGCTTTGTTGCCTATGTAACCCCACCCCACGTCTGTTCCCTACCCACCTCATATGTGAGTATAATAAAGAAGAATTTTAAGAAGACTGGTGAGTGCCGGCTATCATTTCATCTTTTACTTTGTTAGATATTAAATATGAATCCAACAGAAAGTAAACTAAGCAGTGATCCATACTGTTTCTCCCATAGAAGCCATATCTTAATAATATGGAGATCTCACCATTGTAGTGATATGGCACCACTGTACAGAGCCGCACTCCTCTTCCTTCACATGTGAATACAACTTACTACATACAGAAGGGTACATGTACAACAACAGACTGTAATACCATATTGTCCCTGTACTGATGTATCATGGGACAAGGTAACGTTCTATGAAAACTTTCTGCCAAAACCCCACTATTACCTCCATCTTGGATCAGGCTAAAAATTTACCTTCCCTGACACAAATTTATAGTCTTAATCCCCCCTTTCTCTCCCTAAAAAGGTTCACCGGTATCTGGCATGTCTTTTTGGTATCTGGAGTGTACACTGCTTCTATATGCTGAAGTATGATGCTACAGTGGACTTCCATGGAGTTCTCTGTTCAGATGAGGTGGTATTTGAATACATACGATAGTCCCTTCTTTAAGTTTTAAACAATAGACCAGGACTTCCCCGGACTTTCTTCTATTATATCAAATGTATGCAGCTGGAAAATATTACTGAAATGTTAATACTTATTGCATCCATGTGAAAGTATGTTTCACTTGGAATAGCTCTGTAATTCCTATGTACAGTTTTTACACAGCTGAGTAATTGTCTTGTATACAGCAGCTCAACCTATATATTTTACTTGGACAGAAGACTTCAGAAGCCAAAGACAACATTAGACAGTAAATAAGCATAATGGAACATAAAAAGCTCTGTCTGTATAACAAACGCTATTTTACAGATTTACTTAACGTTTAATTTTGCAAATTCCAGTTCCTTTGTAGCTCAGCACTACTTAGCCCTGTGATCTTTTATAGCCTCCTTTGGCAGGAATTAATGGTTATAGTTCATGTAATACAATAATTGCATGCAGGCTCTCTGCTTATTAATTTAGTCTAGTCTCTCCGCTGCACTTACTTCCTCTAGCAAATGATCCGCTTATGAGTCTTTGATGGCCCCTATTATTAATAATTCTTCTGATATGAGAATGACAGTTTCTGTAAACTCAATGCCATCGGACCCGTGAAACCCTTGCACGTCTTAAGTTATACAGACTCTGTGTAACCTAAAGGCACAAAAGGCAATGGAGTACCGGTTAAAGCTGTAATATGGTATCCAATATTTTTAATAACATGTGGAGATCCATTTCTGGTGAGGCAGGGTTGGTTTGCTGTTCTGTATGGAAACAGCCATCATTTTTTACTTTCAGAAATTATCTTATACTGGTTATTAAATACTAAAGCCAAAAACAATTCTTTTATACCCAACCAGTAAATCTGTTTTAAAGGGTAAATACTCATTGTACATTGTGTAATCTTGGCCTTCTACCCAGGTGCATGCTTTTTGGGCCAAGACCACACTGTGTTTGAAGGTGAAAAAAGTAAAACAACATGTCCAGCCTTCGTCAACGCCAGTCCTCACCGGCCCCCAAAATGTCATACTTTGAGAATAAAGCCCTCGCTGACAGGGTCCTCTCACCCTTTGTACCAGTCTTTCATTTACTTCATTTATGTTTACTATATTTGCTTTTGTGATATGTTATGTTCACAGGGCATATGTCCACTGTGTTTTAAAAAGCTCACATACTCCAGTATAACTTAGGTAGAGTTCAGCAACCAAAATTCACATGAGATAGAGACAGTTAGTGCGTTATAGGGAATTGTCTCATAAAAACAGTATCACTAGTCCCTTTTATAGGCATTGGTTAATGCTGGTGTCTGCTTGAGTGTTTTAATTGGTATTCACATATAAATGTTGACCACTTCTCATTTGTCTATTTAGTTGTACATGTTAAAAGTTAGGTTTTACTAGGGGTGCTTTGGTGCCCTTTGGGCCAGTTGGTGTTGCTTTGACAGTTGATCATTCACCCCTCCTAAAATTGGGGCTGCGATGGAGTTGGTAATGTTATGTATTTTAACCTCTTATTTTAGTTACAGTGCCCTGGAACTAATGGCACTCTAAAACTAAATATTTGTAATAATTATTATGACAATAATCCAATAAAGAGAAAGCCAGATTCACTGACTAAACTTCTATAAACCTTGATGTATTAAGTAACCCTGAATGCATGACCTGTTGGGGACCCTTGAGGACTGGAATAGAGAAGTACAGGTGTACAGCTTAAATTAAAAAATATATAATGTAGAGAGAAACTATAATATAAGTAGACCGGGAAAAAAAAAAGTCATTTTTTTCAAAGGGGTACCCCAGTACATTAAACCTTATTCCTTATATGCAGGATAGGGCATAAGTGTCTGATTGCCCCCCCACTAGACACCTATGTAAATGGGTATATTCCCTAAAATATTTAGCAATTTTCTGCTGTGCATTTTATATTCAATTCCTTCTTTTTAATGTCAATGAAATTGTGAGTTAGTGATCAGAGTATATACACATGTAACGTAACATACTAACAGCAGTGATCACTGGTAGGTATTCTAAGCAACATAGCCCAAACCTCCATGATAATGAAAATAAAGCAACAAGATAGTTCTTTGGTCAGTGCATTATCCAGGAGGATAATGATGCAGGTATATAAGACTATAGAGTTTTTACTGGCACATCTGTGGGGACGTGTATAAAATCAACTGCAAAGAAGTGCTAGAGATATTAGCTAATACTAGCAACATGTCTGGTCTCATTTTACAATATGCAAAATTAGAGCTGATCTGTGAGGCTGCAATTTTTCAGTGTATTTTTTGCATTTCTACTTTAATGTCTGGGTGAAATTATCATATAAATTGTAATGTGGATATGTGTACAGTAATATCATAGTTCCTCTGAGTTTTAAAACTCTTTAAAAGAGAAAAAAAAAGACTAATCTATGGTGTACTTCAGGTAGAATGCTGACTGTGGGTGTTCAATCTAATGCTGGAGGTATTCTAGCTTATGTATTTGAGAGATGCATTATGCTCCCCAGCCTCATAAACTATGATTATCATCAGCAATCCCACCAAAGAGAGGAAGTTGTGGGGAATTCAAAATTTATTTAGATTTTATTTTACAAAATATATATTAAGTTGATTCCTCAAAGAGCAGGGGCACATTACAACCCTCTTAGGCTCTAAAGCCTACAATCTTCAATTTCCTCTGAGTAGTAGAGCACAGAGAAAAAGGGAACTAAGCAGCTTTTTTTTGCTTACAAAAGTCGCACAAAAAGTCGCACATGCGCCTAAGCTAATTTTTTTGCGACTTTTGTGGGTTAGCAAATAATACCAATAAGCCCTACATAAGCAATTTTCAGGTTTTACTTTGCAGTGACCAGGATTTATCATAGTGGAAGTTGCACGTAAGCAAAGAAAAGTCGCAAACCCCCTTTAAAAAGTCATATCTGACTTACAAATTTGCCTATGACAGCATTTACAAAAAGTTGCAGGTAAGACTTTTTGTGCAACTTTTTTTACTTTCATTTTCACAGGCACGGTGGGACGAGTGGGTAGGAGATGTACAGGAGGGTGACAAGCTTATCACCCGCCCGCACAACACTACTACAACTCCCAGCATGTCCTTACTGTAAGAACATGCTGGGAATTGTAGTTGTGCGAAACAAGGGGAGTGTGTTAGTTGAGTGGGCGGATGACAAGCTTGTCACCCGCCGTGCCGCATGACTACAACTCCCAGCATGTCTTTACTGTAAGGGCATGCTGGGAGTTGTAGTAATGCAGTGGAGGCAGGTGACAAGCTTTTCACCCGCTTGCACATCTCCCCTCAGCCATGCTGCATGACTACAACTCCTATCATGTCCTTACTGTAAGGGAATGCTGGGAGTTTTAGTCATGCGGTGCAGGCGGGAAATGTGCGGATGGGTTACAATAAATGCACTAACCTATTTTCCTTGTTTTTTTTTCACAGATCCATGTATCCTGTGGACTACAACGATGAGCAGTGTTTATTTATTTATTTATTTATTTTTGTTTAATGTTAATAAAATGGTTAACAAGGGCTTGTGATGGACTGTTTTTTGGATTAAAAGTTTTTTAAACATTTAAAAAAGATTTTTTTTTTTTTACAGGTTTAGTAGTGGAAGCAGTCTTATAGACAGAATCCATTACTAAGCCATGGCTTAGTGTTAGCACCAAAAACAGCTAGCGCTAACCCCCGATTATTACCCCGTAACCTACCACCACAGGGGTCCAATCGAACAGCCACTACCAACAGGCCCGGAGCCTCAAAAATGGCGCTTCTGGGCCTATGCGGTAACAGGCTGGCATTATTTAGGCTGGGGAGGGCCAGTAACAATGGTCCTCGCCCACCCTGGTAACGTCAGGCTGTAGCTGCTTGGTTGGTATTTGGCTGAGAATAAAAATATGGGGAAACCTATGCGTTTTTTTCCCCCATAAATAATTAAATAATAAAAGAAAAACGCATAGGGTTCCCTGTATTTTTATTCTCAGTCAGATACCAACCAAACAGCAACAGCCTAACGTTATCAGGGTGGGCGAGGACCATTGTCACTGGCCCTTCCCATCCTAAATAACGCCAGTCAGTTACTGCCTAGGCCCAGGAGCGCCATTTTTGATGCTCTTGATGCTCTGGGCCTGTTGGTACCGGCTCTTCCTGACACCCCTGTGGCGGTGGGTACCGGGTTAATAATCGGGGTTAGCGCTAGCAGTTTTTGGGGCTAACAATAAGCCCTGTCTTAGTGATGGACGCAGTCCATAAGACGGCTTCCACTACTAAGCCTGTAAAATCAATTTAAAAAAATAAAAAAATCTTTAAAATATTTTATTCCCCAAAAAACACTCCCCCACAAGCCCTTGTTACAAAATGTTGTTAATTTTAAACAAAAAAATGCTGGTCATCGTACTCCACCAAATCTGAAGTAGCCCACAGGATAGACTTATCTGTAATGAAAAAGAAAAAAAAAAAAAAAAAAGAGTACATTTAGGGGGAAAAAGTGGGAAAAAATTTTATAAACACACATACATTTATTTTTTTTTTGCTTATGTGTGCTAAGAAAATGGTATTCCAAAGTGATTTTATTGGTTTTGCTTATGTGAGCCAAATTTATAAACCCCCTGTGATAGTATGATCAATATGTCACACATAAAGCAAAGCAATGGAACAAAAAAAAAAGCCAATAGAACTCGCTTACCAAAACAAACAATGATAAATGTCCCCCACTATGTTCACAAAAAAAAAGAACATGTTCAATGCAAGCTTATGTTGTTTGTAATTTAGTGAAGAACAATAAGAGAAGAGAAAAATGGACCCGCAACATAAAGTCCAGGCAAAAAAGGGAAAAGGTTTCTTCGGTACTTTAGGGGCAGAAAGAAAAAGAGCTTATGAACAGTTTTAAGAGAAGACAGATGAAGAGCCCAGTTTCTTTCAACATCAGTTCAAGTTGTTTAAAATTTAGCGAAGAACTATAAGAGATAAGGAAAATGGACCCGCGACCTTAAATTTTAGGCAAAAAAGGGAAAAGGTTTTCTGGGTACTTAAGGGGCAGAAAGAAAAAAGGCTGATGCCCAGTTTAAAGAGAGGACAGAAAGAGAGCCCAGTTGCTTACAGCCATAGAACATAATCTCACCACTAGTTTATAGGGAAGAGAGAGATAAGGTTCAGAATTCACCCCAGAGCAGAAATACTTAACGCCTACTACTTACTCCCAGAGCAGCTTGGTAGGTGAATTCCGTTGGGAATGTAAATGCAGGGCCACTAACTACAGGGCTGCTCGGGGGAGGGGTCACAATAAGCCCTGTAGTACTGATATGGACCTGACAGAAATAAGACACAAATAAATAAACGTATTAGGCTTCAGGAGACTTGTTTTTTTAACATATGGAAATATGCTTAAGCAACAGCCAATAAAAATTTAAAAAATATCCCTGATGAGAAACACTAATAAATGAACACTTATTTTAAAAAGTCCAATAATAATTTTCCATATGTCTATGCATGTGTAATAAACATAAAATACATCTGTAGATTTCCTTCAGTCCACAGAACTGATCTAACAACACATCTAATTTGAAGAAGCAGGTGTGAAATGTCATAGGGGCCTGTGCACTGGTGTAGGTGTTGAGCTTTTTTCCTGATATATGCATGCTTTTTTTTTTTCCCTCCATGGCTTTTGGATACTCACTTGTGGCACCGTTCTTAATCCATGTAGCCCTGTTGGTAAGTTCATTCCATTACTTGTGGAACATCGCACACATTGGCCCTTATTTACGAAGAGTGTTGTATAGTTTTGTTTGTGGGTTTTAATTACCTACAATTTTTTTCCACAGTATTTACTAAGGTTTCCCTTAAAGGGGTTATCCAGGAAAAAAATTATATCAACTGGCTCCAGAAAGTTAAACAAATTTGTAAATGACTTCTATTAAAAAATCTTAATCCTTTCAGTACTTATGAGCTTATAAGTGCTCTCTGATGACACGTGTCTTGGGAACCACCCAGTTTAGAAGCAAATCCCGATAGCAAACCTCTTCTACTCTGTGCAGTTCCCGGGACAAGCAGAGATGTCAGCAGAGAGCACTGTTGCCAGACAGAAAACAACAACTCAACTTCAGCAGCTGATAATTATTGAAAGGATTAAGATTTTTTAATAGAAGTAATTTACAAATCTGTTTAACTTTCTGGAGCCAGTTGATATAAATAAAAAAGTTTTTTCCTGGAATACCCCTTTAATTTTGCACTTTTCCCTGTACTTTTTTTTACACCTGCTCTGATCTGTCTGGTTTTCCTCAGCTCAAATCCAATACATTTTCTGTGGAAACCTTAGTAAATCATTTTTTTTTTTTTGGTGAAAATGTTGGGGACATACCCTTTTTTACCACCCACACCCACTTTCCCCGGCAGTCAAGACCCTTTTTCAGAAAAATTTGTCTTTTTTTTTTTATTCTGGCGCACCTACTGGCACAGACAGAATCTGACCCACAACCCGACAAAACATGTTGGGTTTACAATAGTAAATCAGGGCCATTGTCTATGTTCTCCCATCTATCTCCGCTCTCAATATTGGCTATTTATTGTTCTATGCAGTCCCATAGAGCATATATTATTTTGTGTAGTCTACAGCTGACTCGCCACTTATATATTTAATTGCCATCTTTCTGTTTATTGAGGATTTATTATTATTTTTTGTTATTTCCGGTCTCCTGTCCTTTTCTGTCTGGTAGCTCCTGGTCTCTTTTTTACATGGCATTAAATGTCTGTCTAATTTTTGATTAAACAATAAAATGTGTAATTTTTTTTTAGAAGATTCTGGTATGTGGTGTGCATGTGTAATAAACATAAAATATATCTGTAGAACCAACATTCAGCCAGTGGATAATTTCTTTAGGTCCACATAAGTGATCTACCAACAAATCTAATTTCTATGGCCAGTTTGTAGTCATGGATTCTGGGGAAATTTTGCAAAACCTGTGTAGAAAAGAATGGTGCAGTTGCCAATAGCAACCAATCAGATTACTTCTTTAATTTTTCAAAGGCATTTTTAGAAATTAAAGAAGCAATCTGATTGGTTGTTATGGGCAACTGCACCACTCTTCCCCTGCACAGGTGTTGATAAATCTCCCCCATAGTGCATAGAGTAAAATCCAAGTAATGTCCTGCACACCCATTGTAGACGCAGTGGATGCCTCTGAAAGGATCAACATTTAATTTATCACATCAAAATGAAATCAAACCATTAATTTGTTTACAATATGTAAAGATATAATCCTTATAGATAACTGTTAAAGGAGATTTGAAACGGTATATAGCTCATCCCCATCCGCAGAATAGGGGATAAGTGTTTGATCGCAGATGGTCCGACCGCTGGGACCCCCTGCGATCTCTCGAACAGGGACCCGGTTCTGCCCGACTAGTGCTTGTGTCGTCAACCTCACTAAGAGGTTGACAGACATGCCTCCTCCATTCAGTTCTATGGGAGAGGCGGGGATGCACAAACGTTGCGTCTCTGCCTCTAACATGGAGGGGGGGTGTCAGCTGCGGCATCATGCTGGGGTCGGGGCCCCGTGCAGGAGATTGCGAGGGGGTCCCAGTGGTCAGACCCCCGCAATCAAACACTTATCCCCTATTTGCATTATATACCACTCCATATCTGCTTTAAGATTATTTATACAGTGCAGTACAGTAGATTTCCTTGATTGATTAGAAGTAAGAAGTGAATCTAATGGGTGATGATTTTATTACTGTACTTATTGAAATTATAGATGGATATAACTTAACCATACATTAATAGCTAATTAAAAAAAAAAATAATAATAATAAAAAAAAAAAAAAATATATATATATATATATATATATATATATATATATATGTAGGTTATCTGTTCCTCATTACAAAAAATATATATATATGGGCACAATTTTTATAGTAAATTTTAAGATGTGTGAAAATTTTGTAAATTACCTCTGTTGTAAAACACTCAAGCCTTACAGTACATATAAGCTGCTGTCATATAGTTCTTTCCAATATGATCTAATGCTCCCTATTCCCACCACTGTTTGTCAGGAACTGGACAGTTCGTCACATGGCAGAGGTGTTGGCAGGAAAACAGTGTCCACACATTTTACCCCCAGGGTATACAGCAGCTCATAAGTACTGAAAGTCTGAACCAGGTCATTTCGGAATACCACATTTGATCTAGATCAATTCAAGTTTTATAAATCTTCCAACTGCTGTATATATCAACAATATTCCTGCAAATTTCAAGACTTAAAAAAAAAAGTTATATACTGTAAAAAAAAAAAAACAATCTTTACTCTCTTGGCATTCACGTCCTGCTGCCTCTAAGAAATCATGAATGTGATTATAAAGCTAAAATTTGTGAACATTTCAATTACAGAACCACTCTCAGGTACAAACCTTGAAAACAATTCTTTACACAAACCATTTATCACTATGTGACTCATACTTTTCCATGTCCTCATATTCTGGGCTCACTACAGGATAATAAATTCCCATCAAGTCATAAGCTAGTCTAATGGGCAATCCACTGAAACAAGCCGTGACTCACATACAGCAATACCCTCAGGTAAAGGAAATAATATACTTTGAGGTTGTACACTATTATAACTTTTCTGTGGTCTGTAACCCCCAACCTGCCCCATGTTATACTAGCCAAGGGCTACTACTGTAGTCTAGTAGATAACCCTCTCCAGAGGGTGAAGGGATTTAAAATACCTTATATGGAAATTGGGAGTCACAAAAATTGTCTGCATTAAATGGACTCTCCAGTTATTCCATGGGTACTGTTAAACTTGACTTCCCCTGTGGTGGCGCAGCAGTAAAACTGAACATTTACAGCCATATTCCCTCCCACATAAGAACTGTTTGTTGGTGGTCCTTGCAGCAGGACACCATGTGATCAATTTACCATTGAGGGACTCTTCTAGCAAAAGAGATTGTCAAAGGCAGATAATCCTTTTATTGACATAATCCAAATCACTGCATTAGAAATGAAAGAAAATAAAAGCAAAAAAACAATCTCTGAACATGGAACTAATAATAGAAAAAACCTGCTAGAAGTGTGGACGGGGAGAATCAAGAAATGCTTTAATATTAAGTGTTATTACAAGAAAATGATGGCTCTATAGTAGAGCTCACAGCGGATCAAAGTACATTGTTCTTCTGTAAATGTTACACATTATAAAGACCTTTCCTAAAGTAATTACAGAACACAAGACTCTCATATGCTTTCTATCAGTATATGTTTGTAAGTAATACATTTCCCATAGTTGGCCCAATTCAAGAAAGAATATGAGCAAGAGACCGGAAGACAATAAAACAGAAAACTATGTAGTTAAGGAAGGCACATAGTAAAGCTACGGCCTTAAATTATAACAACTACCCAATTCTGGAAATGAATAAAAAAGGGTTAAAAAAATCATTACTACAGTATAACTAGACGGGGGAACTGGCAGAGTATAATCATTGGAAGAGGCTGGCGGTGCAGTATAATCATTGGGAGAGGCTGGCAGAGCATTAAAATAATTGGGAGAGGCTGGCGGAGCAGTAAAATCAGAGCGGGAACTAGTGGAGCAGTATAATCATTGGGAGAGGCTGGCGGAGCAGTAAAATCAGAGGGGAACTGGTGGAGCAGTATAATCATTGGGAGAGGCTGGCGAAGCAGTAAAATCAGAGCGGGAACTAGTGGAGCAGTATAATCATTGGGAGAGGCTGGCGGAGCAGTAAAATCAGAGCGGGAACTAATGGAGCAGTATAATCATTGGGAGAGGCTGGCGGAACAGTAAAATCAGAGGGGAACTGGTGGAGCAGCATAATCATTGGGAGAGGCTGGCGGAGCAGTAAAATCAGAGGGGAACTGGTGGAGCAGTAAAATCATTGGGAGAGGCTGGCGGAACAGTAAAATCAAAGTAGAAAAATTGGGGTATGTGCAGCTCACAAAATAAAATCAGTAAAATCAGTTGGGGTACTAGAAGAGCAGTATAATCATTAAGGGAAGCTGGTGGAGCCGTATAATCATTGGGAGAGGCTGGTGGAGCAGTAAAATCAGTTGGGGAACTGGTACAGCATTATAATCATTTAGGAAAGCTGGCGGAGCAGTATTGTTAGGAAAATGGAAATCAAGAATATTTTCAGTTTGACTGTTGTATCTGAAATGGAGGAAATCCTTCTAAAATTGTGCTTGACTTTATAAAGCTTGTTTTTCTGCTTTAGTTTGGACCAATGCCTATAATTATTCCTGTTTTTGCTAGGTAATTGCTCAAGGTTAGATGCAAGTGAGATGTAACTATTAAGCAAGTAAGATGTAACTATTCAATGTTAGAAATAAGTAAGCTGTGTTTTAAAGGAACAAATTGTAAAGAGACACTGTGATTGGCAATAAAGTTTTGATGCCTCATAAGCCATCAGTGGACTCTTAGCCAATGGGATTGTGTCATTTGCTTGTATAAAAAGTACACACACCCTGCTATGTGTGTGACTCTTCGCTAACTATTGGCATATAGGGATCACCCATAAATAAATGCTCAGGAGAAGAGTTTTCCTGTCAAGTATAATCATTGGGAGAGGTTGGCAGGGCCGTATAATCAGAGGGGAAACTGGTGGAGCAGTATAATCATTGAGAGAGGCTGGTGGAGCAGTATAATCATGGAGAGAGGCTGGTGGAGAAGTATAATCATTGAGAGAGGCTGATGGAGCAGTATAATCATTTAGGGTAGCTGGCAGGGCAGTATAATCATTGGGAGAGGCTGGCGGAGCAGTAAAAACAAAGGGGGAACTGGTGGAGCAGTATAATCATTGAGAGAGGCTGATGGAGCAGTATGATCAGAGGGGGAACTGGCGGAGCAGTATAATCATTTAGGGAAGCTTGCTGAGCAATATAACCATTCGGGAAAGCTGGTGGAGCTGCATAATAACTGGGAGATGCAGGTAGAGTGGTATAATCATTGGTGGGAGCTGGAGAAGCATTTTAATCATTGGTGGAAGTTGGAGGAGCAGTATAATCATTATGGGAAGCTGGTAGAGCAGTATAATCATAGGGTGAAGCTGGAGGAGCAATATAACCATTAGGGGAAGTTGACAGAGCAGTATTATCATTGGTGACAGCTGGCAGAGAAATATAATCATTTGGAGAAGCTGATGGAGGGGTATTATCATTGGGGTAGGCTGCAGAAGCAATATAATGATTGGTGGAATCTGGTGGAGCAATATGATCATTGGAGGAAATTGGTAGAGCAATATGATTATTGGAGGAAGTTGGCAGAGCATTATGATCATTGAAGGAAGTTGTTAGAGCAATACGATCGTTGGAGGAAGTTGGTAGAGCAATATGATCATTGGAGGAAGTTGGTAGAGCAATATGATCATTGGAGGAAGTTGTAAGAGCAATAGGTTTGTTGGAGGAAGTTGGTAGAGCAATATGATCGTTGGAGGAAGTTGGTAGAGCAATATGATCATTTGGAGTAACAAGACAATTAAATATAAAATATTACCATTAAAAACAACACACAAAAGCATGTCCATTTTGATAAGCCTTTACCATTAATCTGCATTTTTTATCAACATAAAGCTAGTAAAGGATGAGGCCTACCTCATGTACACATCTGGAACTTAGTGAAAAAAGAAGGAAATTCAATTCTGAGAAATAGAGGATATTACATGTTTTCTACAGGAAGATGTGTGTGTGTTACTAGATGGCGCTTTCCTCACCTGAGAAGGAGCACTGCAAGACAGCCCGGAGAGCTCACTGATTCTGGCAGCAGCTGTGGGGTTGCTGGAGCTGATAAGCACAGGAGGACTGATCTCCATGGAATGGCGGTTCTGAACAGACTGCGATGACTTGTTAGACATGGTGAGGGAGGTAAAGGAGTGACGTTTTTTGGTGTTCTTCTTGGTATCAGTGTGCTTTTGAGAAGAGCTGCTATGTGCTGTCCCAGAAGTTCCTTCCCCAGAGTCCACTCCTGAGGGCTTGTCTAACTCTATGAGTTGCTTAGCGGCTGAATTAAACTGAAAATAGATATAATGTACAGTTAGCGAGCTTGCACGTCTATTAGAAAAAACAAATACAAATGAAAAACAGTACACAGCACAGTGTTAATAAAGTCTTCTCACCCTGGCCTTTACCCTTTAAAATGCTGAGTAGTGGTGGTGCCATCTTAAGTTCTGGAATAACACTATGGCCAATCTCCCCTGCTGATGGCAGAATGCCCTGTCCGCTCTACTGACTGGTCTGTTGAGGTATATATTTGTATACTGGAGCATATTTTTATTAGAACTCAGCATTGTGCGGTTCCTAATATGAAAAATGTGACAACTTTGTGTTACCTTTCCCTTTGTCTATCTCAAATACATGGCACTAAAAAAAACTAGATCTCTTCCTTATTTAGAAAGGCTATTTTGCATATTATTTTCCCAGTAGAGCATTACAGGGTCTATAAAACTCCACATGCCAGTTTCCTCTCTCCTCAAGGAGAAACTTTACCACTTTAATCCTATTACCTTCCTTAATAGGATAGGTCCCCAGAAAGTCTTTGAAAAGATAACAGTAACAACCAGTTGTCAATATATTTATACCTACAACCGTCTAATGCTTGGACAGTGTAAACTTACTGTGGACAGACTATCGTCAAATGTACCAGCCTGTCCAGCCGAATACACTGTCTAAGTATCGACCAACTATTAGTTCCTTTTCTTCAAACCAGACACATGCACAAATGCCATGCCCCTTCTTAAAGGAGTTATCCGGGTTTTCATAAGCTTTTCACCATTATGCCTATGTTGCCAAGTTATGTCTTAAATTCTTTACTTGCGTTACATGTGTGGGGTGGTTAGACTCCTTTCTGGTGATTTTATGGTTTCTCCAGGCTCAGCATTCCTCTGGTTTCTGATTGACAACAGCTGATCACAGGGGGCACGGCAAGTACAGCTGGAGTGCACACGTCATCAGAGGGTTGCTTTTCAAGGAAGACAAGAAGAAGACAAGCTCCCTGTAATCAGCTGTTGTCTCGAGCTTTCCCAGGATCCTGTTCGGCTCGAATAGAGGGGGCTTGACTTCTTCTTGTCTTCCCTGAAAAGCCACCCCCCTGTTGACATGTCTCCCCAACAGTCATCCAGACAGCGGAGGAATGCTGAACCTGGGGGGAGACCATGAAATCACTAAAAAGGGGTTAATCAACCCCACACATGGAAGGCAAGTGTTTTAACAAGACCACACCCCTTGTCAGGTGCAGTGAAAAAGTATCTAAAAACAAATGTGGTGCATGACAGGTTATTTTTAGCATGAATTGCACCAGAATTCTGGCACATTTTCAATAGTTAATCTGGGCCTATGTGGCATAGTTATCAGTGTGCATTTTTCTTAACTTTAATGTAAATTTTTCCCATAACATACATTTATTATGCATTTTAGACACTCTTTTTAGCTTATTTAACACAGGTGCAACCTAGTGGAAAAAAGGGTATGGCTTAAAGTGTGACTTACTGTGCCAAAAGGTTTACGCCTGCCACAACTTGGCATATAATGCTAGACACCAGTGAATCTGAGCTAACTGGACTTGAATCATCTACTGAACTCCAATCCCACATCTTACTGCCAAGAACATGTACACAGGTTTTTGTCCAAATTGCACATGTTTTTTCCACCACAGTCCTTGTGTGTTATACTTTCTAACTTCTTAAAATTATCTTTTGATTATTTGGAAAGCTGTTCAGTAAATACAAAGTGCGCACAGCACTTCTCAGTCAACAGAGTCAAAGATCATTTCAATAGCTCCCATGCTGTTTCTTTAATAATCCTGGAATAAGTGCTAATTTAAAGAGTAACTACTGGAGCATGAAGGGAAGAGAATGCATTGTTTTTCTGCTGCAATACAGAATCTAAGTCACGGGACAAGTTTTGTAACAAACACCAAGCCGCTGAAACAAAATAATGATTTTCATGCCACCACAACTCTTGGCAGCTTGTTTCATAAAACCGGCAGGTGACGGAGAGCTATTAGGCATCATGTGAGCGATCACCCCGGAGCTTTGTCACTTTTACTCCAGGCCTGTTCTTCCATTTCATTATATATTTTTGTTTATCTCCCAAATTTATTAGACAAATAGAGATCTGCATGCTGATTTCTGGGCAAAAACAAGCATAATTTTACCCCCCTTGGGATCGCAGTGATACAGGATCCATCTATAGCTTATTCTGGAATGCACGTTGGAAAGATGGCTAAAAAACACAACCATATGTGCCCTTATCTAGTTCATTAGCCACGCACGCATGTTAAAATATTAAGATGCCTAAGGTTATACAGCGAACAACAGATTAAAGCATTCACAATTTTCTATGGTAACCTGTCGAAACAGCATAAACTAAAAACAGCAGGAATCAATTAAATGACATCTGACATTGTGTGTGAAGGTAGTAATGTCATAGGACAGGTAAACCGCATCTGATTACATAAGGGCTTATAATGACTTTAGAGAAACAGACAATTCAGCCAATAGAGCCATTGACAAATGTCAGTACTAGTATCTTTGCATCATTACAAAATGATGGTTTCCAGATGACTGCAGTTATCTGGGAATTTTTATGGGATGTTAATATTTTTCTCAGCAGATTATCACCATTTCTTATTGCTGATAGTAATCACCCACACATTTCCTATGCCATGAAATACAAAGGTCAGCTGAAAATTTTTTTTTTTGTTCCAAGATTGGATAAATTCACATTAAAGAGGTCATGGGGTCAAAGTATGGCACTACATAATGTATGGAGAAATGTAAGTGAGCAATGTACAGGGTAATCCTCAGCTAAACTGTTTACACATGACTGTGGCCTACCAAAGAGAGCAACAACAATTGTATATTTTGTAAATAAAAATTGTGAGCAATGTTTTATTTATTTTTATAAAAGTCATTAGGAATGTACTTGAAAGGCCGGTAAATGGATTCAGGGATTAGTGCAAACACAAATCAGGGGTTAAACAAAATGTCCAGGCTTCAACATAATAATGGGCCACCCTGTTTGGAGCCAGCCACTTGCCACTAAAGCCTATTTCCTATGAAGATTATCATATAACCTGTCCAAGCTTGTTGGTTATTTGTTCCAATGTAGTCATGATGATGTAGTGAAGTTTATGATGCGATTCACAGCGGACAAGTACATGTCCCAAAAGAATGAGACCTCTGGGTGGTAGTGCACTTAAAGGAGTATTCCGGCACGCACTTTTTTCCTTTTATCCCGTCCGGGCTGCAAAATAAAAGAAAAGACACTTTCTCTTAACTGCCGATGAGCCCCCGGAGCTCCGGTATACTCCGGTACAGGTGTTGGTCCCCGGGCTGTATTCTTCTTACTTCATGTTAGCCCGGCACGTCACACGGAGCTTCACCCTATCACCGGCCGCAGCGATGTCCCGCCTCGGCCAGTGCAGTGATAGGCTGAAGCTAACAGGAAGTAAGAAGAATACAGCCCGGGGACCGAACACCTGTACCGGAGCTCCGGGGGCTCGTTGGCAGGTAAGAGAAAGTGTGCTTTCTTTTATTTTGCAGCCCGGACGGGATAAAAGGAAAAAAGTGCGCGCCGGAGTACTCCTTTAACGTCCCGATTCCTAACGTGCTGTTTAGTTCAGCCTTCACTTTACTTTGGGCATTCTATCCAGGAAGATCGGGAAGGACAATTGATATAAATCAGACTAGAAAAACTATTTTCACTTTTTTTTTTATTTTTATTATTCCTAGCAGTGCCTTATCGAAGTACGCCTATACTTCTAGTTATAAACATCTGCTCTCAGCAGGAAAATAGCTCCTTCTTAAATGGAATGAATCGCAACTGCTCCACTAATCACCTGTTAGCCAGGGGACCATCACCGACAATGGAAATGGACAGCGAGTACCTGCCAAAGTTTTGCAGGTTTCAAGTTCAACCCATTCCAGCTTGCATCGCCCCCTCCTTCCTCTTCAAAAAAAAAGTTTTATTAGGGCAATTACTTTCTTAATACAAGTAATAATGCTTTTAGTTTATTTTGGCTCACAAAGCATTAAATAAGGTGGAAAAGCTCCGCTTAGAGGAATTACACTCACTCCATATGTGCAACCTGCTAGAGAGCAACGTTTGGTCCTGTATGAATTTAATAAGTAAAATCCAGATGTTTAAAAGGACTGTGATTACAGCGGGCCATTTTATTTTACTTATCTCATTGCAGTACGATTTATCACTATCAGGAGCATACTCGTGGCCCGGATCTCGGAGTGTCTGTCACAAATCCTATATATAGTACACATTGTATTCTGCTACATCGAATCATGATACCCTACACAGTCATTATCTTTTACAATACGCTAGTGTGTCTTACAGCGCCTGGAACACCACAAAGCCATATTGTCTAAAAAACAAACAAAAAAATGAAACATGATTCTATCATCTGATATGTACTCTGATGGACAAAATTGTAAGATGTATTTGATATTGCACAGTGTGAGTGGGCAGCACCTGCCCCACATTGCCCATAGTAAGAGATAAGAACAGATTTGAGGGCTTGTAAGGCAAAGTCCATGAGCATACAGAGACATTTAAAAGGGTTCTAGAGCCTGAACAATTATTATTCATTTTCTTGACTAACGCCAGTATAATTATTCAGTCCCTGGGGCAACATCATGGGATTCATGCATTGGGGAGCTTGTGAATTGGTAAATCTAAGCTTTCCCACACATCCTGCTAAATGGTCAAACTTAGTACAAAGAACATATAAAGAGCTCTGCAGATGAATCACACATGTGCTATGTACAGTCTATACAATGCATTCAGTAAGACCCTTTTACTTTATCACATTTTGTTATGTGGAAGTTTTCCCCCCATCATTCTGCCCATTCTGGACATAAGTATTCACCTTTTACTCTGTACTTAGTTGAAGCCCCTTTGGAAGTCATTACAGCCTCCAGTCTTCTTGGGTGTAATGCCACAAGGTTTGTACACCTCCATTTGGGGAATCTCTGCAGATCCTCTTAAAGGGGTACTCTGGTGAAAACCTTTTTTCTTTTAAATCAACTGGTGGTAGTAAGTTAAACATATTTGATAATTGCTTCTATTAAAAAATCTTAATCCTTCGAGTACTTATTGGCTGCTGAATGCTACAGAGGAAATTCCTTTCTTTTTGGAACACTGATGACATCACAAGCACAGTGCTCTCTGCTGACATCTCTGTCCATTTTAGCAACCATGCATAGCAGATGTACGTTAAGGGCAGCATGGTGGCTCAGTGGTTAGCACTGCTGCCTTGTAGTGCTGGGGACTTGGGTTCAAATCCCACTAAGGACAACAATAAATAAATAAAGACTTATTATTATAATAACTTCAGCAGAGAGCAATGTGGTCGTGATGTCATCAGAGAGCATTCCAAAAAGAAAAGAATTTCCTCTGTAGTATTCAGCAGCTAATAAGTACAGGAAGGATTAAGATTTTTTTTTATAGAAGTAATTTACAAATCTGTTTAACTTTCCGGAGCCAGTGGATTTAAAAGAAAAAAGGTTTTCACAGGAGTACCCCTTTAAGCTCTGTCAGGTTGGATGAGGACCATCGGTGGAAGCCATTATCAGGTCTATTCAGAGATGGTTATTGAGTTCAAGTTAGGGCTCTGGCTGGGTCACTCAGGGACATTCACAGAGTTGCAACTAAGGGTACATTCACACCACGATTATGCATTACGGCTGCCATATCCGGCAGGGAAATTTAATGATTGCCCGCAGTGATGTGAGATACCCCCCACTGTTTGTTCCACCTGTCTGCTCCCTCGCTGTGTTCGGTTTTACATGAGTAAATAAAGAAGCTTCTGCATTGTAAAGTTGGAGGAGAATGCTCCGTTCGTCCTTATCTTCATGTCTATGAATAATGTGGACTGTACAGATAGCGTGTAGCACCACCCAGCAACACTAGTGCTCACACAAGCACGGACTTACTTCCACTGACACCTGTGTTCTCCTGGTTGCATGAGTTGCATCGGTGCCAGATTGCATTCACTTGGCTTTGACAAAGCCTGTTTTTGTCTATGTGTGTATGAAATTTAATGATTGGCCGTTGCCATATGTGACTCCGTTCAGCTCATTCAAATGAATAGGATGTGGCGCGGGTCAAGCGAGGATTCGGCAGAGGCTGGTTTTAAAATTTCCCTGCTATATTGCATAATCATAGGGTTGATGTAGCCTTAGCCACTACTACAGTGGGGCAAAAAAGTATTTAGTCAGCCACCAATTGTGCAAGTTCTCCCACTTAAAAAGAAGAGAGATGCCTGTAATTTTCATCATAGGTATATTTCAACTATGAGAGAGATGAGAAAAAAAAAAGAATTTTAAAGAATTTATTTGCAAATTATGGTGGAAAATAAGTATTTAGTCACCCAAAAACAAGCAAGATTGCTGGCTCTCACAGACCTGTAACTTCTTCTTTAAGAGTCTGCTCTGTACTCCATTCATTACCTGTATTAATGGCACCTGTTTGAACTTGTTATCTGTATAAAAGACACCTGTCCCCAACCTCAAAACAGTCACACTCCAAACTCCACTATGGCCAAAACCAAGGAGCTGTCGAAGGACACAAGAAACAAATATTGTAGACCTGCACCCGGCTGGGAAGACTGAATCTGCAATAGGCAAGCATCTTGGGTTGAAGAAATCAACTGTGGGAGCAATTATTAGAAAATGGAAGACATACAAGACCACTGATAATTTCCCTCGATCTGGGGCTCCACGCCAGATCTCACCCTGTGGTGTCAAAATGATCACAAGAACGGTGAGCAAAAATCCCAGAACCACACAGGGGGACCTAGTGAATGACCTGCAGAGAGCTGGGACCAAAGTAACAAAGGCTACCATCAGTAATACACTATGCCGCCAGGGACTCAAATTATCCAGTGCCAGACGTGTCCCCCTGCTTAAGCCAGTACATGTCTGGGCCCGTCTGAAGTTTGCTAGAGAGCATTTGGATGACCCAGAAGAGTACTGGGAGAATGTCATATGGCCAGATGAAACCAAAGTAGAACTTTTACGTAAAAACTCAACTCGTTGTGTTTGGAGGAGAAACAATGCAGAGTTGCATCCAAAGAACACCATACCTACTATGAATCATGGGGGTGGAAACATCATGCTTTGGGGTTGTTTTTCTGCTAAGGGACCAGGACGTCTGGTCCGTGTAAAGGAAAGAATAAATGGGGCTATGTATCATGAGATTTTGAGTGAAAACCTCCTTCCATCAGCAACGACATTGAAGATGAAACATGCATGGGTCTTTCAGCATGACAATGATCCCAAACACACCACCCAGGCAACGAAGGAGTGGCTTCGTAAGAAGCATTTCAAGGTTCTGGAGTGACCTAGCCAGTGGAGGGAGTTGAAAGTCCATGTTGCTCAGTGACAGCCCCAAAACGTCAGTGCTCTAGAGGAGATCTGCATGGAGAAATGGGCCAAAATACCAGCAACAGTGTGTGAAAACCTTGTGAAGACTTACAGAAAACGTTTGACCACTGTCATTGCCAACAAAGGGTATATAACAAAGTATTGAGATGAACTTTTGTCACTGGCTAAATACTTATTTGCCACCAAAATTTGCAAATAAATTCTTTAAAAATCAGGCAATGTGATTCTATGGATTTTTTTTCATTATGTCTCCTATAGTTGAGGTATACCTATGATGATAATTACAGGCCTCTCTCATCTTTTTAAGTGGGGGAACTTGCACAATTGGTTGCTGACAATACTTTTGCCCCACTAAATGTTGTGTTGGCTGGCTATTATGTGTCCTTTTACTAAGGAGAAGCTTCTTTCTGGACACTGCCATAAAGCCCAGATTGGTGGAGTGATGCAGCAATGGCTGACCTTATGGAAGTTTCTCCTATCTGCACACAGGAAGTTTGGAGCCAAGCCAGAGTGACAACTGGATTCTTGGTCACCTCTACCAAGGCTCTTTTCCCCTGAATAGTTTGGTAGGATGGCCAGCTCTTTAGGAAAAAAAACTGTTTCAGCACTCGTCAATCCAGTGAAAATGTGTCCTTTTTTCCATCATGTCTTAGCAAGCAATGTTTTAGTCCTCTCTAGGATACTATAGTGTGAAACAAGTAGAAATGGGCAATTTATTGGAGAACATTTTCACTTTATATTGGTACACTATTTTGCACATGATCTTATCTTGCTAAGCACTTCATGTTATAATATATATTTTGCACATGCATATATTATGGTTTGCACTTTAAATATGTTTGATGAATCTGTATCCCTGAATATATATCACTTTCTGCTTGTATCACACTGCTTAAGAAAAGTCCCATAAAGAGGAATTAAACTTTGCTTGCTAAGACATGATGGAATAAAGCTGCACCCTTCTGCAGATTTTCATTTCTAATAACGTCTTGCGGTCTCTTAAAGGGGGTATTTCAGCAAATGGCAAACACTGCTCAAAATGAATGAAACAAGTAAAATGAGTTATCCCATCATTAAAGGGGTATTCCAGGCAAAACTTTTTTTTATATATATCAACTGGCTACGGAAAGTTAAACAGATTTGTAAATTACTTCTATTAAAAAATCTTAATCCTTCCAATAGTTATTAGCTTCTGAAGTTTTCTGTCTAACTGCTCAATGATGATGTCACGTCCCGGAGCTGTGCATGATGGGAGAATATCCCCATAGGAACTGCACAGCTCCCGGGACGTGAGTCATCAGAGAGCAGTTAGACAGAAAACAACAACTCAACTTCAGAAGCTAATAACTATTGGAAGGATTAATATTTTTTAATAGAAGTAATTTACAAATCTGTTTAACTTTCCGGAGCCAGTTGATATATAAAAAAAAGTTTTGGCCTGGAATACCCCTTTAAGACTTATCCCCTATCTACAGGTGACCCCCCCACAATCTTGAGAACCAGTTTAAGGTCTCTCTTCGGAATGGAGTGGACACATGTTCAATGCCACTCCATTCATTGTCTATGGGAGCTGCTAGAGATAGCCGAGCTCTGTACTTCTACAGCAGCTTCCACAGACAGTGAATGGAGTAGTAGTGTTCATGCATGACCACCACTCCAATGGAAGACTGGGGACCTGTCTCA
The DNA here is from genome assembly GCF_029499605.1 of Hyla sarda. Taxonomy (NCBI): domain Eukaryota; kingdom Metazoa; phylum Chordata; class Amphibia; order Anura; family Hylidae; genus Hyla; species Hyla sarda. The sequence goes on along the minus strand of NC_079189.1, from coordinate 126,163,778 downwards.
GGATTATGGGAAGTCCCAGCATTCAGAACTCCCTCCATCATACCCTATCCTGTGAAGTCAAAATAAGAATAACCATGATGAAATTCAGGCAAACCGAATCCACCTTTTATTTCAACTTTGATTTTCAGTGTGATTTTCAATTCAGCCATCGGTTGATGATTTTGGTTTCCAATGATCGTAAATCATTTTATTTATCACACATTTTATATCAGTTTATCAGATTTTTAACTTGAATCAATTGTTTATCAAGATCTGTTGTGTGTTTTAAAGAGAATCTGTCAGCTGTATTTTCTCCTAAGAGCTGCAGACAAATACAATGTAGTGCACTATACAAGGAATCGTAACTAGACATCTGTATATGGACAATATTTATGATTTTATGATAATTGATATTACACCTATTAAGGTGAAGATTTTCCATCCTACCAAGTATCGGTATACCTCCTAAATAACGAATGCATATAGATAGCTAAAAGAAAAGAGCAGCCCTCTTTACATATTTTCCAGTCATACCTTCATCCCTAATCTTGCCCATGAAAATGCTGAACCCCCTTTAGATACAATTAAATCCACAGTGGTCTTTTGGAAGATTTGTCAAAGCATCAAGGCTAATAAACAAAAGACACCAGTGTCAACACAGCCATAAAGGGAATCTGAAGACCTCTCTAGACCAGTCTAAAACATTAATCTCTCTCAGCTAATGGGGCAGCCCCTCCATTGCCTGCTTTACAATGGCACCCTGTTTAGGTAGCCGTGGGGTGATTCAGTGGTTGCTATTGCTAGTTTAGGTCACATTATTAAGGTATCAATGCCCTAATTTAAAGTGTTTTTTTTTTTCAAGAATTTTACATTAATGGGCTATCCTCAGAATAGGCCATCAATATCTGATTGGCAGTATGGTGACACCGTGCACCCTCACTGCTAAGCTGTTTAGCAGAGCTGTGACTTTGGCCCATATACAATGAGCGGCAGATTGTTTGTTGTATAGTGGTGGCACTGGGTTGCTGTAGCTCAGCTCCCATTCACTTCCTGGGGATAGGCCATTAGTGTATTAAACTCATTTAAACATGTTAAGTGAAGATAAGCCCAGTATTTATACCCTATTAAAGCTTATGTCAATCATAGAGACCCCTCTATAAGGCAGAATAGGTATAAACATCTAAACAGTTGCCATGTAAAATTTCTTTTCCCATGCAGTGCCAGCATAGATGGTTTCAGCTTTCCTTGGCAAAACCAGCTGTTTGCCGGGGGTGCTGCTGGAAGAGAGAGAGGCGCGTTCTAAAAGAAGTTTTCTCAAATGAGACAAGCCCTTTATTTTAGTCTGTCTAGGAGAATAAAGGCACAAGATAGATAGTATTTGGTCACTACTATTCTGGCCACATAAACTATATATAAAAAAATAAACTATATAAAAAAAAAAGTGGAAAACGTGCAAGAAACGTGCAAGAACAAGTAAGATAGTAAGTAACAGGAAGAGCGTTTAGGGGAATAATATTGTTTTTCCACTATGACTAATTTTGAGTAAATTCATAGAGAATAAAAGATTTCAGTTGTTGGACGTATACATCGTGCATGGCTGTAGCACAAATACCACAGAATCATCTGTGCTTATACTAAACCCTGCCAGTATGGTGACTTATGAGGAAAATATGTATCAGTCACAGCAAAGTGAGCACTTAGCAGACCTGAAGAAAAACAAAGAAAGTCTGTTCTAACATACCTTCACGATGACAATATAAAGGAATTCATTTTTTGCAACAATTGTGGTAAGAATGAACTAGTAACGTCCAATGACTTCAGAATATAGTATGAATAATGCAGACAAGATGCCACATGTGCTCTATTAATGTAGTCATAACCAACAGGCCAAGAAGTTTGATGCATATAGAAAGACATAAACGCTCATGCTCTGGGTTATGTGAAAACAGGGTTCATGACTCATTCCTAGAAAGCAATTCATTTTTCTATTATGCTGAGTGTATTACTTACCTCCACATAGGAAATTGGGAATATTCCTATTTTGTCTCCCAGCATTCCTTCTGCCCAGTTTTCATCCACTCTGCGGATCACCGTGAGAATGTCATCCTGTATGGACACATAAAAATGACATCAGTGGGATACAGACATTTGACAAAGTGTCACAACACAATCCATATGGGCTCACCCAGGAGGTATACAATGGCAGAAGTGCGAGCTCACTAAAGCCTGGTAATCCATACACCTATAATGAAGTTCACATGTGCTCCAGTCTCTGAGATCTCGGTCGCTCCAGTGGTCTTATGTTTCTTACAAGTTAGAAATCCAGGAATACTTGGATACTGAAACTCTCCTTGGGTGAAAAAGTGTGGAAGGCGAAAAATCTGCTCACAAATCTTTTCCCTTGGAAAGAAAATATTTGGTCTGGGGTCAAGTCTAAAGAATGACTTAGACTTACCTCGGCACATAAATTATTCACTTCCTCCATTTACTTCGGCACATATATTATTCACCTCCACCAGAAAGGTGTAAAATGTATTGAGTTTTGTGCAGCGACACTGCTAAGTAATGGCCATGCATATATGCAGTCATGGCGTAAATGTTGGCACCCTGAAATTTTTCAAGAAAATGAAGTATTTCTCACAGAAAAGGATTGCAGGAACACGTTTTGCTATACACATGTTTATTCCCTTTGTGTGTATTGGAACTAAACCAAAAAAGGGAGGAAAAAAAGCAAATTGGACATAATGTCACACCAAACTCCAAATATGGGCTGGACAAAATTATTGGCACCCTGAGCTTATTTTTTTCCAAAGGGTGTGCAACCAAATATTAACTGAAATCAGTTGCTTCCTATAACCATCAATAAGTTTCTTAGACCTCTCAGCCGGAATGTTGGACCGCTCTTCCTTTGCAAAATGCTCCAGGTCTCTCTTAGTGGAAGGGCGCCTTTTCCCAACAGCAATTTTAAGATCTCTCCACAGGTGTTCAATGGGATTTAGATCTGGACTCATTGCTGGCCACTCCAGAACTCTGACACTGGGCTGTACAGTGCGACCCAAAATCCGTTGGTAATCCTCAGATTTCATGATGCCTTACACACATTCAAGGCACCCAGTGCCAGAGGTAGTAAAACAACCCTGAAACATAAATCAAAGATTTGCAAGAGCAGGTGTAGCACTACCGTTGCCAAATAGCCCAGAGGATGCACGGTGTAACAAGTGCTGCTGTGACCTTCAATGCTGACATGTACTGCTATGTGGAGGTGCTGACTTTATCCAAGATAACTAATATCACTGTATTTATACAAGGAATAAAGAAGTCGCACTCACCATCCGGTAACCGTACATAAATTCTTGTCCTTTATTCACACCGGCAAAGTGGAACATAAAATACGGTCACTTCATGTGGGGAGCGAGACCAGCCGCTCTCAAGACGCAGGGGCACACCACCAGAGGCGACTAGTTTCGCGTCACGGCTTGACGCTTCTTCTGGCCAATAAGGCGTCTTGAGAGCGGCTGCTCTCGCTCCCCACGTGAAGTGACCGTATTTTATGTTCCACTTTGCCGGTGTGAATAAAGGACAAGAATTTATATACTGCTACCGGATGGTGAGTGCGACTTCTTTATTCTTCGTATAAATACAGTGAACCCTGAAACATAATTGAACCTCCAACATATTTCACTGTAGGTACTGTGTTCTTTTCTTTGTAGGCCTCATCTGTCCACAAGAAGTTTTCCCAGAAGAATTTTGGCTGACAAGTTCATTTTGGCAAAATGTAGTCTTGCTTTTTTATGTCTCTGTGTCAGCAGTGGGGTCCTCCTGGGTCTCCTGCTATACCGTTTCATTTCATTTAAATGTTGACAGTTCGCGCTGACACTGATGCTCCCCAAGCCTGCAGGATAGCTTGAATATCTTTGGGACTTGTTTGGGGCTGCTTATCCACCATCCGGACTATCCTGCATTGACACCTTTCCTCAGTTTTTCTCTTCCGTCCATGCCCAGAGAGATTAGCTACAGTGCCATGGATTGCAAACTTCTTGATAATGTGGTGCACTGTGGACAAAGGCAAACCTAGATCTCTGGAGATGGACTTGTAACCTTGAGATTATTGATATTTTTCCACAATTTTGGTTCTCAAGTTCTCAGACAGTTCTCTTCTCCTCTGTTGTCCATGCTTAGTGTGGCACACACACACACACAATGCAAAGACTAAGTGAACTTCTCTCCTTTTTATCTGCTTTCAGGTGTGATTTTTATATTGCCCTCCCCTGTTATTGCCCCAGGTGAGTTTAAAGGAGCATCACATGCTAGAAACAATCTTATTTATCCACAATCTTGAAAGGGTGCCAATAATTTTGTCCAGCCCATTTTTGGAGTTTGGTGTGACATTATGTCCAATTTGCTTTTTTTCCTACCTTTTTTGGTTTAATTCCAATACACACAAAAGGGAATAAACATGTGCATAGCAAAACATGTGTTACTGCAAACCTTTTCTGTGAGAAATACTTCATTTTCTCGAAAAATGTCAGGGGTGCCGAGATTTACGGCCTTGATTGTATGTAGAGCCTGACTGCTGAAATTGTTCAATGTTGCCTTACAAACACTGTGAAGTATGTCTCATTATACTAATAAATATAATAATAAAATCCTATGAACAAAATGCAAAAACACATGGAATATTCACTATATAGTGTGCAACAAATAAAGCTAGATGGTTTTACAATGAAATTTTAGACTACGTCTTTTATGCATTTATTAAAAATAAATAAATAGACACCAATTCCAGCTTCCACTCTCTAGCTGTCCTTTTCCCAAAAGTAATGGGGTCCCCGATTGTCCTTTGTTTACCAAGTCACATTGACGACATGAGGCTATGACAGCCAATCATGAACCATGGTAGGTAGTAACTGGCTGTCACAATCATATGTAGAGTACAGCATAGTAATCAAAGACAGGCAGGGAGCAATAGGGGACTGAATGGCTAGCACTCCTATGTGGTTTATAATTCTGTTTACTTTAGTATATGCCATGATCATAGTACAATGTAATATAAATGCTTTTCACTGTACAAATGAGTGATCCAATTGTATGTTTACAATTATGGCCAACTTTATTGGCACATTAGCACACAAAATGTGGCTACAAGAATAGTCGACACTGCCCAAACATGTAAACTTTTACTAAGCTGTAACATTCTGAAGCCAGCCACACACATACTACATGATGTCACTGGTGAGAGGTGCCAACTGGGTCATCTGAACAGTATTCACCATGTGGAACAAATGCAATGTTAAAGTGATGATTTCCCAACCTCCCTAATAGGATCTAATGCAGTCCAACAGTGAACTGGATCTCATCCAGTTTAGTCACATGTGTTGGCTGCCTGGGTTCATACATGCATAAATAAGGGGTCCGCAGGGTTCAAAGCAGATCAGCTAACATGCTTATGACAGAAATACTTTAAAATTGAACATTTACTTCTGACATGAACTATTTTGGAGTCTTATTTTATACTTTTAATAACAAGTGCTACTTTTGATAGGGATAAATAATGAAGAAGGCCACAGCTCAGTATATACGACTACTGCCCAAGAGAGATGAATGGATTATTAAAGAACATGCTCGACCGCTGCTGCAAACAGTAACGTGTTCCTGTGATCATGTGGGGGCCCCCATCTGTCTGACCCCCAGCTATCCTCCATTTATAGCCTAGGCCTCATGCACATGACAAACCTGCACTGTACTTTGCCTGTACTCTGCCTCTTTTGCTATGTGATACTATGTTCTCCCCTATATACAATACCTCTAGGAAAGAATACATTCATAAGCAGTGAGGTGTACAGAAAGTTCTCTCTTTCTGTAGATGACGCTTTTACACATACATGATTGTCTAGGCTTACAGTGAACATATTGTTACTCTTTATAACTTAAGCAGTATTACAAATGTTATCATGATTCTCGGACATTATTATCAGTTTTTAACCTTTCAGGCAGATTTCCTGTAGATGGACCTTTGGGGATTATCGAAGCATTTTAGCCTATCAAGCTAATCCCTAATAGTACCATTATCTAATTTGCGACAATTGGTCCTGTCAGTGTGGACCGATATTCCTGCACAATGATATCTAAGTGAAATCTAAGCAATGATAAACTGCTATAATAAGTAAGAAGGAATATCACACGACTATGTATGGACTGCCTCTTGTCTTCTCCAAGCTTTGCCTCTCGAGTGGACTATGATGTGGATTTAGTGAAGAGAAACAGCAGCCCAAATAAGCAGAGTGCCTGCCAAATTCCAATGAGAGGCATGCTAATATTTGTTTAGTATCATTATGATATTATCAGCATGCTTAGGATAAGCTGTTTACACAAAAGCAAACATATGGAAAACAAGCAAACAGTAGAAAGCACTAACAATTACAGACATGCCGAGCAAATGGATTGACTTATACTTCTGTCTGCTGAACATTTACAGAAAAATAAAGCAGAAGAAAATAACACAGAACAAAGAAAACAAAGGAAATAAAAAATAAAAAAAAACATATCTTATACGGCATATTTTTCTACTTTAAGCTACAATGTGGTAGGTCGGAAAAAAACACTTGGGGAACTAACAAGAAAAGGATGGATACACTTAGTATTGGGGGCACACACACACACACACACACATATATATATACATATATATATATATATATACACACACACACACACACACACACAGCAACAAGGGAGACAAAGACTTCGGACTAGCAGCACAAGAGCTGGGGACAAAGGCAGCAGGAACCCAAGGTTGTTTAGGCAGCACAGATCGCCATTGGTGTAGATACAGTGAGGCACAATAAATAGCACGAGAGGGGCCACAAACAATATATCAAAACCAAGTGCAATATAACAGATGGGATGCATAACCAAGGGGGGGGGGGGAGGTGTGAAGAACGGGGTGAGGAGGAGATGGGAGAAGAATATTGAGAGAGTAGACAATGGGGACAGATGCAAACTGCACTCAAGCATGTTATGAAGGCAGCAACAAAGGACTCAATTGGGGGAAAGGGTGGATGAGATAGTGGCAGATAAATGAAAAAGACAGTCGGGGAGATTTTTCAAAACCTGTCCAGAGGAAAAGTTGCCCATAGATCAGATCACTTCTTTCATTTTGCAGAGGCCTTGTTAAAAATGAAAGAAGCGATCTGATTGGTTGCTATGGGCAACTGGGCCACTTTTCCTCTGGACAGGTTTTGACAAATCTCCTCCAGTGAAAGTGATCAGTGCGAGAAGGGTAAAGTAAGATAGAGGTGTCACTACAGCAGTCAAAACTAGGGATATGGGGCTGTATACCCTATCAATAACAGAAACAGAATAAGGGTGCATTCACACCACGTTTTTGCAATACAGTTCCCGTATACGTTTTCAACGTGAAAACCGTATGGAACCGTATTGAAAACCGTATGCATTGACTCTCCATTGAAAATCATATGCCAAAAGATGCATCAGGTTGTGTCCGTTTTGCATCCTGTAAGGTTTTGCCAGTTTTTTTCCCATACCCAAAACCGTAGCCTACCACGGTTTTTGGTCCGGGTGAAAAACTGTATTAAACCGTATATGTTTTTTTTTTTTTTTTACATGGGAGTCAATGGGAACCGTACAGAACCGTATGTGCGTACGGTTCCATCCGGTTTTCACCATACGGTTTTTGACTTTGCACAGTTTTTTTCCTTGGAATTTCAATCAAACAAGTGAAACTTTATTCAAAATGGAGTGAAAAGTTAAAAACGTATACGTTTTTTTCTTACAAAACTGATGCAACTGGACATCATTTTGCAAACCGTATATGGTTTTAAACTGTATACGGGTTGAAATTTGTACACATGTTTTGATACAGTTTAGTCCGGTTTTGAGGAATCTGTTTTTTATCAAAAACCTGATACGGGAACTGTATTGCAAAAACGTGGTGTGAATACACCCTAAGAAACAGATGCAATTCTGTATGTTAGCAGGGTTAACATTTTCCCTGTTATTTTCCTTTATGTGAGAGTAATGTCTAATACATTGATGGATGGGAGGTATGCATCACTGAGGCTTCTTGCACCAGTGACTGGAGTTTGGGTCCAGGTTTTGAGAGTAACTGTAGGTTCTGGAGATAAAGTAATTCCCAAATTTTAAGTTCTAGTGTATGTATGATGGAGTCCTGAACCTGATCTCACAGATATGTGAGCACTGCCAGAGAGCAGCAGAAAGGAGTTGTTCTGAAGCGAAGATTAGCTTGTTTGTGATATGTTGGATACGGATACACTGCACCAAAAAAGATTGACTTTGGGACGGAACCTGCCAAGTTTTGGGTGAGAAGCTCAGAAGTTTATGTAAAGAACCTGATGTGAAGGATGTTTAAATGGGCACTGTTGTAGAAACATTTAAAAAATGTTGGTTAAGTGTTGAGACTATGGATGATCACTAAAATGAGCCAGGAGAAGAAAGCACTAAACAATACAAAATTACAATAGAAGTCTGGGGAATTGTCTTGGTTAGCAGTGCATCTCCCTCTCTGCTGGTTGCCGTGATCGGTTGGGCACCAACACTCAGACTCCAACCGATCAAAACTTTTGACATGTGTCTAGGACATTTTTTTAAGCGACAGGTACACTTTAAGTTTCTGTTATATGACATGCTACAAGTGAAACTTATTGCTGTATGTGAATTAAGGGCTACTGACCGGTCACACCTGTCTGCTTGCTTGCTGGCAAAACATTTTGAAGGGTCCCGTTTTACACTGTGCAGAGGAAAAGTGGAGCAGTTGCTCATAGCAACCAATCACATTACTTCTTTCTTTTTAAAAAGGCTTCTATGGGCAAATGGTCAGCTTTTCCTCTGCACAGGTTTTGATCAATCTCTCCCAAGAGGTTTTATTTTAACATATTCGAATGTGCGAAATAGCACATAAGTCTCCACTCCTGCTTTTCACTACACATACTGACCAAAATAGTATGGGTGGACCCAGCCTTCTCCCTCCTAATGTATAACTGTTTAATAGCTCATGTATGTGCGACAACACTGTAAACTACTCCAAAGTTCAGGGCTGAACTGCAGCTATGAGATGTTGGACAGGCCAGGCTACTACAGCTTTTCAGCTTTGCGTTCACACTGCTATGTTGTATTAGCCGTAGGCAAAGAAAAACCTAGACAGAAGAGCATGTTTGTTCTTGCAGGACCCTGTGCAGCCAGGCACTGTTATCCTCGGTGAGTCTACTGTTAGTATAATAGCTCATAGTGCCAACTAAATAAAGCTTAGTGGAAAGCCGGCTCCATGCCTTTCTTCTGTAACTGAACGATGTACTACATAAACAGCGTGCCTTTTATCATGGCAGAGAAATAATCGGACCAGAGTGTTTTCATCGTGGTAGTTATCGAGTCAGCAATGTGAGCCTGTAAGATAGATGTTACCCAGAGTCACCAAATGACTCCCCTACAAAAATTTACCAATCCAGCCATGGAAGATCTGCTGGAAAATAAAGATTTGATCACAATGTACATTATAAGAGAGGTTGATGCCTGCCAGGTAGGACTATGGATAGGATGGAACACGCATAGCCTGAAATCAGCTTAGATAACCCTAGTGGTGAGGTCTGGTAAGGTCATAAATATACATATTTAGAAGATGGTTTCAAAGTGTCACTGTCCCAGTGTTTTGGCGATACTGTATACATGCTTCTATACAGATCGAGTGCCTTCATGTCAAAGGCATCCATTACATCCTTTACAAACAGTTTTACTTTTTGCTTCAAGTAGGAAATTCAGAAAACAAATTGAAGCATTTAGGAAGTTAGACCCCTACAACCCCATAGAGTCTTTCTTGAAAAATTCTAAAGCATATGCAAATTAACCCATTCCACCATGAAGAACAGTATTTTTGGATCTATTCCTCCAGCATGAGTGCTTACACTGCTATTGAACATAGAATATTTATAGTGAGAAAGAATATGTGACATGTATCTGTACAGAAATGTGGAATATGTCCGCGCTATAAAATGGACTGCTATATTCTATTGATCAAGAGTAACTGAGAAGTATTCCACGTGGAGATGAGTCTGTAAAGGAACAAGCAGCAGATGCAGTCTAACTTGTGTGGCAGTCACAAAATGACTAATCCCACGTCTTGTGTCACTCAGATGGTCTCCAGTCCCTCTCTCCAGTACTCAAGTTGTCACATAATAACAGGTTCCCCTGAGGAGTCTAAGCTGGCTAAGCAAGAAAGACTTCCAAGTCAAGGCACATGAGGTATTGCTAAAGGGTTTATGGATTTACTGATGCGTATTTTCCAGAATGTGTTTTTGCTTTGCCACAAGCCAACAAAAACCTGTTTGCTTTGGCATTCCAAGTTGGAAGTACATGAAAAAGCTGTATCTTTTACACAAGAGTATGCCTACACTTACAAGCATGCACCTAACGCAATTATGACTACATCCAAGTCAGAGAAAATCCAATGATCACCTAATAAATCTGGATTTGTGCATCCAGAGGGAATCATTCTCACAGACATCCACAGTTATCCTTCATTCTTTATACCATGACAGCACTTTATTTGACTTGATTTAGATTTTTTTTTAAATACAAGAATGTGACTTTAAAGATCTTGTTTCAAGCAGTAAAACAGATAAGAACTATTAAAATACAACCACAATTCTCTTTTACAGAAGGGGTTATCAAGGGTTAGAAAAACACTGCTGCTTTCCTCCAGAAATAACACCACTCTTGTCCTCAGTTTGTCTGTGGTAATGCAGCTCACTTAAAATGGAGTTGCGCTATAATACCACACACAACCTGAGGACACATGTGGTACTGTTTTTGGAAGAAAGCAGCTATGTTTCTCTAATCCTGTATAACCCCTTAATCTGCAGCACACGCTCTATCTGAGAGCCAGGGCCCAGTTCTGGAGATTGTGGTGGGTCCCAATGGTTGGACCCTCAGCAAGCAGACACTTATCCCCTATCCTATGGGTAGGGGATAGGTTGTCTTTCACTGGACAACCCCTTTAAGAATAAGTAGGTTTGCAAAAAAAATTTAAAATGTAATCACAAAAAAACTAAAGCAAGTGCAATTTCTTCCATTTCTATATGCTTTCTTAAAAATCATATAGTTTTGCTCCACTCTGCTTTCAAATGTGTAGCCTACAACCTAAATGCGGATTCCCACAATATCTCTCTGGAGAATACTCATGGTTGGGTTTATAAGTAGCAATTTCCATGTTCTAACCAAGAATTCTAGGTAGTCGAGATGTAAATGGTCAAAGGTCTTATTCAATAAGTGGACATACATGAATATTTCTTAGATCAGATAACATTTCTTTTAATATTTTGGCATGTAAACTGTGTTTGACAAGGGCTGTCTTTAATTGAGAAGGCAACAAATATATTTGGCTAATATGGAAACAAATGTTTCTTGTATCCCTTCTAGTTCCTAGCAAAGATGACAGATAATTATGTGAATGTCAGTGTAATGGGAGCCAGGAATAAGATATTCTCCTCTTTGTATGCATAAATGATTTCTCACTTGTTCTTCTGAAGGAAATCCTGTCAACTACCAGTAGGTAATTCATGTTTAAAGTGAAAAACATATTTTCTGTAATAGGTTTTAATTAAAAATGTCTCACTGTTTGCTTCTGCAGCTTGCATGTTTTACAATACATTGTAAGCTACTTGAGGCCACAGGGTTGATACTGATCACTATCAATCCCGTCAGCCGGGATTCTAGTCGGCTCAGTCTGCAATGCCATCCTGTCTTCTCCTGAATGCCAATCTGAGCTCTAACTTGATATCAGTTGAGTTAATTTGATTTGAATCACAATAAATCTTATGGATTTGCATTCAGAAGAAGACATAAGGGACTGAAGCCACTGAATGCTATTGGCCATCCTGTGAAGTATTGTACTAGGTACAAGCTGCAAAAGAAAAATGTATTTGAATTTCTTACTTAAAGGGGTACTACCAGTAGACGACACCTGCTCCTTCACTGAAAGCTTCCCGTTCCGGAGATCGACGGGGATACCAGCGGTCGGACCCCAGCGATCAACTACTTATTCCCTATACTGTGGATAAGAGATAAGTTAGTTTTGGCTGGACTTCTCCATTTATATATTTTTTTAAATAGAAGTAAACTACAAGTCTGTATAGCTTTCTGGCATCAGGTGATTTGAAACCATTTTCTCCTCCGGAGTACACTTTTAAAAGCAAATACAGGAAAAAAGTTGCAGAGCTGCCCATGGTCTTTAAGTTGTAGATGTTTGTAAGACAATTCATGATAGCAATGAGGTCAATCCAAAACATCCTGCAGACATTAAGTGGTTCTTTACTTTGACCTACCCTGTAGAATGGTCTAAGAGATCAAGCACAGCTCTTCAGCTTAACTCTTTGCTGACACACCTAAACTAACAGAGTAAATGTGTATAAAGTAACACAGCTCTACAGTAAGAAAGTGAAGGATTGTTATGGCACAAAAGTTCCTCTCTTATATAGTGTCCATAATCTACTTAAAAGTTACGTTCGGTGGAGATGAGAGACAAAAGAATTACAGTTCAGACAGCATATGTAAAATATCCTGAAGGAAGTTTACATGAATGCAGTGTGGGTGGCACACAAACAATAATTTCACTGAAAATTAGAATATCCAGCCAAGAAGTAACGTGTGTGTGCTTGCTTTATGCTCCGATTTAATGGTGTATTTGTCTCTGATTATGGTCTGTTTTTCTCACAATCTTTAAATGTTACTGTAAACCGAAAAAAAATAATCACATGAAAGGCGCGTCAGCAGGTGTGTCCCAGCATCAAAAAGCCTGAACACGCTGTCCTACGGGGCTCTTGTTCTATCCTTCGCAGTGCGTGTTTGGAGGTTATTTAGAAGAATTACTTGAGGAGCCTTCCTAAGAGCCAATTGTTTTAATTTAATTGTTCCCTCTCATCAATCACTGTAGAATTTTACAAAGCACGGATACATTTCCATCTCTGGTGGGCTGAGGTGTACCAGAAACTCATATTCCCTGCAACGCAGATGAAGGCGACACAGAAACTGAAATTCCCCCTCGCCAGGTTAAGATTATTTTGTCCCTCGAACAGGTTAAAGGAAATATGTAATCTGTTTCCACTGCACTAACCTGTTGGTACAGACAGGTAGTGCAGGTAACATTGATCACAACCATACTTTTACCCATTCTGTGATCCAGTTCTCCTGCTATCTTCCTACATATCTTATCATATCATATTATTCCGGGGATGACTTGGTGCATGGACAGAGCTTTCTGACATCACCGCTGCTGTTTGCTAGCATCGGTACCCAGCAGAGAAGCAGCAGCAGTGATATCAGGAACCTCCGCCCATGCTCCAAGTTAGCCCCAAAACACAACATATGGGGGAAGATAGCTGGAGAACTGGAGCACAGAACGGGATCAGGTAAGTATGATTGTCATCAGTGTCACCTGCACTGTCTGTCTGTACTGACAGGTTAGTGTAGGGAAAACTGATGATAGATTTCCTTTAACCTCTTAAGAGAAACTGACAGCTGTTCACCCGTACTAAATCCAATATACTGGATTATAGTGTGGGTGAGGAGCATTAAAAAAAGTTGTCACTTACTTTAAATGGTGAAGAATTGGCAGGTGTAGCAAGGCCGCAGAGTGAAAATATTTGCATATGCATCACTGGGTGGGCAGACTGCAAAATATTAAGGAGGCAGGAAGGCAGGGCAAGCCCAATAAGGGATGAAACTCACCATTTAAAGTAAGTGACCATTCCTTTTTTAATGCGGTTCATGCAGATTTAGTGCAGGTGAACAGCCTGTCATGTTAAAAATGCAAGCCTGTAGGGAAGGAAAAAAAAAGACCAGAGGACGGCACCTCGTGCATTTCCCAAGAAGTGGGGTTCTCTAACAGGAGGATTCTGCAGGTTCTATAAAATGGCCACCTATAACCTTATATAATATGTGGTTTGTGGAGTTGATCTGTTCAAGCCAGAAGGTCTCAGGAACAGCCGCTGGTTGAACTGTGACTAAAGACTGAGAAATATGCAGGAAGCGCTGAAGAATAGAATAAACCAAACTTTTATTCTATACACCAATGACTCGTTTCAGGTGTTAGTACTAGGGATCGACCGATTATCGGTTTGGCCGATATTATCGGCCGATAATCGCGATTTTGGACATTATCGGTATCGGCAATTACCTTGCTGATATGCCGATAATGCCCGGCCCCACCCATCACCACCGCTGCCCCCCCCCATTGCCTCCCCCCATCCCCGGTGTTATAATTACCTGTTCCCGGGGGTCCGCGATCCTTCTGGCTCCTGCGCTGTTGCTGTGCGCTGCGTAATTACGTCAGTACACACAGTGACAACACAGGACGCCGATGGAGCCAGAAGGATCGCGGACCCCCGGGAACAGGTAATTATAACACCGGGGATGGGGGGAGGCGATGGGGCAGCGGCGGTATGTGGGCAAAGGATGGGAGGGGAGGCGATGGGGCAGCGGCGGCGGTATGTGGCCAGAGGATGGGGGGAGGCAATGAGGCAGCGGCGGCAGTATGTGGGCAGAGGATGGGGGGGAGGAGATGGGGCAACTGTGGTGATTAGACTCAGGACAGGCAGGGGGAGAGAAACGGGTGGCGGCGGCCGTCTCTGGCACCGCAAAAGCCGTTGTAGCTCAAAGTGCTGCTTTAAATCATTGATCTGCAACGGCTTCTGCCCCGCTGGGGGGGGGTATGTTGAAATAGCCGATAACTTACCAAAATACCAAAATATCGGTATAAGTTATCGGCTATCGGCCTGAAAGGTGGCAGATTATCGGTATCAGCCCTAAAAAAACGATATGGGTCGATCCCTAGTTAGTACGCCTTCCTCAAATTGGCATTCTACATAAGAGCTGTTTGCTTTCCCTTTTATATACCAAGACAAACAAACATGATTGCCAAAGGGAAGAGAAATGTCAAGACAGACTAAAAACAGGGTAATTGCGGTATACCTACAGGTTTTACAAAATGCAGTCACATGATAATATAAATGTTATGATGATTGAATAAACAAACAATTTTAAAACAATCAAGCACAGTACAATATACACAATACACCGTGTGTCTGGGAGTACAGGGTTAAAATTAGATTGAGGCGTGGATCAGTGAGGAGCCATTGCGTATCACAGGGCAGAGGCTTTATTGGTGTACAGAATATAAGTTCAGTTGATTCTGTACTTCTAGGCTTCCTGCATATTAGGGCTGCACGATATAAGGAAAATGTGTGATTATGATTATGGAGGTAAATATTGTGATTTCGATATGTGATTGCAATATAATAAGCAAATGGTGAAATCCCCCCCTATTTAATGTCCAATCTTCCTATTTCATAAAGCCAACTCCCCCAATTTCATGTTCGGAGGGGATTTACTATGAAATGGGGAGAAATTAGCATTAATTCCTCCTCCACATTTCATGTGTCTGGCCTGGTATTGTAAAGTCTACACCCTCTCTGGCGCTCTTGCGTTTCTCTATTGTGCAGCACAGCCGCATGGGACGGAACAATGGGAGTAAATTAATTCCCTTAAGGACCAGGAGGGGGGGGTTTTAAATTTTTTCCTCCTCGCCTTCTAATAACCATGAGACTTTCAATTCCCCCCCTACAGACCTATATGAGGCTTGTTTTGTGCACCACCAATTTTACTTTTTAATGACATCACTCATTTTACCAATAAAAAAATCTACAGTGAAATAAAAAAATTAATATTTTTGGGGAGAAATTGGAGGAAAAAAATAAAAAACTATTTAGCAACTTGGGGGGGGGGGGGGAGCCCATCCCGGCAAAATGCATCGGAGGTTTGATGTGGAACTGGGGTGAGTCCTGACTACTGTATGTATTTGTTGCTACATTACTTTTCATATGTCACTTCTCTATGGGCACGGGCTTTTAATCAGCAAAGCAAGTGCCCCACTGCACTACTGCACTTTAATTTTACTGATTTTCTGCTGGCTTTTGTGTGACTCTTACTATGGAGCTGTTTAGCCCTTTATAGAGTTGTATCCTTTGGCACTACAGCACTTTATCCACATCCACAACTGTATGCGTGTTAGTTTACCTTTGTGTTTCTCAAACCTATCTATTACTGTATATACTCGAGTATAAGCCGAGTTTTTCAGCACGATTTTTCGTGCTGAAAACGCCCCCCTTGGCTTATACTAGAGTGAACTCTCCGCCTGTCAATCCCTTCTCAGTGGTCTTCAATGACGTTCATGCGTGTCCCTGTGCGTCGTCATCAAGGCAACATCACTAGTCCGTGGCCGGGCCCAGAGAAGTGGGCCCCCCTGGTGAAAATGGACAGCCCGGAACCACTAACCCACCCCACGGTCCCTGCAGCATAGATGGCCTGGACCAGCTCACCCTTCCTTCCCACCGAGGGGAGGCGAGTGGAAAACTAAAAGGGGATGTCTGGATGATGACGAAGGCCGCAGTGATCTTCAACCTGCGGACCTCCAGAGGTTTCAAAATTACAACTCCCAGCATGCCTGGACAGCCATCGGCATGCTGGGAGTTGTAGTTTTGCAACATCTGGAGGTCCGCAGGTTGAAGACCACTGATGAAGGGATTGACAGGCGGTGATGATGAAGGAGGGGGGGGGGATGATGACGGGGTCTGGATGATGACGGGGGTCTGGATGATGACATGGGGGGATGATGTATTTCCCACCCTAGGCTTATAGTCTAGTCAATAACTTTTCCTGGGTTTTTGGGGTGAAATTAGGGGCCTCGGCTTATATTCGGTTCGGCTTGTACTCGAGTATATACGGTAATTGCTTCTCTCTGTAGCACTATTATCCCACAGACA
The DNA here is from genome assembly GCF_029499605.1 of Hyla sarda. Classification (NCBI taxonomy): domain Eukaryota; kingdom Metazoa; phylum Chordata; class Amphibia; order Anura; family Hylidae; genus Hyla; species Hyla sarda. Next base: position 126,146,952 of record NC_079189.1, on the reverse strand, counting down.
CACAGTATTGTACTTTCTCAGGACTTTCATCCCAGTACCCCTATGTGTAAATACATGCATTTTCTCCACTTTGTGTGATCCTTTTGTTTTAAGATGTATTGTTTTTTATCATGATATATCAATAAAGATTTGCTAATTATTTCTATATACTATCCAGTTTGGAGGTTTTTTCTTTCTCTGTGCGCACACAGATATAGGTGTTCCTATTGTATTTCTTTAATACCTCCAGTATATCAGTTTTTGGAGCCGACATTTGGAGAAGGGTCTTTTAGGTCGATTTATCACTTTTTGTTTTTACATATTTTTCCTCACAATTTTTTAGTCCCCATAGTGTATCTCCAGTTGTTGCATAACTACAACTCCCAGCATGACTGAACATTACTTATATACACATGTCGGACTGTTTTCAGCCTAGAAGATATGATCACATTGGATTATTCATCTCGCCAAGTCTCAGCAATCCATATCATTGAAAGTCAAATGGGGTTGGTGAGAGACTTCGGAAGCCCCTGCCACCCGCATGTCTAAATCTACTAAACAAACTTCTATGCGTAAGTGCAAGAACAAACCCTGAAAGAACAGAAACAAACACATGGGATCTAAAGACAACACTGCCTTTACCATGCCTGAAAACATTACCTTTCCCTGCTGGGAAGAGGTTATTCTAAGTTCACCAAACTCTTCACTAATGTGCGATTTATCTGGGTCTTTATGGATCTTTCATGATCACTGATGTGAAAAGACTCTCCATATGGGCAGTAATACATTAGAGTGTTTCCAGCCTTAAACTCTTTTTACATGGTAATGTTTTGTTGGTTTGAAAAAAAAAGAAAAAAAAAAACATATTTTACCTGTATATTAAACATGACCATCAAAATAAAACCATCAAAATAAAAGCTCTGCTTTGGCTACATTTTAAAGTGGAATATACCGTATTTTTCGCCATATAAGACGCACTTTTTCTTCCACAAAACTGGGGGGAAAAGTTGGTGCGTCTTATACGGCAAATACACATTAAAACCCTGTCCTATCGCGGCGGTCCCTGCGGCTATCAATGGCCGGGACCCGCGGCTATCAATGGCCGGGACCCGCGGCTAATACAGGACATCACCGATCGCGGTGATGCCCTGTATTAACCCTTCAGACACGGCGATCAAAGCTGACCGCAGCGTCTGAAGCGAAAGTGAAACTAACCCGGCTGCTCAGTCGGGCTGTTCGGGACCGCCGCGGTGAAATCGCGGCGTCCCGAACAGCTTACAGGACACCGGGAGGCACCTTACCTGCCTCCTCGGTGTCCGATCGGCGAATGACTGCTCCGTGCCGGGATCCCCTGCATGGCCGGCGCTCTCCTTCATCCTCATCACGCCGTCGCGCATGCCATCCAATAGGAGTGGCGTGTGTAGCGACGTGATGGCAGCGACAGAGAGCGAGGATACCGGGCAGCAGAGCTGTTCCGGAGTGACGGGGACGCGGCGACAGCGATGGAGGGTGACATCAAGGGCAGCGGTGACAGGTCCGGAGCGGCGGGGACACGTGAGTAGTACCTCCTATACCAGTGGTCTTCAACCTGCGGACCTCCAGATGTTGCAAAACTACAACGCCTGGCATGTTGGGAGTTGTAGTTATGCAACATCTGGAGGTCTGCAGGTTGAAGATCACTGTCCTATACTTTACATTATATTTGGTTCAAAATCTTTTTTTTTTCTAGATTTTCCTCCTTTAAAATTGGGTGCGTCTTATATGCCGGAGCGTGTTATATGGCGAAAAATACGGTATTTCTACAATATCGCACAGTTTAGATCTGCAAACCGAGGTGAGTGATCTGGCAAATCCCTCACTTATCTGGTTTGGATTTTACATTACTGGAAGTTCGAATTCAAAAGTTCTCAAAAAAATATATATAAAGAGATAACCAGATATATAGCATTATATAATGAAAAACTAATATTTGGGGACAAGAGGTTGGGAAAGGAATTGGCGGAGACCATGGAGGACCTGGAAATCATTCAAGAGAATGATAATTCAGTGGTAAAGTTAAGAAGTGGTAACCCATGTTGACGCGTTCCAGTTTGAAGGGTATGAGTGAAGTCAAGTGATGGTATAGCAGGCGAATCTCCTTTGGCATTTGGGCAAAAAGGTTTGGAGGAAACGTTGAAGTTGAGAGTATTAGAGTAGACTAAGTGTAATGGGAGTTATCAGGCAACACTGACCTGAGGAGCTGTAGGGCTTAAGAAAATCTGGTTAAAGAGTATGGGTTATATTTAAAGCGGTACTCCGCCCCTAGATATCTTATCCCATATCCCAAAGGACCCCCGCGATCTCGGCTGCGGCACCCCAGACATCTGGTGCTCCATGCCGGATGACTGGCGATGCAGGGCAGAGGCTTGTGATTGCATGTGACATCACGGCCACGCCCCCCAATGCAAGTCTATGGGAGGAGGCGTGACTGCCATCACACCCCCTCCCATAGACTTGCATTGAGGGGGAGTGGCCATGATGTCACGAGCCTCCGGCGCTGCACCCCTGCGATCAGACATATTATCCCCTATCCATTGGATAGAGGATAAGATATCTAGGGGCAGAGTACCCCTTTAAGTACTGCATAAGAATAAGTGTTTAGCATGTCCTAGTGGAAATAATAGGTTATCTGTAACTTGGAGTAATGGGCCCACTGGGTCTATAAGTAAGATCTTTGTGCCAGTGCTAAGTGGAGTGTTTCCAGTGCATGTTGGGAATAAATTATAATTGTAAGGTATCTCATAAAGACCAGGATCAAATCCTAGGGAAGAGTAGTCAGGGTCAGAGGGCATTTGTCATGTGCAACATTGACTACATTCATAAAGCTACATTCAGAATTCTGCTGCTTTCCAATCACCAGAGAGCAATGCATTTTGGCATCTAGTTCACACAACTATCCATAGAAAGAAGAAATATGCAGACATAGCAGAATTCCGAAAGCAGATTTTAAGAAAATAAGGTTCTAAATTAATCAAAATAAGCAAATCCAACAGTTTTTAAAGTTATTCAATTTAGTTAAATTAAGTGAAAATTAAGTGAAACCTAAAAAGTGGAGGAATGAGGTATTGTCTGAGATTACAACAAACTGTCTGCTTTTTGCCCAGAGACCCGCCACTACTATTCATGGTTTGTGTCTGGTATTCCAGTAATTTAATAGTAGAGCTGCAATACCAGATCCAGCCCATGGACAAGAAAGCGACACACCTTTTTCTCTTAATCCCAGACAACTTGTTTAAACTATGTATGATATGATATTCATTTGTTATATTCTTATTTTAAAGTGTCACAGTGATACCCATAGCATGTTTCCTCTGAGTATATATTATATCAATTCATCTAAAAGAAAACAAGACAGAAATATTCCCAATAACCAAAATCACTTTACTATAAGCACGTGAACCATCACTAATCTCTATGGCTAAGGTTTCTGAAATGTATCTACCTTAGAGAAGGGCAAGCAGTCCTTGTCAGCTTCCTTGTCTTTCACTTCAAAGTCATAAAGTGCTTTACATTGAGGCGGAGGTTGAGGTAAAGGCTTTATAATCTGCACAAAATTGGTCGGGAAAAAGCCATGGACTCCATTGATTTCTCCGTGATACCAATTCTCATCAACCTGTCGGCGAAGCACAATAATATCGCCCTTGTTGAATTTCAGGTCTCCAGGTTCTTTCCCTTCATAATTGTACAAAGCTTTGGCACATGGTAACTGAGGTACACCCTGAAAAAAAAAAAAAAAAGTACATATTAACATCAAGAACATTTCTACACTTGTAAATGCATTAGGGCAGTGGTTCTTAAAGGGGTACTCCGGTGAAAACCTTTTTTCTTTTAAATCAACTGGTGGCAGAAAGTTAAACATATTTGTAAATTACTTCTATTAAAAAATCTTAATCCTTCCAGTATTTATTAGCTGCTGATTGCTACAGAGGAAATTCCTTTCTTTTTGGAACACTGATGACATCACGAGCACAGTGCTCTCTGCTGACATCTCTGTCCATTTTAGCAACCGTGCATAGCTGATGTATGCTAAGGGCAGCATGGTGGCTCAGTGGTTAGCACTGCTACCTTGCAGTGCTGGGGCCTTGGGTTCAAATCCCACTAAGGACAACAATAAATACACTTATTATTATTATTATTATAATAACGTCAGCAGAGAGCACTGTGCTCGTGATGTCATCAGAGAGCATTCCAAAAAGAAAATAATTTCCTCTGTAGTATTCAGCAGCTAATAAGTACAGGAAGGATTAAGATTTTTTAATAGAAGTAATTTACAAATCTGTTTTACTTTCCGGAGCCAGTTGATTTAAAAGAAAAAAGGTTTTCACCGGAGTACCCCTTTAACCTTGTTGGAGGTACTGAACCCCACCAGTTTCATATGCGCATTCACCGAACCCCTCTTAATTGGAAAAATAAAATATGATGTTTTCAAATTCAAAACATAGGAGGTATATATTTATACATAGGTGCACAAAATGAACAAAACCATTGAAGAACAAAACCATTAAGACACATTAGGCGCAGGCTGTGTTCCCCCACATTAGGCAGGCAGTGTTCCCCCACATTATATAGGCCAGTGGTCTTCAACCTGTGGAGTTGTAGTTTTGCAACATCTGGAGGTCCACAGGTTGAAGACCATTGATGTAGGCAGTGTTCCCTCACAGACATACAGGCTCCAGCCATATACAGTGTATGGCTGGAGGCTGTATGTCTGTGTATTGCCCACTTCAGTGCTCCGACCACCGATCCGGCTATAGCAGTAGGTCTCGGGACCGGTGGTTGGAGCACTGAAGATGACGTGCTGCTGGTCACTTACCAAGCTGGCCAGCACGCGTCTTCCTCCTTCTCTATCCTCCCGTCCTCGGCACCTTAATTTCCATTGGCACACGCACAGGACGTCAGTGATGTCCCGGCGTGCGCTATGTCCCGGTGGCCCTGCATTTTTAAACTTAACGCGGGGCCGCAGGGAGTTAATAGTGATGGGGGGAATTGCCCCGTCGCTACAGGACCGGCAAACACCGGCTCTGCTCGAGGCCCCGAGCAATTGCTTGGTTTGCCTGTCCTGTTGTGACTTCCCCCACCGAACCCCTGGAACTGACTCATCGAACCCCTGGTGTTCAATCGAACCCAGATTAAGAACCACTGCATTACAGCCTAGATTTCCAATCCTGAAATAGGTTCTTAACCGACATTGAGTGAGTTCTTAGCCTTTCTGTTGACCCAGAGACCATCTACAGGTGTCCACTCTGCTCTTGAAACATAAATTATTTGTCTGTGAATTCTATATACTATATTATAACTGTCAATCTATGTATATTTTTTGGCAAAAAAAAAGTGTCTGTTCATACTGGTGTTTTTTGTGTGTACCACATGGGCCAACCAAAAAATTTGAGGCTGAATTTTTTTGCTAGAGGATAATGTATAGGTCCAAACTGCCCATGGGTCCAACAGCCCCATGTTGAGTGCCCCTCACAGAAATAGAGAAGCCTGAAAAAGGTTCCCCAACACTGCACCCTTGTCATAGCCTTAAAGGGGTATTTCGGTGGAAAACTAATTTTTTTTTTATCAACTGGTGCCAAAAAGTTAAACAGATTTGTAAAATACTTCTATTTAAAAATCTTAATCCTTCCAGTACTTATCAGCTGCTGTATACTATAGAGGAAGTTCTATTCTTTTTGAATTTCTTTTCTGTTTGTCCACAATGCTCTCCTCTGTTCATGTAAGGAACTGTCCAGAGCAGGAGCAAATCCCCATAGCAAACCTCTCCTACTCTGGACAGTTCCTGACATGGACAGTGGTGTCCGCAGAGAACACTTTGGTCAGACTGAAAAGAAATTCAAAAAGAAAAGAACTTCCTCAGTATTATACAGCAGCTGATAAGTACTGGAAGGATTGAGAAAGTAATTTACAAATCTGTTTAACTTTCTGGCACCAGGTGATTTAAAAGAAAGAAAAAATTTTTTTTCCACCAGAGTACCCCTTTAAGTGAACAACAGCAATCTAGTGTAACCATAATCTAGACATAGTGAGCTTTTTTGAAATGTATTTAATGATCACAACATAAAAACTATTGATTTAAACGTGTGAACCGGCTGTCCCATCCAAATACGCCATCCTGTGCACACAGCGATTCAAGTCATTATCAAGACAGACTTGTAAATCTAGAAGTGACAACCATTCATGGAACTTGACAACATTTTTGGACTGCCAAGCATTTAGCATCCTGCAGCCGACATTGGAAATAAAAAGTCAGAATGTGCTCTCCATATGTTCTCCTATTATACGAATCACTAGCCCTTTGGTGGTTGTGTTATTCCATAAACAAGGATCTAAAAGAAATGTGTCCTCCTAGATTTCAACACCACGAGCTCTTTCCTATGGAAGGAAATCTATAGCAGATCTCCTTTACAGCAGTAAACTTGAAAGCAAATAATACAGTATCAACTTCCCATATTCATTAATTTTATTGCATTTAACCAAGCTCTCCAAATCTGGCAGATGGCGGATTTCACATGTGGTGGTGGAAATAGAGGAACAAAGTTACCATATGTACTTCACGCTTTCTGGAGCAATCCGTATGCATTCATCCATCATGTAGTCACAAGTAATCACATTGGTTACATTAAAGCTGTTGTAGATTACCTATCCAGGAAATCCTGCCATCAACACATGGGACATTATACTAGTTAATTCCAAATCTGACAACAAATTACAAAGGCAACACGTTGGAGGAAATCCTATAGGAAGGACTGATGTCTATTCATAGGATGCTCGACATGCATTATATTGTTTCCGGACACTTTTTACATAAAGCATATTTACAGGGAATCACTTGCATATCACAGCTGGACAAATCCCACAAAACAGAAAGCCTATACGGCTTATCTGATATTTTGGGTTGATTTCTGCCAATGCATTAGAAACTTCTAATTTCAGTCCACTGAATGGTCATAGCTGAATGACCTCTATATTATTGTGTCCATCACTGAAACGGTGGCGCAGTGAGTACAAATCATGACATATGGAGGTTTTTTTTGTTTTGTTTTTTCAAAAACACCAAAGGTCCTCTAGGGGTACTCTGCCCCTAGACATCTTATCCCCTATCCAAAGGATAGGGGATGAGATGTCTGATCACGGGGGTCCCGCTGCTGGGATCCCCACGATCTCTGTGCAGCACTTGGCGTTCGTGTAGACCGCTGGGAGTGGGAGTCGTGATGTCATGGCCACACCCCTTGTGATGTCACACCACGCCCCCTCAATGCAAGTCTATGAGAGGGGGCATGGCGGATGCCATGCCCCCTGTCATAGACTTGCATTGAGGAGGCATGGTATGACATCATGAGGGGCGTGGTGGTGATGTCATGACCCCTGCTGCCCACTCCAAGCGTTCGGAATAAAATGTTTCGAACGCTGGGGCAGCTCAGCACCCCTTTAACCTTCAGCTCACGCTATTCAAATATTGATATTGTCCAGGTTTTACCCAGACAATATCTTACAACTGTCCTAAGGTATTTCCCTCTAACAACTTTGCATGAGGTTTAAGCTTTCACCTTTTAATTAAAAAAAACTCTCATTCTTAAAATTCCACAGACTTTTAGAATTTTTCTCTCCAAGAAGTAATCAGCAGAGCTATGAAAACAGATACTTAAGCTTTACATACATCATTGAATAGGGACGTTTCTGTTTAGTCTAAAAGTGAACAAAGTATCAGCGGCATCCCACAGCTCATTGGGAAAAGATTTCTGATGAACTCATTATATCGGTTTTTCAATGAGAAAAAGGTCAATATTGTATCAGAAACATTATTCATTAAAAGCTCTTGGGGTTTACCTTGTAGATATACATATACCTCAAACTTAGGCAGGGTTTACACCCTTGTTGTTTTATCTGCTTTATCAAAGTAGTCGAACATACCTCATAGGATCCCTTGCATAGCAGACAACAACAGCACTCAACGGGCCCAGGTTAAAGGAGATATCCAGTGGTGAAAAACGTATCCCCTATCCTAAGGATAGGGGATAAGTTTCAGATCGCGGGGGGCCCGACCGCTGGGGCCCCCCGCGATCTCCTTTGGCAATCTCCGGCTCTGCCATAGAGTTGTATTGAGGGGGCGTGTCGGCCGCTGCTTCGTGCAGTGGTCAACACGCGCTATCTGGCAAGCGAGCTGGGGCCCAGTACAGAGAGATCGCGGGGGGGCTCCAGCTGTCAGACCCCCTGACTGCTGAAACTTATCTCCTATCCTTAGGATAGGGGATACGTTTTTCTCCACTGGACTACCCCTTTAACATCACTATGTCCAAAAATAAGGCCTTATGCCAAGGTATAGGTAAACAATGGCATATGCTGCACTTAAAGGGGTATTCTGCCCCTAGAAATCTTATCCCCTATTCAAAGGATAGGGGGATAAGATGTCTGATCGCGGGTGTCAAGCCTCTGGGCCCCCCTCAATCTCCATGCAGCACCCGGGGATCTGAACATGATGTTTAGAACGCTTGGTGCGGACGGCCGTGATCGTGAAGTCACGTCATGCACCCTTGTGACTCCATGCCAGATGAATGGAGGGGGCATGGTCGTGACATCCCAACCAAGCCGACCGCACCAAGCATTATAAACAATGTTCAGAACTCCAGGTGCTGCACGGAGATGGTGGGGGGTCCCAGAGGTCGGAACCCCACGATCAGACATTTTATTCCCTATCTTTTAGATAGGGGATACGATGTCCAAGAGCGGAGTAACCCTTTAGCCAACTATGCACGTGTTACTTTAATTGGCTACTACAAGACCAATCACTATTTCATGAAATTGTCCATTGAACGATCCCATCAGCAACATGCCAGACTACAGTACTGGCAAATCACAGTTTTTTTTTTCCTTTTTAAATCATACCAGACTTTGCAAAGTGGCAATTGATTTGTTGAATTTGACATTCACAGGTAATTTACAGGTAACTATTGCCTGAAATATTCAAAATTGAGCAATTTTGTCCACATTATATGGTGTATGGGCAGCTTAATAATGCTATAAAAAAAACAAAAAACTGTGCACTATTCATTTTCAGCAGACATTGTTCTACACATTATTCTATACAATAAAGGCCACAAGTACACCATCATTACACCTTCCACAATTTTCTTGTGCTTTGTGATGGCCATATTTACAGTGAAACCTCTACAAAAGACCACTTCTTCGAGTATGCCACCCCCTCACCCAGACCAGATTTTGGGTGGTCACCTTTACAGGTTATGCTTTATAGTACATGCTATATTGCGAATTATTAATTTCCTGTATAGGAAAATGCAGCGGTCAGTATACTGGCTACACATAAGTAATGTAGCACTGACTACAGGCTCATTGAAATGATCTGCTAATGTGTGTTAGTGACTGGACACATAGGGGGACATTTATCAAAGCATTTAGTCTTTTTTTTTTTTTGCTAAAAATTGTCGCAAACAAGTCGCATGTGCGACTACTCTATTTTTTGTGTGACTTTTTAATTGTGCAGTGCCGTAAGCAAAAAAAAAGAAACTTGCTTATCAAAGCAAAGTGCGAAAGTCACAAAAAAGTTGCATCACATGAAAAAGCCTACTAAATTTACTCCAGCTCAGACATGGAGTAAAAAAAGCCACTACCAAAGCAAAAAATATATAAAAATTGCTTACCTGAAAGAAATTTATCAAGCAGGCTGAAAGCAGTTGATAAATCCGTCACACATAAGCAAAAAAATTGTAAGAAAAAAAGAACTAAAAAAAGGAATACATAAGCAAACATTGATAAATGTCCCCAATAGCCATTTCATATAGAAACAACCACAGTACCTCCACATAGCTCTTTGGCAGCTCAATGGTACATGCCTAATAAAGACAGACATGGGAAGCCAAATCCATTTGGTTGTTCACAGGTTGGCCTATTGAGAGCCGACTCTACCTCTTTCTATGTCCTTGTTTCAAATTTGCACTTCTCTATGCAAAAGGAGAGAAAAAAATTCTTCCCTTGAATAGACGCATTGAGATGCATATTCCTCTCCCTCAAAGAGAAGATCTGTTCTGAAAGAGTCTTTTACTAGCTCTGCTAAGTTCCGAAGTACAATCCAAGTCTGTAACAAACGAGACCACAGCTATCTGTAGGCCGGACACATCCTCTGCTGAACTTTTACACTTTAAAGCTGACCCTAGACATGGGATCACTGCCAGCCTAAAAAAGTTTCAGATGGCAATTAATTGGGCAGATTTAACAGGCCAGCTTAAGTGTGAAAGTTCAGCAGACTAGATCTCTGCCAACAATCCCATGTCTAATGCCAGTTTATAGCAGACTGTCGGCATTCAGCTTTATTTGTACAGTACGTTAGGGCTACATAGCAGCCATGTGATTGAGACAAATCTTACACCCAGCAGTCACTCCCAGGACAACCTGAAGCTGTGCCAGGATCACCCATATGACGGGCAATTTCACAGACTGTTTAAAATCTGCAATGAAGCCCTCCTCTCTCCATGCCACCTGCACAGAACACAGACCCTAATAATTGGCAGTCATGGTGCCCTCATGGCTCCTGGTTTCTGTGAGTAGAATTTGACAATACCATTTTAAAAAGCAAGAACAAGATTGTATTGGTGTTGAAGAATACTGCTAAGTGTATAAAACATTGCTACCCCCTAGTTCACTAGCTCAAATCATACTGAAGAAAGGAATACTGGAGGGCATTAATATACTAAAAAAGATATCAACACATTTGAGAGTATTTTTTTTTTCTTGCTTTGGACTTCTGGTGAAAAAACATTTTGCCCAAAGGTCTAGAGTGAAGTTTTGTGAGGAGCAGCCTTGTTTTCCAGCACGTATATCTACTTTCCTGAAATGGAATCCGTCATTAACTTTACGCTGCCCCGACTAGTCATTGAGTGGTCCCCCGTTGTCTTCCACCACCTCCAGCCTTGACTGATAAATATCTCCTTGTTTGGATATAGGGAGGGATTTATTAATGTTGGCAGGACGGGGTAAAGTCACCAGGGACTGACCCAATGACTCACGGTTCAAGCAAAAAATGCACCAATGGGAAAATGAAGCAAGAACTGATCCCATTCATTTGAATGGGACAGTTCACAATCATCCGGCCTCTCAGTATTGACGCCAGATGGCTGTACTCCTCTATCTAAGTTTCCCCGTCCGGCAATCACAAACAATGGATGCCAGGGGATGCACAGCTGATGCACTTCTGGCATCAGCTATGGCATCAGTTGTGGCAATTTTCACCCAGTTTCGCTGGAGCCGAATGCCGCAGATATGTAACTCTAGCCTAACTGTCTGCAGAACAGTTATCTTTCCTAACCTCCTCACACACATGAAAGTTCGGGAGTAAGCCGCCATGTTACTCTGGCGACAACTTATCCCTCCAAAAACAAAAGGGTAACGTGGTGAAAATAACCTGTCAAAGAGTCAGGAGGAGGCCATGTACCTATGAAAGACAGTTACGGGCTCAGTTAAAGGGGGTTTAGATAAAGGTGTATGGGCACCTTTAGATGTTTGTTCAGATGATAAATATAGCAATGAGACAGTTCCATCCAGCTGCTCCTCTCTGACATAAGCACTTTACGTGATGCTACAGGGGCTGTAAAGTTAGTGTAGTTCATAATATACCGTCTGTACCTGTGTGTGACGGTTTTCTCACAATTCTTATTTGATTTTCACCCCAATATTTATTTTTAACAGTATACAAAATGACTGTGGTCTCGGATTTTTCCCAGCTTGCAATGCGGCCGAGACCTGACTCACTAGTCAGCTGATGACAGGGAGCCGGTCTGCTTCAGTGGGTGGAGCGATAACTTGGTGGGAGAGAGATCAATCTGCAACTAATGTAACAGCTGTAGGCACCCTGATTGAAAACCACAGGGCTTTTGTTTCAATGGGTGGGCTGGCTGATGTGTGAGAGGGAGGAAAATGGAATTGTGGGATTTGTAGTCAAAAAAACCTAAGTCAAACAGGAAATACAAGTTCACAAACAGCTAGCCACAGTATTATGGTAATCTCATGACATAGCCATTTAGCCCCAAGACAAGCGCAGATCCTTCCTGCCAGGTACGTACTAAAATCTCCATATGGTGGAGAACCCCTTTAAACAAAACACTGTAAGAAAACTATAGGTATATATTATTAAATGAAAAATGAATTTTGCTTGCAAATAAATATCTTATTAGTTGAATAAAGTGAAGCTTATGTAACTCACCTGCAGCAAGAACAACAAAAATGAAGTAAGCCATAAAAATAACCTAGAAAATCACTGCGCCCCTTAGGCCCAGGCCTCTTGTATAACAAACGAGCATGTAACTAATGTAAAAAAAATTAAAAAAAGAAGCAGTGCTCCGTTAACTCTCATTCTATAAAGTTTTTCTCTTAACGTGCAGGCCAAGTTTTCAGAAAACAAAAAACTTTTTTTTTTGTGCCATTTACTACTACTACATACAACTGTATTTAGGAAGTATATAAAATGAATTTGAGAAAAATAAAGAGATGTTTGTACAAAATGAATGCAGTGATCATATCTGTCCTGAGGATGAAAACAAAGCTGAGCCATGGCCTGCACTTTGCCTGTAGCCCCCTTTTCCACCCTCAGACAACAGGCTCTTGAAGATCTGCTGAGTTTACATTTCACTGCAGCCTTTCACTTGGCTTCACATGAAAGAGGCAGAATAGTGAAAAAACAACTCCCAGCAGTCTACCCACAGGTTGCAGCTGCCATTTTTTCCTTGCCAGCAACATGGAAAAATCTTAAACCTAAACTGTGAGTAACAGAAGCATAATCACATTATTATTGTACCCTCTCTTCAGAAATGTCAAGGTTTTTTTTTTTAGCAAATAAATGGTCGAGTTTCCTTCCCTCATTCTATCATTAAAATTAAGCAAATCTATGAAATTTAAGGAATAGGGGCCCAAGGTCACCTGTAAGGGAATCGGATGAAAATATCAACTTTACAACCTCTGACATGGCTCCTTAAAGTGATTTTCCAGTTTCAAAAACCTATTTTCATATGCACTATAAACGTGAGTTCACACAGGCGGATTACCTGCGGTATCTCTGAGCGTATTTGTTGTGGAAAATCTGCAGCAGATTTTGCTACCATTGACTTCAATGGGTCCAAGGCAAATCTGCAAATCTGCATCTATTGCGGATTTTCGGCTGACCCATTGAAGTCAATGGTAGCAAAATCTGCTGCAGATTGCTGCAGAAATTCCACAGGAAATATTGTGCATATTTTTGCTGCCCATTGATTTCAATGGGCAGTTAAATCTGCAGCAGAAAATATGCACGTGTGAACGCACCCTTAGGATATGTTCACACGTGCATATTTTTGTTGCAGATCTGCTGCAGACTTGCTGCTGCAGATTTTGCTGCCCATTGACTTCAATGGGTAGCAACATCTGTTACAGCAAATATGCTGAAGATCTGCAGCAAAAATACGCACATGTGAACGCACCCTTAGGGTATGTTAATAAAGGGAAATCCGTTGTGAATTTAACATAAAGAGTGCCCAAAACAAAGAACGCCATTAAACAGGAACATGTTCTCTGCAGATAATGTTGTGTATTGATCCTATGACCAATGTTTAGAATGTTTCTGCCGTGGAAATCCTGATTCCGGTGTCCGCAGAAATAATATACATGTCTATTCTTTCTGCAGATTTCGATCAGAAATGCATTGCCATCTTTGCCAGAGCATTTCTGAGAGGTCCTAGCACCCGCCGGATAAATCAAATGTGCGGAATGTCTGCCCGTGTTTACTATTTACAGTGTTTACGACTTGTGACTATGACCTTACTGTATATGCGCTGAGAAAGCATTTAGCTGTGTTAAACACAGTTGGAATCATAGCTTGTTTTAGTTATAAGTGAATTTTCCTATTAATTTTGTGGCCTTAGAGGCCAAGTATGCAACAGTTTCTACAGAAAATGGACATAATTATGGACATAATGAAATTAATAAATGTAAATAATTTATCAGAATGGTTTAACAGTAAAAATGTCATTGTTGCCCATAGAAATAAAAGCTAAGGCCTCATTGGTCGCTATACCATTATGGATGCTTCCAGTGTGACATAAAAGTAGAAAAAAAAACTATAGTTAAAAAAATATATCTATATATCATGATTCTGTCCAGGTGTAATTGAAAAGATCTCTTTCAGCCTGCAGGTCCTTATCAGCACATGGCAGCGTTGTGGCTAGCTACATGGGGTTCCATATAAACAGTCTCACTGGAGCACACACAGGGACAACCGCTTGGAAGATATTGCTCCATGAAAAAATATGCAAATTGATCTCATCTGTATGGGAAAATACCATATATTTCCCAGAGAGCATAGCCTAATATCTTCATACCTTCCCACTGGTTCTCCTTAAAGAGAATCATTACTTTATACACATAGATTAATCTTACAGGAGTCAAGAAGACACAACCTATCATGAGGCACATCTATATATATAAAACCCAATGGGGGGGGGGAATTTATTATTGTATATAGAGCTTTTCTTTTTGTCAATTTTTTTACGCAAAAATTTGCGCAAAAGTTTCTTTTGCGTTTTTTTCCTCCGCAAAACCTGATAGAATTATTCATAGCCATGTCTATGATTAAGTTTACCTTAGAGCACTTTCTACCGTAGAATCGAATTTGCGTGTATTTTTTTTTTGCGCAAATGCACTTTTCTTGCGCAAATATACACCACCTCGGAGGACATGTACCAAAATGTTCTAAAGCATCTGAGAATTATATTAACTATTTTGGGACAGTTAGGACTACTACTCCCATCATTGACAGACTCTGCCCATGATGGGAATTATAGTCCAGGGGCTGAGGTACAGATCGCACCGGGTCATTCTCCAGAGACCCGCTGTGATCTGCATTTATTAACTGTAAAAGCCGGCGGAACATGCGGCTACACTGCGCAGCCCGACGGCTCCTGTATACACTGCTCATAATAATAATAATAATTTTATTTATATAGCGCCTACAGATTCCGCAGCGCTTAATGCTCATAATTCATAATCCCCGCCGCCGGGAGACCAGAGCTCTGATAATGCATAATGGGAACAGAGTCTTTCTGGTAGTGTGTTCCCAAACATGGAGACTCCAGCTGTTGCTTAACTACAGCCCCCATGATGGGAGTGTTAGTCTAGCAACAATTGGAAGCTCCCTGTTTATGAACATGCTGCATTATGTGTGTACTCCCCAGGGAAGAGCGCAAAAAATTTACTAACCCGTATTTCTTGTTTTTCTTTTCTTCTCATTTCAGATACCTGAATGCAGAGGACTACGTCAGATTCGGTGGACTGCGACGATGACTAGCATTTTTTTAATTTCAATAAAATAGTTAACAAGGGCTGCGGGGGAGTGTTTTTTGTAATACATTTTTTTCCAATGTGTTGTGTTTTTTTAAATTGAATTTTCAGGCTTAGTAGTGGAAGACGTCTTATAGATTAAATCCATTACTATGCCAGGGCTTAGCGTTAGTCCCAAAATCAGCTAACCCTAACGTCTAATTATTACCCGGTACCCACCACCACAGGGGTGCCGGGAAGAGCCCGTAGCAAAAATGGTGCTCCTGGGCCTAAGTGGAACAGGCTGGCGTTATTTAGGCTGGGGAGGGCCAGTAACGTCAGGCTGTTGCTGCTTGGCTGGTATCTGGCTGATACTGAAAATAGAGGGAACCCTATGCATTTTTTTAATTATTTAAAAAAAAAACTTAAAAAAAAAAAAACTTAAAAAAAAAAAACGTGTGTGGTACCCCCATTTTTTCATTATGAGCCAGTTACCAACCAAGCAGCAACAGCCTGATGTTACCAGGGTGGGCGAGGACCATTGTAGCTGGCCCTACCCAGCCTAAATAACACCAGCCTGTTACCGCCAAGGCCCAGGAGTACCGGGGAGAAATAATTGGGGGTTAACGCTAGCTGATTTTGGGGCTAACGCTAAGCCATGGCTTAGTAATGGATTCCGTCTATAAGACAGCTTCCACTACTAAGCCTGAAAATTTAATTATAAAAAACACAACACATTGAAAAAAAATTTTTATTTAAAAAATAAAAAATAAACACTCCCCCACAGCCCTCGTTAACCCTTTTATTGACATTTAAAATAACGCTGTTCATCATCGCAATCCACCGAATCTGACATAGTCCTCGGCATTCGCATATCTAAAATGAGAAGAAAACAAAAACAATAAAACTACAACCATTTCTGTGATTTCTACACTATCAAAAAGCTTGTGTGAAATTTTTGACGTAAACTGGACTCTCACCCCTTCAAAAATATCATGAAAAGCAAACAATATACATGCACAAAACTGACATGAACAGTGTAATCCACAGCACAAAGCTCTTTGAAAATGTGGTCGATACTCCTCGCGCCAAAATAGATTTTATTTTTTTGGTGCAAAATTATTTGAGAATCTCCCCCTCTGTGTACTTTATAAAGATTTATGATTTTACTATTGTGCAGAGTTTTGTTCGGCACACACTGCTGCTCCCACACTTCTAGTTATGTGAGCAGTGTACTGCGGGAAAATGCCCCAGCTCTGTGAAGTGTGAGGTAGAGAAGGAGTGCACGGTAGAGTGGGGGGGGGGGGGTACGTTTCTATATTTGCACAAAATTTATCAAAGGAGTGCACAACTTTAGTAAATCTTGCAAATTAGACAAGCAGTGTAAAGGGGTAGATCTGTGTCTACAATAGACACCTAATGATACATGTTCCCCAATGTGTGTGTGTGTGTAAATTATGTGTGTAAAATAGAGGATAGTTAATTAAACCCTTAACTACCCCCATTTGTGAGGGTCGGGGTTTTTGTTTAAAGCCCCATGCAAATCAATGGGAAATGTATGTTCCCACATAACTTTCGTACGGCTGCAGATATTTCAATAATACCTGGCACACATATTACTTATATGTCAAATAAAAAGATATGATAGTTAAATTAACCCCTAACTACACCCTTATATAAAAGATGGGTTTTTGTTTCAAGTCACATGCAAATATATGGGACTTCTGGTACCTTACTCCACAAGCTCCGCATCTCCTGGTTAATGTGTCAGTCCAGCTTGCAAGCCACACCTCATTTCACAAAGACACGCCCACATTTTAAGCCCCACCTCATTTATTATCTACCCTTTTTTTGCATCGGTCTGGCTTGCAAATCACGTCCAGTCCCACAAAGCCACGTCCCCTTCTATTTTCAGATTACAATATCTTCATCACAAATCAGTCCCACCTGAGGACAGGATATGAGGACGGGACATGAGGACGGGACATGAGGACGGGACATGAGGACGGGACATGAGGACGGGACATGAGGACGGGACATGAGGACGGGACATGAGGTCGGGACATGAGGTCGGGACATGAGGTCGGGACATGAGGTCGGGACATGAGGTCGGGACATGAGGTCGGGACATGAGGACGGGACATGAGGACGGGACATGAGGACGGGACATGAGGACGGGACATGAGGACGGAATATGAGGATGGAATAGAAGGACGGAATAGAAGGACAGGATATGAGGTCAGGATATGAGGTCAGGATATGAGGTCAGGATATGAGGTCAGGATATGAGGTCAGGATATGAGGTTGAGATATGATGAAGGGATATGAGATCGGGATATGATGATTCGTTATGAGGATGGGATATGGGGTTGGGATATGACCCCAATATATGAGGACAGGATATGAAGTCAAAAGCTTCCTCCTTTGTTGATTTTCCTCCCCAACAAGGATTAGGAAGGAAAAACCGGGCAACGCCGGGTACTCAGCTAGTATTACTCTATATAAAAATATAGCTATAATGTGTGGCACCAAATGCCTAAATACTTTCTCAGGCTCAGCAGCCACTTTCACAGTCATCAGATGCACTGCCCATTGTCCAAATATCATCCTGACCGACTAAAGTTACAGGCAGTGTCGTGGCATATTGTTACACAATAGTACCGCCATCTTTCAGCTGAGAACTGGTTACATTCTTCTGCTTATAGAGTTACATTGAGACATCCAATTTACACCAGCAGCCACGGCAACAGTACCACATCCTTTTCCTTTGAAACCTAATCCTTTACAAGAAAATAAAAGGAAGGCTGCAGAGCGAGAGAGGCTGAGACCGAGGGTAGCGACGCAAAACAAAGATGCTTTTCAGCAGCAAAAACACAACAGCAATTACATATTCACTTTGAAAAGCAGCAAGTGAAACAGTAATAACATCAAGCTGACAATGTGTTCCAGAAATGGCATCTATACTCTCCAGTGTCACAAGAGCCTACTGTTCTGAGCCAACATATACTACTGGATTTTTATCATCTCCCAGCTTTGAAATCCTTCTCAGAGATCCTCTATTCAGGTAGGATTTGCACTGAGATCTTATACAGTGCATTTGAAGTGGGGCATTTTTTGACATCCTGGTCAATAAAACTTCTCTCACCATCTGGGAGTATCTATAATTCATGACACACTCAGTAGGAGGAAAGATAATAAAGCAAACACAATAGAATATTTACAACTTTTCTATTTTCTACCTTCTTTCTATACATGCAAAGAAACATTTTAAATAAAAAAAAAAAGCTAGAAATAACTATGGCAAATACTTAGATGGTGTCATTAATGATACATAACTGTTCCATGGCATAGAAAAAAATTAAAAAGGCTTAAAGGGCTAATTTCATTCAAAGAAGTACAATAAGCAGAGGTAACCCTTCAATTACCAATCAACAAAACCACAACCCCAAATCCAAGATGGGAAAAACACCTTGCACCTTCCTGTTTTGCAGAAGAAACGTGTAGAATATCTATCTCACAGTAACTTCCCTTATGACTTGTTTCCAACTGCTGTCTACATAATTGTGGTGTCCCAGTACAGGTACATTGTGTCAAGGTATTGTAGGCCCTGTAAGATTGAGACCTCCAGTGTCCTGGGGACTCCCCTGCAGGGGCTCAACCATTTGTAATGTGTATTTGCACTGTTATAACTTAGCAATCTGTTATTAGGTGTCTGTAGCTTTAAGTATGTTACCTAGCAACCTCATGCTTAGTCAGAGTATGTGAGAGTGGAGGACTGAGGGCTAGACTAAACTTTTGTGTAAGGTGTTATATTATGTTATTACTTGTATGTAACTTTACTGTAAATCCTAAAGGGGATACAGACAACTCTATGATCCACAGCTGCCTGGCCAATGGGCTTTAGTTTAGCCTGCCCTTATAAGGGGTGGCACTTCCTGTGTAGAGGAGTTCTGTAGAGGAGTTCTGGTGTGGAGGAGTAGAGGAGTAAAGCAGTTCATTCAGTTCAGAGTACAGAGTGGAGTTCAGAGTGCAGAGTGAAGAATCCGCAGAGGAGTGAGAGCAAAGATGAGAGTGAGATAAGAAAAGCATGAAGTAACCCCAAATAATAGCAAGCCTTTACTTCAGCCTTGATCAGAGAATTCCTAAAGGACAATTCATTATCTTCCGGCGAAAAGCCACAAATCTACCGCACTTCAGTAAGTGACTTTAATCTCAAGCCTAATATAGCGCAGACCTAAAACTCCTAGTCCGGCCGTAAGAGCCAAGCATATATGCAATATCAAGTCCAGGCACTGCAAGCTGTGTGGTCCTCTAGAGACTGTCTGTTAAACCTTTGGGAGACTTTGGTTGAGCGCTGTGGAGATTGTACCACCTATCTTCAAGTTAGTAAAGCCTCTGTTACACTGCAACCTAGTTTGGAGTCAATTCTTTCCTTGCTAGCCTGTGGGGAGACTGAGTTCCCCGGACCTGTAGTATCCCGGGAGATACCAAGACTACAGTGGCGTCACGTGACATTAACGGTTAACACCATCCGACCCTGGGTTCATAACCCCCCCAAGAACCAAGTAGCTAACCCCAGCGTAGCGGTGGCTGCGGACCTCACCCGTGGCCAGCACATAATAATGTCGCTAAGATCTTCAAGTGACATCATTATGAATTTGAGGTAATAACATTATTGAGTGACATCATTACGAACATGAAGAAACAGCAGTAGGAAGGCTACTGCCGAAATGTGTCCTGTTTGATTTGAACGATATACAATAAAGCTACTTGTTCCTCAATATATTTGGTGAGTGCTGTGACTCTATTTACACTGTTCGCTCTTAGTGGCGGATTTCCCACTGTTGAAATCCACAACACACAGAGCTATCAGAACAGACCAGTCTGAAAATGTTATCTCTTTCACTATATTTATCATTCTTCTAAATGAGAATCTATGCATGTCATGTGCTTTGTGATGTACAATGAAAGGTATTCACTAAATATTCCCAAATTTTTCTTCCTAATAGGCAGTATGTGTCAGAGTACAGTTTTGCCATTCAAATTCTAACTATCAAATCCTTTATTGAAAGCCGGGAATGATTTGTTATTGCTTCCATTTTAACTGGTCTTTAACTCATTGCGGTGTCAGTGGTGCAAAACAAAAGCAATTTCTATGCAAATGTGTTCTCTGGGCTAGAGCCACTGATACTGTGCCCCTTGTTACATCAGTTGAAGAGGCCAAAAAGGATCATTTGCTTATCCGGGAGACCTGCACCTAGGGAATCATTATGCGCTGAATACCATTTCTAATCACTCAAAAGAATACAAGGCAGAATCTGAAGAGATTTATTGTACAGCACAAGTGGTTAAAAAGAGCAACTCTCCAGACAATAGTTAATGCAATCAGATCATATTATTAGAAATACATATCTGTCTCCTAGAATATGCATTTCCATTTTTGGGGGCTTATTACCCATATCATTAGACACCGCTCTTAACAAGCTGGATGGGAAGAACGTGACATCATTTCCCTTCATAAATTCCGCACATCCACAAGACAAAAGAAATTGATGTATCATAAAATACATTTCTACACATTATTTACGTGATCAAGATTATAAATATGACCACAGCATAAAAATATGTAACATAAAATCCTGTAGCTATGACAACACCATGTCAAGTCTTGTAAAGGCCTAAAATGTGCTTTAACTGTACATTCTAGTAATGGCTAATGCATCCACTGACTAGCATCTGGGGAATACAGCTGTGTGAGGCAAAGATCTTATATTTTACAAATAATGTAATGTGAACTACTCCATACATTAAAGTACAGCCATTTTTATTTTAGGACTCAAAAATTTAGTTACTGCATTTGCGAGTCCCACAAAAAAAGGCTTATGTTAAGAAACTAACAGCATGGTCCCCACTAGACTGCATTTAGTCTATAAAATTAATGGCCCCCCTAAAGTATTCATTAGGATGGCAGCAAAAAGGTATTCTGGTGTATACTGCGGAGGGCCCATTGACAATATTGGCAACATATGGGCTCTAGAATGTATCATTTGCTAAACTTGATGGATTGTCGAATGTGAGGAAAGGACATAGTGCAGGTCTAGGATAGTAGCCCAGTGCTGTACTAGATTCAGATAGGAGAGTGCAAATGTATGCTAGATTTTAAGGTTTCTATAGGGAGGCTATTCTGAGGGACATCTTGGATTAAAACGTTTAATGGATACCATAAGTGGCATCCGAATCACATAGGCTCCATTGTATACTTGCCAAACAGAGGCAAAAGGAAACTTAACCACCTTCCGGTAAATGGGGGCCTATGGATCCATAGGATGTATGTGCTGGAATATTTCACAGCTCATATGACTAAACAGATCACAAGGCACAGTACAGACAAGCCTTACATATATGGGTAATAGAAAAAAGTGATGCCAGCAATGTTTTGATTAGGATCTACAAGTGTCTTAAAGTACTTGATGTGGCAAGGGGACCTGGTGGTCTCCTAACGTTTGAGGTCAGGTCTGCAACCCTTTTAGCTGCTCACATTCAAGAACACTAGATACATATACGGAAAAGAACAACCACGTTTAGGTTTATGTCCACAACTATTCAGGAACAACCATGTCAATTCTGCGTAATGCCCATCTAATTCCACAATATTGCAGCATACATGTAAAGAGAATGTTTCCAGAATGCTGTGCTATGTTGGAGTAGGATAAGCAAATTTCAAATTTAAGGTAATAGTCAGGGGGAGATGAAGGGGAAAAGGTGACCTCAGGAGAAATAAAAAGTATGGACTGACTAATATATGAGCAACGTAATCTCTCTTATAGCAAAACATATATAATAATAAAAAATAAATAAAAAATCCCATCCTATGGTTAATGTGTTTATTACCTCAGCAGGCTGGAACCAATTTGCAGTTTACTCATTGCAAACATAGATTTCTAGCACACAGAATTTACACACTGCCAAACATATGTGAATGACAGGTATGCTGCAGCTGTTCTTTTAAATATACTTAAAGTACAGTTATATAAACTGAATGGACTAAAATAGTTTAACACAAGACTACCCACCGCTATTCCGTGCTTTAGAAAAGCGCATAGGTAAAAACAGAGTAATGCTCCCACAAAACTGTAAGACTTGGTCTTATGGTGCAGCTAAGCCAGAATATCTGGCACTGATGTGTGTCCCACACAATGGTTAAAGGGTTATTCCGGTATTCCTTCTTGACTGTGCTACAGTGGCTCTAAAGTTAGTGTAGAAGAAAAGGAACACAGTGCAGCACTCACCCTTTCCAGTGATTTATTTCAGATCCATAAACAATCCATGTGATGATCCAAATACAGTGAGGTTCGTGGGGAGGACAGGAAAGAGCGCTCCGAGGAGCCCTTGCGGCAACGTTTCGCGGCAAAAACCACTTGGTCACGCCTTACAGACCAGTGTGTACGGCCAGGTAATATCCTCTTACCTGGCCGTGTCAGAACTACGCCGTGGTGACTGACAGCTGCAACTACCAATCGGGCGCAAGTGATGCGCTCCCAATTGTCATCCTGTCTATGCTGGAGGAGAGCGGGTGCCACTGTGGGCTACATTGTATGTACCTCCAGCTGTTCGTGTTAGCGAACATATGAAGAGCGCATCGAGGGTGCCGGTACGAGCGGTTATAGGAACAGTCGGTCCCGGAACACAACAGCATATCGGGGGAAGAAGAGGCTGCCACGGTGGGCATAAGTATGTGTCCCTCCAGCTGTTGCAAATGGGAACTCCCAGCGATCATCGGATGGGGGGATGTAAGGCAGTCAAACGTGCAGGGAGGATCAAGGATGAAGTGACATATGAAAAAACATATGATAATACAAAATTACTGATGTAACATTAATTTATATTCCCGCCTGTAAAAGAGAAAAAAAATTTTTTTTCTAATGTTGTGATGTAGCCTGAGACATTACATTACTATTCAGGTGTTAAAAGGGAGCCTATTTTTGCTTTAATGGGTGAAGCGCCTGCTGGGTGGGAGGATGATCATTCTCCACTGGGTTGCAGGGAATTGTAGTTTCAATAACAGCACACATGGAAGGAAGGTCAGCTGTGCTGCAATGGGTTAGGTGGCTGATGTGTGGGAGGGAGAAAACTGACCTCACACTTACAAAGGATCCTGGGACTTTTAGTTGGAGGGAAGGAACTTCAACAGGAAATAGCCATTTCACAAAAAGAAAGCAGCAGTGTGATGGGAGGATTCACAACACAGCCATTTAGCCTCAATATAAGCACGGATTCTTCCTAAGCATGTCCATTACGGTCTAGCAGGTAAATATTAAAGTCACCTTATATTGGATAACCCCTTTCAAGCATTTAAAAAAATGCATTCTAAATAATAGTTAGTACTCTAAAATTCAAATCCTAAGGCTGTGTTCACACGATGAAGTTTTTCTACCTTTTCCAGTGATTGTGCTATTGTTTTGCAATTTGTGCAAAGAATTATGCTAAAATCGTAATAAAATGCCAGGAAAAATGCATAAAAAATGCTGGGGAAAAAATTGCACTGTGTGAACACAGCCTGAAAAATAGTGATCTAGATTTTGTGATGATTAAAACTAGATGTATTATTTAGGCTTAAACATTTTTCTTGGCTATTAGTTTACTATTATTTAAGAGAAATGCACATGGACATGACTTTTTCCAATGAATATTATTGAACATTATTGGAGGTTTATTTAAAGGGTACCTCTCATCAAAAAAACTTTTGATATATTATAGATTAATGTATGCAGAATAACTTTACAATTGCATGTTATTAAAAAAAATATGCTTCTTTCTATTTAATGTTCCACTTTGAAGAAATGACCACTAGGGGTCTCCCTACCAGTCCTGGCAGCAAGCATTTCAGACTCATGTTGGAGTCCTAAACACTACGAGCTGCCAGTCTGCTTTGTTCACAAAGGAGAACACTCAGAGCTGTGAACTGTTTGGCTGTGAACAAAGCAGGCTGGCAGCTCTGAGTGTTTAGGACTCCAGCATGATTCAGAAATGCTTGCTGACAGGACTGATCGGGAAAAATACAATAGAAAGAAGCATATTTTTCATTAACATGCAATTGGAAAGTTATTCAACATTCATTAATCTAAAATATATCAAAAGTTTATTTGATGAGAGGTACCCTTTAAGATTTGTTTTTTATTCCAGGAAAAAAAAAATCTGAAAGTGTGTTCACAAATCTTTGTCTAAGGCCGGTTTAGGTTACAATAACTTACTCCTATAAACCACACATATTGTTAGCCTGTACAGATACAGTAATAGTCACAAGGAGGACTTTGCTATGATCAGCCACTACAGCTAGCACATTACTACAGGAATGAGGTTACCAAGGAAACAACACAGCACTATGGCACACATGACTTAGGTTTCACATAGACTTCTTTCCTCTTAATGAACTCGTACTGCTGCGTGAAAGCTGTTTGTTATGAGTCAGGACGAAAGTATGCGAAAGCAAAAATTCAATAAAACTGCAGAGGTAATGAGGGGTAATGTAAGATATGAGAGCCTGAAACTGTACACCGACACCAAAATGGGAATTGGCGCTGGCAAAAAAAAGGGCAAAAAGTTCTAAAAGCATCGACTATGACAAAAAAAAAAAGGGGGGCAGTTTACCTTACTTGGCCACAGCTGCGACTCAATCATACAATACTAAACCTTACCCATCCATGACACATCATCATCGCGGTCTACATAGCTGACTGACTATCTGGTGTTTCTCAGTATACTTTGGAGAACATGTGAGAGGACACCAATAACCAAATAAAATGAAACGTTCTAGAACATTAGGACAGCATGGAGACAAGGAAATAAACGCTCCATAGAATAATATTGTTGGACCCAGAGAGCTGATTAATTGTATAAATGAACTGCTCACCCTGGGTGGTTGTGTAGGCACATACATAGCAATGGGAATAGGTATAAAATAGATCGTCTGCTGCCCTGCGGAACATAAACGGTAGTGGATGCTTGGCTTCAAAGGGATACGGCTCACGGCGCTCAGCGCCATGAGCCGGATCCCTTTGAAGCCAAGCATCCACTATCTTAGGACACCATGGCTGTGCTGTAACAGAAACAGCGCCAAACCGGGCTTGTGTCTACTGCAGCTCTGTTCTAGTGAAGTGAATGGGGCTGAATCATTCAATATAAGATTAGGTGGGATTCAACTTAGCAAAATGAAAACCAATGGGTGCTGCCTAGGTGTTAGGATCAAAACATGTACACATCCAAAAGAAAAACAGAAAAAAACTGGCGCACAATGGAGATGAGGCTGAGACACAATATGAGATGCACCACGTAGACAAATGTGGTACACATTATGGAATAAAGCAGCAATATTTTTCTGATCCTGTACAACACTTATTATTGTATAATTGCCCTAGTGATAAATACAGCAGCCAGTGTAATATATCTAAATTCATAATGATAGTAACCCCTCAAGACTGTGAGACATTAAGGTTGTTTTTGGGCACATTTAGATAGATTTGATATGTGTCGTATTCTTAGACTGTCTAGTCTAAGTTTAGGCCAACTATTATGCATCAAACTCCCCCAATACAATTCTTGCATCGGCTAGTGAATGCCTAATGTGCCATTGTGAATACATTTGCAAGCTGCACCCATCTGTTAATTCTAGAACGCATGCCAATAACACAAGATCTGATGAGA
Source organism: Hyla sarda (assembly GCF_029499605.1). Lineage (NCBI taxonomy): Eukaryota > Metazoa > Chordata > Amphibia > Anura > Hylidae > Hyla > Hyla sarda. The sequence continues at coordinate 126,120,939 of NC_079189.1, read as the reverse complement.
ATGGTGGGCATCAGTAAGGCTCTGTCCTTTCAAACCCTATAAAGAAGATGCTTTAGACAGACATAACTTTGTCAATTATCTTTCGTTTAATGATAATTTTCTACAGTAACTCCAGACAAAGCCGTAAAAGAGTAAATAACAAAACGATTTTCTCCATAGCCGTAAACCACTGTTCACAAGGATGCAAGTGATCTGAATATTAAAGAGAGCGAGTACGCTGTATACTCCTATAAACAGACAATTGGCATGACTGCATGATAAAGCTTCTGCATGCACCTCATGTAGCTGGTACAAGTGGCATTGGGGGATTGCTCCCTTTCCTTCTTTTACACAAAACTGACAAATTAGCATACTATCCCAGAGTTTATCCTCCTAATCACCCTATGGAGGGGCTGGCCACAGTAAGGGATACAGATCACATAGTAATTTGTTCTGTTAATGGTCTGGCAAGATTCCGAATCACAGTGTGGTAACTGGCTAGAGTACTGTGACCGTGCAATGCACAAAAACACAAATGGGTAATGGTAGAAGCAGGTGAAAGAAAAAAATCAAATACAATATGAGAAAAAAATCTTGTATAACTGAGAACCCACAACCTTACTGGTGACTTTTCTTATATATAGTGTATATCTCTTTACAAAAAAAGTGATAACTGAAAGCTGTGTAAGCAACTAATAGGGTTTCCCCTGCAGTAATATTCTTCCATTGCTGTTGACTGGGTCCATGATGCTTACCAGGTCACCACCAGAAATAATCACTATACGTAGATGTATTAGGTCCCACATCAGACCGTGCTATGGCGCAACTACCACCCAGCATTCAATTATATCAAGGGAACAAAATTATAAATGTGTTCAGGGTAGTGCCTAAAATTTAACTTTATTAGGATCATTAAAAATCACCCGTAAATGTGTTTGATTCCAACACCATTAAAATGAATATGTACAGACCGCAGGGAGCAGGATCCTGCTTAGAGCAAAAGAAACGCTCGACCTGTGTCACAGATAAATAGTAACTATTTGTTACCAATATTGAATAGCAATGTATTATACCACCGACGCGTTTCTGCCATGCGTTTCAATGTGGCATAGGTGACAGATCATCCAGCTGCAAAAGAAATTATACTATCCCTATGTTTCCTGTAGGGAACAAATAGCAGCAGATATACTTAGATAGTAATAGGCTGTCCCTATGTTGTATGCCAGGACTCTGTCCGCTGGTCCACCTGTAAGAAAAGGAAAACACAATATTCAAGTGGCGCCCTGCAAGAAAAAGATTGGACCATGTATTAACATTGATCCAAAGATTTACTCACGGAACCCTGGTTATCGGGGCTGGCGCGACAACCTGCTGTGGCGCAGGGAGCTGGCTCCGTCCAGCTGTATTCATTCCGATGAGTGAACTGTCGGCGCCTGTCGTCACTTCCGGCACGGACCGGAGGTTATATGCACGCCACTGTGCCCATCCTCTGTGACGCGCTGAACAGAGGGGGTGTCTCCATTCCAGATACTAAGTGGTGTGCACTCTAAAGCCTCCGTTCTGGACAGTTACAGGTATGTAAACAAGACTTTTAGGCTGTTTAGCCGTGCATCCCTTTACACAGCCATGGATACTGAGGCTTAAACTATATGACTATCTTATCATAACTGTCCCCTAATTATGTAAATAAGGAATGCCCTGGGATTAATTGCAGGCTAAATGTATATAGTTTATAGCTGTCATGAATGTATGTACAACATTCCGAACAGAGAGAGACACCAGTCTGTGTCACGAGTCAGGGGTAAGTTCAAACCAACATTGGGGTATATATGATGGTACCACATATATTATCCTAAGTAAGGATGGTAGATATTATAAAGATAGGGGGAACCCCTGGAGAGGGATTCTCCCATATATTTACAAAAGGCTTGATCTGAACAGGGCTTGACAAAAATGGATGTAGATGGGATGATCCCTGTGTTGGGGGTCCCTAAGAGGGAGGGGGCAAGGTGTGGGCCTAAATGATCTACACTAACCCTAGATTACCCTATTCCATTAACCCTATAACCTAGGCGGGGTGGCCGCCCGAAAAAGGGCGGTCCCGCTCAGGAACCTCCTATTGGGTGCCTATATAGCCTGAAATTAGCTAGGAGTGACTACCGTCTCCTAGCGACCCTCTAAGGTCGTCCTTCTCTGCCTAGGAGTCATCCAATATCCCACCACATACCATTTATAAAAAAGCAGCCAAAATTCAGCTGTTCATTCAGGCCTTTCGGAGCCACTGAATCAAGGTGATAGATCCAGCGGCATTCCAGTTGGAGTAGAAGTGTATCTATATCCCCACCCCTCTGAGAGGGAATAATTCGGTCAATCCCAATGAATTTAATTGATCTTACATCATCCGAATGCTGTTGGTTTATATGGGTTGCCACAGAGGTTTCTCGATGGTTTCTAATGTCCCAGATGTGCTCTAAAATTCTCTTTCTAAGTTCTCTCAGGGTCTTCCCCATGTATATGCGGGGGCAGGTGCATATTCCCATATATATTACGCATTTGGATGAACAGTTGATAAATTCTCTAATGGGTATCACCTTTCCTTGTGTATTGGGTACCTTGTCACTCTTCTCAACATATTGGCACGCTCTACAATGGCCACATCTAAAGCAGCCTGAGATGTCTGATAGTCCATTTAGCCAGTTTTGCGGTGTCTGTTCTGGTTCAAGATGACTCCGGACCACCAAGTCCCCTATACTTTTGCCCCGCCGGTATGTAATTTGTGGGCTTGGGCCAACAATGTCTCGGAGGTCCGGGTCCATCCCAAGGATATTCCAATGCTGGTTGACGATTTCTCGCACTTGGGGTGCCCTTCTGTCAAAAGTACCGATAACTCTAGCAATTGTAGATGTTTCAGTCCTAGTTCTCGGGTCAAGAAGTTCATTTCTCGGTGTTCTGAGTGCTGACTGATTGACTATTGTTTCTGGAATAGGGGGCATGGCACGAAATTTGGGGATCTATATTGATAGAGTGTTGAGACAATTCGTACTTGCCCTCACATCATATTTGCGTGACACCATGGACCTACTAAAAAGAATTGAGGGCATCTCCATCGGTAATGAAACCATTTTTGCAAGTTTAGATGTGGAGGCACTGTACTCCTCCATTTGCCATACGGTTGGTCTCTAGGCAGTGGCATATTATTTAAGTACACGTGGAATTTGCTACCAAGAACACAATGCATTTGTCCTCCAAATCCTGAAATTTGTTTTGACTAAAAACTATTTTTTATTCAATGGGCGCATTTATCATCAGATCAGGGGGACCGCTATGGGGTCCCCCTGTGCGCACAGTTACGCTAACCTAACATTAGGATGGTGGGAGGCAACCTGTCTATTCAATGATGAGAGGGAGCATTTCTGTGAACGAGCCTTGACTTGGCTTAGTTTCATAGACGATGTGTTCATAGTCTGGAGCGGCAGTAGGGAGGAGTTCGGAAGTCTAGTTGACTCTATCAATAAAAAACAATTGGGTCTCTTCTTTACATATGAAACCCAGGATAAAGAAATCAATTTCCTGGATGTAAAGATCTATAGAGACAGGAACAATACAGTCCAAAGCACAATATATCGAAAAAAAACAGCGACAAACAGCCTCCTGAGGTGGGATTCCTAAAGGGCAATATCTCCGCCTAAGGAGGAACTGTTCGTCGCACAAAAATTTTAAGAGAGGCTGCTGTCATGAGGCAGAGGTTTACCAGCAGGGGGTATCCGGACCACATATTATCCATGGCTTATCAGTCAGCACTCAGAACACCGAGAAATTAACTTCTTGTCCCGAGAACTAGGACTGAAACATCTACAATTGCTAGAGTTATCGGTACTTTTGACAGAAGGGCAACCCAAGTGAAAGAAATCATCAACCAGCATTGGAATATCCTTTGGATGGACCCGGACCTCCGGGACATTGTTGGCCCAAGCCCACAAATTACATACCGGCGGGGCAAAAGTATAGGGGACTTGGTGTTCCGGAGTCATCTTGAACCAGAACAGACACCGCAAAACTGGCTAAACGGACTATCAGACATCTCAGGCTGCTTTAGATTTGGCCATTGTAGAGCGTGCCAATATGTTGAGAAGAGTGACAAGGTACCCAATACACAAGGAAAGGTGATACCCATTAGAGGATTTATCAACTGTTCATCCAAATGCGCAATATATATGGTAATATGCACCTGCCCCCGCATATACGTGGGGAAGACCCTGAGAGAACTTAGAAAGAGAATTTTAGAGCACATTGGGGACATTAGAAACCATCGAGAAACATCTGTGGCAACCCATATAAACCAACAGCAATTGGGTGATGTAAGATCAATTAAATTCATTGGGATTGACCGAATTATTCCCTCTCAGAGGGGTGGGGATAAAGATACACTTCTACTCCAACGGGAATGCCGCTGGATCTATCACCTTGATTCAGTGGCTCCGAAAGGCCTGAATGAACAGCTGAATTTTGGCTGCTTTTTATAAATGGTATGTGGTGGGATATAGGGTGACTCCTAGGCAGAGAGGGACGACCTTAGAGGGTTGATAGGAGACAGTAGTCACCCCTAGCTAATTTCAGGCTATATAGGCGCCCAATAGGAGGTTCCTGAGCGGGACCACCCTTTTTCGGGCGGCCACCCCGCCTAGGTTATAGGGTTAATGGAATAGGGTAATCTAGAGTTAGTGTAGATCATTTAGGCCCACACCTTGCCCCCTCCCTCCTACCTCTAAGGGACCCCCAACACAGGGATCATCCCATCCACATCCATTTTTGTCAAGCCCTGTTCAGATGAGGCCTTTTGTAAATATATGGAAGAATCCCTCTCCTGGCGTTCCCCCTATCTTTACAATATCTACCATCCTTACTTAGGATAATATATGTGGTACCATCATATATACCCCAATGTTGGTTTGAACTTACCCCTGACTCGTGACCCGCAATTAATCCCAGGGCATCCCTTATTTACATAATTAGGGGACAGTTATGATAAGATAGTCATATAGTCATACATACTTTGCTCACCTCAGTATCCATGGCTGTGTAAAGGGATGCACGGCTAAACAGCCTAAAAGTCTTGTTTACATACCTGTCATTGTCCAGAACGGAGGCTTTAGAGTGCACACCACTTAGTATCCGGAATGGAGACACCCCCTCTGTTCAGTGCATCACAGAGGATGGGCGCAGTGGCGTGCATATAACCTCCGGTCCGTGCCAGAAGTGACGACAGACGCCGACAGTTCACTTATCGGAGTGAATACAGCTGGACGGAGCCAGCTCCCTGTGCCACAGCAAGTTGTCACGCCCGCCCTGATAACCAGGGCTCCGTGAGTAAATCTTTGGATCAATGTTAATACATGGTCCAATCTTTTTCTTGCAGGGCGCCACTTGAATATTGTGTTTTCCTTTTCTTACAAGTGGACCAATGGACAGAGTCCTGGCATACAACATAGGGACAGACTATTACTATCTATGTATATCTGCTGCTATTTGTTCCCTACAGGAAACATAGGGATAGTATCATTTCTTTTGCAGCTGGATGATCTGTCACCTATGCCAAGGACCTAGATAAGATCTTTTATATTGATCTAGTATATTTTCTATACCGATTTTGTACATTATATATGCCTCCCTGAGGACGCCATTGAAACATATTCATGTTAATGGTGTTGGAATCAAACACATTTACGGGTGATTTTTAACGATCCCAATAAAAGTTACATTTTAGGCACTACCCTGAACACATTTATAATTTTGTTCCCTTGATACAGGTCACCACCAGAGACAGACAGAATGGCACGGCATATTATCGTTATTTGTTCAATTTAGCAAAAGTTGTTTGGTTACAATACTTTATGGCATTGTTTAGTGGAACACCAAAAGAACATACTGCACAGGGCACCATCCAACCCACACCAGATTCTGCACATAATAAAAACAACCAAAACACTCTTCAGAACAGATTCTAGAAAATTCTCTTATGTACAGTCTTTAAAAGTTCAAGTATCCATAGATGATATAACTGACAATAAGAAGCGTTGGGAAAACAAAGCAGAATGGGAATTGTCCTATTTGATACAATATAGCTGTGCAACAAAAAGACTTCACTTGCTTCCTGAAAACAGAAAACCTTCCTCTTTTATCAACATGTCAAAATGTCTTTGTAGAATGGAGAGCCTTATTGTGAGCAAACAGGATCAAACTCCTGCTTCCAGGCAAGTTTGGGGCCCGGCCTTCTATTCCCCACTTGGGAAGCATCTTTTTCCTTTTATCCCAGTTTGTTCTGGTTAGGGACTGCTTCTTTACTCTGCTACCGGGCATTCCTCAGTACACTTTGATCACTCCAGCTGAAAACCATAGTCATATAGGCCCTTGTTTTTCTGAATGGCAAGGATTCCTTTTCATTTGTATACCTTAGCTCCTTACATCCCTCTACATACTTTACTCTCTGTCCGCAGGCTATAATATGTTTTTTCCTCCAAAAGATTCCAATGTTCATGCACCTGATGAAGCCACTTACCTTTAGACCAGTGGTTCTCAACCTTGTTGGAGGTACTGAACCCCACCAGTTTCATATGCGCATTCACCGAACCCCTCTTAATTGGAAAATTAAAATATGATTTTTTCAAATTCAAAACATAGGAGGTATATATTTAAGTATATATTTATACATAGGTGCACAAAATACACAAAACCATTAAGAACAAAACCATGAAAACATGATTTTCACACAAAAACAAAAACATAATGAATATTTACTGCAAATCAGTGTGACTTCTGCTGTTCAGTTCAGAAATGCGCGGCTTTACCTTGGCAAGTGCCACTCTCGTGTTATTTTCGCAACAAGGGCAGAGTTCCCCCCACATTAGGCAGGCAGAGTTCCCCCCCACATTAGGCAGGCAGAATCCCCCCCACATTAGGCAGGCCAGTGGTCTTCAACCTGTGGACCTCCAGATGTTGCAAAACTATAACTCCCAGCATGCCCCACAGACATACAGCCTCCAGCCATATACAGTGTATGGCTGGAGGCTGTGTACTGCCCACTTCAGTGCTCCGACCACCGCTCCGGCTATAGCAGTAGTTCTCGGGACCGGTGGTTGGAGCACTGAAGATGACGTGCCGCTGGTCACTTACCCAGCTGGCCAGCACGCGTCTTCCTCCTTCTATATCCTCCGGTCTTCGGCACCTTCGTTTCCATGGGCGCACGCACGGGACGTCACTGACGTCCCGGCGGCCCTGCGTTTTTAAACTTAACGCGGGGCCGCAGGGAGTTAATAGTGATTGGGGAAATTGCCCCGTCGTTACAGGACGGGCAAACACCGGCTCTGCTCGGGGCCCCAAGCAATTGCTTGGTTTGCCTGTCCTGTTGCGACCTCCCCCGCCGAACCCCCGGGACTGACTCACCGAACCCCTGGGGTTCGATCGAACCCAGGTTAAGAACCACTGCTTTAGACCCTATAGCAGGTGCTTTGGCTACTACAACTATTTTTACATCTATAGTGCAGTAAACCTGTAAGTACGGTTTACATTGGTGCATGCTCTAAATGTATACATGGATGATTGTGTCAATATAGATATCCACATGGAGTGAGAAAATATTCTACTTCTACAACCGTTCATGGCAATCCTATTAAGCTACAGCAGAAGCAACAGGACAATATATAAACCAGACAGACCAAACAGGAAATGGGTTATGCCAACTTTTATCTCATATCTGACTCCAGAATAACCTCTCATATAAACCCCATTGTGGCACACAGCAGGCACAATACTATACAATATGTCTGGGACAATGCCAGCTACTGTCCAGAGTTTAAATGACCTTTAACCTGCCACCTACTCTGTTTCCCAAAGGAATCCCATTCATTCCCATGTGACATATCAGCTCATAAACAGCATTATTATAGTCTTTATTTCTAGTGTCATAATATCACAAGGAAATGTAGAATCACATACAGACATTCAGCTTTATTACATGAATGGACCAGGTCTGTCAGAGTCTGCCCATCCTAGTACCAAAATGCAGACTCATGACCACATGGGGTTTTGTAGTCTATGCAGCTCCTATGTACAGACTACAGTCTGTTTTAGACTAGTACTTTTAGACCAAAATATGAGATAGGGGGGTAGACTATTCCTAACACTTACCATATCACTTACCCTATCCTACCTAAAAAATATATACAAGTTTACAAAAGGATAAACATTGGTTTATGTGTAAGACTGGGATCTTTTGGGACTTACTGGTTGCTATGGATACACTGCATAACATCTACATTATAGAACAATTACACTCGAGACAGAATTGGTCCTAAAATTAGCTGTAGAAAAAAAGAACCAAAACTCGATGGTGGATCAAAATTTTCAATGCAATATTTTAGCAGATCTCTTCTTTTTAATTCCGTACAATTGTACCAGGAGAGAAACAACAATAACATAATTTCTGCTTGATGTAATAAAACTTAAATTCTAAGAATGCCATTAGCAGATTTCTAACACCACACACTCTTCGGACTGCCTAGGCTCACACAGGCAAAATCCTATCTCACACTTGGATGAAAAGTTTGTTTCTACTTGGGCAGCCAACCGTAAATTCATTTAATACTCCCAAATGGGGGGAGGATGGCAAGATATTAGTATGTGCTAAACACAAGAAAAACACACAGAATTTGCTAGGAGAGGAAAAGCTTTAATAATTCCGAACCGAGCAAGCAGCGGAAAAAAAAAAAGAAATATATTTCCCCGGCCTTCAGGGATGAAGAGGCGGCTAAGAGCAACTTAAATCATGTCTTACTATTAAGAAGATAATGCTGCCAACAGGGTCACTGTGCTGGTCTGCTATCTGTCAGAAAGGAAGGTCTAAGTGAATTGGATGTGTCAATGGCAGGATATGATCTGGATCTGGGGAGGAAAAATACTGTCTACGTTACAGGGGTGAAAAGGTGTTGAGAGGACACAGAATAGCACATTAGTTTCCCAGTAATGCTTGTCCCTAGTGAGCCACTACTTTCTTCCCATCTCTAACCACAAGCAGATGCCTCTTCCCTATATGGGAACTCGAGATAAACAGCAGTATTGTAGTCCATTTACTTTGAATGCTTCTCTCACCACCAGTGTGGGATCTTTTTTTCATATTATAACGTTTGCTATTATCATTTTAGCTGAACTGCTTTCCTTATTTTGAGCTGAATGGCCCAACCCATCCCATTGATTGCATATAGTGCTAGCCCTAGAATGGTAAAACCTAAAAAATGGTGAAACAACAGTATATTGTCACAATAAATAAAACATTTTAAAATATAGATACCTAATTGTTTTGTCATTATTAGGGCAAGGGAAACTTTATATTAAAGGGGTATTCCGGGCAAAAACATATTATCCCCGATCCAAAGGATAGGGGATAAGATGTCTGATTGCGGGGGGGGGCCACTGCTGGGACCCCCCGCGATCTCCCTGAAGCACCCACATCAGTTTCTGAAACTGTAGACGCAGTCCCGCATAGAATGTGGGTGCTGCAGGGAGATCGCGGGGTTCCCAGCAGCAGGCCCCCCGTGATCAGACATCTTATCCCCTATCCTTTAGATAGGGAATAAGATGTTTTTGCCCGGAATACCCCTTTAAAGTATACATTGGTTTAAAAAAAAGTGTATATTTTTGGGAGACAAAATGCTGTCTGTGCAGGTGTTGCCTGTGTGTCTCTCAGAGTAGACAAAATACAGGAAGTGTGGGGGGGACAAGCAGGGCTCTGTATAGGCTCTTGGTTTTTTTGATCCGTCTGCTGTGTGAGCTGGGGGCATGTGACAGAGTCTTGCTGCACAGAGCCCTTGCTTGTTCTCAGTGCACAGAGCCCTTGCTTGTCCTCAGTGCACAGAGCCCTGCTTGTCCTCGCTGTGCAGAGCCCTGCTTGTCCTCGCTGTGCAGAGCCCTGCTTGTCCTCAGTGCACAGAGCCCTGCTTGTCCTCAGTGCACACAGACCTGCTTGTCCTCAGTGCACAGAGCCCTGCTTGTCCTCAGTGCACAGAGCCCTGCTTGTCCTCACTGCACAGAGCCCTGCTTGTCCTCACTGCACAGAGCCCTGCTTGTCCTCACTGCACAGAGCCTTGCTTGTCCTCACTGCACAGAGCCTTGCTTGTCCTCACTGCACAGAGCCCTGCTTGTCCTCACTGCACAGAGCCATGCTTGTCCACACTGCACAGAGCCCTGCTTGTCCTCACTGCACAGAGCCCTGCTTTTCCTCACTGCACAGAGACCTGCTTGTCCTCAGTGCACAGAGCCCTGCTTGTCCTAACTGCACAGAGCCCTGCTTGTCCTCACTGCACAGAGCCCTGCTTGTCCTCACTGCACAGAGCCCTGCTTGTCCTCACTGCACAGAGCCCTGCTTGTCCTCACTGCACAGAGCCCTGCTTGTCCTCACTGCACAGAGCCCTGCTTGTCCTCACTGCACAGAGCCCTGCTTGTCCTCACTGCACAGAGCCCTGCTTGTCCTCACTGCACAGAGCCCTGCTTGTCCTCACTGCACAGAGCCCTGCTTGTCCTCACTGCAAATAACCCTGCTTGTCCTCAATGCACAGAACCCTGCTTATCCACCCACACTTCCTGTATTTTGTCTTCACACAGGCAACAGCTGCAGGGACAAGCCGGATTTTTTTTACCCAATAATATACAAATTTTTCAACTAATGTATATTACAAATATACATATAATGTTATTATCTACTATATATAAAAAGTTACTGCAAATGATCGCTACACACTGGCGTCTTTCTCGCTCCTCTTGCGCTTGCTTGTTTCCCCGCCCTGGTAATGAATATTCTTTGCCTTTTTTTGTGCCCTGCTTTAATTCATCTGCCCAGCAGCCAGCTCTTTACCCGTCATTTGGCCTCCGCACCAATCTTCATCGTAGCCACCCGCATGCGTGTTTGTTTTCCGCTGTGTGACGTGGTTGCTGCGCCTGCGTACTTGATTCCCCGGCCGGCAGTAGCGTGTATGAAAGACTTCTTGTACTGCGCATGCGTGGTGTCCGTGTGAGGTCTCTTAGGGAGTGACATACAATTCCACACAAACAAACACTATGTTCGCTAGCAGGGTGGGAATGCAAAGCACAGGGGGTGTGGACTAAGGAAATTAGCAGGGCGGGAGACAGGTGGAACATCACAGAAAAGGAGGCAGACGCGAGGCAGACACTAGAGGCAAAGGGCGGCATATGACCAGACCCCCCCCCCCCCCCCCAAAAAAAAAAAACAGCCACAAAGACCCTTGGGAAAAGTAGTTTACAGCCTCAGCGAAAACGGCTGACACAAACGCAACATGTACTCCACCACAATAAAAAGAACGAAAGTAAAATACGCCCAACACAGGCAGACACCTCAGGGAGGAGAAGGATGCACCACAGAACAAGGCAAGATAAAACCAAAAAAAGCAATGAGCAGAGGAGTACCCCTTTAATAATTATTATTTCAAAGATGCTTCATGTTTATATTTAAGATCCCACAGAGCAATAAAATAATGGTTGCAATATGGCATGCAGCCATTACATTTTCACCCCTCTGTCAGGACAGAGGAGTGCTAATTATATTTACCCAGCTATATATAAAATACAGACATTTTTGTGTGAACAGTACTGCAGTATGTTAAGTCGGCAAGGTGATATTATTCAGTGTTTGTGATTTCACTCATGCATATTCCAAGCACACAGTTGAATTTTAACCACAAAACCAAAACTTTGATATTTTTTTACAATAACGATTCCAGAATAAACAAATGTATTTATCATAATCCTTACTTCACAAAGCCATGTCTAGTGAATGTTACCCAAGTATGGTCAATAATAATTATTGGTGCATGAAAACCACAAAAAGCACACAACTACATTTCTTTACTGTCTTACATATTATAGGATATATAAAGGAAGATACTTGCCAAATTTGGTTGCTAACCACTTCCTATAAAACTTGCCATAACCAAGGAATAGAATTACCAATTTAAAAGGAGTTTGCAAATATTGACAATTGGGCTATCAATCCTGACTCTGGGCGGTCCTTTCCATGGGTCGCAACACAACCTAAACCAGTGCAAACCTGTGGCTAAAAGAATTGCAATAACAAAAATGCCTTCCGGTTTAGAAAATCAATTTTATAATATACCAATAAAAAACATAAAGTGAACACCATGCTTTTAAAGAAGTGGAGAGAAACTACAAATATCATCTCTTGCTCCAGAAGACTCAGAGCAGTATAACATGAATGAGTGCCAATAAAGTAGACATGGAGCTGGTTTACCAAGCCTATTACATGCCTCAACTATCATGTGGTTAGGGGTGCATGAACACATCACTGTTTGCTACGCATTCCCTATTAAACAAGACGACGTGCAGCCAATAAATTATCATTTTCTTTAACCACCTGAAAACATTCAGCCGCTAAATGAGTCCCCTATAATATGGCTCTTTAAAGGGGTACTCTGCCCCTAGACATGTTAACCCGTACACAAAGGATAGGGGATAACAAGTCTGATCCCTGGGAGTCTTGCTGCTGGTACCCTCCGCTTTCACCGGGCCGATGCTGCAGTGTTCATGAATATGGAAGCCTGGGGCTGTGATCTTTGCCCTGGTGTTTATTTTTAGCAGCATACAAAATTTGTGTTGTCTCAGCTTCTTCCAGGTTGCAGTGCGGCCAGGACATTACATCACTAGTCAGGTGTTGAAAAGGAGTCTGAGTTTCAATGAGTGGAGGGACCGCTGGCTGTGGGTGGGGGGGCGGTATTCTCCCAGGGCTGTAGGGAACTGTAGTTTTAGGCACAGCACAGCATGCACGCAGCTCAGCTGTGCTATAATGGGTAGGGTGGCTAATGTGTGGGTTGAAAAGCAGTGGTGCAGTTGCCCATAACAATCAGATTTTTTCTTTCCTTTTTTTAAAAGGCCTGTTAAAAATGAAAGAAGGAATTTGATTGGTTGCTATAGGCAACTGCACCACTGCTCCCTGGCACAGGTTTTGATAAATCTCCCCTTTGGTTTATTCCCACGGCAGAATATCCACTGATAACATTTCGGGCAGACATTTCATGCGTGGCAGGTGCTGACTGAATCAGAACATGTTGATTCCTTTGAATCTAAATATCCGTAGAAAAGTTTTCTGCCATGGAAATTCTGCAGTATGCACAGTGCAGCAGAATCTCTTGAAAACAAATGGAGGCTCCCTGGTAGGGAGCAGTGCTGAGCTTGTCTGTGTCCCGACTGCAGTCCGAGATTTAGGACTCCATCACGAGTCTGAAATCTATTTAAAAAAAAAGGCTTGCAGCCAGGACTGGTAGGGAGACCCCTAGTGGTCATGTTTTTTTAAGTAGAAAATTAAATAGAAAGAAGCATATTTTTTAATGACATGTTATTGGAAAGTTATTCTGCATACATTAATCTATAATATATCAAAAGTTTTTTTTGATGAAAGGTACCCTTTAAGGAAACGAAAATATAGTGCAAAACTTGGCAGTGACAATGAAGCTTTCTCTTCTATGGTTTCTGAACCTTATTTACACACACTTCATATACAATTTACATTACTAGATCAGATCAAGGGAATCTCCGATTTGAACGCATGAATGGATTTTTATATAAAAACAAACATACTTATTGTTTGCTTCCAAGAAACTAAATTCCTTCCAAGTCTAACTCCCAGGTTAGGCATTATGTGTGTTCAGTAAACACATTTTCTCATTAAGAGACAGTGAATATTTTACCAGTAATTGATTTACAGCTAAGGTTCGGCAGGTGAAATTCCTCTTACAGTTTCATGCATTATAAATCACCTTTTCTCTACTTATTTCTACAGGGAACTCTGGAATTCCTCCTCTTTAATGCCCGTCTACTACAGCTGGAAGCAATTACGTCCAACTTCCACTCAAGACTGCAGGACACTGTCTAAGTCCCTATGCATTCAGATAGCACTACAGATTACAGCTACATGATATGTCACCAGGAGATCAGATGCCACTTTATATCACATATTCATCACTGACATGCTCCCACATGGCAGCTTTAAACTCTGAAAAAAATCTGCTGTCAAAAAAATACCAGAAAGAGTATATATATATATATATATATATATATATATATATATATATATATATATAGATTAGTTAGGAGTAGCCGTATTAGTCCAGTGATGCAAAAAGCAAAATCATTGGTAGTTGCAGTATCTTGTAATACCTTTTTTATTGGACTAACAAGATTTTGTAGAGACAAGCTTTCGGGATTCCTCCCTTTATCAAGTCATAAGCATTTCTGAGCTCACAAGGAGAAAACACAGGTTCTATCTCACAAAATATGCAGGGGTTAAAACAACATTAGTGGAGAATGGACATTAAGTTGGGCCATAAATTGTATAGCAATAGGACGATAGATACAGATAAGGATGAGGAGGGGGGGGGGCTGGAGAGCGTAACCACTATTCTCACCTCTGCTCTCCAGCCCCCCCCCCTCCTCATCCTTATCTGTATCTATCGTCCTATTGCTATACAATTTATGGCCCAACTTAATGTCCATTCTCCACTAATGTTGTTTTAACCCCTGCATATTTTGTGAGATAGAACCTGTGTTTTCTCCTTGTGAGCTCAGAAATGCTTATGACTTGATAAAGGGAGGAATCCCGAAAGCTTGTCTCTACAAAATCTTGTTAGTCCAATAAAAAAGGTATTACAAGATACTGCAACTACCGATGATTTTGCTTTTTATATATATATATATATATATATATATATATATATATATATATATATATAAAGAAAAGGCCTGACTCACTGACTCATCAACACCCAGCCTAAACCCTAGGACCTAGAAAGCTGAATTTTTTCACAGGTGTTGTTTTCAAGACGTAGACGAGGAATAAGAAAGGATTTTTCGAAATTCAACCCTTAACCTCTTCAGGACATAGGGCGTATGGATACGCCCTGCATCCCGAGTCCTTAAGGACCGAGGGCGTATCCATACGCCCGTGGGAATTCCGGCCCCCACCGCTAGCCGGTTGGGGACCGGAGCCGGATGCCTGCTGAAATCGTTCAGCAGGCATCCCGGCATATCGCCCAGGGGGGTCATTATGCCCCCCCATGTCGGCGATCGCCGCAGATCGCTGGACAATTCAGTCCAGCGATCTGCGGCGATTCCGGGTCAATCGGGTCTCCGGTGACCCGGTGACCCGGAATTACTGGCTGTTCGGGGCCGTCTCTGACGGCCCCGAACAGCCAGAGCCTGCAGGGGTGAGGTGGCACTGGTGCCACCTCACGATCGCCCTGATTCGTCGGCCGGATTACCGGCCGACCAATCAGGGCGCCTGCTGCGGGTGTCACTCCCGCACCCGCTCCGCCCCTCTTCCGGAGGGCGTGAGCGGGTGCGGGAAGACGACCCCCGGTGCTGGGGACCCCGATCCCCGGCGCCCCTGTTGGGATCGGGGCCCCAGGAGCAGCTGCGGCGGCGGCGAGGGACAGTCCAGCGATGAAGCAACAGCAGGAGGTGAGTTACAGCCTCCTGCTGTTGCTTAGCAACAGCTCCCAGCATGCAAAAAGGGCATGCTGGGAGCTGTAGTTATGCAACAGCAGGAGGCAGACCACCACAACTCCCAGCATTCCCTTATGGGCATGCTGGGACTTATGGTTTTGCAACAGCTGGAGGCACATTATTTCTATGGAAAAGTGTACCTTCAGCTGTTGTCTAACTACAACTCCCAGCTTGCACAAACAGCTAAAGTGCATGCTGGGAGTTGTAGTGGTGCATCTGCTGGTTGCATAACTACAACTCCCAGCATGCCCGTTGGCTGTCGGTGACTGCTGAGAGTTGTAGTTTTGCAACAGCTGAAGGCACACTGGTTGTGAAACTCAAGAGTTTTTTTTTACCTAACTCAGTGTTTCACGACCGGTGTGCCTCCAGCTGTTGCAAACTACAACTCTCAGCAGTCACCTTACACCATGCACCGTACATGCTGGGAGTTGTAGTTTTGCAACAGCTGGAGGCACACTGGTTGTGAAACACTGAGTTAGGTCACAAACTCAGTGATACATAACCAGTGTGCCTACAGTTGTTGCAAAACTACAACTCTCAGCAGTCACCGACAGCCAACGGGCATGCTGGGAGTTGTAGTTATGCAACAGCTGGATGTCCCCCCCCCAATGTGAACGTACAGGGTACACTCACATGGGCGGAGGATTACAGTAAGTATCTGGCTGCAAATTTGAGCTGCCGCAAACTTTCTGCTGCAGCTCAAATTGCCAGCGAGAAACTACTGTGAACCCCCCGCCCGTGCGACTGTACCCTAAAAACACTACACTACACTAACACAAAAAATAAAATAAAAAGTAAAAAACACTACATATACACATACCCCTACACAGCCCCCCTCCCCTCCCCAATAAAAATGAAAAACGTCTGGTACGCCACTGTTTCCAGAACGGAGCCTCCAGCTGTTGCAAAACAACTCCCAGTATTGTCGGACAGCCGTTGACTGTCCAGGCATGCTGGGAGTTTTGCAACAGCTGGAGGCACCCTGTTTGGGAATCACTGGCGTAGAATACCCCTATGTCCACCCCTATGCAATCCCTAATTTAGGCCTCAAATGCGCATGGCGCTCTCACTTTGGAGCCCTGTCGTATTTCAAGGCAACAGTTTAGGGCCACATATGGGGTATCGCCGTACTCGGGAGAAATTGTGTTACAAATTTTGGGGGGTATTTTCTGCTTTTACCCTTTTTAAAAATGTAAAATTTTGGGGAAAACAAGCATTTTAGGTAAAAAAAAAAAAAAAATTTTTACATATGCAAAAGTCGTGAAACACCTGTGGGGTATAAAGGTTCACTTAACCCCTTGTTACGTTCCCCGAGGGGTCTAGTTTCCAAAATGGTATGCCATGTGGGGGTTTTTTTGCTATCCTGGCACCATAGGGGCTTCCTAAATGCGGCATGCCCCCAGAGCAAAATTCGCTTTCAAAAAGCCAAATGTGACTCCTTCTCTTCTGAGACCTGTAGTGCGCCAGCAGAGCACTTTTCACCCCCATATGGGGTGTTTTCTGAATCGGGAGAAATTGGGCTTCAAATTTTTAGGGGTATTTTCTGCTATTACCCTTTTTAAAAATAAAATTTTTTTGGGAAAACAAGCATTTTAGGTAAATTTTTTTTTTTTTTTTTACATTTGCAAAAGTCGTGAAACACCTGTGGGGTATTAAGGTTCACTTTATCCCATGTTACATTCCCCGAGGGGTCTAGTTTCCAAAATGGTATGCCATGTGGGTTTTTTTTGCTGTTCTGGCACCATAAGGGCTTCCTAAAGGTAACATGCCCCCCAAAAACCATTTCAGAAAAACGTACTCTCCAAAATCCCCTTGTCGCTCCTTCCCTTCTGAGCCCTCTACTGCGCCCGCCGAACATTTTACATAGACATATGAGGTATGTGCTTACTCGAGAGAAATTGGGCTACAAATACAAGTAAAAATTTTGTCCTTTTACCCCTTGTAAAAATTCTAAAATTGGGTCTACAAGAACATGTGAGTGTAAAAAATGAAGATTGTGAATTTTCTCCTTCACTTTGCTGCTATTCGTGTGAAACACCTAAAGGGTTAAAACACTTACTGAATGTCATTTTGAATACTTTGGGGGGTGTAGTTTTTATAATGGGGTCATTTATGGGGTATTTCTAATATGAAGACCCTTCAAATCCACTTCAAACCTGAACTGGTCCCTGAAAAATACTGAGTTTGAAAATTTTGTGAAAAATCGGAAAATTGCTGCTGACCGTTGAAGCCCTCTGGTGTCTTCCAAAAGTAAAAACACGTCAATTTTATGATGCAAACATAAAGTAGACATATTGTATATGTGAACAAAAAAAAAATGTATTCGTAATATCCATTTTCCTTACAAGCAGAAAGCTTCAAAGTTAGAAAAATGCTAAATTTTCAAATTTTTCATCAAATTTACGGATTTTTCACCAAGAAAGGATGCAAGTATCGACAAAAATTTACCACTATGTTAAAGTAGAATATGTCACGAAAAAACAATCTCGGAATCAGAATGATAACTAAAAGCATTCCAGAGTTATTAATGATTAAAGTGACAGTGGTCAGATGTGCAAAAAACGCTCCGGTCCTTAAGGCCAAAATGGGCTCCGTCCTGAAGGGGTTAAGGGGGTGAAAAAGGGGTTGAAAGTTTGTATGGAGGTCCGTCATTTTTTTAAGCTAGAAGCTGCATGTGTGTATGTTCCAGCATCACGTTCAAACGGCTAAAGATATTAACATGAATCTTGGCACACATTTTGTTTATAGTCCCATGCAAATCAATGGGAAATGTATGTTCCCACATAACTTCTGTACGGCTGGAGATATTTCAATACCTGGTACACATATTACAGGTCGGGATAGGAGATCGAGATAGGAGGACGAGATAGGAGGTAGGGATATGAGGACCGGGATAGGAGGACCGGGATAGGAGGTCGGGATATGACAACAATATAAGAGGATGGGATATGAAGTCAAAACACTTCCTCCTTTGTTGATTTTCCTCCCCAACAAGGATTAGGAAGGAAAAACCGGGTAAAGCAGGGTACTCAGCTAGTGTATGAATATTATTTAACTTACTTATTTGGAAACAGACATGAGTGCTTACCACACTTGGCTCTGTTCACATGTGTCCGATTATACCACTTCCAAGTTAAAGACCCACTACTGGTTTAGGCTTACAAGCTCTGATGCTAAAATGTCCTACAGGCATATTTAGAAGGGATAAGTTAGCAAAATCTGAACATCTTGCTGTGTTTAGTCAAGTTTCCCTTATATATAACATTCTGTGTAAAAGTGTAAAAACTGGAAACCTGGTCAGTGGGACAATAGGAGACATCCTCAAGGACCATACACTTTCATTAGCATTTAAAATTTTATGTTCAACACAAATTAAGAAACATAGCCGCACATCCACCATTTGTATTTTGATCTACTTGCTTCTCTGCATAAATGTTAAAAACCAACAGGTTGTTAGTATACACTTTGATCAAAATGTACAAGCCCACTCGCCACATCAAGGCCACCTAGACAGAGTGGGACCCTAACCTGACACTGGTGTAGCGCCGGGCGTGGACCACTGCCTCCCAGACACCATGCCCACAGGGGGAAAGACCCAGTGGCCAGGCAGCCCCACTGCTGCCCGACCAAGCCCCTGGCTTTGGGCCGCACCAACCCACAGACAAAGAATCACAGAAACAATGGCCGCCACAGAGAACCACACCAGTGTGAAACCTACCATGTGCTCGCTACCAAAGGGCTGGCAGAATGTTAGGAGGAAACCATTATGCAGTAAATTTTATGTTGTTTACCAGGGGCGTCTCATTTGCTTTTTAGGACACTTTATGTAGGCTATCTATAGACAGAGTTAAAAATAGAAGCACAATGCATCCTAAAATAACAGAACATCTGCTGCCTAAGGGGATAAAGCCCCAATGACTACCAGCAAAGGAATGTTGGGGGGTGGTAGAAAGTGCAGAGCTTTTACAAAAGGTGAATGATAGACCAGTCACATCATTTATCTGTGGCCAAACTGTCTAGGCCTACGTCTAGCCTTTTCTTAAAACATTTAGAACAGATAACAGATAAACGCAGACCACTGAAACTTTTAACTATTTAGTAACAATATCTTTATCTATACGGAATTAGCATTTTCTGTAGTACTTTAAAATTTCGATAAAGATAAAGCACAAGTAAAATGACAAGCAAAGAGAACATATAAACAAATGAGACAACTGTCAGCTGCAAATCTGTTCAGCCAATAGCTCTCCAATGAGAGGTATACCATTTGAATACATAAGAGGTGCACGCTTTATAGAATAGAACTTTGTTGCACATCCCAGTGGGTCTTATTGTCCCAGACCATACAGCATTTCCACAAAGCATAGGGCACAACAGCAAACATACAAATAAATTCCAAATTTTGTTGTAGCTGCAGGGACACCGAAAGGCGATATCTCAGACCGGTGTGGTCTTTTTTCAAGCAAGTAAAGGGTTAAAGGTATATATTGCGAAATCTGTGACTATACCTTTCTGGTTTCTACCAGTCACCAGGAAAAGAAAAAAAATTCTTTAGTTGAACTATATCTTTAAGATACCGGCAGTACAGTGTACATAATATTTACTATATTACTATTACATTGTTCTGATAACAAATCTGTAGAAAAATTCTGCAAGCAGCAGATAAGATGGAGCAGGAAATTCTTGTCCCTTTAGTGGCATTTAGATGACTGGGCGCACACCTCCCCATCCTTCACACTACAGGGGATGTTTATCTTGCTGTTTAAATATGTGGAACTTTAATTAGTCTCCCGCCTCACCCACAGCCTTTTTATTCTATGCACTTAACCCTTTGTTTAATCTACTCTCTGATCAGCTACTATGAGTTATTTCAGAATTTTCACTATGACATTAGAATGTAAAGCTCGGCGGTGTGACCAAATAGGTGTATTACGGTATTTTTGTAACTTATGGCGGTTCCACGGTATATAACGGTATTTCTTTCACCCCCCCCCCCCAAATCATGTTACCCGCCAGCACTGTTCTGCTCCCCCCCAATTAATTATCAGCCCAGCGGGGTAATACTCACATGTCACCCGCAAGCACTGCCCTCCTCCTCTTTATTGGGGGCCGCCGGTGCCGGAACTCTATACTGTACGCCAGTGGTCTCCAAATTGCAGACCTCTAGATGTTGCAAAACTACAACTCCCATGCTGGGAGTTGTAGTTTTGCAACAGCTGGAGGTCCGCAGGTTTGAGACCACTGCTGTACGCTGTATCCCTATGCCCGGGCTGCAAAAGATACAGAAAATAAACTTTAACTTATCCTACGTCGGCCACAGGCTGTTTTCCTTGGGACTGGAACGTCGGACAGCCGTTGGCTGTCCGGGCATGCTGGGAGTTGTAGTTTTGCAACAGCTGGAGGTCCGCAGGTTGGAGACCACTGGCGTACAGTATAGAATTCCAGCGCCGGCGGTCCGCAACAAAGAGGAGGAGGGCAGTGCTTGCGGGTGACATATGTGAGTTGTACCCCGCTGGGCTGATAATTAATTTGGGGGGAGCAGAACAGCGCTGGCGGGTCACGTATGATTAGTTCTCCCATGTGGGGACAGCTCTGCGCTGGGCTGATAATTCATTCCCAAGGAGGAGGGGCCCAACCGGTATTGCGGTATGTGAAAAATTCATATTGTGCAGCCCAAAACTTTTGGCATTTGGTATGAACCGGTATACCGCCCAGCCCTATTAGAATGTATAATTATTATGAACTGATGTTTTTACCAGTGCAGTATTTAAATGTAATTTTTGGTGCTAGAAATTGTAATGCATTTTAAATCAATAAGTTAGCAATGTATTGGCATAACTACACACATTGAGGGCTGTGCATTGCCATTCTTGTGTACATTCCTGATATAAGGAATAATCATATTGGGAGGGCCCACTAAAAACAGGGTTTTAATATGACAAGCTGGGACGTCTTTTTGATTTGACAGTATGTTGGGTGAGAAATGCGCCCAGATTTACTGTCAAGTAGCAATACCCAAGTCATGGAGGTGACAGTAAGGACTAGATTATGTCAGAAGAGCTGTCAGAAAGGTGACAAGAATGAAAGTGCAAAACAATGTTAATGTGCACTGCTAACACAATGAAGGAGTGTGACACTCCGATACAGAAGTGTTGGCTCACAGCTATGGGAATGGTCAGCTTTAGGGTGGGAAACAATGCTGTATCCGGGTGTCAAAACTATTGTCTCAAACTCCGCCCCTCCAGATGTTGCAAAACTACAACTCCCAGCAGCCTGGACAGTGCAACAGCTTGAGGGCCACAGTTTGGAGACTACTGGTCTATATTATTGTCACATACAATTCATGTTATTTTGCACTTTTTACATGTGGTTCTGGTGAACAGTGGGCATCAACACTGTTTTGCTCTTTCCTTCTTGGCACATTTCTGTTGACAGCTCTCCAGTGCATTGTTCTTTCTGGGAAGAGGTAAGAAAGCCACATTTTTAATCCTCATCTCCCCCAATGTCATGTGTATATACACTGCTCAAAAAAATTAAGGGAACACCAAGATAACACATCCTAGAACTGAATGAACTAATCGTATGAAATACTTTCATCTTTTTTTTTTTCTAATAGTTTATTTTAATAACATTTTTATACATTTTTTCAACATATATAGTAAATAAAAGAGGAAGTAAAAAAGAAAAGAAAACAAAAGGAAAACGATATCAATAACTGCAATATAAATCACTCCAGTAAAGAAGCATATAGCAGCACAATGATGGCATGTTTTTTTTTTACATATTTTTTTGAGTAATCAATGCATATATCAGTTCTAGTCCAATCTTACATAGTTGAATGTGCTGACAACAAAATCACACAAAAATGATCAATGGAAATCAAATTACTCAACCCGTGTAGGTCTGGATATGGAGTCACACTCAAAATCAAAGTGGAAAACCACACTACAGGCTGATTCAACTTTGATGTAATGCAGGGATGTGGAAATCCTATCGCCCGACGCCCGGGACAAGTAGTTTTGGGCGCCGGGCAGGTGAATTTTTTATAGATTTAGCCCTGTATCGGGCAAGCAGGGACAGACAGACTTCTCCCTCAGGTGTAAAAGGAGCTCGCTACAGCTCTCCCGCCATAATAGCCTGGCATGCTGCGATCGCCGTGGCCGGCTATTAAACCATTAGATCACCGCTGTCTAAGTTGACAGCAGTGTCTAAAGGGATCTTATATCCATCCCTGGTGGTCTAATGGGGTGGATCGTACTATTTTGGTTGAAATAATTTTAAGTGGATTTTCTTGAGGGACAAGTAGATTGTGTTCCGCTTTAGTCCCTTGGACAAATAGTTTTTTTTTAATTTCCACACCCCTGTAATGTGCTTAAAACAAGTCAAAATGAGGCTCAGTAGTGTGTGGCCTCCACGTGCCAGTATGACCTCCCTACAATGCCTGGGCATGCTCCTGATGAGGTGCCAGATGGTCTCCTGAGGAATGTCCTCCCAGAACTGGACTAAAGCATCTGCCAACTCCTGGACAGTCTGTGGTGCAATGTGGCGTTGGTGGATGGAACGTGACATGATGTCCCAGATGTGCTCAATCAGATTCAGGTCTGGGGAACAGGCGGGCCAGTCCATAGCATCGATGCCTTCCTCTTGCAGGAACTGCTGATACACTCCAGCCACATGAGGTCTAGCATTGTCTTGCAATAGGAGGAACCCAGGGCCAACCGCACCAGAATATGGTCTCACAAGGGGTCTGAGGATCTCATCTCAGTACCTAATGGCAGTCAGGCTACCTCTTGCAAGCACATGGAGGGCTGTGTGGCCCCGCAAAGAAATGTCACCCCACACCATTACTGACCCAACGTCAAGCTGGTCAAGCTGGAGGATGTTGCAGGCAGCAGAACGTTCTCCACAGCATCTCCAGACTCTGTCAAGTCTGTCACATGTGCTCAGTGTGAACCTGCTTTCATCTGTGAAGAGCACAGGGTGCCAGTGGAGAATTTGCCAATCTTGGTGTTCTCTGGCAAACATCCTGCACGTAGTTGGGCTGTAAGCACAACCCCCACCTGTGGACGTCGGCCCTCATACCACCCTCATGGAGTCTGTTTCTGACCGTTTAAGTGGACACATGCACATTTGTGGCCTGCTGGAAGTCATTTTGCAGGGCTCTGGCAGTGCTCCTCCCAGCACAAAGGCGGATGTAGCGGTCCTGCTGCTGAGTTGTTGCCCTCCTAAGGCCTCCTCCACGTCTCCTGTGTACTGGTAGCACCTCCATGCTCTGGACACTACCCTGACAGACACAGCAAACTTTCTTGCCACAGCTCGCATTGATGTGCCATCCTGGATGAGCTGCACTACCTGAGCCTCTTGCATGGGTTGTAGACTCCGTCTCATGTTACCACTCGAGTGAAAGCACCGCCAGCATTAAAAAGTGACCAAAACATCAGCCAGGAAGCATAGGAACTGAGAAGTGGTCTGCGGTCACCACCTGCAGAATCATTCCTTTATTGGGGGTGTCTTGCTAATTTCCTATAATTTCCACCTGTTGTCTGTTCCATTTGCACAACAGCATGTGACATTGATTGTCAATCAGTGTTGCTTCCTGAGTGGACAGTGTGATTTCACAGAAGTATGATTGACTTGGAGGTATTGTATTGTTTAAGTTTTGCCTTTATTTTTTTTTTTGAGCAATGCATTAGACTGTTAACCATTCGCACCACAATTGTCGGCCAGCCTTAGGCTCTCCAGACAAAACTGCAACTCAAGCCTTTCAAAGTTACAGCATTCCACTATGAGGGCATGATGGGAGTGGTAGTTTTGAAACATCTGGAGGTCCGCAGGTTGAAGACCACTGCGGCCTTCCTCATCATCGATACCCCCCCTCCCCCTTTAGTTTTCTACTCACCTCCCCTCGGTGGGAAGGAAGGGTGAGCTGGTCCGGCCATCTATGCTGCAGGGACTGTCCGATGGGGAGGGTTAGCCGTTCCAGGCTGTCCATCTTCACCGGGGGGGCCCCTCTTCTCTGCTCCGAGCCCAGCCCGGACTAGTGACGTTGCCTTGACGACGACGCACAGGGACGTTCATGCGCGTCCCTGTGCGTAGTCATGAAGGCAACGTCACTAGTCCGGGGCAAGCCAGAGCGCGGAGAAGAGGCCCCCCCCACCCGGTGAAAATGGACAGCCCGAAACGACTAACCCTCCCCACCGGACGGTCCCTGCAGCATAGATGGGCCGGACCAGCTAACCCTTCCTTCCCACCGAGGGAAGGCGAGTAGAAAACTAAAAGGGGGAGGGGGTCTGGATGATGACGAAGGCCGCAGAGGTCTTCAACCTGCGGACCTCCAGATGTTTCAAAACTACAACTCCCAGCATGCCCGGACAGCTGGGAGTTGTAGTTTTGCAACATCTGGAGGTCCACAGGTTGAAGACCACTGGATTGACAGGCGGTGATGATGAAGGGGGGGGTGTGGGATGATGACAGGGGGATGATGACAGGCGGGGATGATGAAGGGGGGGTGATGACAGGCGGTGATGATTACAGGCGGTGATGATGAGGGGGTGTTAATGACGGGGTCTGGATGATGACATGAGGAGATGATGTATTTCCCACCCTAGGCTTATAGTCCAGTCAATAACTTTTCCTGGGTTTTTGGGTTGAAATTAGGGGCCTCGGCTTATATTCGGGTCGGCTTATACCAGAGTATATAAACGTTTTACTGGTTTACAACTAAAAACATCCACAGATGTATCTTGTGGCAAGAACTCCAGCACTACACTCAGCAGTCAGCATCTCGAATGCTGTGTGAAGCTATAACTTCAAATAGAATCCCAAATCTCAGGAAGCATATGCATCACACTGAGGAAGAGACTATACGTGCACATAAATATTTCACTCGCACAATTACGTCATCCTTTTTATCTTATAGCAAGATGGTAATGTGATGTGACAGCTTTATATACTTACATTAAAGTATCCTCCTCACAACTGAATGGACACAACTTCAAAATAGTCCCAAGCAAGACTTATATAAGAATCATGATATATTTAATAAAGCATAGGCTTCATAGAATATACTGAAAATCTACTGTGAATATAAATAGAAACATGCTATAGGCGTTTCCTATTACCTTCTATTCCTCAACTACTACAGGAGGTGTAGACCAAGTTCTGGTGCAAAAGTATTCCAACCATCAGATGAAGGTTCAATGGAACCAATTCTCGGGTGAAGATTGTTTGTACTAGTGACAGAGAAGCTGGGCTTTATGACCCATACATATATTTGTCAGGAAAGGAAAAATACAGCTAGGCCTTCCCCTCTAATCCACTATTAATCTTTTGGCACTCTCTCTTTGACATGGTCATTCTTGGGATTTGACTACGATGAAGTCCTGCACTTATACCTGCCTTCTCCGGCAGACAACGCTGTCTGTATTAGAGAAGGCTGCTCAGTTATTACTGGTTTCACTAATCTCGGCCATCATTTCAGTACAATTAACACACCAATACCTCCGCATTCCTTGGAAACTAAATCTGAATGCTGTACAGTCTGTACTGACTCTTTCCCACGGATCTTTGAGATCTGCCTTTTTATGAAAGCTTGTGTGAAGCAATGCTTCATGGCCACAATGTGTAGCCGACTGTCCCGTAAGGATTCATTTTATATTACGGTCTGGACTATCGACATGCTTTAACTTCCTACACACTCGTAGACAGTTAGGCACTGGTCCCCCAGGAAATAACATAACTTTTCTCGAGAAAAAAAGAGAATTCAAAGTTAAAAGGGATGGCTGAATTCAATGATATTGCTTCAAAGTGTTGTCATTTTTACAGAGGCATGCGGATATGTCCCACAAACAGGGAAATAAAAGTCAATATCATTTATAGCAATACTAGGAATGTCAATGGGGCCAATTTCTCAAGCTTTTTCTAGTATAGAAACTCAGCCAACAGTTTTGCAACTGTGTGCCATTTTTACACCACTCTACTTGTTTTTTGTTGCCTTTTTGTTTTTGGCTCCTGCTTTCCGACAGATTTACTATCATTTACACTGAAAGTGGTATAAATTATAGGGGCACCAGGGGGGGGGGGGGGGGGGGAGAGTACAAAGTTTGGTGCACATTTTTGCTCCAGTACACTTTCCTTAAGACCAGAACTTGCAATGCCACTGTTGATAAATTTCCCAATGTGCTTTACTGCAAACCATAAAGTATTTTTTTTCCAGAAACAGAGATATAGACTGTCTGCCACATTTAAAGGGGTTATCCACCATAAGGTTATTTTAGTATGTACCTGGCAGACAGTAATGGACATGCTTAGGAAGGATCTGCGCTTGTCTTGGGGCTAAATGGCTATGTCATGAGATTACCATAACACTGCGGATAGCTTTTTGTTAACTGGTATTTCCGGTTTGACTTTTCTTTTTTGCCTACAAATCCCATAATTCCATTTTTCTCCCTCCCACACATCAGCCACGCCACCCATTGAAACATAAATGAGCTGCATTCATTCAAAAGACCTGTGGTTTTCAATCAGAGTGCCTACAGCTGTTGCATTAGTTGCAGATTGATCTTTCACCCACCAAGCAATCCCTCCACCCATTGAAGCAGACAGGTTCCCTGTCATCAGACTAGTGAGTCAGGTCTCGGCCGCATTGCAACCTGGGAAAAATCTGAGACAACAGTCATTTTGTATGCTGTAAAAAATAAATATTGGGGTGAATGGCCTCCAATTTAAAGAACAGCTCAGACACAGGAGCGGCAATGTGTCTGAGAATTCCAGACAATACTTTAAAAGGGGTACTCCGGTGAAAAACAATAATTTTTTTTTAGCAACTGGTGCAAGCAAGTTAAACAGATTTGTAAATTACATCTATTTAAAAATCTTAATCCTTCTAGTAATTATGAGCTGCTGTATGCTCAACAGGAAGAGCTTTTCTTTTTTTTTATATTTATTTTCTGTCTGATCAAAGTGCTCTCTGCCGACACCTCTGCCCATGTCAGGGACTGTCCACAGCAGGAGAGGTTTGCTATGGGGATTTGTTCCTGCTATGGACAGTTCCTGACATGGACAGAGGTGTCAGCAGAGAGTACTGTGGTCAGACTGAAAAGAAATTCAAAAAGAAAAGAACTTCCTCTGTAGTATACAGCAGCTAATAAGTAATGGAAGGATTAAGATTTTTTAAATAGAAGTTATTTATAAATCTGTTTAAATTTCTGGCACCAGTTGATTAAAAAAAATTAAATGTTTGAATTTCCTTGTAACCATGTTACCTTACTGGGTTCTAGCATCTAATCCTAATAGCCAATAATCGCCACAGCGCCTGCTGATGACCGTGTTGGGTATCTAGGCAGTCAGATATTTACTCCTCTCCTGCTTTTACTGCCAAGGCTGGTTATGGGGCACAACTCTCCCTTCTGGTTGGACAGCAGCATTGACTTGCCAAGGAAACAAGCATCTAAAAGAAGATGTTTGATTGTGTGGCCCTTTAAAGGGGAATCATCCTGCCAAGCTTTGCCTGCTGATTTTGGCTCATACTCTGGGCTGGCCCGCACTCCCTGTGCCATTGTTCCTAATCTGAAGACTGACAACTGACTGACCCTGATCCTGACCTTGACCATCTTCCTGGATATCGCTTCTGTCTCACCCTAGATTGTTCACCTGGTATCTGCTATTCTATTCTACTTCTGGCTCTGACCTGTAGCTTTGTTTCTGACAATGCCTCCATCTCGGCCTCTGACCTACTGCACTCTGACGGCTCTCCGTATGACCCTCGTCTCTGTTCCTGCCTAACCTACTGATGCCAATTCATGTCTAGTTTAGGGACCATGACCTGGGGATCTTTCTACAGCAAAGTCCATTCCTTAAGGGAGTTAAAGGTGAAGACCAGGGGACACCTTACACTCCACACCATAGATTAGCCAGGGTCAAATATATTACTGCTTAGAAAGTCCAGCTCAAAAACAGGAGTCACAAAAGTAGGGTTTAAGACCATCTATGACCGGCAGGAAGCTACAGGAACTGTCCAGAGCAGGACAGGTTTGCTTGGGGATTTGGTCCTACTCTGGACAGTTCCTGACATGGGCAGAGGAGTCAGCAGAGAGCACTCTGGTCAGACTGAAAGGAAATCCAAAAAGAAAATAACTTCCTGTGGATCATACAGCAGCTGATAGGTATGGGAAGGATTAAGATTTTTTTAATAGAAGTAATTTACAAATCTGTTTAACTTTCTGGCATCAGTTGATTTAAAAAAAAAAGTTTTCCAGTGGAGTACCCCTTTAAGTCCTTTAACAATTTTGGTACCTTAGAGTTTATTCACAAGCACAGTATTCTGCACATATTTATTGCTGCAGATTTTATGCTGAACATTTACAATGTGAACTAAATGACTGAACACAGCATCTAATATGTGCAGGACACCGTATGTGTAAATAGACCCTAAAATATTATTAACATAACAGAGGGTAATAATTTGTCAAATTCAGCTAAAAATCACAATGTCTGTATCTAAATCTAACCACATAGCCCAGTAAATCTAACAAAAAAACATGGAAGTTACTAAGCTAATTTCACTTTTATGCACTACTAATTTGTTAAAGGTGGTGTCTCATCGGGATTACCTCTGAAATGGGACAAATCCAATGTATCTGAGACAAAGAAAAATGCCTGCATATCTAACTATTATATTCTTTATGTTAGGATTTTACATAGAAAGTGTAGTGGGCAAAGAGACATGCTTTACTGATTACTCCCCACCGAGTGCCTTTTCCTAAAAGAATAGTTGTCCTTTTACACTGTAAGTGGCTTTCTGAGGTGTTCATGCATGTACATACTAATAAATGTGAGACCTAACACTATGAGCCTCTACTTAAAAAAAAAAAAGAAACAAAAATCACCAAAGGATGAATACACTCTTAGTATTAAACATAGAACAGACATTTATCTATACAAAATTTTGCAGATAACACTATCACATAATGAAACTTCCGGGCACCAAACTGAAGCAATAAGACGACTTGTCCACAGTTTATCTCCTCCATTCATACAGCAGAACCTCCCAGAGGTATAATTTAATGGTATTTTTTCATCATCTAAGTTTTAGAGAAATTTACTTCATTGGAATAATGTAAATTCTGAAGAATAATCAACAAACAGCTCATATATATCTGGGAAAATATCTAGAAAACCATAATAAATTGCTTGAATATACACTGAGCAGCCACAACATTACCACCACCTGTGTAACATTGTGTAGGACCTTTTGGGGCCTTGAGTGAAGGCATAGACGCCTGATAAGACATTGGCCCTCATTTACTTAGAAAATCGGGTTGTAAGTCTATCTTGCTTTCTTACCCGACTGCTTTTTTCCCCTGGCATTTATTATTATGTCGCATCCTGTTTGTCGCACGTGGGTTTTGTAGGTTTTGGTTTCCAACTCCTCTGAGTTGTCGGGAAAAAATCCACAACAATTCAACAAATTCGGGTTGGAAACCTTTATAAATACGTGGGAAAGCTCACAAATGTCGGGTTACGCCCCTTTTTCGGGTTTGGGAGAATCCAAATCGGGTCCGTTAGGAAAAAATGTTGCATCGTGTCGCAGACTGGCGCACGATGTCTGCGACATGGCGCAGACAAAGATGCGCCAAAAAAACCCGACAAAACAAGTCGGGTTTACAATAGTAAATGAGGGCCATTATGTGGTATCAGCCCCCGAGCAGATATATTTATGGCAGGTTCACACTGGGCGCATCCGCAAAGTATTTCTCTGTGTCTGCTTGTAGTGGCGGATTTCCCGCTGTAGAAGCTGCCCTTAAAAGGGGTACTCCGGGGGAAAATTTTTTTTTCAAATCAACTGGTGCCAAAAAGTTAAAAAGATTTGTAAAGCTTAATCCTTCCAGTACTTATCAGCTGCTGTATGCTCCAGAGGAAGTTGAGTAGTAGCTGACACCTCTGTCCATGTCGGGAACTGTTTAGAGCACGAGAGGTTTGCTATAGGGATCCAACTCTGGACAGTTCCTGACACAGACAGAGGTGTCAGCAGAGAGCACTGTGGTCTGACAAGAAAAAACAACTCAAGTTCCTCTGGAGTATACAGCAGCTGATAAGTGCTGGAAGGATTCAGATTTTTTTAATAGAAGTAATTTACAAATCTGTTTTAACTTTATGGAGCCAGTTAATAGGATAAAAAAAAAAAAAAAAAGTTTTCCACCGGAGTACCCTTTTAAAGAGAAACTGACAAGTGGTTCACCTACACTAAATCCAATACAAAGGGTTATAGTGCAGGTGAACTGGATTAAAATGAGATCTAACTCCCTCTAATTGGTGCGCAGTTCAGGAAATACAAGAAGCATTAGGGTCTGTTGTTAATATGCTAATGCTGTCTTTTGCGCAATGGAGGCGGACGCTGGCATATAGAGCTTCCCTGCCTCCATCCCCTCTGCTCCCATATGCCCACCCACCTTATAAATATTCATGAATGACCCTTCACACGTGAGTGCACAGTGAGAGGGCATATTGGAACAGAGGGGAAAGAGCCAGGGAAACTCTATAGGCTGTGTCCCGCCTCCTTTGCACAAAGGACAGTATTAGCAACGGACCCTTATATTACTTGTATCCCGTGAATAACGGCAAGGATCGGAGTAGGTTATTTCTCATTTTAATCCTGTTCACCTGTACTTTAACCCTGTGCATTGGGTTTAGCGCAGCTCAACCAGCTGTCAGTTTCACTTTAAAGACCTGTAAATTGTAAAGTGCTGCCTCCATGGTTCAGACTTGTCTTTCTGGCACATTCCACAGACGCTCGATCGTATTAAGATCTGGGGATTTTAGATGCCAAGTAAACTCCCTGAACACTTTGTTATATTCCTTTAGCCATTTATTGTTTGTTATATTACTTCTGTGTAATTTCTATAGTATGGCCAGGGCATTATCCTTCTGTAAGAGGCAACTGACATTAGGGCATACCAGAGAATGGGAGGGGGATGGCAGTCGATTTTGTCAGCAACAATGTTTATGTGCGTAGTACATATCTACATAACATCCACATGAATTTCAGGACCCAAGATTTTCAAGTAGAACTTTAACCAGAACGTCAGAATGCATCAGTCAGTTTGCCTTCTTGCATTTTGTTGCCTCTCTCGCAGTGTAAGTGATACACACTCAGCCTTAGTAAAAAGAAACAATTCATCAGACTAGACCACCTTAGTCCAGTAAGGATGCTCATATTCCTATTGTGGCATTGTCAGTAGTGGACAAGGCTGTGCACTGGCATTGTGAATAATCTGCTGATACACAGGAAGCTGCAAAGTACTGTTATGATGTCTTTTTATCACAGCCAGCAATAACATCTTCAGAAGTTCTTAATACAGCAGTTGTTCTGTTGCATCTCATCAGAGGGGTTAGCCTCATCCCCGCAGGCATCAATGAGCTGTTCCGAACACTGGAGCCGGGAGCTCAAAACGTCATAGTCCTGCCCCCTCATGACATCACGGCGCCGGGAGCTCGTAACATAATAGTACTCCCCCCTCTCATGACATCACGCCCCACCCCCTCAATGCAAGTCTATTGGAGGGGGGCGTGACAGCCATCACGCCCCCTCCCAGAGACTTGCATTGAGGGAGCGGAGTGTGACGTCATGAGAGGGGGGGTACTATTCTGTTACGAGCTCCCGGCCCCGGTTCCTGCGTTTGAAACAATTTGTTCCAAACGCTGAGCAGCGGAGTACCCCTTTAAACCCCTTTTTATAGGTACTGATCAATGCTTTCCAGTAACACCCCACAAGATCTGTAGTTTTGGTGACTTCCTGACCCAGCCTTCTTGCCATCATTTGGCTTGAACAATTTCATATGGGCTCAACTATATATAATCTCATAAAATACATGGAATGGCCAAACCTGTAAGTTAAAGTGATCTAAATCCAGTCGGCACTGTGTGAGGGTTACAGTACTAAACATAACTTACACAGCAGGTCACATGAGTGCCACCTGTTCCCCGCTACTCAGCTCTCTATTTAAAGCAACCTTCAGTGCACAGCAGACCACACATGCATATATGCTTTCCATTGAAATTACTTGCAACAGAATAAGCTCAAAGCTGCAGCCGTTCCCCACTGATCTGTGTTTTGTGGTATGTCAATAATCTTGTGAGAGAAAGTCAAACAACAGCTTGCCATACAGACTTACAGCTGACTGACCTGATAGGTGACCTCACGTACACTGTACGTCAACATTCAATGTTATCGGTCAAAGACTTCTCTGCATGTATCTACAAGCTCCATCATATATTACAGGTGATAAATAGATATAGTCCTAGAAATTAGTTAATCAGCTTTGGGTTGGAAACATTACAATCTTTAAACAACCGAAACAGCTTTGAGCTTCTATAAAGGTTTTATCTACTGGTTTTAACACCCAGAACACAAGTCATTAGGGCAAATGTGGATAGACCAGACCAGTGTTGCACTCTTCCAAGAAGTGCGACACTGGTACAACACTCTTATTTTGTGTAAATATTGCGTTTCATATATATTTTCACATGGCAACACTGAAGAAATGACACTCTGCAACAATGTAAAGTAGTACACAGCATGTATAACAGTGTTTAATGTTGTGTACCCCCAAATTACCTCAACACACAGCCATTGATGTCTAAACCTTGGCAACATTATCTCCCCCCCCCCCAGTCATGTGACGTGTTAGTGTTACAAGGTGTCAGGCACGAATGGGGACCAGGTGTCTTAAATTTGGTGTTATTGGTCTCACTATCTTAAACTCATCACTAGAAGTTCAAAATAGCACAGAACTCTCTCAGGGTATGAAAAAAAAGTAACGTTTGCACTACATAAAGATAGCCTAGGCAATAAGACGATTGCCTGAAACTAAGTGACAGCACAGTGTGCAAAACCATACAGGGGTTTCACAGGACATGTTCCACTCAGGCCAGGCCACGCCATAGTTGACCAAAGAAGCATCATATCAAGAGGTTAGCTTTTGGAAATAGATGTATGAGGGCTGCCAGCATTGCTGCAGAGGTTGAAGGGGTGGGGCGGGTTAAGCCAGTCGGTGCTCAGACCGTAGCACTTGCTGGCTGAACCCCCCCCCCCCCCCCCCCACTACCCTCACCACCACACAGTGTGGTTCTGACACCTTGGCCCAATTTGGACATTTCCACCTAGGGTTGTAGTCATTTTTGTTGCCAAGGTTGAGACATTAATGGCTGTGTCGTGCTAAGGCCAGAGGAATTAGGATTTGACCGCAAAACAGCCTATTCCCTGAAGTACTGCAGCATCTGCCAGGTCTGTCTTCGGTCCATGTCCGAAGGATGAGTGCCCATTAGTCTAATTGATATTTATTAGTGGTTGTGTGTTTAGTTATTTTGAGGAGATGTCACAATACTCCGTCCCCTGCACCGCCCGTCAGCCACAGAGCGATCCTCGTTCTGTGCAGCTGAAAAACAAGGGTTGCTGCAGGAGAGATCGCGGGGGTCCCCAGCGGCTGGATTCCAGCGGTCTAACATCTTATTAAATATCCTTTTGATAGGGGATAAGACGTTTAGTGCCAGAGTACCCCTTTAAAGAGGAAAAAGTGCCAATGCTGCAGAATAAGGAACCAAAGTGATAGCTTCAGCCAAACACTAATCAGACAAGTCATCTTAATATGTATTGTTTACCAGAAAACAGAGGCACAATAAGCAACACCGAATCCCATCCTGTATGGCACATGTCATAAATGCATAAATAGCTCTGCCCACTTTTTTTTGTTTTGTTTTGTTAAGAATACAAGCTTGCAATAGTAGCATTTGCTCTGCAATAGTTAATGGTGAACAATAAGCCCATAGGAACAGTTATTTTTAGTTCAAAGATCTATACAAAAATATCTACAAAAAAAATGGTCATCTACACAAAGTGACGATTGAACACTTTTACTAATAAAAGGCCCTATTAGAATGTTTACCCAGGATGCCACCTCTTGATCCCGTCAGGGGTCGATCATCAGGGTCTTGTTACCTGGGTTAAGTTTCTCTGGGAATTTTCTACTCCAAACATTCACTTGCTTAATTAAAATTCAACAAAAAAACATAGACAAAGGATCTATGGGGGTTCAGACAGCATTTCCTACTGTTCTGCATAAATCCTTCACACGTAAACTCTCCACAGATGATCTCTTTCTTTCACGTTGCTTCTTGTCTACCCATGGGATGTTTTGTTCCAGGTTTAGCCCATATATAATTCCCCATTTTTAAAATTAAAACGGATATAAAAGTAAGAGGGGTTAGTGAATTATTGAACATGACATATAGATATACCATGTAAATACAGTCATACATGGTTTACCGCTGGCTGTCAATTTCTGCCGTCTTACCAACATATGTATTGAGCTTGACAGGCTGTGCTTGACAATCTCTGTGAGAATCACATATCAGAAGAGACAGCCATCATTTATTAATTCAAAAAATTATGGAGAATAAATAATTACCTGGATATGATCCCTGTAAACCACCCTGCATGATATGCATGTGCCCCCCCCCCCCCCATGTTGTCTTCTCTGGCTGCTTAATATTCTTTGCTATCCTTCCTTCCCCTTGCCTACATCTCCCAGCAATCATTGAAGCTCTGCTCTGCAAACCCCCGTCCTCCTGCTCTGAGCAGCAGAGAGGTTCAGTGTAAGATTGGTTAAGGCTGCACACATCTCCCAGTTCTCAGTACTAAAGAGAGCATGACTCATCAGTGCTGGGCAGAAACCACATAGTTGATGTCTCTCAGGCGGGTGGGGGCTGCTTTCAGAGAGAGCTTTGAACAGAGACAAAGTAGATAGCTGACTGAGGTTATTCTCTCACTCCATGCATGTGACAACCAAAGATGGGAAACTGCTCTATATAACTAATGAATGATATTTAGACAATTAAAAAGGTTGATGAGAGGGTAAGGGTGGGCTATGGGTCTAGGTTCCCAAAATATCCATTTAAAGGGCTTGTCCAGAATTAGAAATGTCTGCTTTTTTTCTATATACTAGAAGCGTATCGCTGAATTCTTCAGTGGCACCAGCAGAAAGTATTCAGAATCGCATTTGTGTTCGCAGCAATTTGCGCTGTCCCACTGAAAAACAGCACTTCTCTGGTGGATTTTGTGATTTCTCCATAGAATGAACAGGGATAACTCCTACGTCCATGGGATGTGTCTGATATAGTGCTCAGTTCCATTTACTTGAATGCAACTTAGCTGTAATACTAGAAATGGCCCATGAACAAAAGTGGCACTGTTATGCAAAAACAGGAAATTTTGGTTATAATCGTTCACTTCATATATTAGCTTCTTAATATAAGAAAAGTTTTACCCCACACATTTTGGCCCAAATCAGATCAGTTCATGTACTGTGTGTACATGTGAAATCCGTCTATGTGGCGCTTCTCTGACCTGCTGTTTGTTTTGAGACAACCGTTTAAGCCTTTATTCAGCTGAACAGATATGATTTAGAAATGCATGACCAGTTTTCTATGTATGATAATATGATTTCCTAGAGAATCTAGTACCATGACAGTATTCAACACTTCTATGAGCTTTATGATTTGGAGTCACTATGTTGTCAGCTAGGCAACTGATAATCTATTTTGGCTTATAAATGCTTAGATTTGAATGCACATGAATAAACTAAACTTGCAGGGTTCTTGCCAGCACTGAATAGACTGACATTATCTGCAATGCATTTCCCTGTACTGAAGCCAGCGATTCCTCCTGCCAAGACTCATTACCGTTTGAGTTCATTCAACTCAGTCAAAACGTAGAATAAACAAGCATTTGTTTTAATAGGCTAAATGTGTTTTGCTTTTCACTGTAGCCCCGGCCCCTCCAATTCACATTCTGCATCTGGTGGGAAGAACAGCTGCCGCAGGAATCAATTGCTATCCGATTCGGTTTAGAAAGAGAAATACAGAGCAAATTAAATCAGCAGCAGAAAATACATTCAATCATGCTGGATGATAAAAGAGCTATAATAGTACGATTAAGAACATCATAATCAGGTAAAACACAGGAATTAGCGCTATACCCTAGTAATACATATTGTTCTGGAAGAAATGTTCCAAAGGCTCCAAGACAGGAGAAATAGGAAATAAGTGCTTAGTTGGGAAAAAAGGTAATTATTATAACAAGAAACACATTTTATTAAACATTTTGTGTTTCTTCAGTATTTCTTCACATTGCCAATGATACGCAGTGATAGCAACAGCTCATTCACAATGTCTAAGTTTGCACATTTGAGTTTTACGTGGCTCCAGATTTCATATTAAATAAAAGACATTTAGATATACTGGCCTGATTTATTAATCTGTCTTAGATAGAAAGTGATTTTCCTAAGCGACCAATCATGGCTCAGCTTTCATTGTACTAGAGCTCCATAAGATATAAAACATGAGCTGTTACTGGTTGCTTGGGAAAATCCCTCCAGTTTCTGTCTCAGACAAATTGATAAATCAGGGTCATTCTGTACAGCAAGCTCCATGGACATAGACTAAATGTTCTGGAGCAGACCACAATCTTCTATGCATTTTCTGTGACCTGTGCAGAAATCATTGTACAGTGAAGGGGAGCTCTTAACATCAACTATTAGAAATGGTGGTAAATCACCTGTTATCTAAATACTTGTGTCACCTGTCAATCCTGTCTTTGTTCATAGGGAAGACACGAATGGATAATGTTGTGTACAGAACAGGAAGAATCAGCTTATTATTAGGCTTAGTGGCCAGAATGAACACTGCAATATTTAGGATTATTCTGTATTGTAGATAGTAAAACAGAAATTTTAAAACATAAATAATAAATACAATTCTTAAATATGTTTATATAAAAACTTAACTTAAATATTAAGGTCATTTTCTGAGGACACATTCCCCTTTAAGAGCACACATACTTAGTAACCAACCGCCTCATAGTATATAGCCAAAAGCTATATGAAAAACATTGGCAGCCAAAGATGACTATCATAGTCTGCCTGCACTGCCCTATGGATAAAATCATTACTGCTGCCGCCATTCTCCAGAAGAACCTTATGACTGCAGAGCTGTAAATCTGTTCTACACAAGTAGCAATGATGCAGACGAGTCAGCACAAGTTTACTATTTTTCCTTAAAGCAATGGTAACATTGCTAAGATAAAAGCCCATAGCTGAAAATTATATACTTCACAAAAAAGCCAGTGTTTTGTCACCTCTGAACGTCACCCAGGCTATGTCAGCTGCACTGATAGAGGATACTCAACACCCACACAACAATACTACATGAAGCCCAGAAATGGCCAGGAACATGTTATTATAGCAGCTATGTGTTTTCTTTGCTTGGATTACACCACTTGACTTTTGCCGTATGGCAGAGTCATGCTAAGATCTGCCATGTGCTTATATGACGGGTAAATTATAGGCAAAAAATGCCCCTTTTGGCAAATCCGGCTGATGACATAGGACGTACAGGTATGCCCTGGGCACCAGGGACGTAGCACACCAGAACGCGCTTGTACACCAAGTCCCGCCACGGCTATGACACGAGTGCAGGAGCTGCACTCGCATCATAGCCTGTGGGTCCAAACTGATGTTCGCCATTAGCCCCTCAGATGCTGTGATCATTATTGATCACGGCATCTGTGGTGGTTCCAGTGGCTGATCTGATCACCCGAGGCATGGCCACAGGGATCAGATCAGTTAAAACGGCAGCCGGAGGTCTCCTCACCTGCCTCCTGCTGCGATCATGCGGTCATGTGAACACAACATGCAGTCAGCTAATCCGGAGCGAAGCTTCATGTAGCGTTGGGTCGCTGGGCTGCAGCAGGGGCGCGGGGTCCTCGTAGTGTCCGTACTACACACCGACCCGTGTGTCTGTCCATGTCTCCTCAGTCAGGGCTGATGGATGAGCAGCTTCACATCAGAGTTCAGGGGCGTCGGTGACATTGAGGGCCTTGGTGACGGAAGAGCAGGGCCACCTCTTTGACTCCTGTGCACACTATGAGGCTGATAGCTGCAGCACAGGGATGCGGATGCGGATTTGCACAGGGATGCGGCTCTGGGAGGTGACAACACAAGAGTGCTGCCCAATGGACTGCTATGGAGCCTGTCCCCCTCAGTCATGTAGAAGCCTTACCAGAGACTGGAGAAGAAGAGCATGCACAAGGCTCCTATGGTGGTGGAGGTGCTGGTGCACAAGGGACACAGTGGCCCCAAGGCTCTACCGGGGGCCATGGGGGCTAAAACTAAACTGGAGAGACTGTTTGTGGCCCCATGAGTGCAGAGGGTCAAACTGAAGGAGGGGGCGGTAAGGGACAGTGTGTTCTTACCCTCAGGTAATAGCACTGCAGCCAGGTGAACTGTAGGGGGTGATAGGACTGATAGGGGGTGAACACTGATAGATAAGTGTTTCCCAACCAGGGTGCCTCCAGCTGTTGGAAAACTACAACTCCCAGTTTTGCAACAGCAAAATTGGGAGTTGTAGTTTTGCAACAGCTGGAGGCTCCTTGGTTGGAAAACACTGCACTACAAAATCAGGGTCCAGCCTGATAGGCCGTTCAGAAGTCTAAGAGAGGTGGGTAGTAGCCTTCAGACGTCCAAGCATGCTAGGAGTTGTAGTCTTACCAATAAAAACTACAGATCACAGCACAAAAAATAAGCCCTCATACATCCCTATATATGGAAAAATTAAAAAGTTATATAAAAACTATATATATAACAACAAAATAGAGAGTATCTTTCTCAGGATGTGCTATAAAACGTAACCTTTAATTATTATTACTAAGTTAAAAAGGTAAATTACTTAGTGTTGTTGATATGACAGTGCACAATGGCAAAAAAAAAAAAAAAAGAAGTTAATTATGCACTGGCTAAGTGCGGCTGGGCCCAGCCACACACAGTCCCGCACATAAACTGTTAAAAAACAGTGTCAGAAACTCTAAATATACCTCCAACGCGTTTCTACCACCAGTCTTGGTGGTGTCATCAGGGAGGTATATGCAAAAGACAAACGTAACTTCACATAGAAATAGAGCCCACTAAGGTCAAGTAAGTGGGGCTGTTTAAATCAAGACAACTATATGATGCTGTGGACACGATTATAGCCACAACGAGTCACAAGATTCGGAGGCAATTTCAAGGCAGCCTCCAACAGTTGCCGAATAATATGAAACAATTAGCCCATGGACCCAAACGACAGAATCATGGGCAAAATATATGGCTAAATCTGCGCTGTGACAGTCCTGTAAGGGAAAAGAAATTGTAATTCCTCATATATATGAATATGTCCCAAGGCTCAATTGTTCAGATGCCGCTGATATTGTACATCACCTGCAAAATAAAACAAAAGAATCCCACTCACAATAGTGTCCTATGGAGAGAATTTTCTATAGATCTGTACGGTGACAGACTATAGTACTCACGGTTACTGCAGTTATACAGTTATCCGGCGTGAGACACCTGCATCCAGCAGGGAGCCGGGAATTACCAGCTCTCTCGCAGGTTCCGGCGAGCGTGTGGCGTCTGACATCACATCCGCGGCTAAGTGTGCGCTAGGCCCCACCCCCGGTCGACGCAACCACCGAGGACGTG
This sequence comes from Hyla sarda, assembly GCF_029499605.1. Taxonomy (NCBI): domain Eukaryota; kingdom Metazoa; phylum Chordata; class Amphibia; order Anura; family Hylidae; genus Hyla; species Hyla sarda. Next base: position 126,080,815 of record NC_079189.1, on the reverse strand, counting down.
TGCAGTTGCGCACGTCAGAGCCAATGCCTAATCACTTAGCGGCACAGAGCGCTGATGTGGACAGATATTAGGGTATTTAACAGGTAGGTCTATGGCTAAGACACAGACATCATACTGGCTACGGCGCAATGTGTACTGAGTTCTAGCCCATCACGGACCAGAGAGGGCCGGACATCTTTAACTCCTCAGACAATGAGTCTCTAAATATCATAGGGGATACCCGGGCAATAATGCTTCATTTTTAGATAATTCATTATAAAATAAAAACATATATATATATATATATATTTTTTTTTTTTTTTTTAAGTGGGCGGAGCAATGCAGTTTCAGTTTCGGCCAAGCAGAGTCTAAATTTTCGGTTCGTTTTAGTGCATCCCTAATGTCGAGATTTACCTCTTCAGGACCTAAGCAACATTGTCATGGCACAGGCAAAGTAGAAAGGATCAAACCCTAAAACTAAAACGTCAAAAAAAACTAAAACTTATACGGTGAGTCTTTTTGTGATCTCTGCTTTTAACTGCCTCTTCTTCACATAGCTCTGTATGGGCAGTAGCAAGATACACCATGTTAGCAGCTATGGAGCTATGATTTGGTAATAGTCGTCAGTCATGCTTCATCAAAGTGGGCAGACCCTACTCTTTCCCATCATTCCAAGTTGTAGCTCCTTCGATTAGGCTTTATGCTTAATTTAAAGGGGTATCTAATTAAAAGCTTTGACTAGCTACCGGTTTTCCAGTTATAGAGGTTCTACTGACAATAAGCAGTGATATTCTTTACCAGCCTTCTCTTCCCTTGCCTACATCTTCCAGCAATTATTGAAGCTCTGCTCTGCCAGCTCACACCCTCCTGCTTCAGAGAGGTTCAGTGTCGGATTGGCTAAGGCTGCACACCTCTCCCAGTTCTCAGCACTAAAGAGAGCATGACTCATCAGTGCTGGGCAGAAACCACATGGTCTGTGTCTCTCAGGAGAGTGGGGGCTGCTTTTTAGAAAAGGGTTTGGACAAAGAGAGTGGATGACTGGATGATGTGATTCTGTCGTTTCATGCATGTAAGTGACAACCAAAAGGGGAAAACTGCTCTATATAGCTAATGAATTATTTTTAGACAATTAAATAGGTTAATGAGAGGGAAAGGATGGGCTATGGGTTTAGTTTCCCTGGATTACCTCTTTGAAGAGGTACTTCAGTCCCCTAAAAGTTCCAATCCAATTCCCAGCCACGTCTCCTCTTCATCACTCTCAGTTTTTGAGCCTATAACGGAGGATGAGGTTTCCAGGCTCCTCTCCTCCGCCCGCCCCACTACCTGCTCTAGTGACCCCATGCCTTCACACCTCATCCAGTCTCTCTCTCTCCTGCTATCAGCTGTCACCTAACTAAAATCTTTAACCTCTCCCTCTCTTCTGGGGTCTTTCCCTCCTCTTTCAAACACTCTATCATAACCCCACTATTGAAAAAAACATCTATGGACCCGTCCTGTGCAGCCAACTATCAACCCGTGTCAAATCTCCCCTTTATCTCCAAACTACTGGAACGCTTGGTCTACTCCTGCCTTATCCGCCATCTCTTCAAGAACTCTCACCTTGACCCCTTACAGTCTGGTTTCCGCTCCCTTCACTCCACAGAAACGGCCCTAACCAAAGTCACTAACGATCTTCTGACGGCCAAATCAAATGGCAATTTCTCTTTACTGATTCTCTTGGACCTCTCTGCGGCTTTTGACACTGTGGATCACCAACTCTTCCTCAGTAGTCTCCGCTCCATCGGTCTCAAGGACTCTGCTCTCGCCTGGTTTTCCTCCTATCTCTCTGGCCGCTCCTTTAGCGTCTCATTTTCTGGCTCTACTTCTTCTCCTCTTCCCCTTGCTGTCGGGGTTCCTCAGGGATCGGTCCTGGGTCCTCTACTCTTTTCACTCTACACATCCCCCATTGGAAAAACAATCAGATTTGGTTTCCAGTACCACCTCTATGCTGATGACACCCAACTCTATACCTCTTCCTCCAACATCACCCCTGCACTCCTACAGACCAGTGACTGTCTCTCTGCCATCTCAGACATCATGTCCTCTTTATATCTGAAACTAAATCTTTCGAAAACAGAACTTCTTGTTTTTTCTCCATCAACTGATACGGTTCCTATCCCTGACATTTCAATCTCGGTATGTGGGACTACCATAACTCACAGGCAGCAGGCTCGCTGTCTTGGAGTTATACCTGACTCTGATCTGTCTTTCACTCCCCATATTCAGTCCCTTTCACGTTCTTGTCACCTGCATCTCAAAAACATTTCCAGAATCCGCCCATTTCTCACTACTGAAACTCATTATCGCTTTGATTCACTCCCGCCTCGACTACTGTAACTCTTTACTAATGGGCCTTCCTTTCTCCAAACTCTCTCCTCTTCAGTCCATCCTTAATGCCACAGCCAGACTCATCTTCCTCTCCAGCTGCTACACCGATGCCTCATCCCTGTGCCAGTCACTACACTGGTTACCAATTCAGTCCAGAATACAGTACAAAATCCTCAGTCTCACACACAAAGCTCTCCACAATGCTGCACCTCCCTACATCTTCTCTCTCATCTCCGTCTACCATCCTACACGTTCTCTCCGATCTGCTAATGATCTCACACTAACATCTTCTATAATCCGAACTTCTCACTCCCGTCTCCAAGACTTCACTCGTGCTGCACCAGTTCTCTGGAATGCTATCCCTCAATCCCTCAGACTCAACAACAACATCCATAGTTTCATATGTGGCCTGAAAACACATCTCTTCAGACAGGCCTATAACATTCTCTAATTGGCCTCAACATATCCTCAACATATCCCCACACCTCTTGTTTAAATAGTTATTGTGTAATATTATGTCTGATACTTGTCTTTGTTTGTACCCCATAATTGTAAGCGCTGCGGAATGTGTAGGCGCTATATAAACAAAATTATTATTATTATTATTATTAAGTATATATAAAAAAAAGCTCCAAAGCCATCACATTACCTGGATATGTTTACCTGTAAACCATCCTTTCTGATATGCATGGCTCCTGTGGCCTCCTGTTGAATATACAGGTAGATGAAAAATTAGCTGCTACTGTATGTGTAAAGCTAAACCTCCCCCCTCCCCAACTACGGCTGATAACCCCGACCCCTTCTGCTGATAACTCCACTCCTTTCACAGACATGTTGAGGAAGAGGGGATGAATATTTACGTTGGGTCAGAGTTATTGTCTGAAGTGGGCGGTTGAATGCATTTCACATACAGAGCAGCCGCCTCCCAGTGCACATAAGCAACACGATGAATATCTCCTGAATGGCTGCACCGATTTTCACCCGGTTAGAAGCGTTTGAGTCAGCAGCACACACACTGTCTATCTATACATTCAGGTTAATGCAGGTGTTCCTGCTGTCAGGCTCCCTTAAAGGACAGAAATAAGTATATTAGTATGTTCTATAAACCTTTGTTGTACAGTGGTCAAGCCACTTTGCATTAAACTGTAAAGCTGGCCATGCACAAGTTTGCTGTCAGCAAAGCTTACTAATTTCAGTAGGACAGCCCATTTATCTAATGGGGGACGCCTAACTCTTTACTAACAGATGGATTGGGAAGATGGATCTAAACCTGCCCTATCAGGGAGAAGAAGCTTCCACCAGATGGCTGAAAAGAAATGCACACTTAGAGAAGCCAAGTTCACATGTATTTGGGGAGGATTAGAAGAGATAGTTGTTTGTTAAAGAAACATTAAAGTACCAAAACATATTAGATGCATTCAGTAAACCCTGCAAATAATCTAGGCTATAAAGACCACCAGATACTATTGGGCTTCTTCCAACAATAAGGCTAGGTTCAGACTATGGAATTTCCGACAGAAATTCAGTCGTAAAATTTCCGTCCGAAATTCCGCTTGCTAAAATGTCTAGTGTAGTGAATGGTTTTCCGTTCACAAATTCACACTTCGGAATTTGTGAAGAGGAAAATCCGCTTAGAAAATCCGCTTAGAAATTTCCGCCTGAAGAAAGGCGGTGCTCTTTCTTCAGGCGGAAATCCGCGCGGAACACATTGCAGTCTATTGGAGACTGCAGTGTCCGCGCGGTCCTAGCGCCGACTGATTCAGCCGGCGCTGGCCGCACTCGGAATCTCCGGGCGGAAATTTTCTGCCTGGAGATTCCGTAGTCTGAACCTAGCCTAATAGTGCTATCCCGCAAGTTCTAGAATATAAGCATTACTTCTTTTTTTCCCCCCAAAATATAAAACATCTAAACTAGTTTGACATGGTAGTCTTGCCACATTTCAGAGCACTTCCATGCTGTTGAACTAGTTTGGATGAGGTTTTAACTTTTGGAAGACATAAAGTTATACTTGATTTAAAGAGCCCACCTGACAGCTCTGTTATTGTTGGAAGTTGATGTTTGCCCAAATCAGGGAAATTGTCCAAGCTAGAATAAAAAGCAAGCAGTAAAAAATAGGTTAGCTGGACTAGGCTGTTACTATTTGTTACCATTGGGCTTCAGCAACGAAATCAGTCAGATTGGATTTGTATGGCATATCACAGTCACTTCTCCAACCACTAAAAACGTACAACTTTCCAAAACAATCTTTATCCTCATCTGCTTGAATTGGTTTATAGAAAAACAACATTGCTGTCCAGTTTCTCTAACACAACGGCTGAACATTTATCATCCAGTCCAGGCCAGGTGACCCAACAGTCAAGACTTGTCTGCTTTAAACATCCTTAAACAAGCACCATAGAGAATAGGTTCTTTGTTCTTTCAAAAACCAGTTCAACCCCAGACGAGGCTTTGTTTTATTGCGAATTCATGGTTCACAAGGCACGTGGCTCAGACGGTCGTCTCATAAATTCTTTTAATACATAGGTACATTATAAACATTTTTTAAGAACTGAAATGAAAAGGGAGTGGTCTGAACAATAAAAGGAGCAACAAAGCCTGAGGAATAAGATACGCATGTACAAAATGGCACGTACCCTCACCTGTAAGGCAAATCAGTGACACGGAACAAGAGGTGGTTTCCTTTACAGACAGGGCAATCTGTTCATCAGGACGGTTCAGTGCCCATAAATGCTGTCATAGGATATTTGAAACACTATCTACAGTGAATGCACCCAGTCTGACTTCATAACAGGAACAGGGTATTATATACTACAGGCAAACTACAAAGGAGATCTATATAATTACAAATGTGAAAGATGGCATAATATGAGTTCTATACACTAAGACTGAACCTAAGTCTAGGTTCCTACTGCATTAAAGAAGTATCCGATGAAGTATGTTTAAACCGAGCGCTGGATATGTCCCAGTTCAAGCGGTAAATGGATTCATAGAACACAATTTACCCAATAGAGGCCAAAAATTTTTCATTTTGGCCTCCATGCAGGACAAACACATAGTTTGCCAGATGGACTTGCACAGCCTACTGTACTATCTCATCTGGCTGGATCTCCTTAACAAAAAAAAAACAAAAAAAGAGAAGGTATACCGTGCAGCATACATTTTTTGAAACACAGATTGATATGTATGATGGATGATACTAAGTTATATCCATCACAGACATAAGTTACACCTGTACATCTCAGTGTGGAATCCGTGCACATTCTGCCCCCAAACTATCGAGAGTGCTGTGTCCTATTTTCACTAGGAATCTGTGGCGTGGTTCATACAGCGAATATATTTCCTGCCATGAGCTATGCTGTGGCATAGAAAGCTATATCTGCAGAAATAAGAGGGTATACCTGACTTTTGTGATCTGGATTTAACAATTAATTTTTCTAACAAAGAACCATCATGCGAACAGGCCCTCAGAGTGAAAACCACATACATATGTTCCTTCATTTTTTAACAGCAAGGTGTTTACTTTTTTGCTTGACTATTAAAAGGGTATCTTTTGCAAGTTATCCACAGAATATGAGCTAATTAGCAGATCTTTGGAGAGTGGATAAATTGCTTTAAAGGGGTACTCCACCCCTAGACATCTTATCCCCCTATCCAAAGGAGATAGGGGATAAGATGTCTGATGGTGGGGTCCCGCCGCTGGGACACCCAAGCAATCTCGATGTAGCAACAGGAATTCTAAAAAGTATGTTTAGAATGCTGGGTTCCCGCAGCGGGAGACACAACATCACACCATGCCCCTGATGATGTCACACCACACCCCCTCCATTCATGTCTATGGACATGAATGGAGGGGGCATGGTGTGACATCACGTCTCCCGCCGTGGGATCCCAGTGTCCTAAACATAGTGGATAAGATGTCTTGGGGAAAAGATGTCATGGGGCAGAGTACCACTTTAAAGGGGTATTCCAGGCAAAAACTTTTTTTTATATATCAACTGGCTCTGGAAAGTTAAACAGATTTATAAATTACTTCTATTAAAAAATCTTAATCCTTCCAATAGTTATTAGCTTCTGAAGTTTTCTGTCTAACTGCTCAATGATGATGTCCCATCCCGGGAGCTGTGCATGATGGGAGAATATCCCCATAGCAACTGCACAGCTCCCGGGACGTGAGTCATCAGAGAGCAGTTAGACAGAAAACAACAACTCAACTTCAGAAGCTAATAACTATTGGAAGGATTAAGATTTTTTAATAGAAGTAATTTACAAATCTGTTTAACTTTCCGGAGCCAGTTGATATATATAAAAAAAGTTTTGGCCTGGAATACCCCTTTAACCTGTTCAGGACCCATGACGTATGCATACGTCTTCACACCCTGGGTCTTAAGGACCCATGACGTATGCATACGTCATGGCGTTTTCCGGTCTCTGCCGCTCGCCGGGCAGAGATCGGAACTGGATGCCTGCTGAAATCCTTCAGCAGGCATCCAGGGCAAACGCCGAGGGGGGCCATGTAGGCCCCCCATGTCGGCGATCGCCGCAAATCGCAAGGGAAATCGCCCTTGCGATCTGCGGCGATACCGGGCTGATCGGGACTCTGGGACCCGACCGCCCGTTAATTTCGCATGATCCCGGCTGTCGCAGACAGCCAGGACCATGCTGGAGTATAGGAGCGAGGTGGCAAGCCGGCCACCTCCTCCGATCCCCTGCGATCTGTCGGTTAGTTAACCGACCAATCGCAGGAGGGGGGGCGGTTACTTCCTCACGTCCTGCCCGGCCCCTGAAAGTCCGGAGAGGACGGGAGGAAGACCGGAGGACGCGGCGGGGGACGGGGGAGTGCTGGGGACCGGCCCCGGTACTTACCTCGTCCCTGAAGACCCGGATCCCGGCGATGAAGATGGCGGCGGCGGCGACAGGTGAGTAGATCTTCAGCCGCGGTCGGGCCCTTTACAGCAATGCACGTCGCCGTAAAGCGACATGCATTGCTGTAATAGGACCCTGTAAACTACAACTCCCAGCATGCCCAGACAGCCCTTGGCGTCTGGGCATGCTGGGAGTTGCAGTTTTGCAACATCTGGAGGTACACAGTTTGGAGACCACTGTGCCCTTCCAGATGTTGCAAAACTACACATCCTCAGCATGCCCTTACTGTCCAGGCATGCTGGGAGTTGTAGTTCTGTAACATCTGGCCCTTCAGATGTTGCAGAACTACAACTCCCAGCATGCCTGGACAGTTTTGGCATACTGGGAGTTGTAGTTTTGCAACATCTGGAAGGGCACAGATTGGGAACCACTGTATTAGTGGTCTGCAAACTGTAGTCCTCCAGATGTTGCAAAACTACAACTCCAAGCATGCTGGGAGTTGTAGTTCGGCAACATCTGGCTCTAAAGATGTTGCCGAACTACTACTCCCAGCATGCCTGAGAATGTTTGGGAGTTGTGGTTTTGCAACAGCTGGAGGCACACTGGTTGGGAAACATTGTTTCCTAACTCAGTGTTTCCCAACCCGTGTGCCTCCAGCTGTTGCAAAACCACAACTCCCAAACATTCTCAGGCATGCTGGGAGTTGTAGTTTTGCAACAGCTGGAGGTCCCCCCCCTGTGAATGTACAGGGTACATTCACATGGGCAGGGGGCTTACAGTGAGTATCGGGCTGCAAGTTTGCGATGCAGCAAATTTTGCGCGGCAGCTCAAACTCGCTGTAACCCCCCGCCCGTGTGACTGTACCCTAAAAACACTACACTACACTACCACAAAATAAAATAAAAAGTAAAAAACACTACATATACACATACCCCTACACAGCCTCCCTCCCCAATAAAAATGAAAAACGTCTGGTACGCCACTCTTTCCAAAATGGAGCCTCCAGCTGTTGCAAAACAACAACTCCCAGTATTGCTGGACAGCCGTTGACTGTCCAGGCATGCTGGGAGTTTTACAACAGCTGGAGGCACCCTGTTTGGGAATCACTGGCGTAGAATACCCCTATGTCCACCCCTATGCAAATCCCTAATTCAGGCCTCAAATGCGCATGGCGCTCTCACTTTGGAGCCCTGTCGTATTTCAAGGCAACAGTTTAGGGCCACATATGGGGTATCGCCGTACTCGGGAGAAATTGACTAACAAATCTTGGGGGTCTTTTTCTCCTTTCACCCCTTATGAAAAGGTGAAGTTGGGGTCTACACCAGCATGTTAGTGTAAAAAAAATAAACTTTTTACACTAACATGCTGGTGTTGCCCTATACTTTTCATTTTGACAAGAGGTAAAGGGGAAAAAAGCGCCACAAAATTTGTAACACAATTTCTCCCGACTACGGAGATACCCCATATGTGGGCACAAAGTGCTCTGCGGGCGCACAACAAGGCCCAGAAGGGAGAGTGCACCATGTACATTTGAGGTGATTTGCACAGGGGTGGCTGATTGTTACAGCGGTTTTGACAAACGCAAAAAAAACAAAACCCCACATGTGACCCCATTTCGGAAACTACACCCCTCACGGAATGTAATGAGGGGTGCAGTGAGAATTTACACCCCACTGGTGTCTGACAGAGCTTTGGAACAGTGGGCTGTGCAAATTAAAAATGTTGTACAGCCCACTGTTCCAAAGATTTGACAGACACCAGTGGGGGGTAAATGCTCATTTTATGCCTTGTTACGTTCCTCAAGGGGTCTAGTTTCCAAAATGGTATGCCATGTGGGGGTTATTTTGCTGTCCTGGCACCATATGGGCTTCCTAAATGCGACATGCCCCCCGAGCAAAATTTGCTCTCAAAAAGCCAAATATGACTCCTTCTCTTCTGAGCATTGTAGTTCGCCCGTAGTGCACTTCAGGTCAACTTATGGGGTACCTCCATACTCAGAAGAGATGTGGTTACAAATTTTGGGGGGTATTTTCTGCTATTAACCCTTGTAAAAATGTGAAATTTGGGGGGAAACACACATTTTAGTGATTTTTTTTATTTTTTTTTTACGTATGCAAAAGTCGTGAAACCCCTGTGGGGTATTAAGGCTCACTTTATTTCTTGTTACGTTCCACAAGGGGTCTAGTTTCCAAAATGGTATGCCATGTGTTTTTTTTTTGCTGTCCTGGCACCATAGGGGCTTCCTAAATGCGACATGCCCCCGAGCAAAATTTGCTCTCAAAAAGCCAAATATGACTCCTTCTCTTCTGAGCATTGTAGTTCACTCATAGTACACCTCAGGTCATCTTATGGGATACCTCCATACTCAGAAGAGATGGGGTTACAATGTTTGGGGGGTATTTTCTGCTATTAACCCTTGCAAAAATGTGAAATTTGGGGGGAAACACACATTTTAGTGAAATTTTATTTTTATTTTTTTACATATGCAAAAGTCGTGAAACCCCTGTGGGGTATTAAGGCTCACTTTATTCCTTGTTACGTACCTCAAGGGGTCTAGTTTCCAAAATGGTATGCCATGTGGGGGATTTTTGCTGTTCTGGCACCATAGGGGCTTCCTAAATGCAACATGCCTCCCAAAAACCATTTCAAAAAAACGTACTCTCCAAAATCCCCTTGTCGCTCCTTCGCTTCTGAGCCCTCTACTGCGCCCGCCGAACACTTTACATAGACATATGAGGTATGTGCTTACTCGAGAGAAATTGGGCTACAAATATAAGTATACATTTTCTCCTTTTTCCCCTTGTAAAAATTCAAAAATTGGGTCTACAAGAACATGCGAGTGTAAAAAATGGAGATTGTGAATTTTCTCCTTCACTTTGCTGTTATTCCTGTGAAACACCTAAAGGGTTAAAACGCGGACTGAATGTCATTTTGAATACTCTGGGGGGTGCAGTTTTTATAATGGGGTAATTTGTGGGGTATTTCTAATATGAAGACCCTTCAAATCCACTTCAAACCTGAACTGGTCCATGAAAAATTGTGAGTTTGGAAATTTTGTGAAAAATTGGAAAATTGCTGCTGAACTTTGAAGCCCTCTGGTGTCTTCCAAAAGTAAAAACTCATAAATTTTATGATGCAAACATAAAATAGACTTATTGTATATGTGAATAAAAAAAAATAATTATTTGGAATATCCATTTTCCTTACAAGCAGAGAGCTTCAAAGTTAAAAAAATGCAAAATTTTCAAATTTTTCATAAAATGTTGGGATTTTTCACCAAGAAAGGATGCAAGTTACCACAAAATTTTACCACTATGTTAAAGTAGAATATGTCACGAAAAAACAATCTCGGAATCAGAATGATAACTATAAGCATTCCAGAGTTATTAATGTTTAAAGTGACAGTGACAGAATTGCAAAAAATGGCCGGGTCCTGAGGTGTAAAATGGCTGGGTCCTTAAGGGGTTAAGGTCATACAGTCTAGCTAAGTATCAGCCAAATCCGACAATTTTAACGGGATGTGTGTGAGAGGCCTGCCGACTCTCCCTTGACAGGTGATGTTGGAGGAGAAAAGGATCAAGCACGTTAAATTTCAACTGTCCAATCCTTTTGTTCTCAGAGATATAGGCAGCCTCCACCCTCACTTTCCATTCAAAACATAAAAATAATTGGTTAATGGCAGGAATGTAATTTTTTATCAGATTTTTTTGCGCAATGCAAATGAAGAGCTGGCAGTATGAGAATCGTTCATAAGTATAAATATATGTTAGTAAAAGGTACATCCAATATTGTGAACTTCTCATGCCCTATCACAAGTGATTCAAAATAAAATTGTAGAAAACTAAACTTGCCAATAATGACATTGAAAAACAGGAAAGCTGCCTGCCCATAAAATAATGCAACACAGTGCGATATTTAGGAGCCAGGACACCAGGGATTTCTCCAGCCCTGTAAATAAGTGTGTAATAATACGTGTTATGTTTTAGCACAAAGGCCTCTAGTTTTAGTCACTGACTGGGCTATTCAGAGACATGGTGGTACACAAACCACAAAGTTTAGGATTAATTTCAGCCTTTAAAAGCAATGCCTTATTCTGTACACCACACAAAGATAAGTCAAATACAGGATTTTATTGGAAACATTTTGATTGACGCTAATATTTTTTTCAGCTTTTTTAGCCACAATCATCGTGTTCCTGCAGTTACACAAAGACATGCTGCGAAATGTACGACTTGATTCACGTCAAAGGCCAAGTTCACACTTAGATTGCAATGCTGACTTTTCTTGTTTAATAGATCACTGCTAGAACACGTTTTGTAGGGTTTTGCTTTAGGTAATTTTATTGTAATCCATTTATAAAAGTACAGTATCAGCTGTAATCCATTTTGATCCATCATTCTCAGCTTTGTCACATTGCTGTCCCTGTGATCAGGTCATTCTCATGTCTCTTTTAGGGATCGACCGATATCGTTTTTTTAGGACCGATACCGATAATCGGAGGAGGTTAGGGCCAATAGCCGATAACTTATACCGATATTCCGGTGTAAGTTATCGGCTATTTATCCCCCCTCGACACCGCTGCAGGTCATTGATTTAAAGCGGGCGCTTTAAATCAATGCACTGCAGTGGCTTTTGCGGTGCCATAGGCCGCCGCCGCCACCATTCGCTTCTCTCCCGTACCTGTCAGGGTGGTCCAGGCCATCCATCCTTCCTGTAGTGTCTGGGGGCATTCCGGGTGGAGGGTGAACCGGTCCGGGCTGTCCTTCTCCGGGGGTCATCTTCTCCACTCCGGGCAGGCTCCGGCCTAGTACGCTGCATAGACGCCGCTGCGCAGTGACGCCAGTGCGCAGCGACGCACCTGACGTCACAGCGTAGCGGCGTCTATGCAGCGTACTAGGCCGGAGCCTGCCCGGAGTGGAGAGGAGGACCCCCGGAGAAGGACAGCCCGTACCGGTTCACCCGGAATGGCGCCGGACACTACAGGACGGAAGGATGGATGGCCCGGACCACCCCCATTACGGGTAAGTTTTTATTTTTTTATTGACTCGGAGGGTGGGGGAGGGGCCCGACCGGTATAGCGGTATGGGGAAAAATCCATACCGGTATACCGCCCAGCACTACGGTGGGGGTGCGACGCGGTGGGTGGGGGGGCCATCGCGGTGCGGTGCGGCTGGTCGGGGGGCAGTCGCGGTGCGGTGGGGCGGTGCGGGGGGCGGGGCATTATCAGCAAGGTAATTGCCGATACCGATAATGACCAAAATCGAGATTATCGGCCGATAATAACGGCCATACCGATAATCGGTCGATCCCTAATCTCTTTCCATCATACTCCATCCAGATTAACATAATTCATCTCTAGAATCATAAAACAAATTGTATAAGGCTGTGTCTACTTTATCAGAGATCTATCGTCTGACCCCACACGGAGGGGTGATATGCCTATTCCAAGAGTCCCCCAGGTGAGCGCATACCACACGGGTTAAAGTGGGCATATACACCAACGAAATCACACGAGGCGCTGTCCTCTCCTTGTTTTCTCTCTTCTTCTTTTAAAATGACATACACGACTGAACCAAAAATGGACCCCATTAGAATTCAGTGAGGTCTGTCATGCACCATCACCATGGTTTCCACTATAACAGAAAACTATGATGACAGTATGAACAGAGACTAATTTAATGGTAAAAATGGCTACAAATGCACCAAATTTATGAAGATGCATAAAAGGTATGATTAAGCTGGTGCAACATCGTAGACCTTATTTCACATATGTAGTCCCTCCCAGAATGAAACAAGTGAGGGATAATAAAAAGAGAAAAAGGAGAAGAAAAAAAAAAGCAGCCAGAGCAAGAACACTGTAAAAAAACTGGGATAACACTATACTGGTACGCTAGTTCCTTTCTGTGACTACAATTTCACTAGGAGTCTAGGCAGACAGCCGTGCAGGACACGCAGATAACCTGTTATTAGGGCAACCAAATCTCTTCCTCTCTGCACTTGGAAATCCCACAATGAGCTGCCACAATGCATTATTTCATGGGCTGACAAAGGATGCATTCAGTCTGACTGGTTAAATGTAAGAGGTCAATGACAGTACACCTTGCAGAGCTAAAAATGGAAACTTATTTCAGACTAGGAGCGATAAAAATGTATGACAAAAAAAACAGTGTTCACTAAAATTGACAAACATTAAGTAATACAATTAAAAGTATTTCTTAAAAATAGGATATATAAAAATAAATAAATATTGTGAAGTATCATTACTTCAGAATCCTAATACAGAATAACCTCTTTAAAGCTGCAATAGAATCTATGGAAATATGAAGCATGATCACTCGGGGGCGGGGCTATGACATCACAAGCTCCCAGCGCCGGCTCCAGCGTTCAGAACAGTTTGTTCCAAAAGCTGAGCAGAGGAGTACCCCTTTAAGCATGCTATACAGGGCTTATATAATGTACCCCTTTAAAAGCAGAGAAAAATAGAAAAAGTGCAAGTGCATGAATAGTAAACAGTAAGGAAGTAGCTAGGATCATGGATGGGCGTATCTGCATAGCACAAGAAAGTATCTCATGAGATGCATATTGCACCAACCCAATAGCCTATATAACCACAACTACACCATGTATTGGGAGTAGGACCCAAAGTAAATAGCAGTGCATTTAAATAGCAAATCATGTAAAAAAGAAAAAAAAAAAAAAACACAACGTAAGAAATTCCCAAAGTGGGGAGAAGAAAGCATGCAAACTATATCCACCAAAGATGGTATGACCCCAACCCCAGTTACCCACCACACCTCCAACGCGTTTCACCTCACAGGCTTTGTCCTATCAAGTGGCTTGAGCGATGTAAGGGGAGAGTCAATGAACTATTGCTGGATTGTTTGGAGCCAGGTAGCCAGTTTACCAAGACTAAAACCTAACTGGCTCCTGGGGAGGTCACCTAGCTACAAAAGTCTACAGTATTTTGGAAACACTGGGAACACTAGAAGAAAGAGCAGAGTGACAAAAGAAAAAAAAAAAGAAAAAAAAAAAAAAGCCAAATTCCCAATTCTACTGCGCCAAATGTCACCTAACGGATATTTGAGGTTTCCTACCAAAGGATGCCAATAAATTAGAATATTAAGTAGATGGGTACATAAGGACTTGAATGCCAGCCAGCATCATGCTAAATGTGTAATAAATGCAAGGGAACAGCAGATTGCACTAGTAAATGTCATGCATTTTTATATCCCTAAAGAATCCAAGATAAAGCTGCCCAGCCTTTTACTGTCAAGGTAGCGCTGACAAAGATCCCATGAGGGACCAACTTCTACCTTCATCAAGACATGGAATGAATTAGCATTATCCTCCCAATCTGATCCAGCTTTGTCTTTCTTTATTAAAGTACATCCATTATAAAATGTGACATACCATTAGATCTAAGGGAGAGGTACACTTTGGGTACACTTCTGCATCTAATAAAAATGTGGCTATTCACTGACATTAAAGGGGTTCTCCACTGGAAAACTTTTTTTTAAATCAACTGGTGCCAGAAAGTTAAACAGATTTGTAAATTACTTCTATTAAAAAATCTTAATCCTTCCAGTACTTATCAATGATTATGATATGAGTATGATTGAGGATGATTCATAGGAAGTTCTTTTCTTTTTGAATTTAATTTCTTTCTGACCACAGTGCTCTCTGCTGACACCATATAAACTTTTGGTATATCAGAGAGAAGTGTATGCTTAGCACGCTCTCTCCCAGTTCTGTGTCACATGACCAAGACATTATGTAAGTCTATAAGTTCGCTTACATAGACAACTATGAGTTCCTGCTCAATCTAGTGACCCCAACCAATAAAATTTTTTGGCATGTTTCCACTACAAGTACACTTTATAGACAAGTACACTTTATGGGTACGGTCAAACATCACAGTCTTATAATAATAAATATAGGGGCTCCCTGTGCATAGGGTACACGTGGTCACTTGAGTGCTCCGTACTCAAACAATGCATTCAATAAACAAGGAGAGTGCGACACACGTTTTAAATGCAGCTTTGATTTTTCTTTATGTATATATCCAGCAAATATACAATTTTCAAAAATATTCACCCATGTGCACAAATAAATCAGTAGCGTCCAGCGGGAGACATCTTTCAGCTCATCAGGTTTTCTTAACTTTTATAACCTGTGTACGGCCATCTCCTACACCAGCAGGTGAGTAAGTCCATGCAACGTTTCGAAGGAAACACCTTCTTTGTCCAGCATGATGTGAAAATTGTTGAAAATAGTATATTTGCTGGATATATACATAAAGAAAAATCAAAGCTGCATTTAAAACGTGTGTCGCACTCTCCTTGTTTACGGTCAAACATGACTGAAATGCAGCAGAATTGTTGAGGATTTTGGCTTCCAGATTATCATTAATTAGGAAAATACGCAACAAATTTAAGTCCCATGTGAGTATATCCTAAAAATAAAATTAAAAAAAAGACACATTGGAAAATTAGAAAATGGATTTTAATTTTTTTTTTAACAATAAAGTATATTTTTATTTATTTAAGTTTAACCAAAAAACTAGTTAACAACAGGAGTACAATGACGGTCATGATATTAAGACACAATGGGGGATATTTATCAAAGGATTTAGACTGGTTTTTCCTCTGTAAATTTGTCGCACAGAAAGTCGCAGTCTAAATATGTGTGACTTTTCTGCGACTTTTCCTTTAGAAGATTTCTAGAACATGAGGCATTCTAGTCTATTTTAGACAGAAATATGAATTGATGCTGAATTTATCAAAAGTGACTTTTCAGCGACAAGTCGCATTGGCTGAAAGCACTCTGAAATGTCAGACCATGCTGGAGAAGGTTTAAATACAGTCTAAAGCATAGATCCCGAAGTCCATGCACAGAATTTATGAAGAGCCGTGCGCCTTTTGATAAATTAGGCGCACAATAGACCAGCCTAACCCTCTGTAGTTTGGTCTATATTGATGCGGGACATCTTTGATAAATCTCCCCCAAGGAATCACAGAAGAGCAGTAGCAACTCAAAAAACAAGAATAACAGTTATCTTGGATAAGGATGTCCATCATTGAGAAACCAAATAAGGGTATTAGGTTCATCAATAAAGAATACTTTTGTGGGATTCCCGCTGAGTAATGGATGATCTTTTAATTCATCTGTGGACTCTCTCTATTGCTGTTTGCTAGATAAGTCATGATTCAACAGTTTAGAAAACGGGTTGGTAGAAACATTAGTCATGAAACTACTCTTCCGTATCATGGTTTGGAGAACAGCAGAATACATTTACAGTGTGTGGACCATGGAATAATGTTAACAGTTTGCCTAGAAATAAAACACATTTTGGAAAAGTTTTGTATAGAGAGCATTTTAACACCTGGGTGTGACAATCGTAACTTGAAGTTACTCGCAGTTTAAAGAGTAAAGACTGACTATTTTTTCAGGTAGACTTAGAAATTCCTGTGTAAAGTATATATTTTTACATGGAGAATAGACAGTCAATGTGATCTGATTAGAGAAAGGGGCCTGAACAGAGCATGTTCCTCCCAAGACTCCAGAGGAGATAAGGAGAAAGAAAAAAGAGGCACAATGGAGTTAATCCAAAAAGAGATGACTAAACTTTTATATGTGAACCTAAGGTCACCTAGCTGAGTTTTACAAGAAAGTACAACACTTATGGGGGTTATCAGGAAAAATGTGGAGGGTGGATGAAGTCTGTGTCCCCATACTCAGGTCACCAGAAGTGTAGAAATCAGAAGCACAATGTGGGGGAGAAACTAAAAAAGGCAATGACACCAGAACATTGAATTTTGAAATCCTACTCTTATCTGATACCGCTACATGATCATGAATTTGGTAATGTTCTGAAAACCCGTCCTCTTCAGTTAACAAACAGCCAGCTGCATTATTCAGCACTAAAAGTATTGTTAGCCAAGGATCCACAAACTACATGTATGGTCCAAGGAAGGGAGTTTGTATAAGAGATCAAATAAAAGGCCAGTTATAACTTTATTGCTAATCAAAGTATATTAAAAGCTATGTCCTTCTTAAAAAAAAAACTAATTTATAGTACTGTTCCAATACTATTTGCAGCTTTGCAAACAATGTCCATTAATACATCCTACCATTTTGGGTCTACAGCTTCTATGTAGACAACATCCAAACCTTGTACAATCTGTTCCTGCAGTCTACTCCATTCTCGTAGCTGACAGTTCTCTTTCCTGACTTCCCCATACACATGAACGTTCGGCACGGTTTATTCTCCACTCTGGCTTAAACATATACGATACGTTATGTGTCAGATGAGGATTCCTATATAGCATGTTCAAAAATACATTTTTGTGATCATATCACACAGACGAGAGCAAGGTATGAAACCACCGATTAGTTCAAGGCAATAGATATCTGTTCCTTATATTCGTGAGAAATCCACGTGATCGCCCTTGCAGATATCACAAGGCACAACATGACTTATTGCCTACAATCTGTAAACCACTTTTCGGATGTTACCACATCTGGGAACACGATATCTGGCCTATGACAAAAGCTGCAGAAATATCTAAGTGGACTGAGGGAAAAACACACCTAATAAAATATAAGATGGTGGCATTTTACTTGCCAGGAGACCAAATATAAATCCTTGTTGAAAACATCAACTAACTAAAGACTAGTAAACATTTCCAAGAAAACGTCTTTGGGGTATCCCTATATACTGTCTGCAGCACGTTCTGCTAACCAGAGCCAAGTCCCCGGTGAATACCCTCATTGTCTAGCTAAGCTAAGCTCTTCAAGATGTATTCTATAGGACAGACACATGCTATGAATTACATTAATAACTTATTTGCACCTAATAAATTGCCCATTATTTAGCTGTTTGTTCAATTCCCTATACCCTATGACTTTAAGTATACCAAAAGTAATGATACTGGGATGCTACAGATCAGGACCTGTAGCATGGAGCCAACTTGCTTATGCATCCTGAATTTTCATAAAATTTACATAGATAAACTAATAAAAATGGGGCCAGTACAACATTTCAGATCAGGATTAGGGAGCAATAAAATGAAACCATAAACTATATATCATTATAATTACCAACATCCAGCATAAAAGATTTGACAGATTTTTGAAAGTAGGTAACTTTCTTATGGCCAATAAATGGATGGCCAGCTTAAGATCAGCAAACTAATCAAGACTTCTGAAACAGTCATGACAGTCCAGATGGAGCCAAGATGAGGAAACCAATAGGGCAGACACAAATGGGCACTTGCACATTGTATGCTCAGCTGAATCCACACTCATCACAGCTTGACTCACTGTAGAAATACATAATATTGATCTTTATCATAAATGGATGTCAGTAAGAACCGACAATTTCCTGATTGCTTACCAGACCATGAAGAAATCAAGCATTGGCCGCAGTCTAGCAGGTCTTTAAGAAAGAACTATATACAGATATCCCATCCATCAGGCTTCTTCCACAGCTTGACTAACACTGTAAGAAATGCTCAGTGAGCCCTGCAATCGCTGGCAATAAATGTGTGTACTTAAGATGTCACTCAATAGGGTATATGAAGCCCCCTGTGCTACATTCTGCTCAGTGGCATACCTTGAAGATGGCAATGCAAAATCTGTTACAGTACCCCAGCTATAACGCTTCAGGATAGGGAGACCTAATGGGCTCTCGTGCAAATGCACCCACTGCCTCCCTATAGTTATGCCCCTGATTCAGCTATTGCAATGTATAAAACTTTGACTCCTTTCCATTGTATCCTTGCTTTATGAATCAAAGTAAGTGCCATTAACAAGCAATGCACTAAAAATAAAATAGCATGCACATTATTAAAGGCCCTGTTCATTAAATCAGAAAAAAAACAGGATTGCTTTCCTCAAAAAGAGAGTGCCAAACCTGTGGCCATAGATCTATCTGTAAATTTTTCTAAAAAGAAAATAAAAAGAAACTAAACATTAAAGCAAGTTAAAGCATAAGCTACTATTATACTAAAGTAGTCTGGCAGAATAAAATAAAAATGGAGGGGCAAAATGGGTTAAAAAAAATTAAAAAAGCCATACTTACCATAGCAATCCCTTGTTGTTGGTGTTGTTCCAACCCTAGTAAGTCTATGGTGATGTCCACTCCTGGTCATGATCTTGCCACACATAAAATGCCCACTTAACCAATCACTGAATAAAGCAATGAACCAATCCCCTCCCCCACACCCCCACCCCCCATAGCCAGTGATAGGCCGAGTTGGCGCTTTTTGCTTGTCGAGTCAGGGATCAGCAAGTGGAGATCAGTGGGAACCTAGCAGATCAAGATTGCATGGGAAGGATATCTTTGCATCTATGGTCAACCTTAGAGCTGACAGAAGAGACTTTATATTGTGTCCATTCACTATGAAGAATGACAAATCTGTTCTGACTTAAAATTTAGTACCCTCTTTATTAAACAGATACCTGGGAAGCTTGAGATACATTGGGCTAATAATAAGTGTCTGTACCGTTCTGATGTAAAGATCCCAGTCAATGTGACATGAAGCAATTTTACCCACCATTGATCTTGTCTTGTTTCTCTTGCGGCGCACAGCAAGATGTCATTTTATGTAAAGCCTACAATAACACTTCTATTTGCAAGAAAGATGCTCTGTATTAAAGGCTTCACACATACAGCCTGTTATCTAAGACATCCTAGCTTCCAATGAATTCTACTACTTCTAGATTGTACTTGGCAGCCATTGTAATGGAGGCCAATGTTTGTAATGTGTAATGCAGCACAGGCACGATCACCGAGTACACTTGCTTGGTGAAGGTAAACATTTCTCAAGAAGTTGTGTTTTTACAGCAAATTCTCAGAAGGGATGATAATCATTTATAGATAGATTCCGGACTTTGTAATCTTCTAGCAGCCAACTTGTCAAACACATGTAAGGAGGAAGAAGACAAGAACAATATTCCTTACAGGAAGACTGAATACACTGCCCTATAATTATATTTATTTGGTGCTACGGTTTTCTTCTTAGATGTCTGGAGAATCATAATACGTGAACTTACAACAAACTAAACAGAGTTACTAAGCTATAGACATGATGACAGTAGAACACTACAGCCTATCTGACTGAGACTGAGAAACTGGACTTGAGCACAAGCTGTTCACACTGCTATCTATATGATATAATATCCCCCACATCTAACCCAGCTACTATATGTATCCTGAAAGTTCTATGTCCACAGGATAGGGGATTTGTTTTAGATCACGGGGGGTCCGAGCGCTGGGGCCCCTCGCGATCTCCTGTATGGAGCCCCTGCTCTCCCCTGGAGTGGCACGTCAGGACCCCCGCCCCTCCATATATCTTTATGGGAGAGCCTATTTTTGGCCCTCTCATAGAGATATATGGCTATACACATTAAACAAATGTCAGCTGAACCCAACAATTTCAGATGGCCAAGTCAACCATAAAATGTCAATTGTGTCAAGGATCTCCTTTTGGACTCTTTTGAGCTTTTTTTTTTTTTATTTATTTTTAAGAAGAAAGAGAGGGAAAAAAGGGGAAGGGGGAAAGGTAGAAAAGGATGGAGTGGGAAAGAAAGGAGTACAGATGTTATATTATTGATGTTTAAATTTTAGCCATTTGTTCCAGGATCTAGAACATTTTCGTAATTGGTTTGTATCTAAGGCAATGAATCGTTCCATATTGTAATTAAATTCAACTGCGTACAGGAGGTATTGAATAGCAGCTACTTCCGTGCTTTTCTATCTAGCCGCAATTGTTATTGCTGTTGTCAAGAGATGGACTGCAATGGTAATGTCTGATATTGGGATTTCAGCAAGACCCAAGTGGAGGAGCGCAACCTCGGATCTACTTTTGGACTCTTTCGAGCTTTTGAGGATCATGTCTCTCCCCTTCTTTTCTTTCATGTTTTTAAGAAAGATAAGCCATCACTCAAAGCATCTTATCTGAAAATGATTTCAAGATCCAGATTATATTACAATCATTTGTAGTTTTATGTATATGATCACCTTAGCATTTAGATTGTCAGCAGATCCCTTCATATTTATTTGATAATCACCAGAAGAACAGCAAAACTACATAAAAATTGCAAAGATAATGAAGGTGCTCGCAGATATGAGCCCAGGTGCGAAGCTCAAGTAATCAAAAGTCAGTAGCACATAGGTATTCAAAAAAGTGAAAAAGTGTTTATTCCATTTCCAGTGCAAAAAGGCATCGTGAGGGTGCTGAAACGTAGCACGAATCTTAGCACGAAAGTCCGCACCTGTGTGATGCGGACTTCTTGGAATTTTCCATATTTATTTGGATATGCCAATGGGTTACAGATAAATATTTCATGTCTATGGCCATCTTAAGGAGTTTTCCAGGACTTATTGATAGCCTATCCTTAGGAGAGACCAGTATCCGATCCTGGTGCCCCTGCTGATCAGCAGCAGCAAAGCTTGCATGAGTGCCACCGCCCCTTCAATCAGCTCACTGGCCATTAAAGTAAAAAATTTAAAAAAGGCCTCTTTCCCTTTTTCTTATACCACCTTTCAAACCTATTATTTTTGGTTATTTGGAGGATTACTTTGTAGTTATACTGTGGTATTCAGTAATTGGTTGGACTCAGTTCCTTGCTGTTAGAGATGAGCGAACTTACATAAAATTCGATTCGTCACGAACTTCTCGGCTCGGCAGTTGATGACTGATCCTGCATAAATGAGTTCAACTTTCAGGTGCTCCCGTTGGCTGGAAAAGGTGGATACAGTCCTAGGAGACTCTTTCCAAGGACTGTATCCACCTTTTCCAGCCCAACGGAGCACCTGAAGGCTGAACTAATTTATGCACGAAAAGTCATCAACTGCCGAGCCGAGAAGTTCATGATGAATAGAATTTACTGTAAATTCACTCATCTCTACTTGCTGTATATGCCTAATGAGATACCGGTCGATGTTGTTCATGGATTGGTTTTACAACATTTCTTCCTTAAGCCAACGAGCAATTTACTGTAATTCGTAGATCAATCTGTAAGTGTAGATTGTACCTCTCTTTGGTTCGGATTCGGTTGTACTTTTGCACGTTTGTCGTTGCACATATGCTGGACTACTTGATGTTCTTATTTTTTTTTTTTTTTTGTATCAATAAAGGATTTTAATAAATAAAAAAATTTAAATTAAAATTTAAAAAGGAAGTCCATTCTATAGAAATTATTAGAAAAAAAGTTAGGGGACCCGTAGTATATTTCTAGGTGTGTTGGCTATCTGGGTCCTGGGGTTTGTTCAGTCTTGTGCTACACAAATGATAAAAAGTATGATTCAAAAAAAGAAATATGCTTGCAACTAATAAGATATCAGAAGCAGTAACAGGACACATAGTATCACTGCAAGACTAAACCAGTTGTGAGATGTCCAATGCCCAGTTCAGCAATGTTCCTAAGCATCTTAAGGTTTCTTTTAGAAGGCACAACAGAATTGAAAGCTGCCAAGTGGTTTTAGCCTAACAAGAGTTTGTAGTTTCAGTATGGCCACATCAATATTGGGAGAGTCTTCTATTGTTTGACTTCAATATACCCAACTACCACTGTATATCATGCTTTGTATGTTCTTCCCAACGTAAAGACTAGACACTTATTAAACATTCCCTATAAACCAGACACTTGCACCATACAATACTATGGTTGTAAAACATACAGAACCTTAGAAACAAGGCACTAATAAAAGTGAATAGTTTGAAGAACTCAAGGCAAACACACCCGAAGCTTAAGCAAGCCCTCCTAGACAGCTGCTCACAATAAGCAATATCCACTTCATACAGTCACAAGACAGATGTTTGGCATCACCCTTACAAAAAGTTTCTCTATCTTGACAAACCATTGTAGCAGAAAAGCCTTACATATTCAAACAAATCTGCAGCAAGATTAACAGTGTCAAAGGTGGGTGGTTTTAACTAAGCCCTGGAGCAACATCCCAAAGGGACATGTGTCATGACTGCTGCGTCATTGAAGTACAGGCGGGAACAGAAACATACAAGATTTCTCCTCTCGCCTCATATGAACTGGGATAAGATGAAGACAAAGCATTCCCCTACAGCCACATTAGAGAATAACTGGAGTAGAGGGCATGCATTGTCTGCAGGAAATAACATATATCCAAGCTTACATCTAAACAGTAAGAATGTAATGGAAAAACATTATACCAGACGATAATGGTTGGTCCAGTATGTATCATGCAAGGTACTCACCCTCACTGGAGGGCTCCGTGCTTGTATCCTCTGAGGTCCTCCTTGGGTACTCTGTGCATCATTTGTGCCACAGTTAGTGGTAACGTTACCTTGTGCTCTTAATGCATTTGTGCTATTCCCAGTGCTTGGCCCTGGTTTCCGGGGCCTCTGTTTGATTCCATCCAAGAGTCTCACCAGTAGGATATTGCTAGGAAGCTCATCCACCCCACATTCCACCAGCGTCCTGCACTCTGGGCAGCGCAATTCACTACGGGAACTTACAATCCCCTGTAGACATCGTTTGCAAAAGGTGTGCTGACACGGCAAGACTTTAGCAGAGGCATCGAGTCTCTCCAGACACACGGGGCATTCTAAAAGGTCCAACAAAGCTGATTCATCCATGCTTTTCTCAGCACTGTTTTGCAAGGAGACAAGCATTTGTAAAGATTTGCAGTCCGTTGTCACAACTCCAGGACGATTATGTGATATCCATGCCTCAAATCGTCACCTTTAACAAGACGGAAGGAAAAATAAACATAAACACATGTTTTAGTCATATAGAACGCTTAGATAAATAATCATCACGTCTTAAAGTAATTATAGAGGGATAGGATTCTGGGTCTGTGTTTTGCTGTCGGCTCTGCTACAACATTGTATAAATATAAAGTTAAAGGGGTACACCAGTGGAAAAACATTTTTGTAAATGAACTGGTGCCAGAAAGTTAAACAGATTTGTAAATAACTTCTATTAAAAAATCTTAATCCTTTTAGTACTTTTTAGCAGCTGTATGCTACAGAGGAAATTCCTTACTTTTTGAATTTCTTTTTTGTGTTGTCAGCAGTGCTCTCTGCTGACACCTTTGTCCGTGTCAGGAACTGTCCAGAGTAGCATAGGTTTGCTATGGGGATTTTCTACTGCTCTGGACTGTTCCTGATACGGGCATCAGGAGTCAGCAGAGAGCACTGTGGACACACAAAAAAATAAATAAATAAATATTTTCCTCTGTAGTATACAGCTGCTAAAAAGTACTGAAAGGATTGAGATTTTTTTTTTTATAGAAGTCATTTACAAATCTGTTTAACTTTCTGGCAACAGTTAATTTAAATAACAAAAGTTTTCCACCAGAGTGCCCCTTTAAAGAGTATCCGTCAGCTCTCCTGACCTGAATATTTCAGTACATACTTGTATTCTTCATGAAATAACAATTCTGTATTCTGCATTGTGTTGTTTCTTTGTTATTCCTCCTAGAAATTAATGAATAAATGTCCCTGGTCAAAGGGGTGTGCCTGTAGAGAGTTTGACCCTGTCAGCACTGACTGGGTAATGACAGAGTGAATATGGACATGCCTCCAAACTGGTAACACCTAGCTGTCAATTTATGCATAAATCTCTAGTGGAAATAGGACAAAATGTACAGATCTAAGGAAAAATTTTCTAGAATTGTTACATTACGGGGAATACAATTATTTACTAAAATAGACATGTTAAGAGAACCGACAGATCCTCTTTAAAGTAGAACAGTTACTTTCTGATCTGGAGATTTAGAGGTCTCGCTGGACAAAATCAGCATGATTCAGCAAAATAAAATTTTACATGTTCTTCCAGAAATTACTTCTTTTATTGTTCTGACTTCCCTCTGTGCTTTATAGTATTTCTATATATGACCTTGCAATTACTTATTTTCATTGCTTTTGGACAGGGCATGGCCCAACTCTCTGCCTTGGCCTCAACTGCACCATTGTTTTGTATGTTAGGAAATTAATATATATTTGTGGCTTTTTTAACATTTCAACCACAATTTTTACATAAAAACAAATGCTGGGATTATGTTAAAGCCGTGAAGCTTTTTATATGAGCTGATTTCACTAGTAATTGGGGTTGGGTTCACATTTGCACCATGGATTCAGTTTATAATGGCTCTATGACAAATTCATTTTATAAGGGATACAAATTTACACTTAGGGAACCTGTTATTTTTAATAGGCCCATTGCGGTTCTGGTATTTTTTGAAGACATGACAAGCATAACACACTGCCAGAAAATTAGAGGAAGGCTTGACCAAAACCCAAATGTACACATTGTGTGAATAGGGCCTACAACATAAAGCATGGGAAGGCAATAAACTAAAATATCAAAGTGTAACTCAAGACTTCTCTCAAAAGACTATCATACTGCCAAATGCACATTGAACGTTGCAGAACCACAGATCGGGAATGTTGTTCTCCTATCAGATGTGATGTTCTGCTAGAAATGTGACCTGCAATCCGTGGGCCCATCAGGTCAGCTACTAAAAAGATATTTCAATAATTTCACCTTCCCATTTCATAGGAGTCAGCTCATCTGATCGGTTTTATTGTGTGCAATATAAAAGTGGCCATGCATGGCTGGAACAGACTACCCTAGAGTCATGCTATGAAAATGTGACAAGCAGCTGTAAATGCTGATAAATGGAGGAGATCACTGAATGCGGTATTATATTCTGAGGGGGAGCTGGATGATGTGCACATGCTTAAAGGGGTACTCTGGTGAAAACCTTTTGTCTTTTAAATCAACTGGGGGCAGAAAGTTAAACATATTTGTAAATTACTTCTATTAAAAAATCTTAATCCTTCCTGTACTTAGCTGCTGAATACTACAGAGGAAATTCTTTTCTTTTTGGAATGCTCTCTGATGACATCACGACCACAGTTCTCTCTGCTGACGTTATTATAATAATAATAATAATGCTTTATTTATTGTTGTCCTTGGTGGGATTTGAACCCAAGTCCCCAGCACTGCAAGGCAGCAGTGCTAACCACTGAGCCACCATGCTGCCCTTAGCATGCATCTGCTATGCATGGTTGCTAAAATGGACAGAGATGTTAGCAGAGAGCACTGTGTTCGTGATGTCATCATTGCTCCAAAAAGAAAGGAATTTCCTCTGTAGCATTCAGCAGCTAATAAGTACTGGAAGGATTAAGATTTTTTAATAGAAGTAATTTATAAATATGTTTAACTTTCTGCCACCAGTTGATTTAAAAGAAAAAAGGTTTTCACCAGAGTACCCCTTTAAAGCTGTATTATTATGTTCAGAACATGGTGGAAGAATAGCAAAGCAGCATACTATACACTTACTAAAATTACTAAGCAAATCATAAAGAAGTCTACAAACATTTCTTACAGATGATGGTCAGGTGACATCCCCATACTGCAAACATATTTCACCTGTTTAAACCTCAAAGCAAGATAAAACTTGTCTGTACCACCATGTCAAGTCTTCTCTCTGTTTTGGGCCAGGAATTTAGCCATTATGCCATTTTAGTTCTCACAGGATGAGAGATTATTGTAATGAAGTGTTTATTAAGATTAGTAATTTTCGTCACAGTTTTTTCTGACAAAACCTTGACTAAAGCTAAATGCAAACTAAGTTATGATGACAAACTATAACTAAAATCTTTCACCATTTAAGTCAACTCACTAAAAGTAGATTAAAATGTTAGGCAGAGAAGATTTGGGAAGAGATCCCATCAGAATGAACTTTGTCTATATTCAATGTTCAAACCTTAATACTAAAAGTGATAACAGGTTAATAGCAATATACTTCAGGAGTATAAAAACAGTTTGCCTTGTTTAAGCATTTCTCTAGAATTTGCATTACTGTTTAACTAAAATTCAACTAAGTCTACTGTAGATTTAGTCGACTAAAATCTTATGACAGCCAACTAAAAATAAAACAATATTGATGACTAAAATATGACAAACTAAATTTACGGTAGGTTTAGTCAAAAAGAAAATACTAATTTGTATGTGATCATCTTTTACACACAGCCTGGTTAAGATACAGTCTTACTCTTTCTATCCTCATGGAGAACAATGATGAAAATAAATGCTAGGTTATTTCCATAGTGCATTTGTAAATATCTATGATTAGCAACAATGGCTTGATTCAGCCACTCCATCCAATATTTAAGAGAGATAACAAACATCTGATGTGGCTAAAGATGCATCTCGGAAGCCTCCTCAGATCCAGATCCAAGCAATCTGTCAACCAACAGGGATTTCCAGCAGACATCTTTAACCCTTTCCCAATGCCTTCCAAAAGAACAGTCTCAATTTGGCCGAATAAAATTCAATGTTGGGCTTCCCCAACACACATTAGAAACATGATATACTCCAATCCT
Organism: Hyla sarda; assembly: GCF_029499605.1. Lineage (NCBI taxonomy): Eukaryota > Metazoa > Chordata > Amphibia > Anura > Hylidae > Hyla > Hyla sarda. Next base: position 126,053,231 of record NC_079189.1, on the reverse strand, counting down.
GAGGATGCCCAGTTAGGCTGAGCTACACTTTTGGATCGACACTGTAGGAGACACTCACTAAGCTAACCACTGGCTGAGATGGAACACTGCTACTGTCAATGATTGGCAGGCATTTCCTACATTTAAAAAGTAAAGATAACCGCAGGAATTGCTATACCGCCAGGACTAGGCACCATCTGGACACTGCGGTGGATTTGAGCAAGGAAATATAACTTCGTTTTTCATTTCTATGCCATTCCCCGCACATACTGAACAATTTTGTGACATTGAACTACCTCTTAAAAGGAATTTGCTATATTGAATGTGTATGACTAGCTTTCACCATATTTTAGGTGTCTTCTTCCAAGGCATCAAACATATTAGAGATGTTTATTGGGTACATTTTTCAGATGTCATGACGCCAGTGATGCTGAGGAAAAGTTGAAATATATAAAAATGTTGTGCCCAAGTGCCAATGCATATGTCTAATGTATAGCCTTGGTCATCAGGGATGGGAAAAGGGCTAGGTGTGTAGGGGTCTGTTAAAGGGGTACTCCACTGGCCACTGCCAGTGTTCCAGCTGCATTCGTAACCCTTAATTCCAAACACTGTGCGCACGCTGCGGGGATCGACCATGCCCCCTCGTGATGTCAGGCCACGCCCCTTAATGCAATTCTATGGGAGGGGGCGTGACAGCCACCATGCCCCCTCCTATAGACTCGCATTGAGGGGGCATGGCCTGATGACCCAAGGGGGCATGACCGACCCGGCAGCATGTTCCAAATGCAGTCGGAACACTGGCCAGTGGAGTACCCCTTTAAGGGCCATTAGCAACAGCAATATAATATTATATATATATATATATATATATATATATATATATATATATATAATGCAGCAGGCATGGAAAGTGCTATTCCAAATGCCATAGGCATGAAAGGGGACAAGTAGTCCACCTGATATATTGTTATGCAGAGCCATCAATGCTTTTTAATGTTCTTTAAAAAAAAAAAAAAAAGTGCTGAATAAACAGAAGGTCTGCCCATCACAACTCAGACTGTTTCTATATAAAAGTACTGTATATAGCAGAGCACCTGGTGCTAGGTACGCTTGAGTCTAAATCTGGAAATGCGTTCTGATTGTTGGGGGGAAAAAAATCATTACGATGTTGGAAGCTCATTTTCCAGCAGTCGTATGACTTATTTTCCTGCCCCTGCTAAATCAAGCAGTACAGTCCGAAATCTAATCCCCCCCTAAGTGGGGCCCAAATACTTGTTTGTTGAGTTAGGCACTAAAATAAATGGAATTAACCAACACAGGAGCCCTGGAACTGACAAACTGGTTTTCATCAGGAAGGATTAACATTTTGGCCCTTGCAATGAAATCTTGATCTCTGATAAAGTAAATTGTTTGCCCAAACATAATTTGGACGAGCCTTTTACTTTCTAGTTCAAGACAACTATACATATCTCCACACACACACACACACACACACACACACACACACACACACCACACACACACACACACACACAATCTGACCATAGCTATTGTGGATGAGTAAGAAATAAAATGTGCCCCCTATTTTAAAAGACACCTACCATAGAGACATATCACAGGCTTCCATCGTCTGTGAGCCAGGGTATCTACTTAGCTCTAAGATACATTTTCCATCCATCTAATATGGCCATGGTCAGTTGGTCACACATGAAAGCTCTAAGGACTAATGGAAGGCCTGTCATCCTGTATGTTATTAAGGCAGTGATCCTTCAAGAGCTGGGGGACCCGCATACTAACTGTCCAAATTGATGGGCCCCTACCAATGCAATATTCTGGCTTATTTCCATGATATATCAGAAGACCCTTAAAGTGGTACTCCGCTGCTCAGTGTGTTTCAAATGCTGAGAAGCGGATCACTATTTTGTAGTCTCATGGCATACGAACAGCAAACCAGGACATTGTATTGCTGCCTTGCATTTAGTGTTCTTCATCTGAAAAATTCCTCAAAGTTTATGGGTCAGGTGACCTCTTTCTGCTAAGGGCTAGGTTTCCACTTGTTTTTTTTTCTGGCAGTTTTTGGAGATCTGCCACTGCAGTTTTTGAGCCAAAGCCAGAAGTGTATTCAAAAGGAATAGGACATATAAAGGAAGGACTTATACTTCTCCTCCCTTATGGATCCACTTCTGATTTTGGCTCAAAAACTGCATTGGCAGTTTTCTAAAAACTCCCAGAAAAAAAAACAAGTGGAAACTTAGCCGAAGACAAATTTTACCTGTATGAACTCTGGAGCAAGACTAAACACGTCTACATTCTGTGCTGGACTTGTCTAGTATAGCCTCCATCTTTTTTTGTTGTAAATAACTTAATACATGAAGGATATTTTAAGAGGACTTGTCAGCTATCCAGACAGGTCTATTTATTCTTTATAGTCTCCATAAATTAACAATTCTACATAATCTTTCCTTAGAGCTCTACACTGCATTATTTCTTAGTTATTACTCCTCAAAATTCCTGAATAAATTGACAGCTGGATGTTACAACTCCCCGAGACAAAAGGGGTGTGTCCCAGACTATGCTGATTGGACTATGCAGACACACACCTCCAACTGGTAACACCTAGTGGTCAATTTAGAAACACAACACAAGGCGCCTAAATTCTAGTGATACTCCAAATATAAACCTCTAGTGTACAGATTAAATGCATTGTGGATATAGCCTTAGCCGACACTGGAAACAATAGGAGACATTTACTAAGTGGTGCCTTTTCATACGCCTCACTTAAATTTAGCACTGCACATTTACAGTTTGCTGGATTTACTAAAAAGAGCACGCCTCTTATTAAATCAAGGGGCTATGAGGCCCATTGCACCCAGTGCAAAAATATAAGCCAGCTATGAACTGGCGTATAATTCTGAAAATCAGGGTTAAAGTCGCATGTAAGGAGGTGGCACCCCCTGCACCCCCCGACATGTGAAGCCACACCCCCTTTTAGCCCCCTTTCTGTCTCATTTCCCTATCTTGGTACAAGCTGCATTTCTGTTTAAAAGTTGCAAACGTTGCTAAAGAAGCTTAGTTAATGTCCTCCAATATCTGAAACTAGCAACGATAACAAAACCAGCTATGAGTATAGCACTAAAAAAATGCAAAAGTCTGAACGGTTAGGGGATTACTAGATGCAAGAAAACCAAAATATTAGCGCTCTAAGGTCAATTGGATTAAGGGACATAAAAGTATGTATTAAAGACAATATTATTTCACCCGCACTAAACTCAATGTACTGGGTTACAGTGCGGGTGAAATGCTGTAAAAAGAAGGCTAACTCACGTTTTTAGGTTAGGTATTTCCAGACTTCTGCCCATTACAATCACATTGCTATTGCACTCCACCATGAAATGGAGGCAGGGAGCAGACTTGCCCAGCTCCTCTGCCTCATCAAGAGCCTGCTAGGGGGCATATGGATTGAGCACTCTGCTCCTTGCTACACATCACGGAATGTAGAAGACCCGGGAAGGAATAGTGATGAGGCAGGAGAGCTGGGCAAGCCGGCTCCCCACCTCCATCGTGTGCTGGAGTGCAATGGCAATGCGCTTGTAATGGGCGGAAGCAAGGAAATATCTAACTGAAAATCATAAGTTACTCTTCTTTTTACAGCTATTCACCTGCACTATAACCAATTATATTGGGTTTAATGTGGGTGAAATAGCTATCAGATTTGTTTTATTGCATCATTTTATGGTGTGTCTCTATATTTTATTGATCTTAGAAAGCTAATATTTTGGCTTTCTTTGCTCTTTTTTTCAGCACCTGGGGTTTAGATGTCAGATTAGCCATGCTGATTTTATTGGTTTCTTCTTGATCTGTGGTTACAATTATGTAAATGTGACATTTGGTGACCTGAATGGAATGGTGTATAAACAATAATTCACTAACATTACCATGCTGGGCATGGAGTTATAAAAAACAGTCAAATCCTACAATGTGATGGTGCATTAAAAGGACACAATTTTTTTTATGACCAATAAGACTGTACAGTTTTCTACAAACCAAAACATTAATACAATACAATATTTAACAGCAGCAGGACAAAGAGGTCTCACCAGCCAGATGGTAACCACAAAAAAAACATAATACATCCCATTTGAAGTCTGCATAATATAGGGTAGACCAGTGTTTCCCAACCAGTGTGCCTCCAGCTGTTGCAAAACTACAACCCCCAGCATGCCCAGACAGCCAAAGGCTGTCTGGGCATGCTGGGGGTTGTAGTTTTGCAACAGCTGGAGGCACACCGGTTGGGAAACACTGAGGTAAACTATGTACACGCAGATCATAGCATAGCATAGCAGGCATAGCATGTAGATTAAAGGGGTACTCCGGTGGAAATTTTTTTTTTTTTTTTTTTAAATCAACTGGTGCCAGAAAGTTAAGCAGATTTGTAAATTACTTCTATTAAAAAAATGTAATCCTTCCAGTACTTATTAGCTGCTGAATACTACAGAAGAAATTATTTTCTTTTTGGAGCACAGAGCTCTCAGTGCTGAATCACGAGCACAGCGCTTTCTGCTGACATCATGACCACAGTGCTCTCTGCTGACATCTCTATCCATTTTAAGAACTGTTCATAGTAGGAGAAAATCCCCATAGCAAACATATGCTGCTCTGGACAGTTCCTAAAATGGACAGAGATGTCAGCAGAGAGCACTGTGCTTGTGATGTCAGCAGAGAGCACTGTGTTCCAAAAAGAAAATAATTTCCACTGTAGTATTCTGCAGCTATTAAGTACTGGAATGATTAAGATTTTTTAATAGAAGTAATTTACAAATCTGTTTAACTTTAAAAAAAAAAAAAAAAAAGGTTTCCACCGGAGTACCCCTTTAAAGTGACCCATCATGGTAATAACAAATTTTGCTAAAACATATCGAAAATAGAATGTTATCAAAATCTTACTGTTCACCCCCAAAATCTGTCTCTTGGGGTATTTTCATGCAGTGCAATAGAAAACTGAATTATTTATTTACAGAATTTGTTGCTTATTTATTTATACTGTGCATCGTTTGTTTGTTTATTTATTTGTTTGTATTTATTTATAACAAAACTGATCCATTGTGACATAAACAAACCTGGCACTGAAGGCTTTATGCCTCATGTAACTCACGTCTGACATATTGCATCAAAATGGAAATGTTCTATTCCCGTCAAGAGGCATCATATATATATTCATGTTTACGTTACTCCTGAAATAGCGCAATTCATATTCGCCAAAGACACCCCAGGAAGAGACGTCTGCGGACGTACATGTGCAGGGAAGCGTCTCCATAGATCCTACCCCATAATAACAGGGTTCCCATACTTGTGGCTAGGCCTCGGAGCATGAAAGTCCAACTCTCAGCACATAAGGGCCATGCACTGGCTCAGACATGGGTGCCAAAAGAAGGGATGGGGGGCAGGGTACACAAAGGCTCAGCTTCCACTCAATGACTAGATAAATGCATTTTGCTGTCTGTTTCTATGGTAACCGGTGGAAGGAAGCAGGATTCCTATTGCCAGCCCCTGTCTTCCTGTGTGGAAGAAAAAGACTCAGCTACTCCTAATAAATACAGAAATCTGGATGAGAGGAGAAGCTGACAGCTGGATTCCCGCGCCGCCCAGAGAAGGGGGCACATATTCACTCATAGATACCATGGCGGGACTGGCCTGCTGATAAATAGCAGAGGGGGGGGGGGCAGGTACTGCTACTTGGCAAACAGCTGGCAGCGGAGTATCACTTTAGGGAATTACTGCAGGGGCTGGTTAAACACCAGCATGTTACAGGAGACCTGCAGGGAGATAGATTTCTTCCCCGGCAGGTGTTGCTATATCATGCCTGACAGCACGAAAGGTTTTAGACATAGACAGCCATGGTGAAGAAGTGTCATATCACAAAACACGTCAGAACTATGTAAAGGACTGAGCACATTCTTGGATGTCTAGGGGAGTGTTTCACAACCAGTGTGCCTCCAGCTGTTGCAAAACTACAACCCCCAGCATGCACGAACAGCAAACGGCTGGGAGTTGAAGTTTTTCAACAGCTGGAGGCACACTGGTCTAGTGAGTTATCCAGCCTCGATTCGAGGCTCGGTTCAGATAAGGTGGAGATGACGCAGAGTTTTCACAGCCATTGGAGCGGTACATAAACAGACTTCCCCTTTCCCAATGCAAGTGTGAAAGGTAAATATAACAATAATCCCCCCCCCCCCCACAAAAAAAAAAAAAGGACCCGCAACCAGGGCTGTTCAAAACTGTATATATCGGTCTGTCACTAAACTATGTGGTCTCATATGTCATGCATCCATATCTGCAATGATGCACCCTGGGGAGGCCTAATAATATCCTGCGGGCACATGGCAGAGAAGCTCCTTATCATACGATTACGCACAAATGACTGGCACAATGACATAACTACAAGTCTATGCAAATTGTGAAACATAAAAAGGAACTAATGAGAAGGAGGTGGGGAAATAAGATGCACAAACGAATAAACTTAGTATATGTAACAAAGGCAACTGAAGAGAAGAAGGTGGAGAAATAGGATACAAAAACATAAAAGTAGTACAGTACATGTAACATAATGGGAACTAATGAGAAGGAGGTGGAGAAATAAGATACACAAACAAACAAACGTAGTATATGTAACATAATGGGAACTAATGAGGCGGTGGAGAAATAGGATACACAAACGAATAAACGTAGTATATGTAACAAAAGCAACAAATGAGAAGGAGAAATAGGATACACAAACAAGTAAATGTAGTATATAATATAATGGGAACTAATACGAAGGAGGTGGAGAAAAAACGTACACATACAAATAAATGTAGTATATGTAACATAAAGGGAACTAAAAATAAAGAGACTGTATTATAAGATATACATATACATAATCATGGGGTATATAACATAAAGGGAACTAATCAAGAAAGAGGTTGTATTATAAAAATAGACATGTGTTCAAAGTATATGAGTGTAAAGTGTATAGTAAAGTGTAGTCACCTGAGGACTGTGTGACAGCAGATCAACATCCAAGTACAGTGATGGCTTGTAATATTATAAGGAATATACTGATAACTAGTAATAATTCAAAGTACCGAAAACAAAATCAGTGCCAACCCACTAGTTATCTGAAATTCTATCAGGATAGGAAACTCACATCTGCAGTGAGATAAGTGTGGTATATGATAAGTACAGTGCAGTGTAATACATAAGCAGTAATTCTAGACACAGTGCAGTATATCATAGGTAGTGTATTACAGTACAGTGTACTTGTCTTACAGCATAGCACCGTGCAGTATAACATAGGTAGTGTATTACAGTACAGTGTACTTGTCTTACAGCATAGCACACTGCAGTATAACATAGGTAGTGTATTACAGTACAGTGTACTTGTCTTACAGCATAGCACAGTGCAGTATAATATAGGTAGTGTATTACAGTACAGTGTACTTGTCTTACAGCATAGCACCGTGCAGTATAACATAGGTAGTGTATTACAGTACAGTGTACTTGTCTTACAGCATAGCACACTGCAGTATAATATAGGTAGTGTATTACAGTACAGTGTACTTGTCTTACAGCATAGCACCGTGCAGTATAACATAGGTAGTGTATTACAGTACAGTGTACTTGTCTTACAGCATAGCACAGTGCAGTATATCATAGGTAGTGTATTACAGTAGTGTACTTGTCTTACAGCATAGCACACTGCAGTATAACATAGGTAGTGTATTACAGTACATTGTACTTGTCTTACAGCATAGCACAGTGCAGTATAATATAGGTAGTGTATTACAGTACAGTGTACTTGTCTTACAGCATAGCACAGTGCAGTATAGCATAGGTAGTGTATTACAGTAGTGTACTTGTCTTACAGCATAGCACAGTGCAGTATAATATAGGTAGTGTATTACAGTACAGTGTACTTGTCTTACAGCATAGCACAGTGCAGTATATCATAGGTAGTGTATTACAGTACAGTGTACTTGTCTTACAGCATAGCACAGTGCAGTATAATATAGGTAGTGTATTACAGTAGTGTACTTGTCTTACAGCATAGCACACTGCAGTATATCATAGGTAGTGTATTACAGTACAGTGTACTTGTCTTACAGCATAGCACAGTGCAGTATAACATAGGTAGTGTATTACAGTACATTGTACTTGTCTTACAGCATAGCACAGTGCAGTATATCATAGGTAGTGTATTACAGTAGTGTACTTGTCTTACAGCATAGCACACTGCAGTATATCATAGGTAGTGTATTACAGTACAGTGTACTTGTCTTACAGCATAGCACAGTGCAGTATATCATAGGTAGTGTATTACAGTACAGTGTACTTGTCTTACAGCATAGCACAGTGCAGTATATCATAGGTAGTGTATTACAGTACAGTGTACTTGTCTTACAGCATAGCACAGTGCAGTATAATATAGGTAGTGTATTACAGTACAATGTACTTGTCTTACAGCATAGCACACTGCAGTATAACATAGGTAGTGTATTACAGTACATTGTACTTGTCTTACAGCATAGCACAGTGCAGTATATCATAGGTAGTGTATTACAGTAGTGTACTTGTCTTACAGCATAGCACACTGCAGTATATCATAGGTAGTGTATTACAGTACAGTGTACTTGTCTTACAGCATAGCACAGTGCAGTATATCATAGGTAGTGTATTACAGTACAGTGTACTTGTCTTACAGCATAGCACAGTGCAGTATAATATAGGTAGTGTATTACAGTAGTGTACTTGTCTTACAGCATAGCACACTGCAGTATATCATAGGTAGTGTATTACAGTACAGTGTACTTGTCTTACAGCATAGCACAGTGCAGTATAACATAGGTAGTGTATTACAGTACAATGTACTTGTCTTACAGCATAGCACAGTGCAGTATAATATAGGTAGTGTATTACAGTACAGTGTACTTGTCTTACAGCATAGCACACTGCAGTATATCATAGGTAGTGTATTACAGTACAATGTACTTGTCTTACAGCATAGCACAGTGCAGTATATCATAGGTAGTGTATTACAGTACAATGTATTTGTCTTACAGCATAGCACAGTGCAGTATATCATAGGTAGTGTATTACAGTACAGTGTACTTGTCTTACAGCATAGCACAGTGCAGTATAATATAGGCAGTGTATTACAGTACAGTGTACTTGTCTTACAGCATAGCACAGTGCAGTATAATATAGGCAGTGTATTACAGTACAGTGTACTTGTCTTACAGCATAGCACAGTGCAGTATAATATAGGTAGTGTATTACAGTAGTGTACTTGTCTTACAGCATAGCACAGTGCAGTATATCATAGGTAGTGTATTACAGTACAGTGTACTTGTCTTACAGCATAGCACAGTGCAGTATAACATAGGTAGTGTATTACAGTACAGTGTACTTGTCTTACAGCATAGCACAGTGCAGTATATCATAGGTAGTGTATTACAGTACAGTGTACTTGTCTTACAGCATAGCACAGTGCAGTATATCATAGGTAGTGTATTACAGTACAATGTACTTGTCTTACAGCATAGCACAGTGCAGTATAACATAGATAGTGTATTACAGTACAGTGTACTTGTCTTACAGCATAGCACAGTGCAGTATAACATAGGTAGTGTATTACAGTACAGTGTACTTGTCTTACAGCATAGCCCAGTGCAGTATATCATAGGTAGTGTATTACAGTACAGTGTACTTGTCTTACAGCATAGCCCAGTGCAGTATATCATAGGTAGTGTATTACAGTACAGTGTACTTGTCTTACAGCATAGCACAGTGCAGTATATCATAGGTAGTGTATTACAGTACAGTGTACTTGTCTTACAGCATAGCACAGTGCAGTATATCATAGGTAGTGTATTACAGTACAGTGTACTTGTCTTACAGCATAGCACAGTGCAGTATATCATAGGTAGTGTATTACAGTACAGTGTACTTGTCTTACAGCATAGCACAGTGCAGTATATCATAGGTAGTGTATTACAGTACAGTGTACTTGTCTTACAGCATAGCACAGTGCAGTATACCATAGATAGTGTATTACAGTACAGTGTACTTGTCTTACAGCATAGCACAGTGCAGTATAACATAGGCAGTGTATTACAGTACAGTGTACTTGTCTTACAGCATAGCACAGTGCAGTATATCATAGTGTATTACAGTACAGTGTACTTGTCTTACAGCATAGCACAGTGCAGTATAACATAGGCAGTGTATTACAGTACAGTGTACTTGTCTTACAGCATAGCACAGTGCAGTATATCATAGGTAGTGTATTACAGTACAGTGTACTTGTCTTACAGCATAGCACAGTGCAGTATAACATAGGTAGTGTATTACAGTACAGTGTACTTGTCTTACAGCATAGCACAGTGCAGTATATCATAGGTAGTGTATTACAGTACAGTGTACTTGTCTTACAGCATAGCACAGTGCAGTATAACATAGGTAGTGTATTACAGTACAGTGTACTTGTCTTACAGCATAGCACAGTGCAGTATAATATAGGTAGTGTATTACAGTACAGTGTACTTGTCTTACAGCATAGCACAGTGCAGTATACACAGCACCAGGTTATACATATGCAGTATGGTATATGTCACACAGAATAACAGATGTTAGGTAGTACACAGGATACTACACAGTTCTGTTTCGGAATATATACATTATCATCTGTCAGACTATATAATAATGTGTTTTTCACTGTTACTCATACACTATATAATAGAAATAGTGTGGTGTGCTATAGGTGACTGGCAGTGTAGCACGTGTAATTGGCACTGTGATATACAGAGCAGTGTATAATATAAACAGTGCAATGTAATACCACTTGGTGTGCATTTTGTACTGATTATATTGTAGAATAATATAGTGTGTGTGGGTGTGTAGTGTGATACAGCATAGTGTGTGTGTGTGTGTGTGTGTGTGTGTGTGTGTGTGTGTGAGAGAGAGAGATATAGTATATTTGTGTGTGTGTTTTACACTGTTATTTTGTGTATTATAAATAGTGTAGTGTAACAGTGTGTTTTGAACTTTATAACATAATGTGTATATGTACTATGTATGGAATGTACAGTGTAGTACAGTATAATTTGTGTTGCACTGTAACAGTATAGTAGTTAGTGTAGTACACTATGGTATATGATGCACACAATCAATATATTTTGGTGTAATACAGTATGGTATATGCTTTGCACTGTTACATTGTGTATTATATATAGCGTAATAGAACAGTGTGTTTTGAACTGCATTACATCACCTGTATGTATTGTTTACAGTGTGTACAGTGTAGTACAGTGTAGTTTGTGTTGCACTGTCATATAAGAATATATAATATAATGAAATGTTGTGTGTTGCAGTACAATGTATATTGAAGTATAATAAAGTCTTCTGCACTATCACAGAGTATGATATACAGTGCAGTGTGAAAATGTATGTTGTACTGTCAGAGTATAATATATAGTGTAGTGTGATAGTGTGTTGTCCTGTCATACAGAGTATAATATACAGTGTAGTGTAACAATGTTGTGTTGTACTGTCATACTGAGTATGATATACAGTGTAGTGTGATAATGTTGTGTTGTACTGTCATACAGAGTATAATATACAGTATAGTGTGATAATGTTGTATTGTACTGTCACAGAATATAATATACAGTGTAGTGTGATAATGTTGTATTGTACTGTCACAGAATATATTATACAGTGTAGTGTGATAATGTGTGTTGTACTGTCAGAGTATAATATACAGTGTAGTGTGATAACATGTGTTGTACTGTCACAGAGTATAATATACAGTGTAGTGCGATAATGTGTGTTGTACTGTCACACATAGTATAATATACAGTATAGTGTAACAATGTGTATTGTACTGTCACAGAGTATGATATACAGTGCAGTGTGATAATGTGTGTTGTACTGTCAGAGTATAATATATAGTGTAGTGTGATAATGTTGTGTTGTACTGTCATTCAGAGTATAATATACAGTGTAGTGTGATAATGTTGTGCTGTACTGTCACAGAGTATAATATACAGTATAGTGTAACAATGTGTATTGTACTGTCACAGAGTATGATATACAGTGCAGTGTGATAATGTGTGTTGTACTGTCATACAGAGTATAATATAGAGTGTAGTGTGATAATGTTGTGTTGTACTGTCATACAGAGTATAATATACAGTGTAGGGTGATAATGTTGTGTTGTACTGTCACAGAGTATAATATACAGTATCGTGTAACAATGTGTGTTGTCCTGTTACACAGAGTATAATATACAGTATAGTGTAACAATGTTGTGTTGTCCTGTTACACAGAGTATAATATACAGTATAGTGTAACAATGTTGTGTTGTCCTGTCACACAGAGTATAATATACAGTGTAGTGTAACAATGTTGTGTTGTCCTGTCACACAGAGTATGATATACAGTGTAGTGTAACAATGTTGTGTTGTCCTGTCACACAGAGTATAATATACAGTGTAGTGTAACAATGTTGTGTTGTCCTGTCACACAGAGTATGATATACAGTGTAGTGTAACAATGTTGTGTTGTCCTGTCACACAGAGTATAATATACAGTATAGTGTAACAATGTTGTGTTGTCCTGTCACACAGAGTATAATATACAGTATAGTGTAACAATGTTGTGTTGTCCTGTTACACAGAGTATAATATACAGTGTAGTGTAAAAATGTTGTGTTGTACTGTTACACAGAGTATAATATACAGTGTAGTGTAACAATGTTGTGTTGTCCTGTCACACAGATTATGATATACAGTGTAGTGTAACAATGTTGTGTTGTCCTGTCACACAGAGTATAATATACAGTGTAGTGTAACAATGTTGTGTTGTCCTGTCACACAGATTATGATATACAGTGTAGTGTAACAATGTTGTGTTGTCCTGTCACACAGATTATGATATACAGTGTAGTGTAACAATGTTGTGTTGTCCTGTCACACAGAGTATAATATACAGTGTAGTGTAACAATGTTGTGTTGTCCTGTCACACAGATTATGATATACAGTGTAGTGTAACAATGTTGTGTTGTCCTGTCACACAGAGTATAATATACAGTGTAGTGTAACAGTGTTGTGTTGTCCTGTCACACAGAGTATAATATACAGTGTAGTGTAACAATGTTGTGTTGTCCTGTCACACAGAGTATGATATACAGTGTAGTGTAACAATGGTGTGTTGTCCTGTCACACAGAGTATGATATACAGTGTAGTGTAACAATGTTGTGTTGTCCTGTCACACAGAGTATAATATACAGTGTAGTGTAACAGTGTTGTGTTGTCCTGTCACAGAGTATAATATACAGCGTAGTGTAACAATGTTGTGTTGTCCTGTCACACAGAGTATAATATACAGCATAGTGTAACAATGTTGTGTTGTCCTGTCACACACAGTATGACATACAGTGTAGTGTAACAATGTTGTGTTGTCCTGTCACACAGAGTATGATATACAGTGTAGTGTAACAATGTTGTGTTGTCCTGTCACACAGAGTATAATATACAGTGTAGTGTAACAGTGTTGTGTTGTCCTGTCACACAGAGTATAATATACAGTGTAGTGTAACAATGTTGTGTTGTCCTGTCACACAGAGTATAATATACAGTATAGTGTAACAATGTTGTGTTGTCCTGTCACACAGAGTATAATATACAGTGTAGTGTAACAATGTTGTGTTGTCCTGTCACACAGAGTATAATATTCAGTATAGTGTAACAATGTTGTGTTGTCCTGTCACACAGAGTATAATATACAGTGTAGTGTAACAATGTTGTGTTGTCCTGTCACACACAGTATGACATACAGCGTAGTGTAACAATGTTGTGTTGTCCTGTCACACAGAGTATAATATACAGTGTAGTGTAACAATGTTGTGTTGTCCTGTCACACAGAGTATAATATACAGTATAGTGTAACAATGTTTTGTTGTCCTGTCACACAGAGTATAATATACAGTATAGTGTGATAATGTGTTGTCCTGTCACACAGAGTATGATATACAGTGTAGTGTAACAATGTTGTGTTGTCCTGTCACACAGAGTATGATATACAGTGTAGTGTAACAATGTTGTGTTGTCCTGTCACACAGAGTATAATATACAGTGTAGTGTAACAATGTTGTGTTGTCCTGTCACACAGAGTATAATATACAGTGTAGTGTAACAATGTTGTGTTGTCCTGTCACACAGAGTATAATATACAGTGTAGTGTAACAATGGTGTGTTGTCCTGTCACACAGAGTATAATATACAGTGTAGTGTAACAATGTTGTGTTGTCCTGTCACACAGAGTATAATATACAGTGTAGTGTAACAATGTTGTGTTGTCCTGTCACACAGAGTATAATATACAGTGTAGTGTAACAATGTTGTGTTGTCCTGTCACACACAGTATAATATACAGTGTAGTGTAACAATGTTGTGTTGTCCTGTCACACAGAGTATAATATACAGTATAGTGTAACAATGTTGTGTTGTCCTGTCACACAGAGTATGATATACAGTGTAGTGTAACAATGTTGTGTTGTCCTGTCACACAGAGTATAATATACAGTGTAGTGTAACAATGTTGTGTTGTCCTGTCACACAGAGTATAATATACAGTATAGTGTAACAATGTTTTGTTGTCCTGTCACACAGAGTATAATATACAGTATAGTGTGATAATGTGTTGTCCTGTCACACAGAGTATGATATACAGTGTAGTGTAACAATGTTGTGTTGTCCTGTCACACAGAGTATGATATACAGTGTAGTGTAACAATGTTGTGTTGTCCTGTCACACAGAGTATAATATACAGTGTAGTGTAACAATGTTGTGTTGTCCTGTCACACAGAGTATAATATACAGTGTAGTGTAACAATGTTGTGTTGTCCTGTCACACAGAGTATAATATACAGTGTAGTGTAACAATGGTGTGTTGTCCTGTCACACAGAGTATAATATACAGTGTAGTGTAACAATGTTGTGTTGTCCTGTCACACAGAGTATAATATACAGTGTAGTGTAACAATGTTGTGTTGTCCTGTCACACAGAGTATAATATACAGTGTAGTGTAACAATGTTGTGTTGTCCTGTCACACACAGTATAATATACAGTGTAGTGTAACAATGTTGTGTTGTCCTGTCACACAGAGTATAATATACAGTGTAGTGTAACAATGTTGTGTTGTCCTGTCACACAGAGTATGATATACAGTGTAGTGTAACAATGTTGTGTTGTCCTGTCACACAGAGTATAATATACAGTGTAGTGTAACAATGTTGTGTTGTCCTGTCACACAGAGTATAATATACAGTGTAGTGTGATAATGTGTTGTCCTGTCACACACAGAGTATAATATACAGTGTAGTGTAACAATGTTGTGTTGTCCTGTCACACAGAGTATAATATACAGTATAGTGTAACAATGTTGTGTTGTCCTGTCACACAGAGTATGATATACAGTGTAGTGTAACAATGTTGTGTTGTCCTGTCACACAGAGTATGATATACAGTGTAGTGTAACAATGTTGTGTTGTCCTGTCACACAGAGTATGATATACAGTATAGTGTAACAATGTTGTGTTGTCCTGTCACACAGAGTATAATATACAGTGTAGTGTAACAATGTTGTGTTGTCCTGTCACACAGAGTATGATATACAGTGTAGTGTAACAATGTTGTGTTGTCCTGTCACACAGAGTATAATATACAGTATAGTGTAACAATGTTGTGTTGTCCTGTCACACAGAGTATAATATACAGTGTAGTGTAACAATGTTGTGTTGTCCTGTCACACAGAGTATAATATACAGTGTAGTGTAACAATGTTGTGTTGTCCTGTCACACAGAGTATAATATACAGTGTAGTGTAACAATGTTGTGTTGTCCTGTCACACAGAGTATAATATACAGTGTAGTGTAACAATGTTGTGTTGTCCTGTCAGAGTATAATATACAGTGTAGTGTAACAATGTTGTGTTGTTCTGTCACACAGAGTATAATATACAGTATAGTGTGATAATGTGTTGTCCTGTCACACAGAGTATGATATACAGTATAGTGTGACAATGTTGTGTTGTCCTGTCACACAGAGTATAATATACAGTATAGTGTGATAATGTGTTGTCCTGTCACACAGAGTATAGTATACAGTATAGTGTGATAATGTGTTGTCCTGTCACACAGAGTATAATATACAGTGTAGTGTAACAATGTTGTGTTGTCCTGTCACACAGAGTATGATATACAGTATAGTGTAACAATGTTGTGTTGTCCTGTCACACAGAGTATAATATACAGTATAGTGTAACAATGTTGTGTTGTCCTGTCACACAGAGTATGATATACAGTATAGTGTAACAATGTTGTGTTGTCCTGTTACACAGAGTATAACATACAGTATAGTGTAACAATGTTGTGTTGTCCTGTCACACAGAGTATGATATACAGTGTAGTGTAACAATGTTGTGTTGTCCTGTCACACAGAGTATAATATACAGTGTAGTGTAACAATGTTGTGTTGTCCTGTTACACAGAGTATAATATACAGTGTAGTGTAACAATGTTGTGTTGTCCTGTCACACAGAGTATGATATACAGTGTAGTGTAACAATGTTGTGTTGTCCTGTCACACAGAGTATAATATACAGTGTAGTGTAACAATGTTGTGTTGTCCTGTCACACAGAGTATGATATACAGTATAGTGTAACAATGTTGTGTTGTCCTGTCACACAGAGTATAATATACAGTGTAGTGTAACAATGTTGTGTTGTCCTGTCACACAGAGTATGATATACAGTATAGTGTAACAATGTTGTGTTGTCCTGTCACACAGAGTATGATATACAGTGTAGTCCATAACGCAGTGCTGGGTGTGTACAGTGACTACAGAGAGGAATCCCCTGTGTGGTATTCTTGGCTGCAGGCGGTAGTGAGATCCCGGAACTCCTGACGGCTCCGGACAGCGCACCGGGCACAGGAGACAGCACTGACCTGCACACGAAGAGGCAGCGGTCCGGGACATGGGCGCCGTCCTCAGCTTTTCCTGGGGATCCCGGGCTGCAGAGGACGGCTAATCCCGGCACAGTGAGGGGTCTCCGGAGTCCCTGCGGCAGTGTCTGGGAGCACAGCCGGGCTGTGTATGTGTGCGGATCCCTCTCTCCCGGAGACTGTGCACCTCCTCCCCCCGCCTTCCTCCTCCTGCCATCCGCCAGCAGGCACGTCACAGCCCGGGGAGGGGACACTAGGGGGTGGGGAAGTGATTGGCAGCTGGGGGAGCGTTCATTCATAGATACCGGGCACAGACACATAAGACGCACGCTGTAAGGCTATGTTCACACGGTAAACACAACGTGCACACATTTGTATGCCAGCTAAATAAGCCGTAAAATGAATGTACAAGCCATCTGTCAGGCGTTTGCAAAGCCACAATCCACTCCAAGAGCTAAGTAGGAACAAATCCTTATCTGTGTAGAACAATTATTACTATTATTTAGAGTTCTTTTTTAACATAAAGTAAAATTAGTGCAAACGACTGTGGTTCGACCATATAAATACAATAACCAGGTGTGGGGTTTTTCCTGAATTTCAATTACTTGTCCTTGTCATCCCCTTGGACCAGTGGTGTAACTTGAAGGGGCCCAGAGTCATATTGCTTCACTTTAACCCCTTCAGGAAGAAGCCCATTTTGGCCTTAAGGACCAGAGCGTTTTTTGCACATCTGACCACTGTCACTTTAAACATTAATAACTCTGGAATGCTTTTAGTTATCATTCTGATTCCGAGATTGTTTTTTCGTGACATATTCTACTTTAACATGGTGGTAAATTTTTGTGGTAACTTGCATCCTTTCCTTGTGAAAAATCCTAAAATTTGATGAAAAATTTGAAAATTTTGTATTTTTCTAACTTTGAAGCTCTCTGCTTGTAAGGAAAATGTATATTACAAATAAAAAAAATTTTTATTCACATATACAATATGTCTACTTTATGTTTGCATCATAAAATTGACGAGTTTTTACTTTTGGAAGACATCAGATGGCTTCAAAGTTCAGCAGCAATTTTCCAATTTTTCACAAAATTTTCAAACTCACTATTTTTCATGGACCAGCTCAGGTTTGAAGTGGATTTGAAGGGTCTTCATATTAGAAATACCCCACAAAAGACCCCATTATAAAAACCGCACCCCCCAAAGTATTCAAAATGACATTCGGTCGTCATTTTAACCCTTTAGGTGTTTCACAGGAATAGAAGCAAAGTGAAGGAGAAAATTCACAATCTTCATTTTTTACACTCGCATGTTCTTGTAGACCCAATTTTTGAATTTTTACAAGGGGTAAAAGGAGAAAATGTATACTTATATTTGTAGCCCAATTTCTCTTTAGTAAGCAGATACCTCATATGTCTATGTAAAGTGTTCGGCGGGCGCAGTAGAGGGCTCAGAAGGGAAAGAGCGACAAGGGGATTTTGGAGAGTACGTTTTTCTGAAATGGTTTTTGGGGGGCATGTTGCATTTCGGAAGCCCCTATGGTGCCAGAACAGCAAAAAACCCTCACATGGCATACCATTTTGGAAACTAGACCCCTTGAGGAACATAACAAGGAATAAAGTGAGCCTTATTACCCCACAGGTGTTTCTCGACTTTTGCATATGTAAAAAAAAAATTATATTTTTTCACTAAAATGTGTGTTTCCCCCCAAATTTCAAATTTTTCCAAGGGTTAATAGCAGGAAATACCCCCCCAATATTTGTAACCCCTTCTCTTCTGAGTATGGAGGTACCCCATAAGTGGACCTGAAGTACACTACGGGCGAACTACAATGCTCAGAAGAGAAGGAGTCATATTTGGCTTTTTGAGATCAAATTTTGCTCGGGGGGCATGTCTCATTTAGGAAGCCCCTATGGTGCCAGAACAGCAAAAAAAAAAAACACATGGCATACCATTTTGGAAACTAGACCCCTTGAGGAACGTAACAAGGAATAAAGTGAGCCTTAATACCCCACAGGTGTTTCAGGAACGTAACAAGGGGTACAGTGAGCATTTTCCCCCCACTGGTGTCTGACAGATCTTTGGAACAGTGGGCTGGACAAGTTTTCATTTTCACGGACCACTGTTCCAAAGATCGTCAGACACCTGTGGGGGGTAAATTCTCTCTGCACCCCTCATTACATTCCGTGAGGGGTGTCGTTTCCGAAATGGGGTCACATGTGGGGTTTTGTTTTTTTTGCGTTTGTCAAAACCGCTGTAACAATCAGCCACCCCTGTGCAAATCACCTCAAATGTACATGGTGCGCTCTCCCTTCTGGGCCTTGTTGTGCGCCCCCAGAGCACTTTGCGCCCACATATGGAGTATCTCCGTAGTCGGGAGAAATTGCGTTACAAATTTTGGGGGGCTTTTTTCCCTTTTACCTCTTGTGAAAATGTAAAGTATAGGGCAACATCAGCATGTTAGTGTAAAAAATTAAAAATGTTTACACTAACATTCTGGTGTAGACCCCAACATTTCCTTTTCATGAAGGGTTAAAGAAGAAAATACCCCCCAAACCTTGTAAGGCAATTTCTCCCGAGTACGGCGATACCCAATATGTGACCCTAAACTGTTGCCTTGAAATACGACAGGGCTCCAAAGTGAGAGCGCCATGCGCATTTGAGGCCTGAATTAGGGATTTGCATAGGGGTGGACATAGGGGTAATCTACGCCAGCGATTCCCAAACAGGGTGCCTCCAGCTGTTGCAAAACTCCCAGCATGCGTGGACAGTCAACGGCTGTCCGGCAATACTGGGAGTTGTTGTTTTTCAACAGCTGGAGGCTCTGCTTTGGAAACAGTGGTGTACCGGACGGTGTATGTGTTGGTGTAGTGTAGAGTTTTTAGGGTACAGTCACATGGGCGGGGGATTACAGCGAGTTTCCCAGCGCAAAATTTGCTGCATCTCAAACTTGCAGCGAGAAACCCACTGTAAAAAGCCTCGCCCATGTGAATGTACCCTGTACATTGACAGTGGGGGGTGCACCAGCTGTTGCAAAACCACAACTCCCAGCATGCACAAACAGACCATGCAGGTCTATAGTTATAGTTTTGCAACAGCTGGAGGCACACAGGTTAGGAAACACTGAGTTAGAAACAGACAATGTTTCCCAACCAGTGTGTCTCCAGTTGTTGCAAAACTACAACTCCCAGCATGCCCAGACAGCTGAAGGGCATGCTGGGAGTTGTAGTTCGGCAACATCTGAAGGGCCAGATGTTGCTGAACTAAAACTCCCAGCATGCCTGGACAGTCAGTGCATACTGGGAGTTGTGGTTTTGCAACAGCTGGAAGAGCACAGATTGGAGACCATTATACAATGGTCTCCAAACTGGGGCCCTCCAGATGCTACAAAACTACAACTCCCAGCATGCATGGTCTGTTAGTGCATGCTGGGAGTTATAGTTTTGCAACAGCTGGAGGCACACAGGTTAGGAAACACTGAGTTAGAAACAATGTTTCCCAACCAGTGTGTCTCCAGTTGTTGCAAAACTACAACTCCCAGCATGCCCAGACAGCTGAAGGCCATGCTGGGAGTTGTAGTTCGGCAACATCTGAAGGGCCAGATGTTGCTGAACTAAAACTCCCAGCATGCCTGGACAGTCAGTGCATGCTGGGAGTTGTAGTTTTGCAACAGCTGGAACCTATGGGACCTATAACACTGCAAAATTATTTTTTTAAAAAAGTGTTAATAAAGATCATTTAACCCCTTCCCTAATAAAAGTTTGAATCACCCCCCTTTTCCCATAAAAAAAAATAAAACAGTGTAAAAAAAATAAAAAATTAACATATGTGGTATCGCCGCGTGCGTAAATATCAGAACTATAAAAATATATCATTAATTAAACCGTACGGTCAATGGCGTACGCGCAAAAAAATTCCAAAGTCCAAAAAAGCGTATTTTGGTCACTTTTTATACCATTAAAAAATGAATAAAAAGTGATCAAAAAGTCCGATCAAAACAAAAATCATACTGATAAACACTTCAGATCACGGCGCAAAAAATGAGTCCTCATACCGCCCTGTACGTGGAAAAATAAAAAAGTTATAGGGGTCAGAAGATGACATTTTTAAAAGTATAAATTTTCCTGCATGTAGTTATGATGATAAGGTGTAATTTTTACCGAAATATGCACTGCGTAGAAACGGAAGCCCCCTAAAATTACAAAATGGTGTTTATTTTGTCGCACAATGATTTTTTTTTCCGTTTCGCCGTGCATTTTTGGGTAAAATGACTAATGTCACTGCAAAGTAGAATTGGCGACGCAAAAAATAAGCCATAATATGGATTTTTAGGTGGAAAATTGAAAGGGTTATGATTTTTAAAAGGTAAGGAGGAAAAAACGAAAGTGCAAAAACTGAAAAACCCTGAGTCCTTAAGGGGTTAAAGGACGAATATAGTGGTACACATTTATATATGCCCGGGCCTCAAAAATAAACAAAATAATCTCATACATACCTTCCTACGAGCCCCCGTTGGTCCGGCACAGGCCTCACGGTCCGGCAGTGTTGACGTCATTCCAATTCCTGGGGAAGGGGACGTCGCAGAGCCGTTGGCGTATCACCGGCCGTAGCGATGTCCCGTCCCGGTCGGTGATAGGCTGAGCCCACTGTCATGTAAGGAGCTCTGGCCGGCTTCTTACATGACAGTGGGCTCAGCCTATCACCGACCAGGGCTGAACATCGCTACGGCCGGTGATACGCCGACGGCTCTGCGGCGTCCCCTTCCCCAGGAAGTGGAATGATGTCAGCACTGCGGGACCGTGAGGCCTGTGCCGGACCAACGGGGGCTCGTAGGAAGGTATGTATGAGTTTATTTTTTTTATTTTTGAGGCCCGGGCATAAATGTGTACCACTTCAGTTGTCCATTAAGGACCAGGCCAATTTTATTTTTGCATTTTCGTTTTTTCCTCCTCGCCTTCTAAGATCCATAACTTTTATATTTCCATCTACAGACCCATATAAGGGCTTGTTTTTTGCGTGACCAATTGTACTTTGTAATGAAACCTCTCATTTTACCATAAAATGTACGGCGAACCCCCCAAAAAAAAATTCAGGGAGGAAATTTTATTGAAAACCACAATTTTGCGCATTTTGGAGGGTTTTGTTTTCACACTGTACAATTTACGATAAAAATGACATGTGTTCTTTATTCTGTGGTTCAATACGTTTAAAATGATACCCATGGCTAGATACTTTTATATTTTTGTACCGCTTAAAAAAATCTTAAACTTTTTGTACAAAATCAGTAATCTAAAATCGCCCTATTTTGACCACCTATAACTTTTTCATTTTTCCGTATATAGGGGGGTGTGAGGGCACATATTTTGCGCCGTCATCTGTACTTTTTATTGATAACACATTTGCATATATAAAACTTTTAGATCATTTTTTATAAAATGTTTTTTTTATAAAATGTGACAAAAAAGCAGCATTTTTGGAATTTTTTATTTTTTACGTTTACGCCATTCACCGTACGGGATCATTAACATAACATATATATATATATGTGTATTTGTTATTATACATGTGTCTGTATATGTATAGTTTTTTTTTTTCTGTATGTGATATGTAGTGGTGTATCTGTCTCTAGGCCATTATGGCCCAGACCTAGTGCCACATTTATCACAGTGGAGGCCTAACTGCACCCCCACCTTCTTCATTTATTCTAGGGCCACTGTGATGGAGTTCCATGCACCCTGGACAACTTTCCGTCCACTGCTCCCCTCAGGTCTCCGGACAATTCCGAACCAGCACTTCAATATACATTTCTTAGCTCCTCCTTCACGATCTATATTACTGGCTACTGCGTGTGTGCTGCTGCCACAGTGCTGCTTCACATCACCGGCTATCTTGGACGTATCAATTAGATGTCAATTGACTCCTAAAGTTTATTATTAGCAAATATATATGGCATCACAAAATATATATATTTTGTGATATCTTCCTCGCCCTACTCATCATCTAGTGAAGATAGGCAACCAAGGCGGCGGAGATGCCGCCATGGGGGACCCCAAACCTCCTCTGCTCCTAACCCTGTGCCCCATGCTAGTATGTGTCACCCTGGCGCTCGTACTAGTCAGACCCCCCCAGCCAAGTATACTGGTGTCCCATACCAGTGAACTTGTCTGGACTAAGCCAGCGGAGCACGAGCCCGTGATTCCTGAGTTTGTAGGTGACTCAGGAATCAAGATTGACATCGTCGTGTTCACTGAAATGGACTATTTTATTCATTTTAACTTTTTTTGTGACGCCTTTGTCAATCTAATGGTTGCCCAGTTGAACACCACAAACCCGGGCTCCTTTTCAGCTAGACCCAATGGATGAAATGAGGAAGTTTTGGTGCCTCGTGTTGCATTTGGGCCTAGTTAAAAAACCCAGTGTCAGGCAGTACTGGAGTTTATAGTGTATGAGGGACGAGATTCCCGTATTGAACCCCCAGAATGTCCCCCCACTCTGGGTGTTAGTGGAAAAATAGTTTGGTACCTTTTGCAACCATTGCTAGATAAGGGTTATCACCTTTACGTGGATAACTTTTATACTAGTATCTCTCTCTTCACATCCCTCTCCACCAGATCTCTTGTGGGTCATCCGGAAGAATCAAAGAGGCCTCACGAACCATCCCCCCACACACCTGTCCCCCAGGGTCCCATGCCCTTACCCATGAAAACCTGTTGCTGGTCAGATATAAGGATAAGAGGGATGTCCTTATGCTGTCCACAATTCATGGGAACGGCAGCACCCCTGTCCCTGTGCGAGGTACCGCGGGACCGTTCCTCAAGCCTGATTGTATTCTGGACTACAATCGGTATATGGGGGGAGTTGATCTGTCTGATCAAGTCCTCAAGCCATATTATACCATGCGGAAAACACCAGGGACATGGTACAAAAAAGTTGCGGTCTACATGGTACAGGTTGCCAAGTACAACTCTTTTGTACTATCCCAGTACGCTGGCAACACATGGACATACCTGCAGTTCCAAGAGGAAGTTCCAAAGGCCCTGATTTTTGGTGACCGCCAAAGAGCGGGCCAGATCGTCACAGGCCAACACTTTCCAGGTGAGGTCCCCCACACTGAAAAGAAGGGACGATCCCAGAAAAAATGCAGTGTGTCACAGGAGGGGGATTCAGAAGGACACCACCACTCAATGCGACACTTGCCCCAATCATTCGGGTCTCTGCATTAAGCATTGCTTCAGGGATTGCTTCACTTCCATGTAGCACTACATTTTTAATCCTTCTCCCTCATTTTAATTTCCCAGAATTTTACTCCAATGTACTCGTCCAGAGTACATTGTCTTCGTCCAGAGTACATTGTCTTCCCAAAAATGGGTCATAGGTCACAGAGTCAATAGCATTGGGGGTTTGCAAGTTGCCCAAAATGCGCAGCACTATCTTCCCGCCTGAGCGGGGTGCGCATTTGAGGTAACAGAATAGGGACGGCCACACACATCACATTCCCAGAATGATGATTCAGAGCATAGGGTTTGGAGCGGGCATAATTTTTACTTTTGGCTATACTCTGGGACATCAATCTGGGAAAATAATTGGCACATCAGTAATAAAATTGCAATTTTCATTTTCCCCAAACTACATTTCATCCATTCCTGGAAAATAAATTTAGGGAACACCCGTCTGTTCCAAATGTTCCAATTCCACTGCTATACACCTTCCTTATGGTGTGTACTATTTGTAATAGGCTCACATGTGGGTCCTTTCTTGTATTTTCCTCTGAATGTACGTAACTGGTTCATAAGAAACATCGGCCTCAAATGCGAAGAGTTCTCGCTCATGAGCTCTGTCGTATTTCTAGGCGACAATTCGGAGTCACATGTTAGTTGTTCCCAGAAAGAAGAAGCAGAGTATAGGTTGTAAATTGCAATTTTCCAATACTACCCTTCATCCACTCCTGGAAAATAAATTTAGGAAACACCCATGTGTGGTGACCCACGGTGTATGGCGGGACCACGGGGAGTAGCGGTGTGGGTGGAGGGGCAAGGTATTGTTAATCTCTACTGTTTGTGACGCCAGAGTGGTTTTTGGGTACCGGAACCACACGAACGGTATCTCCGCTATTCCAATGGCTAGGCAGTGAAAGGAGAGTCCACAACCAAGTTACAGTTTAACGGAGGCTTTACTGAGTTAAGACAGGTGTTATTATCTTCACAGCTAGGCCAGAATCCCAGAGAGTCGACCAGTAACACGTAAAGGGCCCTGCAGATTGCTGGGACTTGTAATCATTGTAATAGACTTTAGTACAGCTACGCAGACTAGAATAGACTTGATCAGTGTCTTGACTTTAGTAGAGACAGCAGACATAGATGAGATGACTAACTGACAATGTGGATGGTGTGCAGGCTTTGTGGCCTCCAGGTGTACTGAACACAGGATTTGTGATGTCCGTGCTTTGCTGTCCTCAGCAGAAAGAGAGTGAATTGTAATGGCTGCCCCCTTATATAGAGGGGGGCTGAGCCAAAGCCCATTGGTCAAGCTGCGGGTCATGTGTTAACCTGGGGCCCTCTGGGTAACATCATGTGATAACATAAACATAACATGTGACATTCCACAGGTCCTTCAGACATCTCACAGGTCCTTTTTACTAACTATACATTAGGACACTGACTACAATCCCATTATAACAAATTACATTACAGGAACAGCAGGGGAGACACTGCAGGAGAACCCCCAGGTCACTGAGGGACTCAACTTGACAGGGCCTAAGGGTAGTGCAGGACCATGTCCTGTACTGGGACATTACACATGCATTCAAAATGTCCTCTTTACCCCTATACCCATTACTCAGAGTACTTTCTGTAATGGTGTCACATTTGGGTGTTTCTTTTTTGTATTTTCCTCTGAATGTATGTAACCGTCAGATACTGATACAAATGCAAACAGACCTCTATGACTTCTGAGCCTTGTTGTGCGCCCGTCCAGCACGTTACCCCATATGTGGATGTATTTTCCATAGTCAGGTGAAAAAGCCCTCCACAATTTGTAACCCAATTTCTCCTTGTGAAAATGTAAAAAAAAAAAAGTGTAAAAAAAAAATTTTTTCATTTTACGGCCCACTGTTCAAAAAACCTGTGAGGTGTAAGTGCTCACTGTACCCCTTGTTACCTTCCTTTAGGGATGTAGTTTCTAATTTTTTTTTATTTTATGTCAGATCCTTGGTCATTGCAGTACAAATCACCACTTCAAGCTGCAAATCTTATTGGTGCTGTCTCACTCCTAAGCCCTGTTTTGCACCCGCAGAGTGCTTAATGTCCACATATGGGGTATTTCCTTTTTCTGGAGAAATTGGGCTACAAATTTTGTGGAGCTTTTTTTC
Organism: Hyla sarda; assembly: GCF_029499605.1. NCBI lineage: Eukaryota > Metazoa > Chordata > Amphibia > Anura > Hylidae > Hyla > Hyla sarda. Next base: position 126,026,843 of record NC_079189.1, on the reverse strand, counting down.
TATAACTACTTGTGAAACAAAAAAAATTTGGTTAATACCAGCAATTCAGTGTCAAAATTTTCTTTTTTCACTTTTAGGGACCACTGTTCAAAAAACCTGGGAGGTGTAAATACCCACTGTAACCCTTGTTACGTTCCTTGAGGGGTGTAGTTTCCTAAATGGTGTCATGTGTGGAGGGTTTCTGCTGTTCTGGCACCATGGGGGCTTTGTAAAGCACATGGCCTCCGACTTCAATTCCAGCAAAATTCTCTCTCCAAAAGCCCAATGCTGCTCCTTCTGTTCTGAGACCTGTAGTACACCAGTAGAGCTCTTTACGTCCACATGTGGAGTATTTCCTTACTCGGGAGAAATTGGGCTTCAAATTTTGGGGTCCATTTTCTCCTATTACCCCATGTGAAAATGAAAAATTTGGAGTAACACCATTATTTAAAGGGGTACTCCGGTGCTTAGACATCTTATCCCCTATCCAAAGGGGTAGGTCATAAGATGCCTGATCGCGGGAGTCCCGCCGCTGGGGACCCCCGTGATCTTGCACGCGGCACCCCGTTTATAATCAGTCCCCACCCCCGTGTGACATCAGGCTCCACCCCTCAATGCAAGCCTATGGGAGGGGGCGTGACAGCTGTTTCATTTTCTCGTCCAAGTTCAATGCAAACACGGCAAACACCTGTGAGGTGTCACGTTCCTTGAGGGGTGTAGTTTCAAAAATAGTGTGTCACGTGGAGTTTTGTTTGCTGTTCTGGCATAATGGGGGGTTCCTAAATGCAACATACTCCCCAAAAATTGCCTCTCCAAAATCCCACAGTTGCTCTTGCCCTCTTGAGCCATGTTGTGAGCCCGCAGAGCACTTTACCTCAGCATATTAGATATTTCCCTTCTCAAGAGAAATTGGGCTAAATCATTTTAAATACTTTGAGGGGTGCAGTTTCTATAATGGTGTCATTTATGGGGTGTTTCTCACATAAAATCCACTTCAAACTTAACTGGTCCCTGAAAAAATCTGATTTTGAATTTTTTATGAAAACTTTAAAAATTGCTGCTATACTTTGAAGCCCTCTAAATCTTCAAAAAGTAAATACATGTCAACTTTATGATGCCAACATAAAGTAGACATATTGTATATGTGAATCAACATATAACTTATTTGGCATGTCTATTTTGCTTACAAGAAGAGAGTTTCAAAGTTAGAAAAATGCTAAATTTTCATGAAATTTGGTATTTTTCACCAAGAAATGATGCAAGTATTGAGGAAAATTTACCACTATGTTAAATTAGAATATGTCCCTAAATAACAATCTCAGAATCAGAATAATTAGTAAAAGCATCCCAGAGTTATTAATGCATAAAGTGACAGTGTTCAGATTAGCAAAAAAAAAAAAGGACAGGATAGTGCACAGAACTTATCGTTCGGATAGGGGATAAGTTATAAGCACTACAGATCTCCTTTAAGGGGAAAATGGGCTGAGTATTTAAGAGGTTAAATACTGCTCTAATCCTATACAAAATAGAGACACTATGGGCCCACCTCTGGCTCCATAGACTTTCTATGTTTTTAGCAAGAAGAGAGATAGGGAGAGAAGCCCTTAGCTGAGTGCTCATCAACCAGACCCAGACCTGTCAAAACTTTTGATATGTTTTTAAATTATAGTAACACTTAAAGCCTGTGGGTACTGTCCATTTAAATAGGCACTATTGTTTAACCCCTTAAGGACTACAGTTTTTTTTTTATTTAGCACTTTTGTATTTTCCACCTCACCTTCTAAAAATCAGAATGCTTTTAATTTTGCACCTACAGTCCCATATGAGGAGCTTGTTTTTTGCACCACCAATTGTACTTTGTAATGACATTAATGATTTCACCACAAAATCTATGGCGAAACCAGAAAAAAATATTTGTGGGGCAAAATTGAAAAAAAAAAAGCCATTTTGTAAATTTTGGAGGTTTCCTATTCTACGCAGTGCACTTTTCACACCATATCTTTATTCTGTAGGTACATATGGTTACAAGGATACCTAATTTATGTAAGTTTTATTTTATTTTACTATTTAAAAAAAAATTACAACTACATGCACCAAAATTAGTATGTTTAAAATTGTCATCTTCTGACCCCTATAATTTTTTTTTTTTCTGTATATGGGGATGTGTGATTTTTTGCACTGTGTTTTTATCGGTAACATTTTTTTAATGGGACTTTTTGATTCCTTTTTTTTTTTTCAAAATTCTAGTTTTTTTGAAATTTTACAAGAAGAAAAATAAAGACAAACAGTGTCAAATATCATGAGAAGACAACAAATTAGATAATTGCATAACTCATCTATATAATAACGTGACGGAGGTCAAATATAGGAACACGCATGGTCCCAGACCGACAAAACCAGGATGTGAGCAGGAACAGGAACGTTACAGGAGGCAGTCTGAGAAATCTCCATCTATAACTAGTTAGCAATCTCAGAAGTATGAAACGAAGAGCAGAGGGGAGGGAGCAAGGAAAGGAAGTCAGAGACAGGGGGGACAGGGAATGAGTGAGAGAGGAATAAGGGAAGAGAGAAAGATTTTTGATTGCTTTTTATTCATTTTTCTAGGGTATACAAAGTAACCCAAAATACGCACTTTTGGAGTTTTAATTTTTTTTTTTACGAGTAAGCCATTGACCGTGCAGTTTAATTAATGTTATATTTTTATAGTTCAGACATTTACGCATACAACGGTACCACATATGTTTATGTTTATTTATGTTTACATGTATTTATTTTTTTAAATTGGAAAAGGAGGGCGATTCAAACTTTTATTAGGGAGGGGGTTAAATCACATTTATTAACTTTTTTTTTTGTCCCCATAGAGGACTTTTACATGCAATCCTTAGATGGCATACACTGAACAATGCTATGCCATATCATGGCATTGATCAGTGTCATCAGTGCTCGATTGCTCCAGCCTACAGAGCCTGGCTGGAGCATTGAGGGACAGATCGAACGGCAAGGAGGCAGGTAAGGACCCTCCTGCCATCCTCTCAGCTGTTCCGGACATTGCGATTTCACTGCGGTGGTCCTAAACAGCCCCCTGAGCTAACAGCAGGTATTTTCTACCATTTTAGACACTGCAATCAACTTTGATCATAGCATCTAAAAAGAGTTAATACAGGTCATCAGCCTGATTGCCAATGTTCGGTATTAGCCACGGGTTCTAGTTGCTGATAGCAACTGGGACCCACCAGGTATGCAGCTCGCTTAGCTGCTGATCATGCTTCACATAAGGGGAGGGGGCAATGGACGTAAATATACGTCCATTGTTGTTAAAACTACTTTCCTCCATTTACTAATTTATGCCAGTGTTTCTCAAACACGGTCCTCAAGCACCCCCAAAAGGTCATGTTTTCAGGATTTCCTTAGTCTTTCACAGGTGATATAACTGTGGTGATGCTGGATTCACTGACCATAATTATATCATCTGTGAAAGACTAAGGAAATCCAGAGAAACATGACCTGTTGGGGGGACTTGAGGACCACGCTTGAGAAACACTGGTTTATATGTTTACATTTATTGTATTTTTTCTCCCCATAGGGCAGTGTCACGCTGAATGGGACCTGACCGCACGGGGAAGCGGGGATACACGCTGCAGCACAGGGAGTACTGACATCTCCTCATGCTCTCTTCTGCTACACAGGGACACATGGGAGCTGGCAAGTCTAAAAAAACAGGTGATAACTGCGTTTCTTCATTACAGCGGACATGACTATATAAGTTCTAAGTCACGCCCTACTTTAAGCCACACCCACGAAATTATCAACGGGAAATTCCCTTAGCCGAATAGACTGAAAGGGACATTTTCGGCCAATAATTTCCGACAACCGAAATTTCGATGCATCTATATTATAAATCATCCCCTAGCACAGGACAGGCCATTTTCACTAGCACTATGTCATTGCATAGCAATGAGGATTATGTGATGTTTTCTGCTCTTCTGTGACTAGCTAGAGAATAAAGGGGTGCTCTGGTGGAAAACAAATTTCAAATCAGCTGGTGCCAGAAAGTAAATTACTTCTATTTAAAAATCTTAATCCTTCCAGTAATTAACAGCTGCTGTATACTACAGAGGAAGTTGAGTTGTTCTTTTCTGACCACAGTGCTCTCTGCTGACACCTCTGTCTGTGTCAGGAACTTTCCAGAGCAGGAGAGGTTAACTATGGGAATTTTCCTCAGTCTAAAGGGTCAATATTATAAAATGCAGGCTTGTAAAGAAAATTTTGAAGGGATAGATACAGAGTAATGTACCTTTAGCAAACTGAGCACTGTATGTTCTGCAGTGCTTAAGGAAGTTATGATATTGCGTATGTGGTGTGTAGCCTACTGTGAGAAAAGCACCAATATGATATGATAACTTGTGAATGGGACTAATTATTTATTTTGTGCCCTTTTGTTTGGCAATGTTATTCCTTTCACAATGGTTAAACATCCTATTGGGGGTTAAAGGGGTATTCTACTACTTTAAAATGTACCCCCTATCCGGAGGATAAGGTATAAGTGTCTGATTGTGGGAGGTCCAACCTCTTGGACTTCCCACATCTTCAGAACGGAGCCCTGTCTCTTACTGATCATGGAGCAGCGTGTCAGTATGTGCTCCATGCATTGTCTTTGGGAGCACTGGAGATGAAATGTGTGCTGAAACACTGTTGCATGGACACAGGGAGACGGGACCCCATTCTGGACATCACTGGGGGTCCCAGAGGTGCCACCCCCACCAGCAATCAGGCACTTATCCACATGGGATAAGTGGAGTAACATTTTAAGTGACTCAGGGTTCTACCTAAGGGAACCCTATAATGGTGCTGGGAGGTCAGAGGGAGGAGGTAGGACTGTGAAAGGACACCACGTGGCCTATAGTAACAGAGTAATGGTTGATCTTCTGGACGTTTCTCCAATCTGACCCTTGGGTTCTTGGTCATCCCTCTTCTCTGCTTACTTGGTCGGGCAGCCAGCTAGAGTTAGAGACCTGGCATTTCCAAACTCCTTTTTTTTTTTTTTTTGAATTATGGAGACCGCTGTGGAACTTTCAGTGAAGCAGAAATGTATGTAGAAATACAAAAGTGGTAGCCAACAATGCAATTTCTTCAGATTTATTGGATTCTCACATAAAAAGTCATCAGCTGGTGACTAGATGCATGGTAAAAGCAAACCACAGAACAGGACTGATGACGTTTCGAGTCATGTTACTCTTCATGTTGATCAGAGTCACATGACTCGAAACAAAACTAAGTAGGACCACCCGCTGGACTCCTAAACTCAAAATGAGCAGAGGTTTAAATGAATAAATATTTTTTTCCCCAACTCATTTTGCTTTAAAACATGCCTGCAGAGTGGACATTGAACATGTGACAGGTTTGCTGTTCTTTCAATAATGGGAATAAGATAACAGGAATAGAACGTATCTGTCATGATTCGGCTGGCTGGAGGTGGATCCTCTGTGCCAGAGAGGGATTGGCGTGGACCATTTCGGTGGACCGGTTCTAAGTTGCTACTGGTATTCACCAGAGCCCGCCGCAAAGCGGGATGGTCTTGCAGCGGCGGTAGCAACCAGGTCGTATCCACCGGCAACAGCTCAACCTCTCTGACTGCTGAGATAAGCGCGGTACAAGGGAGTAGACAAGAGCAAGGTCGGACATAGCAGAAGGTCAGGGCAGGCAGCAAGGATCGTAGTCAGCGGCAACGGCAGGAGGTCTGGAACACAGGCTAGGAACACACAAGGAAACGCTTTCACTGGCACAATGGCAACAAGATCCGGCGAGGGAGTGCAGGGGAAGTGAGGTATAAGTAGGGAGTGCACAGGTGAGGATACTGATTAGGCCTGCTGCGCCAACAGTGGGGCAGTGGTCCTTTAAATCGCAGAGACCCGGCGTGCGCGCGCCCTAAGGAGCGGGGCCGCGCGCACCGGGACAACACAGACGGGGAACGGGTCAGGTACGGGAGCCGGGATGCGCATCGCGAGCGGGCGCGTCCCGCGTCGCGAATCGCATCCCGGCTGGGAGTAATATCGCAGCGCGCCCGGTCAGCAGGTCTGACCGGGGCGCTGCGAATGAGAGGACGCTGCGAGCGCTCCGGGGAGTAGCGGGGACCCGGAGCGCTCGGCATAACAGTATCCTTATTGTGGTGTAGACATTCATATCATATTAGGTATTATGCACACAGTTGTGCTTGGTTCCTGGAGCCTGTAGGACAAAACACAGATCAGTCACCTCCAAACGTTATCAAAACCTGTCCAGAGGAAAAGTTGCTGAGTTGCCCATAGCAACCAATCAGGTCGCTTCTTTCATTTTTGAAAAGGCCTCTGAAAAAAATGAAAGAAGTGATCTGATTGGTTGCTATGGGCAACTCAGCAACTTTTCCTCTAGACAGGTTTTGATAAATCTCCCCCATGGAGTCTGTAGGACCATATTCTTTGTCAGATTCATACAGTAGACGGTTTATTCATTTCTAAGGCAGCCCTATTACAATTCTGTACAAAACAGAGCCATATACCGGCTGTTTGCATTTAGCCTCATTGTAACAATCTCATGAAGCAGATGATTGTTAATTGTTTTTATAAGAAAATTGTAATGGTGGCCTGGGCCCTCATTCACTCCAGATGAAAAGGTTCTGCCTGTATAAGAAAACTTTCTGCCTGGCACTCATTGTTAGCTCATATAATAGTCTTTTATGTTTTTTGGAGTTAGGGGTACTGTGGCAAAGATAGTTTGAGCAACATATTTCCACAGAAATATCCTGTTTTCTGTACAGTACAAATAACTTTTTAAGTTTATTCTTCAGGTCAATATGATTGTAGCAGTACCAAACATATTAAGTTTTTATTATGTTTTAAAACATCTAAAAAATAAACATATTAAAAGAAAATATATTTCCATCGCTATATTCTGGCCTCTTTAACCTCTTAATTTTTTCATTGAGCTGTGGATTTTATTTATAGTATTTTAGGATATTTATTTTTAAATTTGTTTGTTCACTTTTTATTCAATGTTTATTTGGGAGATTACAGGACTGAAATACAGCAATTCTGGCAAATTATTTTGCCACACCGGCTACACCATCCTCGTAAACCGGCGAGCTGTAAAGAGGCCATATCTCCACAAAAAGTTCCATTCCCTTGAGGTGGGTGAGATAGTGGAGTACACCCCCGTACAAGGCCTGCTAAGAGAGTGGGCTGCCGCAGTCACCAGACCAGCCGCTCCAACCCAGCTGCCTTTCAAGTACTTTCCTGCTGATGATTGGGAAGCGGACCCCTTCCAGCTGAGGCCGAAATGGCCTGCTACGGATGCCTCCACCTACGGACCCAAGGAGGAGTCTCTACAGCAGCAGCCATTTCCTTCTGCCTTCAACAAAGTACCCTGGCCTACTCCTATCCAGGAGGTTTGACCTCGACCGCGGGTACCAACCGAAGTACCTACGCCTACTCCCAACGCAGAAGTTTGGCCTGCCCACCAGGTACCAACGAATGTGCTGCGGCCCACTCCCGACGAGGAGGTGGGGCCGAATCAACCAGCACCAACTGTTAGCCTCAATCCCACAGTGTCACACTCTACCCTTACTAATGTGGTGTGGGAGAGCCACATTAACTCTTTGCCTGCTCGTGATTCTGAGAGGGGTAGAGGCTCTAGGCGAGGAGCAGGACGACATTGCAAGAGTTTCATCTGAGTTGTGACACCTATATTGCTTTAATTTTTTTTTTCTTCTTCACAGACTTTCTGCAACGTTTAAGAAGTGTGCCTAGCAGGACTGTGCTAAGACTGTTCGAGTTGTAATGTAACCATCAATCTTTTGTGCCTGGTCCTTAGACCAAGAGACTCCTAGCGGTAGGAGATTCGTAAGTGTGTGCCCGGCTACTAGCTCTAGCTGTGAAGTTTAGAATTTTAGTGCAGGTGGACTGCTGATCCTTGAACGCTTGTTTACATGTATATACCTCAATAGTAACGGGACCTTGTTAGCTAGAAATTGCACTTATCAGGTAAATGCACATGAACCCTGTTGGAGTGTTTAATAAATATTTGTGCTAAGGTAACTCAATGTAAATGGTTATTGTACACAGTAAAATTAGCCTTGTACACGTGTACATAAAAAATGTAAATAATAGGTGTTGTAGTAGTTTCTAGTAGGTGGCTTTCTCAGCTCCTCTGAGGAATAACATTTCCGTCGCCCATCATTAACACCTTCTCAAAAGTCCACTCAGGGAAAACTACCCCTAAGGTATCAAGACTGACCTCTCACATAGTACTAGACACATAGTACCTAAAAAATAATCACTTAAGTGTACTTACCTCACTTAAACTTAGTACACCAAACAAACCACAAATATATCTCACACTCAAGAAAATGCTTTGGGAATTGTAGCTAATGTTATTTTCCAATTCCTGCCACTGTTGTGTACACTAACTCTTCTCTCTCCTACATGTGCGAGATGCCCTGCCTGGCCAGTAGGTGCTCTTTCAAGTTAAAAATAATACACGTAATAAAAGGTAACCTAGGTAAGGTTTATCTGTTGTGTTCTAGGGATAAGAGCATGTAGCCAATGGACCCTAGTAGCCAGTTTTATTGGTAGAAAGCCTCAGGCAAGCCAGTAAAGTTTCCAGTGTACTATACAGGTAGCTAACATGGCAAAAATGTATAGTGAGATTTAAATTGTCTAGTGAGCTTACGAAAAAATGTTAAGTAGGATGTAACTCATGTGAATAATATCATCCTGTTACTAAATTCATGAACCAACCAATCCTGTTCATGAGTTTATCCAAGCAAATGTATGTACCTCAGAAAATGTTAAGTAGCTTTCTAATGTTGTTACCCGACCTTCACTTCATCCCTATGTCTTAGGGGACAGATGTCGAGGCCGACTTATTTTAAGTAAGGGGGTTTGTGGTGTCCCGGTACCGTATTGCAAAACCGTACCTAGTGTAGAGGTCCCCAAAGTCAGAGTAACTACGCTCAGGTAGGGTCCCTCAGGTGGGACAGCCCCTAGTCGCCTCTTCTCAGTTCTAATTCTCTAGTATTAATACATGTATATATTTAATAATAATGTATATCTAATATAATGTATAGTACTTACCTTGTTTAGCGTCGCAAGACCTTCAGTCATGTGACCATGTTAATATCCTCTATGGTATGTTGGAGGACCTTTGGAGGTCCTTGGGTCACATGTAGCCCACAAGCCTTTGTAATGGTGATTGACACAAGTATGGACCAATTATCGCTCTCTTGGTTGCTGCTCTCGTGGATGCCGGACTAGCAGGACGGATCTGCGCAACTTGCAAAAACACGATAGGCCTGAAAACCTACCGGCCTCAGCTGAACTAAAACCGTGAGTTCTAAACTACCCCCACTAAAGCTAGCGTGACTACTGGACCGCAACTAAATCCCCTAAATCCAGTGGAACAGTGCATAATACCTTAAAGTCTCTAAATTGCTAAAATTCCAACCTTTGTCAATCTCCAAAGAAAGCAGTTGTATGCATAGAGACTGCTCCATTTATGAAGCTTGCAGAAATTCTTCAGTAAAAGTTATACCAGTTTCAGAAAACTCTCCGGTTGTGGACATTCTTTTATTATCTACCTCCCTATCGCTTTTGGGAAGGGTGGCGGTAGGACAAGCATTACTGAGGAGCCCTCACCCTAGTGTCACAAATAGCAAGGGTTAACAAGCACCCTTTAATTACCGCTCAGCTACACCCCACATACCCTACACCCCCAGGCTATCACACAGTTTTCAATGGAGAGTCAATGCATACGGTTTTCAATACGGTTCCAGACGGTTTTCACATTGAAAATGTAAATGTATTGCAAAAACGTGGTGTGAATGCACCCTTACAGTGATTTAAATGGCCACAAAAAAAACATACGATTAGCCAATCTGTAGAAAAACATGAATATATTAATGCAAAGAGGAAAATAAAACAGCTGTCAGGAACCTCTGGCAATGGTTACCCCCTTAAAGGGGTACTCCACCCATAGACATGTTATCCCCTATCCAAAGCCTCGGGCTTCCGTGACCGTGATGTCACACCACGCCTCCACCATACATGACTATGGGTCTAGCGGCAGAGAACTCCTTTAAGGACACAGCTCATTTGAGCATTCAGGACAAAGCCAGTTTCATTTTTGCGTTTTCAATTTTTTCTCATTGACTTCTAAAATCCATAACTTTTTTATTTTTTCCTCCACAGACCCATATGGGGGCTTGTTTTTGGGGAGACCAATTTTACTTTGTAATGTGCACCTTTTAGTCTCCCATAAAATGTATGGTGCAACCAAAAAAAATATTATTTTGTGGGGAATTTGAAAAGAAAATTTTTTGGAGGCTTTCATTTTTATGCAGTGCACTTTACTGTAAAAATGTTTTTTTTTTTTTATTCTTTTGGCTAATACGATTAAAATGATACCTATGTTTGCATGGTTTTCCATTATTGCAGTATTAAAAAAAAAAATTGAACTTTTTAAACAAAATGGGTATGTTTTAAATCGCCCTATTCTGGCCCCTCTGACTTGGTTTTCGTACCACTTCTGCATGTACTGTATGTGACTTTTTGATCACTTTTTATTTTATTTTCTGGGATGTGATGTAACCAAAAAGCAGTAATTTCTGAAATGTCTTTTCTTTTTACATTTATGCTGTTCATCGCACGAGATCCTTAACATTATATTTTGATATAGTTCGGATATTTACACATGCGCCAATACCAAATATGTTTATAATAATTTTTTTTGTAAAATGGGAAAAAGGAGTGATTTCACTTTTTATTGGGGGGAGAGGCTTTTTCACATTTTTTTTGTAAACTTTTTTTTTTTCCACCTTTATGCTTTTTATGTCCACATAGGAGATTGCTAATACTGTTCAGCGCTATACATAGGCATAGCACTGATCAGTATTATCAGCGATCTACTTTTCTGGTCTGCTGGAAGGCAGACCAGAGAAGAAGACCCCAGGATGACAGCCAGAGCAGGTGAGGGGACCTTTGTCCGCCGTCTTGGATGATCTGATCCCCGCGGCTGTGCGATCAGATCAGCCATTAGAAGCCCCGCACTGCTGCAGATGCCGTGATCAGTATTGATCACAGCTTGCTGCCTAATATGATTTTGTTGCACCTTTGGAAATAAAGAACAGCACTGCTTTTGTACCTGATTCCGGGGAATGCGGCCCATTCCTTCTACATAGATTATTTTAAAATAGTTTATTGAAATAGTACTATTTTATACTATCTTTACATTTTAAACACTTGTAATATTTTTAAACCTTTTTTTTTTTTTTTTTTACGGTTTTTTCATTTTAACTTTTAGTCCCCCTAGGAGACTTGCACAAGCAGTCATGTGATTGCCTGTATAATACACTGTATTTTATTGAAGTGTATTGAATTCTGGTTGCTCCCTTTTGCTGATTACACAAAGATATTTAACATGGTTGACGTTCCTGGAGGGACACCCCAAATGGAAAAGGATTTAGGTAGAATAGAGGAATGGTTAGAACTTTGGCTTAAAGGGGTACTCCGGTGGAACTGGTTGGTGCCAGAAAGTTATACAGATTTGTAACTTTTGTCTATTTAGAAATCTTAACCCTTTCAGTACTTATCAGCTGCTATATACTACAGATGCATAGTTATATTCTGTCTGACCACTGTGCTCTCTGCTGACACCTCTGTCTGCGTCAGGAACTGTCCAGAGCAGTAAGGTTTGCTATGGGGATTTGCTTGTACTGTGGACAGGTCCTGGCATGGACAGAGGTGTCAGTAGGAAGCACTGTGGTCAGACAGGAAACAACTATACAACTTCCTCTGGAGCATACAGCAGCTGATAAGTACTAGAAGGATTAAGGCTTACCATTAGCCACAAAAACAGCTAGCTCTAACCTCAAATTATTACCCCACTACCCACCGCCACAGGGGTGCTGGGAAGAGCTGGTACAGACAGGCCCAAAGCATCAAAAATGGTGCTCCTGGGCATAAGCGGTAACAGGCTGGCGTTATTTAGGCTGGGGAGGGCTTGTAACAATGATCCTCGCCCACCCTGGTAATGTCAGGCTGATGCTGCTTGGTTGGTATCTGGCTGAGAATGAAAATAGGGGGAACAGTGCTAGCTGTTTTTGTGGCTAATGCTAAGCCCTGGCTTAGTAATGGATTCCGTCTATAAGACAGCTTCCACTACGAAGCCTGTCAAGTAAATAGAAAAAAAAACACAACACATTTAAAAAAAAATTATTCCAAAAACCACTCCCCCACAAACCCATGTTAACCATTTTATTAACATTAACCCCTTAACACAGAACAACGGGTATACCCGTCGGCTGCTGAAGTGCGTTCGCTCAGAGCGACAGGTATACCAGTCGTTCACATATTTGCAGCTGCTGCTGGATCCCGGGGGCTGAACGTTCCCCCTCCGGCTGTCTCCAGCAGGTGAGAAGTTCTACTTAACCCCTTCGCGCAGAACGCTGGATAACGCGATACCTTTGCGCATTCTGCCATATAAAGGCGGCATTCATTAAAGGCACGCTCCCGCGGCACTGATCGGGTTTATTAGCTAAAGTCCTGGGGTGTCCGGCGGGAGACCACTCCCGCCCGACACCGTGGGATCCCATTTGATTAACCCGATCAGCGGGGGGGGGGGGGGGGGGTGTAGCGATCCGGAGGTCCAGCAGCGGCGATGGCGGGTGTGTGGTGATGGCGGGGGTAAGTGCCCCCGCCATCACCACGCACCCGCCGTTGCCGCTGCCAGACCTCTGCCCACGTGTGGAAGTCCGGGGAGAGTGGGGCACAGCGGGGTGAGAGGGAAGGGGAAGTCCTTGCTTACGCGGTGGCGAAATTTGGGGATCCGGCAGGCTGCGGAGGGATCTGGCTCTCCGGTAAGTGGTCGACGGTGGCCCACAAGAGCATACAAAACTACGACTCCCAGCATGTCCAGACAGTCTGGGTATGCTGGGAGTTGTAGTTTTGCAAGATCTGGAGGACCACTGTTTGGAGACCACTGTGTAGTAAGGTATTTGAAATTACATTAGGAACTACAAAAACTCTGCGGCACCGAGGTATGTTAAAAGGAGCCCAGGCTGGCATCACTCTGTAGCCGCCTGGGCTCCATCTGATTCTAACCCTGCTACTCTATCTAACTTAATGAGGGGATGGGGACACTGCTTTACATACTGTAAGGGCATTTTTGTAAGCCAGGTCTGCACAAAAGTTTTGTAAGCCAGGTCCGGGCTGGTTTACATGTACGGTGTTTTGAAGGGGTTGCGACTTTTTGTGCGACTTTTGCACTTGATAAATCCCTGACCACTGCAAAGTAAAAACTGAAATTCCCTTTTGTAAGCGCATTTGTAGTTTTTTGCTTACTGCCAAAGTTGAATAAAAAATTGCTTAGGTGCACATGCGACTTTTTGTGCCACTTTTGTAAGCAAAAAAAGAGCTCTAAATTCCTTGATAAATGTCCCTCAGATATATATATTTTGGAGAGAGTTCAGAGAAGAGCTACTAAACTAGTACATGAATTGCAGGATAAAACTTACCAGGAAAGGTTAAAGGACCTTAACATGTATAACAACACAGTAAAGGAGGAGAGCATATTGGCAGTGCATGGCGGCGGTCGCATAAACCTTGTGCTCCGCTGCAGCCCAGGCCTAACAGCGGCTACACAGCATTGATCCTGAGCATATCGCTACAGCAATTGTGCCCACCGGTACCTGAACTATCGGGGCACCTGATGATGACCCGGAGGCGAGGGAAAAAGAGCCCACTGAAGCTCACGGCGTTCTTTCCTGCTGCAGAGGCCTCACAAGATGGCGCGGCTCAGTGCGGGTCAGCGTCTCCGGCTACTGGAAGTGCCTCACCAGCGTCTTCATCCTCTCCGACGGGCTGCGCCCTGGAGGCTTCTCCTTCAACTCCTCCAATTCTCCTGACAGGCTGGTCACCCTCGGTGCAGCAGGACCCGCAGGTACCGTCTTCCCCGATCTCCTCCAAGCCACTGGGAGCGGGGACACTGCATACTAGAGGCCCGGGAGGCCCTGATGGGAGCTCTCCGTCGGCGCCCCTAACTGAACCTATTATGAGGGGGCTTCTTGCTGAGTTACACACCTCCATTCAGGGCGACATTAAGGCAGCCGTGTCCAATATACAGCATGAGATCTCCTCTCTTGGACACCGCACATCGCACATTGAGAACAAGATGGCGGAACTCACCTCTTCTCATAATGAAGTGGTGGACTTAGCTAATGGCCTGGAGGATGAGGTTGCCGCTCTTCAACTTAAGATAGCTGATATGGAGGACAGGTCTCGCCGAAACAATCTAAGGGTGAGAGGGGTGCCGGAGTCTGTGAAAACGGAGGACCTCAACACCTTCCTAACGGATTATTTTGCATTGTTGTTGCCTCAGGCTTCCACCCTAGATTTGCTCATGGACAGAGTCCACAGGCTTCCTAAGCCCAAAACCCTACCTGCTACTACACCGAGGGATGTGATTCTGCGCCTTCACTTTTACCATATTAAGGAGCAATTAATGTTGGTGGCGCGCTCCTCACCCTCCCTACCAGAGGAGTATTCGGGACTCCAACTTTTCACGGATCTTTCTGCTGCCACTCTAGCCAGGAGACGTGAGTTCAGTGCAGGGACTAAAGCTCTCAGAGAAAAAGGGATCCCTTATAAATGGGGATTCCCTGTGAAATTGATTATCACCAATAAGGGGTCCAAACATGTGGTCTCTTCCCCGGAGACCCTTCTGCAACTGTGTGCGGAATGGAACTTGCCTGTTGATCTAACTGCTCAGAGGTCCCTGGACATACCACATGCTGCTAAGATAGCTGAAGAATGGAAGGTTGTCTCCCACCGCAAGAAGAAAATCAAGACATGAACTGTTCCTCTGCCTTTGGACAGGCCTGTCCGACTTGTCTCACTGGCTTATGACTGGGGTATCCCTCCCCACCCTTTGGGTTACTTATCCTCTTAGTGCTCTGGATACTTTTCCTGAATGCTGAAACATTCGGCCTAACTGCAGTCGAATGTACTTTCCTACCCCCATTAAGACCTACCACATGGTCTTTACTACTGCTTGCTCAATTTATTTGTTCTTTGTTGTTCGTTCTGTTTACTTGTTTTCTGTCCTGTTGGTCCTCCATCACTCACTTTCTCTAATAATGGATATGAGAGGCTCCTTTTGCGAGCTGCTAAGTGTAGTTGTATCATCTTCAACGGGAGTACCTACTCCCTTTCAGTTTACTGTGCTAATGGTTCTGCTTTGCGTTGATGTATACTTTAATTATGGTTATTAAGGTTGTGTCTATGAATGTGCGGGGTCTTAACTCTCCGTATAAAAGGTCTCTGGTGTGGAAGGAGGCTAGACGGCTGGCGGCCGATGTCCTCTGTATACAAGAATCCCATTTATTAGCCCTAGATGCCCATAGACTCCAAAATAAGAGATATCCACATATCTATCAAGCGCATGCTGTTCACAAAAAGGGAGGAGTGGCGATTGCGTTTAAGAACACCCTGACGGTTACTGTCCAGCACTCTGTGATAGACGATAGAGGTCGTTTTATAATTATTGTGTGCTTACTAAACAATGTTCAATATACCTTAGGCTCCTTATATGCGCCTAATGCGAAACAGTGTACCTTCCTCAGGGCATTCTTGCGCAAATTGGAGTCCTTGAGAAAGGGACACTGCCTACTGCTAGGAGATTTTAATATGACCATGTGGCCTAGTGTAGATTCTACTTCGCCCAGTTTGAAAAAAGAACCCACAGGTTTCTTCACTAGTGTGTCCCAAAATGACCTATATGATGTTTGGCGTATATCCCACCCCACGGAAAGGGACTTCACCTTCTTTTCTCATGTACATAAGATATACACCAGAATAGATTACGCCCTTGCCTCCCACTCTCTCCTATCATTGGTTTCAGAGGCCCAAATTATGCCCATAGAATGGTCGGACCATTCCCCCATAAGTGTAACCATTAAAGAATCGCATAGCGCTCGCCCGACCTATCTTTGGAGACTTAACCCACTAATACTCCATAATCCTGAATACTCTGAAGCGACCAAGTTGGCGGTTGATGCCTACTTCCGCATTAATGATACTGGCGATGTCACAGACCCCATGCTTTGGTGTGCGTTTAAGGCTACAATTAGGGGCCACTTTATTAGCCAAACTGCCTATGACAGGAAGCTCCGCCAGACCAAAACACTAGAACTCCAACAGCGCCTTGCGGAATTACATAGGCGTAATAAGACCTCGTACTCTCCATCACTAGTAGGAGAAATTTCTCAGGTTGGTGCTACCCTACACTCCCTCTCCTTACACAGCTATGAGATAGCACTGAGAAGGCTTAAAATGACATGGTATTGGCAGGGTAATAGATCTGGCTCTATACTGGCTAAACAACTTAAAAAACGTCAGGATAAGGGGAGAATCCCCTTCCTTACTAAATCTGATGGTTCTATAGTCACTGACCCTCAAAGTATAGCCAATTGTTTTGCAGATTTTTATAGTAAATTGTACAATCTTCAACATGACATTGCTACCCCACAGCCTGATGAAGCAGTTATCTCTTCTTTTCTGTCCTCTATGTCCCTCCCCTCTCTGTCTGCGGACCAAGCATCTGATCTTTGCTCTCCCTTCTCCACAGAAGAAATTCTTGAATGTGTGCGTTCCCTCAAGCCCTCGAAGTCACCTGGCCCTGATGGTATTACAAATGAATTTTATAAGCGATTTGGCCCCTCTGTAGCTCCTTTTTTGACCAGAGCCTTTAACCGTATTAAGGAGAACGGTGTGCCCCCTAAGGAGATGTTGGATGCTCTGGTCATTACCATACCTAAACCTGGTAAGCCATTGGACTCTACCCTAAATTACAGACCAATCTCTCTCCTAAATAGTGATATTAAATTGTATGCTCTGGCTCTTGCTGCCAGGTTAAATAGGGTTCTGCCGGACCTAATTCACAGGGACCAGGTTGGCTTCGTCAAGGGTCGTCAAACGGTGGATGGTACGAGACGCTTTCTCGACATCATCACAAAAGCGCATTCCGATCGGACGCCTTCTCTCTTGCTATCCCTTGATGCGGAGAAGGCGTTCGATCGAGTGCACTGGGGATATTTGCGGAGTGTGCTGCGTAAGTTTGGTTTTCCCCTCTCTTTGGAATCCGCCATTATGGCACTATATACGCTCCCATCTGCTAGAATCTACACGATGGGTACCCTTTCTAATAGTTTCTCACTTAGCAATGGGACCAGACAGGGGTGCCCACTATCCCCCCTTATATTTACCTTAGTTATGGAGCCGCTTGCTCAATCCATCAGGGACTCCCCAAACATTGCGGGCATTCAAATAGGTAAAGTAGACCACAGGATTGGCTTGTTCACCGACGATGTTATCATTAGTCTCTCCAACCCCCTGAGCTCTTTAGGCCCAGTTATGGATATTATTGATGCCTTTAGTCGAGTTAGCTTTTATAGGATTAACCCCACAAAGTCGTGTATCTTACCATTGCAGATACCCACTGAGCAACAGCGAGTACTACAAGCTAAATATCCCTTCCAATGGGTCACTGACCAAATTCCTTACCTAGGCATAGTCCTTACTGCGTTACCTGATAAAACAATTGCTTCTAATTTTGCTGTTATGAGGTCCCTGCTTACTAAAGAAATTGATCACTTCTCTAAGCTCCCTGTCTCTTGGGCGGGACGTGTTGCCACTGCTAAGATGATGCTGCTCCCTAAAATTTTATATTTTTTTAGATGCCTGCCGATGATAGTACCTGCCTCCTTCATCTCACAACTACAGAGAATGCTCTTACGATTTATTTGGGATGGTAAGCATCCTAGGGTTGGTGCGAATATACTGTATCGCCCTGTACATGAGGGGGGTATGGGGGTGCCGAACCTTAAAATGTACTATCACGCTGTTCTACTCGATCAGCTTAAAAAATGGTGGTGGCAGGACGCTCCCCCCCTGTGGGTAGATATTGAAGCTGCTGTCCTCAATGTCTCTAATTTTAATAACTTTCTTTGGGCATTGCGCTTTAACCCTACCTTTGCTCCCTCTTCTCCTTTCTCTACTATTGCGGCTGCTATCAGGTTGTGGAGTAAGGTGGCGCGAATTAAAAGTCTTTGTCCACCTAGAGTGAAGGATATCCCTTTAGCTGCTATAGGAGACTATATTCTAGATATAGATTTTAAGCCCTGGATAGATGCGGGCATCCTCACGGTGGCATTGATTAGCGATGCTGATGGGTTAATGCCTTTCACTGATATTGTACGCATATTTTCTATATCGCAGAAAGACTTTTACAAATATTTGAGGCTTAGACATTTTTTGAGATCCCTCACTTGGGATAGCTCTCGGCCTCGCACTGCGTATGAACGTCATTTTCTGTGCAGGGACTCCTCTACTAGGGGTATCTCCCTTGCTTATGTAGCTTTGACTGAGGAAGAGGGGGAAGTGGACAGTACGTTTAAGTCCAGATGGGAGGAGGACCTGGCACGCAGATTCACGGCTGAGCAGTGGAGCTTTGTCTTTGACTTGCACAAAAAATATTCTAAATGTGTTAATCATTTCGAAGCTTCTAGGAAGCTCCTATACCGATGGTACTACACGCCGGTTCGTCTGGCTAAAATATACCCTACCACCTCCCCAGTGTGTTGGCGATGTAACCGAGAAAGTGGTACCTTACTACACGTGTGGTGGACTTGCCCGTTAATTGCACCTCTTTGGGCCGAAATTAAGAAGTTATTGGACAACCTAGTGGATTGCCCCTTCCCATGGGGCCCAGAGAGTGCACTACTATTTCTGTCCCTAGAACAAGTTCCCCCGCATTATATGATCGTTTTATATCATATTCTGATAGTTGTGAGGGCTCACATTGCTCGGAGGTGGAAGTCGACTGGGGTGCCGGGTCTTCCTGCCATTCTGGCGGAGGTGCATAGTAACCTCGCGTTGGAGGGATTGATAGCGAGGAGGTGTGGGGCTTCTAATAGCCGTATAGCTACTCTGTCCCAGTGGACGGACAGATGTTCGACCTCAATTAGGGTCGTGGATTAGCTAATCGTATATGCACGATGTATCTCACTCTGATTTGTGTATTATGATATGTGTATTATGATTATGATTGTTTTGGTGGTCTCTCATTCCTTGTTTTATACATCATACATTGAGGACCTTGCTGTTGTTCTTGTTATATGAAAACTTATAAATAAAGTTTTAAAAAAAAAAAAAAGGAGGAGAGCATATTTAAAAGAAGAAAAACTACCACAAGAGGACATAGTTTTAAATTAGAAGGGCAAAGGTTTATGCAGTAATATCAGGAAGTATTACTTTACTAAGAGAGTAGTGGATGCATGGAAATGCCTTCCTGCAGAAGTGGTCGCTGCAAATACAGTGAAGGAGTTTAACCATGCATGGGATAAGCATAAGGCTATCCTTCACATAAGATAGAGATAGGTATAAGGCTATCCTTCATATAAGATAGAGATAGGTACATGGCTATCCTTCATATAAGATAGAGATAGGTATAAGGCTATCCTTCATATAAGATAGAGATAGGTACATGGCTATGCTTCATATAAGATAGAGATAGGTACATGGCTATCCTTCATATAAGATAGAGATAGGTATAAGGCTATCCTTCATATAAGATAGAGATAGGTATAAGGCTATCCTTCATATAAGATAGAGATAGATATAAGGCTATCCTTCATATAAGATAGAGATAGGTATAAGGCTATCCTTCATATAAGATAGAGGTAGGTATAAGGCTATACTTCATATAAGATAGAGATAGGTACATGGCTATGCTTCATATAAGATAGAGACAGGTACATGGCTATCCTTCATATAAGATAGAGATAGGTACATGGCTATGCTTCATAAAAGGTAGGGACAAGAACTATTGATAGGATTCAGAATATTTGAAAATAGTCCTAAAATGTATCTGTACATCATAGAGTACATACAGGGAATGCTTTTGTTGCTACTCTGATTAAGTGATGAAGGATTTTTATGAAATTGAACTAGTAAAATGGGACAAACCGAGGATGACCATTTTTTTTATTCAAAAAATTATCATAATAGATTTTTTTTACCAACAATAACAATATTTTTAGCATTTACACTGGACAATGATGCTCAGAGTGATTTAGACCATACTGATAATGGCTACATGTAAAGGAGTCTTCAGGGATTAATGGTCTCTCCCTGGCTTTGTGCTCAAACTTTGATGAATAATAGTGATTTCTGCAAGATGAAAGGTTCAGGCAGAACCTGGAGGGTAATGAATTGGAAGTTAATTTGATGGTAAGATAAGGGGAGTGTAATGACAGAGAATAAGGGCAAACAGGAAATTGGAAACTGGGCGATGTGCTATTAACATTATATTAGAAGGGGGGCCACCTCTCATCTCTGGTTCATGGTGCTAGCCATTGTGCATGCTGGCCAGTAGTGAGTGCAGACACATGATAAATTTGTATGAGGAATCAGAAGCAGCAATCTGTCTCCCCAGCAGCGCCTCTGGCAGAAATGAGTTGCATCACTATTAGCCAGTGACCTTCCACACAGCCCCCAGGGGAACGACACTAAATAAGGGCCCCCTTGCACCCTCCCCCTCTCTTCTATAACCCAGAGCAAATGGAGAAAGATTGTATGAGATAGCACTTGTGTCTGCTTGTACACAAGGTAAAATTCTGGCTATATTTACAGATGTAATCTAGATGATTATAGAATCAAAGCATGTTATTGGTAATCGCTCTTACAGCATGTTTACTCTGTATTCTGGTTACCGCCTTTATTGGACCTTAAAATAGAATATCAACAATGAGCATTGAGGCATAATGTAAATTAGAAAATAAGATAACTTTATCTAGTGAATCTACATTTAGCCTATTAAAGCTGGTCACACATGGTTAATATTTGTCAGCAGATCTAGCTCCTTTTCATGGGATCCACTGACAATCTAAGAAACAAACAACACCCCCTCAACAAGGACAGGACAAGCTGGGTCTTTCTTAATCCGTCCTTTTTTCCATGAAAAATGAATTGGGCAGCCACTTTCCTATACTAAAATAATATCTTGCATTCAACATCTTTTAGTGTGTGGCCAGCTTAAAGGGGCTTTCCAGGACATTTTCATAAATGGCCTATTCTCAAGAAAAGCAATTAATAGCTGTTCAGTGGGGGTCCAGCACCTTCCCCTTCCCCCCAGCTGATCTGCCAGAGCTGTGTCATCCACATATACAGACAGAGATCAGAGCTAAATCCCGATTTCTATGTACATTGTGTAGTGGCCATGATGGGTTACTGCTGATCAGCTGTCATGAACCCTGTCAGGATTCGGCAGGCTGGAGGTGGATCCTCTGTGTCAGAGAGGGATTGGCGTGGACCGTGCCGGCGGACCGGTTCTAAGTTGCTACTGGTATTCACCAGAGCCCGCCGCAAAGCGGGATGGTCTTGCAGCGGCGGTAGCAAACAGGTCGTATCCACCGGCAACGGCTCAACCTCTCTGACTGCTGAGATAGGCGCGGTACAAGGGATTAGGCAAGAGCAAGGTCGGACGTAGCAGAAGGTCAGGGCAGGCAGCAAGGATCGTAGTCAGGGGCAACGGCAAGAGGTCTGGAACACTGGCTTGGGACACACAAGGAACGCTTTCACTGGCACAATGGCAACAAGATCCGGCAAGGAAGGGAAGGGGAAGTGAGGTTATATAGGGAAATGCACAGCTGAACACACTAATTAGGACCAGGCGCCAATCAGTGGCACACCAGCCCTTTAAATCGCAGAGAGCCGATGCGCACGCGCCCTAGGGAGCGGGGCCGCGCGCGTCGGGACAAAACAGACAGGGAACGAGTCTGGTAAGCGGGCCGGGATGCGAATCGCGAGCGGGCGCGTCCCGCATCGCGGATCGCATCCCGGCTAGGGACATTATCGCAGCGCTCCCGGTCAGCGGGTCTGACCGGAGCGCTGCGAACAGGAGAACGCTGCGAGCGCTCCGGGGAGGAGCGGGGACCCGGAGCGCTCGGCGTAACAGTACGAAAATTTGTGAATTAGGTCCTTGTCGAGAATGTTATCCTCGGGTTCCCATGACCTCTCCTCAGGACCGCAATTCTCCCAATCTACAAGATTTTTTTTTTTACCTCTGACCATCTTAGACGCGAGAATTTCTTTAACCGAGAAGACATCTGAGGACCCGGAGACAGGAGTAGGAGCAACAACCTTGGGAGAGAAGCGGTTAAGGATAAGCAGCTTAAGGAGAGAGACATGAAAAGCGTTAGGAATAAGGAGAGAAGGGGGAAGAAGGAGTTTGTAGGAGACAGGATTGATTTGGCACTTGATTTTAAAGGGTCCAAGATAACGTGGTCCTAGTTTATAACTGGGGACACGGAAGCGGATATACTTGGCAGAGAGCCACACTTTGTCTCCAGGAACAAAGACGGGAGGAGTTCCTCTTTTTTTGTCGGCATGCTTCTTCATCCGGGATGAGGCCTGTATGAGGGATTTTTGAGTCTCTTTCCAGATGGTGGAAAAGTCCCGGGTAACCTCATCAACAGCGGGCAAACCAAAAGGCGTGGGAGTGGGGAGGGGGGGGGGAAGAGGGTGACGGCCGTACACCACAAAGAACGGGGATTTAGCGGAGGATTCAGAGATTTTGAAATTGTACGAGAACTCAGCCCAGGGTAGAAGATTGGCCCAATCATCCTGGCGGGAGGAAACAAAATGTCGCAAATAGTCACCAAGAACCTGGTTAACTCTCTCTACTTGCCCATTGGATTGGGGATGATAGGAAGACGAGAAATTTAATTTGATTTTAAGTTGATTACAGAGAGCCCTCCAGAATTTCGACACAAATTGAACGCCTCTATCCGAGACGATATGCGTGGGAAGCCCGTGAAGGCGAAAAATGTGCACAAAAAATTGTTTCGCCAACTGTGGCGCAGAAGGAAGACCTTGAAGTGGAATAAAATGTGCCATCTTGGAGAAACGATCAACAACCACCCAAATGACTGTGTTGCCATGGCATAAAGGCAGGTCTGTTATAAAGTCCATGGCAATCTGAGACCATGGTAGCTCAGGAACAGGCAGAGGATGAAGGAGGCCGGCAGGCTTCTGACGAGGGGTCTTGTCCCGGGCACAGACTGTACAAGCCCGAACAAAATCAGCAACATCTGCTTGCAGGGTAGGCCACCAATAAAATCGAGAGATGAGCTGGATGGACTTTTTGACGCCAGCATGGCCGGCGAGGTGCGAGGAGTGTCCCCATCTGAGGATCTTGAGGCGCTGGTGTGGAGGGACGAAAGTCTTTCCAGGAGGAGTTTGTCTGATGGAAGCTGGGGAAGCGGAGATCAGACACTCAGGAGGAACAATGTGTTGCAGGGGGGTTTCCATTTCGGAGGCATCCGAGGAACGAGAGAGGGCGTCAGCCCTGATGTTCTTGTAAGCAGGGCGAAAATGAATCTCAAAGTTAAAACGGGCAAAAAACAACGACCACCTAGCCTGGCGTGGGTTCAGCCGTTGGGCAGACTGAAGATAAGAGAGATTCTTGTGATCTGTGTATATGATAATTGGGTATTTGGACCCCTCCAGCAGGTGCCTCCATTCCTCGAGGGCTAGTTTTATGGCCAGCAGTTCTCGATCACCAATGGAGTAATTTTTCTCCGCCGGAGAGAAGGTCCTAGAAAAGAAACCACAAGTAACGTTATGTCCAGAAGAGTTTTTTTGTAAGAGTACAGCTCCGGCTCCCACCGAGGAGGCGTCTACCTCCAGTGAGAAGGGTTTAGATGGATCAGGTCTGGAGAGTACGGGAGCAGAAGAGAAGGCAGTTTTGAGACGGTTGAATGCCTCGTCCGCTTGTGGAGGCCAGGACTTAGGGTTGGCGTTTTTCTTGGTTAGGGCCACAATTGGGGCCACAATGGTGGAAAAATGTGGAATAAATTGTCGGTAGTAATTGGCGAACCCCAAGAAGCGTTGGATAGCTCGGAGTCCGGAGGGGCGTGGCCAATCTAACACGGCTGACAGTTTGTCCGGGTCCATTTGAAGTCCCTGGCCAGAGATTAAATATCCTAGGAAGGGAAGAGATTGGCATTCAAAGAGACATTTTTCCATCTTGGCATATAATTGATTGTCACAAAGTCTCTGGAGAACCAGGCGGACATGATGGCGGTGTTCTTCGAGGTTAGAAGAGATCAAAATGTCGTCCAAGTAGACCACAACACAGGTATATAATAAATCACGAAAAATTTTATTTACAAAGTCCTGGAAGACAGCAGGGGCGTTGCAGAGCCCAAAGGGCATAACCAGATATTCAAAGTGTCCGTCTCTGGTGTTAAATGCGGTCTTCCACTCGTCCCCTTCCCTGATGCGGATGAGATTATATGCACCTCTTAAATCCAATTTGGTGAAGATGTTAGCGCCACGTAGGCGGTCAAAGTGTTCTGAGATAAGAGGCAGGGGATAGCGTTTTTTTATAGTGATCTTATTAAGACCGCGGTAATCGATGCATGGCCGTAAGGAACCGTCTTTTTTGGAGACAAAGAAGAACCCCGCTGCGGCAGGGGAGGAAGACTTGCGGATGAATCCCCTTTTAAAATTTTCTTGGATGTAATCCGACATGGCTTGTGTTTCTGGAGCTGACAGAGGATAGATTCTGCCCCGAGGTGGAGCGGGGAGCTGCGAGCGCTCCGGGGAGGAGCGGGGACCCGGAGCGCTCGGCGTAACAAACCCATTTGTGACCCATGACAGATCTGATCGAATCCTGCTCCATACACGGCAACCCTTGGCTACGATTGCAGTGGAAGGCTATTAACCAATTAGATGTCACTGTCAAGTGGACAGAGGCATTTAAATGCCTGTTAGAACTGACAGTGGCACAGTAGGTTATGTCAGCTCCCAGCAGCACAATCACAGGGAGCCCAAGGTCTTACTTATGCTTTCATGGCTGCCAGGTCACTGATAGAGAACAGATCTCATAAATCAGTGCAGTATATTGGTGTTGCATTGATCTGTAGGAGCAATCTAATGATTGCTCATACAAGTCAATTTCTTTTTATTGAAAATAATTTTAAAAATATAAATAAACCCCTTCCACAATAAAAATTCATAGCGGTAGCGGTCCTGCTGCTGGGTTGTTGCCCTCCTATGGCCTCCTCCTCCTTCTTTCCTGATGTACTGGCCTGTCTCCTGGTAGCACCTCCATGCTCTGGACACTACGCTGACAGACACAGCAAACACAGCACATTGATGTGCCCTCCTGGATTAGCTGCACTACCTGAGCCACTTGTGTGGGTTGTAGACTCCATCTCATGCTACCACTAGAGTAAAAGCACCTCCAACATTCAAAAGTGACCAAAACATCAGCCGGGAAGCATAGGAACTGAGAAGTGGTCTGTGGTCACCGCCTGCAGAACTACTCCTTTTTGTGGTGTCTTGCTAATTGCCTATAATTTTCACCTGTTGTCTGTTCCATTTGCACAACAGCATGTGACATTGATTGTCAATCAGTGTTGCTTCCTGAGTGGACAGTGTGATTTCACAGAAGTGTGATTGACTTGGATTTACATTGTGTTGTTTAAGTGTTCCCTTTATTTTTTTGAGAAGTATAGTTGAAAGGAGAATAAACCAGTCTGCCAGTTGATTATTTTCTTAAAGGGGTATTCTGGGATCTTTTTTTACTTGACTATGCTACAGGGGCTGTAAAGTTAGTGTAGTTCATAATGTAGAGTCTGTACCTGTGTGTGACGGTGGTCTCGCTATTCGTCTGTGATTATCGCCCCAATATTTATTTTTAACAGCATACAAAATTACTCATGTCTCAGGATTTCCCAGGTTGCAGTGCATCAAGACCTGACATCACTAGTCAGGTGATCAGGGGGAGCCTATCCTGCTTCACCTTTGCAACAGCTGTAGGCCCCCTGGTTAGAAAACACTGTGTTTCAATGGGTGTGGTGACTAATGTGTGGGAGGAAGAAAAGTGATCTCAAACTTTCAAGCATGGAACTGTGGGACGTGTAGTTTAGGGACATGCAAAATGCAACAGGAAATGTCTGGCAGGTAAGTACTAAAATCACCTTATCGTGGATAACCGCTTAAAGATATCGGCCGGCATTTATCATTGTGTGCTGGTAGGAGCACCAAATTTATTAAATGGTCACATGGCATTTGATAAATTTTGTTCAGGTCATATTTTCTAAAATTTCTCTCTTCACATACACCAAAAAGCTAAGCTAAGTCTGGGCTGGTGTAGTTTTAGAGACTTTTCAGTGGCTTTGTGCCTTTTTTGCGGCTTTTCACAAAAAGGTGCAGTTCATAAAACCCTTCCATATCATGTATATTACCAAAATCAGTGGATTGCAACTCAAAATAATAATAATTTTAATAATAATTTTATTTATATAGCGCCTACAGATTCCGCAGCGCTTACAATTATGGGGTACAAACAAAGACAAGTATCAGACATAAAATTACACAATAACTATTCAAACAAGAGGTGTGGGGATATATTGAGGATATGTTGGGAATATGTTGGGAATATGTTTGGGATATGTTGGGGATATGTTGGGGATATGTTGAGGCCAATTAGAGAATGTTGTAGGCCTGTCTGAAGAGATGTGTTTTCAGGCCACGTTTGAAACTATGGATGTTGTTGTTGAGTCTGAGGGATTGAGGGATAGCATTCCAGAGAACCGGTGCAGCACGATTGAAATCTTGGAGACGGGAGTGAGAAGTTCGGATTATAGAAGATGTTAGTGTGAGATCATTAGCAGATCGGAGAGAACGTGTAGGATGGTAGACGGAGATGAGAGAGAAGATGTAGGGAGGTGCAGCATTGTGGAGAGCTTTGTGTGTGAGAGTTAGGAGAAAGGAAGGCCTATTAGTAAAGAGTTACAGTATTCGAGGCGGGAGTGAATCAAAGCAATAATGAGAGTTTTAGCAGTTTCAGTAGTGAGAAACGGGCGGATTCTGGAAATGTTTTTGAGATGCAGGTGACAAGAACGTGAAAAATATGAATATGGGGAGTCAGCAGAAATGTGTAAACCAAAAGGCACAAAAAATCTACTTTTCTGTCACCAGACTATGCTAAATTCCCCCGCTCCATTATTCCATTATTTCTTTCAATCACCCATATGCTGGACATACATGTGTCTGAATGAGGGACGGGGAGAAAACTGCCAAACACCTTAACATTAAAGGGACACTCCCCTGGAAAACATTTTTTTTTAAATCAGCTGGTGCCAGAAAGTAAAACAGATTTGTAAATTACTTCTATTTAAAAATCTTAATCCTTCCAGTACTTATCAGCTGCTGTATACTACTCCACTACACAAGTACTGTGTAATTTTACATGATGTCTTGACATATGCTAATTTCTAATATCTGTGTTATGTTGATCGTATTAAAGGAGTAGTCCAGTGGTGACTCAGTGGTGAGCAACTTATCCCCTATCCTAAGGATAGGGGATAAGTTGCAGATCGCGGGGGGTCTGACCGCTGGGGCCCCCTGCGATCTCCTGTACGGAGCCCAGACAGCCCGCGGGAAGGGGGCGTGTCGACCTCCGCACGAGGCGGCGGCCGACACGCCCCCTCAATACAACTCTATGGCAGAGCCGAAGCGCTGCCTTCGGCAATCTCCGGGTCTGCCATTGAGATGTATTGAGGGGGCGTGTCGGCCGCCGCCTCATGCGGGGGTCGACACCCGCTATCTCGGCGGAGAGCCGGGGCCCTGTACAGAGAGATCGCAGGGGGCCCCAGCGGTCGGACCCCCCGCGATCTCAAACTTATCCCCTATTCTTAGGATAGGGGATAAGTTTTTCACCCCTGGACTACCCCTTTAAGTGTTAATATGCCTTTAAGGGAGAAATGCAGAGGAGGTCATGTGATTATTATGCCCAGTGGAAGCCCTTGCCCTTTGTCTTACCTAGTTTAGTCAGGGAGGGGTCAAGTTAGTAAGAAGTTAGTCTGAGCTGAGGTAGAGGTGTGGATAGGAGTGAGAGGAGTGCTGCAGAGATACAATGAAGTCCTTAATCTTAGAGTGAGCAGCAACACCATTCTGCAGTTTGTTTCCCCCGCACAGGAGTAGCCGGTAATTCCTAGCTGTGGGCAATAGGAGCCGGTAAGTTAATGGGTCACACTGCTAGTTTAGGATAAAGTCAGTAGAAAGGTCCAAAGGTCTAGTTCAAATCCCTGGCAGTAGAAAGTTTAAATGGATATTCTGCAGAACCTAAGTCAGCATTAGTTGTCCCCAGTAACTAGTAACAGTAACTTCTGTAGTGAGTGTGTGATGAGGGCAGATGGAATTAGCCTAGGGGCAGATGACATTAACCCCTTCTGTTGGTGACGCCAGGGCGTGGTTTATCCTCTACACCACCTGCTGGATCCTGGGCTAGGCAGAGGGGCAAATAATGACTCTGACGCCAAGTTACAGAACAACGGCAGCTTTACTGAGTCAGACAGGTGTAACAGTCTATACAGTTCAGCCAGGCCTATGGAGGGGACCAGTGACTTCAGAGACCACAGGGCTTGCTGGGACTTAAAGGGGTTATCCAGAAAAAAACTTTTTTTTAGATATCAACTGGCTCCAGAAAGTTAAACAGATTTGTAAATTACTTCTATTAAAAAATCTTAATCCTTTCAGTACTTATGAGCTTCCAAAGTTGAGTTGTTATTTGCTGTCTAAGTGCTCTCTGATGACACGTGTCTCGGGAAACGCCCAGTTTAGAAGCAAATCCCCATAGCAAACCTCTTCTAAACTGGGCGTTTCCCGAGACACGTGTCATCAGAGAGAACTTAGACAGAAAAGAACAACCTTAACTTCAGAAGCTCATAGGTACTGAAAGGATTAAGATTTTTTTAATAGAAGTAATTTACAAATCTGTTTAACTTTCTGGAGCCAGTTGATAAATAAATAAAAGTTTTTTCCTGGAATACCCCTTTAATGTGGACTGGGACAATTTGTTGTAGAGCCACGCTGACTTGAGACAGATTGACTTGGACTGATTATGACTGACTTCACCCCTTTTTGTATCTTACCAGGCTTTGACTTGACCTGTGAGGCAACGAACTTAAGAATCCATGGCTGCGTGGTAGACTTTAGGCCTCTTTAGGACTCCAGACACACTCTGACAGGACTGGACTGCACTGAATCTAAGAAAAGACTCCAAGAGAGTGAAGAGGCTCCACCCAGGGCTTATATGGGGGAGACTCTGCAGGTGTCCCATAGGTCACCCTGTAGGTCACATGGTCACTGGTACCTTCCCTGGTTACAATCACATGACAACAGGTCTTAAAGGTATATAACATATTATGTACAATTCCCTATATAACAGGCATAGAAGTAAATACACAAGGCATAGGTGCAGGGGGAGGGGGGGGGGGGGGGGGGAGACATTGGATGGAGTCTGCCGGAGAGGGCAGCTAGGGTATAGGGGTACAACTCCTGTACTGTGCCACCACAACTGAACTAAAGTTCAGTCAAGTCAACCTCAGTCAAGTGTCAAATAGGAAAGTCTACTCCTCACAAGGCTTAATGATTCCTTGGGTTACTCTGCATTCCCCCTGCTCTGATCTGCATTGTTAAGGGCTGCAACATCTGTACGTGATCCTTAGTAAAGGCAGTTTTCCGTAACCCTGTGTCTGGAGTACTTATTACCTCAGTGCCTGGCCCAGGAGGACTGCTCAACCTTGGAGCATGTCGCGTTACGCTACCCTGGCATCACAAAATGTTGTTGCTACACAGAGGTGGCTCTAGACTTTTTGAGGCATTAGGTGAAAATAAATCTGAGGCCCCCAAAGCGCGATAAAAAGAAAAAAAAAAAAAGTAAGCAGGGGATATTAAAATTAACTGTATAAATTGCCCATTTTAAGGCAAACTTTAATATGTATCATAACCTCACTATTCACAGCTCTTGAAATCTTATTTTTCTAATTTAATTATTTTACACAATATCTATACACAAACATTGGGTATAGATAAAAAAAATGTGTCTGACTACTCAGTTATTTTTGTTGGTGTCTCCTAAAACTGAAATAAAGTTGTCAACAGAGTATTCAAAGAACGCTATAGAATCAGGAACACAAATGTGTTGTTACGCCGAGCGCTCCCGGTCCCTGCTCCTCCCCGGAGCGCACGCGGCGTTCTCCTCTCTCCAGCGCCCCAGTCAGACCCGCTGACCGGGAGCGCTGCACTGACACTGATGACGGGTATGCGATTCGCATAGCGGGACGCGCCCACTCGCGAATCGCATCCCAAGCCACTTACCTGTCCCGGTCCCCGGCTGTCATGTTCTGGCGTGCGCGGCTCCGCTCTCTAGGGCGCGCGCGCGCGCCAGCTCTCTAAGATTTAAAGGGCCAGTGCACCAATGATTGGTGCCTGGCCCAATCAGTCTAATTAGCTTCCACCTGCTCCCTGCTCATATAACCTCACTTCCCCTTCCCAGCATGGCCGGATCTTGTTGCCTTGTGCCAGAGAAAGCGTTTTGTGTATGTCCCAAGCCTGTGTTCCAGACCTTCTGCTGTTGCCCCTGACTACGACCCTTGCTGCCTGCCCTGACCTTCTGCTACGTCCGACCTTGCTCTTGCCTTGTCCTTTTGTACCGCGCCTGTCTCAGCAGTCAGAGAGGTTGAGCCGTTACCGGTGGATCCAACCTGGTTGCTACCGCCGCAGCAAGACCATTCCGCTTTGCGGCGGGCTCTGGTGAATACCAGTAGCAACTTAGAACCGGTCCACCGGTACGGTCCGCGCCAATCCCTCTCTGACACAGAGGATCCACCTCCAGCCTGCCGAATCCTGACGTGTATTCCTGACCTTAGAGTGGTAAACTATTTAGCACCCCACATCCCCTTTAAATTTAGAAACAAGGTACCTTAATTCTAGAGTTGCACAAGTCCGCCAGCACTGGATGCGCCAAATTGGCTGACATAATCTAAATTGATGATCTCGGTCAATCACAGTGCTTTCCCATAGGAAAGCATTGGATTGGTTTAAAACTTCAATTCTGATGTCAGCCAAGGAGTCAACTTTTTATTGCTCTCCTTCCCTTTTCTCTGCTCTTATTCCCCTTTTCTTTGTTCTCCTTCCCCTTTTATTTGCTCTCCTTCCCCTTTCTCTGCTCCTCTTCCCCCTTTTCTTTGCTCTCCTTCCATTTTCTCTGCTCTCATTCCCCTTTGCTTTGCTTTCCTTCCTCTTATCTGCTGCTCTAATATCCCCTTTTTTTGCTCAACCTTCCCCTTTCCTCTGCTCTTCTCCCCCTTTCTCTCCCCCACATTAGGTGCAGTATAGTTCACCCACATTTGGTGCAGTACAGTTCCCCCACATTAGGTGCAGTACAGTGCCCCCACATTAGGTGCAGTACAGTGCCCCCACATTAGGTGCAGTACAGTTCCCCCACATTAGGTGCAGTATAGTATGGTGTCCTGGTACCGTATGGTATACAGTACCTTGTATGGTGGCCCCCAAAGTCAGAGTTACTTCGTTCCAGTAGGGTCCTCCTGGTGGGATAACCCCTAGTCGCCTCTTCCTTCTTCAATTTTATGATGTTTGCATGTATATGTAATTGAATATTTAATTGCATATATATATATATATATATATATATATATATAGTGTCGCAGGACCTTAGGTCACATGATTAATGTTAATTCTATTAAGGTATGTTGAAGGACCTTCCTAGGTCACGTGTGTGGTCACATGGTTAGACCATAATTCCTTGTACAGTGAATGACAGATGGTATGGACCAATGAGCTCAAGGCCAGCCCCTGCCCATATAAGGGAGCTGCCAGCCAATCCTCGCTCTCTTGGGTTCTGGACTAGTGGAGAGGGAGAAGAGATCCGTGCAACTTCCAAAGACAAGCTTAGGCCTGAAGCCTGCCAGCCTCAGCCTGAATCTAATCATGAGTTACGATACCAATCCCCGCTAAAGCTAGCGTGACTGCTGGACCTAAACTCAATCCCCTAAATCCAGCGGAACAGCGCATATAAATCTCCTGAGCTTAAAACTCTCACGGTCCCAACCAACTGTCAGGATCCTCATAGACTCTTGTTATACAAAGACTGTTCCCGTTTAATGTTGCATAAAACCTTAAGTAAAAGTTCCGACAATTTTCTGAAAACCTACGGTTGTGGACATTCATTTATTATACCTCCCTATCGTTCTTGGGACGGGTGGCGATAGGACCAGCATATACAGAGGAGCCCTCACCCTGGCGTCACGAGTGATAAGGGTTAATAGTTCTCCACATTAGGTGCAGTATAGTTCTCCCCAACATTAGGTGCAGTAAAGTTCCCCGACATTAGGTGCAGTATAGTTCCCCGACATTAGGTGCAGTATAGTTCCCCGACATTATGTGCAGTATAGTTCCCCCACATTAGGTGCAGTACAGTTCCCCCACATTAGGTGCAGTACAGTTCCCCCACATTAGGTGCAGTATAGTTCCCCCACATTAGGTGCAGTATAGTTACCCCACATTAGGTGCAGTATAGTTCCCCCACATTAGGTGCAGTATAGTTCCCCCACATTAGATGCAGTACAGTTCTCCACATTAGGTGCAGTATAGTTCTCCACATTAGGTGCAGTATAGTTCCCCCACATTAGGTGCAGTATAGTTCTCCACATTAGGTTGGCAGTACAGTCCCCCCACATTAGGTGCAGTATAGTTCCCCCACATTAGGTGCAGTATAGTTCCCCCACATTAGGTGCAGTATAGTTTCCCACATTAGGTGCAGTATAGTTCCCCCATACAGTGTATGGCTGGAGGCTGTATGTCTGTGTGCTGCCCCACTTCAGTGTTCCGACCACTGCTCCTCTGGTCCGGGGTCACAATCTACTGCTATGGCCTATAGACCATAGCAGTAGGTCCCGGGACTGGAGAATCGGTGGTGGGAACACTGAAGATGATGTGCTGCCAGCTGGTGACTTACCATGCCGGCCGGCCCTCGTCTCCTCGATGCTCCGCTCCTCCGTTGCTATGGGCGCACGCAAAAGACGTCAGTGACGTCCCTGCGTGCGCTACCTCCTGGCGGCCCCTGCGTTTTTAAAGTTAATGTGGGGGCCGCCGCAGAAAGGTAACAGAGACATCCTTGTGTCCAAAATGTGACGGGGGCCCCCTGTGGGCTGCTCAGTGGCGACCGCGGACCCCCCCCCCCCCGGGAAGCCGGCAGGGGGCCTCCTGGGGGCCCTAGGCAATTGCCTGGTTTTCCCCGCCCTAACGCCGACCCTGGCCGCGAGGCCTCTTTTAGCGCGAGGCCTTAGGACACCGTCTAAATCGTCTAATTAGAGAGCCACCTCTGTTGCTACACACTACACCACTACAACATGCCATTTTAGTCTGGTTCATCACATATATATATATATATATTGAATGTATTTCGTGTTACAGACTCATTCATTTTGACTTACAAATACTGTTCCAAACACTGCTGTGTGAAACCAGCCTTAGGCTATGTTCACGTGGCCTATAAAGGGGTTATCCTGCACAACGTTACTTTTATGAATAAGCTACATATAGCTTAGGACATGCTAACCAAGGATCCCTGCTTGCTTTAGGTGTCCTTCATAACGCTGCTGTCCCATTTTGTAGAAAGCGCTATTTCCAGTTTGCGTGTGCCCCTTCAGATTACAATATCCTGCACTGTTTGTTCAAGGTGGGAGGGGAATTCGAGACCTCCCATCATGTACTCACCACACCCATTGCAGCACAGCTCAGTCCCCTAATGACATATGCAGAATCGTGTATGTGCTGCGTGATAGCGTTGATCGCATTCACCATTGTCGCATGATGTTGGTAGAGACTGTAACTAGGTGTTGACATCACGTGACAGCTAAAACCGCGATCAGCACTGTGATGCCGCCATGTATATGGACGCCACACTCATCATTGTGGGGCTGACTTGTCACACAAGTGAAAAAGCAGTCAAGCCTCTTTTGACCACCTGACTTTTGAGACATTGTCTCGGCCTGACAGCTAGCCGGGAAAGGCCCAAAACACTAATCTTGTATGCCGCAAATAGTGAACTTCTGGGGACAACACAGAAGCGCAAAAGCGAGATCAACCACCAAACAAGCATATTTCCAACTTACTTAACGTTTCAGGCCGTCTCACAGTTATAATCCTGGAATACCCCTTTACTTTTCCTTTAAAGGGGTACTCCGGTGGAAAACAATTTATTTTAAATATACTGGTGTCAGAAAGTTAAACAGATTTGTAAATTACTTCTATTAAAAAATCTTAATCCTTCCATTACTTATCAGCTGCTGTATACTACAGAGGAAGCTCTTTACTTTTTGCATTTCTTTTCTGTCTGTCCACAGTGCTCTCTGCTGACACCTCTGTCCATGTTAGGAACTGTCCAGAGCAGGATAGGTTTTCTATGGGGATTTGCAGACAGAAAAGATATAGAAAAAGAAAATAACTTACTCTGTAGTATACAGCAGCTGATAAGTACTGGACGGATTAAGATTTTTTAATAGAAGTAATTTATAAATCTGTATAACTTTCTGGCACCAGTTGATTTAAAATAGTTTTCCACCGGAGTACCCCTTTTAACCCCTTAACGACCATGGACGTGTATACTCGTCCATGTGCTGTTAACGGGGTATGGCTCCCGACTCGAGCCCGCGTCATACCGGCCTGCCCCCAGCTCAGTCCTGTAGCTGGGGGCCGCTGCTGTTAACCCTTTAGATAGCCACTATTAAAGCTGACAGCGACGTCTAAAGGGGCCTTTATCCCATCCCTGGTGGTCCAGTGGGGTAAATCGCCCCCCATAGCGCAATCATGGGGGGGGCATCCACTGCTGAGGTAGCTTGAGGGCTTACCTCTCCTTCCATGTGAGCTCCTGCACTGAGAATGATAAAGCCTGGCAGGACCAGGCTTTATCAGTCGACTGTAGAGCACACAGATCAATGTGGTTCTATGAAACCACATCGATCTGTATGATATGAGGAATCAAATGATTCCTCCTAAAAGTCCCCTAAGGGGACTAAAAGTGTACAGAAAAAAAAGGAAAGGAAAAACAAAGTTTAAAAACACACACATTAACCCCTTCCTTATTAAAAGTTTAAATCACCCCCCTTTTCCCAAATTCCATATGTGAACATAAACATATGTGATATCGCCGCGTGCTTAAATGTCCAAACTATAAAAAATACATTGTTAATTAAACTGCACGGTCAATGGTGTACATGCAAAAAAATTCCAAAGTACAAAATAGTGTATTTTTGGTCACTTTTTATACCATAAAAAAATGAATAAAAAGCAATCATGGCATGGGCAGCTCTCCAGCCATTCATTACGGCCGTGAGCACTCCCTCCCTGCTGGCACTAGTGGCTCCGGGACTCGCGGTGCGGGACGTGCCCGCATGCATGTCCCTGGCGTTGCTTTGGCTGATGCTCTGGCCGTTTAGCCCGGCCGTGAGCGCACCTCTCCTTTATGGCCATGGCGGCTCCGGGACTCGCTGCGTGAGACGCGCCCACATACGAGTCCCGGGCATCTCCTAACCCCACACTGTCTCCGGCCTCCCTCTCTCGCCTTCTCTCTCTCAGCATGCGCCTCCCCCTCCCTTAGGGCGCACGCACTCCAGTGTTACTAGATTGAAATGGCCAGTACACCCTTAATTGGTCTGCTGCAGGGCAAACCTTATTTAAGTTCTGCCAAGAGAAAGCGTTCCTCAGTATTTGCCTACTTAGTGTTCCTGACCTCCAGCTCGTGACCTGACCTTGCTCCTTTGCCACCTGCCTGCCGACCTCGTGCCTGTGACCCAACTATGCTTCCTTGCCGCCTGCCCTTCTGAACTGTGCCTGACTACGTCTTACCATCTGTGCCGAGTTATATCTGGGTAACCTGTCTGGACAGATCATGTCAGGGGTAGCGACCTGGGTGCCACCTGCCGCAGCAAGTCCATTCCGCTTTGCAGACTTTATTTTGTGACGGGAGAAAGTAACAGGATAAATAGTGCATGCATTATTTCTTCCGTTCTTTCTCCCATCACAAAATAATGTCCGTTATTAATAACGGGCTATGATGGGTTCAAACGGATAATGTAAAAATCCCATAGACTATAATGGGATTTTGTGACAGCCGTTTTATGGACGATTTTCAGGGTTTTCATAACGGAACATATAACGGATCTTTAAAAACGGATGAAAGTATAGTGTGGTTAGTGATTAAAGGGGTATTCCAGGCAATAACATCTTATCCCGAATTGAAAGTATAGGGGATAAGATGTCTGGTCGTCCCCCCGCAATCTCCCTGCAGCAGCCCACATTCTATGCGTAGCTGCGTCTGAAGTTTTGGAAACCTCCGGGCTTCCGAGATGGGGACATGATGCCACGCCCCCTCCATTCATGTCTATGGGAGGGGGCGTAATGGCCGCAATGCCCCATCCCATTGACATGAATGGTGTGGGCATGGCGTGACGCCACGTCCCCGTCTTGGAAGCCCGGAGGTTTCTGAAACTTCAGACGCAGCTAAGCATTGAATGTGGGCTGCTGCAGGGAGATTGCGGGGGGTCCAAGCGGCGGGCCCCCCCACGATCAGATATATTATCCCCTATCCTTTCGATAGGGGATAAGATGTTTTTGCCTGGAATACCCCTTTAAGCCAGTAATATCGGCATATGAGGATAATTTAGCGATTATACTATTCCCCTTTGCAGCTATGGAAAATTAAATGTGGACAAGATGATAACTGGCCAAAGTGCAATTTGCAACATGCTAATTTACTACATCTTTTTTAGGACTGTCAAAAAATCAAACAATTTTGGGTGGAAGTTTCTAGATTCATCGAGAAATATGTAGGAATTAAAATAACTCTAGATAGATCCTAAAACTGTAATTTGGGGGGGGGGGGGAGGGGTCTCTAGGTATGGATGCTATAATAGACTCCTCATATAGCTTTCTTCCTGGCAAAAAATCTAATTTTGAAATCTTGGATTGCTACTAATGGTCCAAAAATGGAGAATTGGGAAAATTTGATTAGGAAGATTAGAATTTATGAAAAGTGTCGTAGTAAAGAGTCAAAGAAGAGCTTGAAAATCTTTCATAATACATGGGGGTTGTTGACAAGGGGGATTAGAAATAACCTTAGAAATTAATTAAAAGAGCTTTAATATATAAAATATTTAATTTTTTTCCCCTTTTGGCCAGGCGGACGGGAGGAGGGTCGTAAGGGGGTTAAAATGTATAATAGTGTAAAATTGCATTGTAAAATTTTGTCTTTATTGGTATTATACTGAATAAAGAATACTTAAAAAAAAAAACAACAACTGCACAATGTGAAAAAATTATCATATCTCACCCATGTGCATAGTACTTTATTCAATATGGATTTTCTGTGCAAAATTCCCCCAGAAAATTCACCATATTTCTGCTACTTTGTGCCTTTACATAAGAAGATACATAAGAGACAGTGTGACTAGGGAATGCAATCAGAATCAAATGAGAGTGTAGTTATCCTTTCCAGATATAGATTTACACTGTAATAGGCTGAAAAAATTCTGTCCCACTCACACAGAATATAACCTAGTCCAGACTGGTCAAGGGTAGTGAAACAACCAGAATATTTGCAATATATACTTCAGTGATGGTAAATTGGCCTTAGGGTAACCGTATGCTATGTGTCTGTCTGTCTGGTCAGGCACTTACCTTATAATGATTTTATTATTTCCAGTTCTATGTAAAATAAGGCAATGAGAAATCATTTCCATACATGCCGGTCCCAGTTGATGTAATATTGATATATATCTAAAATAGGAAAAAAGTACAACATACATTTAAGCATAAAGAATTATTAATTTGCTATAAAATTTAGATAATCCTGATTTGTGAAACTTTCTATAAAATGGCAGATTCATATAAAATATTATAGAAATTCTGCTATTTAATTTATTATTAGAAAAATGTGATTACTATAACAGATTGAGATTGGTCATGAAATGATTTGCTGTAGTCAGCATAGTGCCGATCCAGTTATAGGAGTAATAGCTGAGTTATATAGGACAGACTGGTTACCGGGTATACACTAGCAACTGCAGACCTTTTACATAGTGTTATAGACAGCATCTCCTTAGCAACCAGTCTGTCTCAAAGTACACTGACCTGTCACCACATATATAAGTAGTACTCAATATTCTCTACCTGCTGTATCTTAAAGGGGATGTATCACCTATGTTTTAATGATCAGAGCCAGCTACTACAACATGTTCTTTTTTATTTCATTTGTTTATTTCATTGTTTTTATGGCGGCTACAGTATCTTGCCTTAGCCATTTTTAACAGTATTTGAATAAATGCTTTAAAACAAGCTCCACGGGCATAGTTTCTACTTGACTTGTCTGGTCCCTGAGTGTTCACTACCATCCTTGGGAAAAGTATTTCTTCATGGCACACATCAAGGGCTGCACCCCAAACCTGGCCTGAGAAGCAAGAGGGTAATCCAAAGGCTAACTCCTTGAAAAGAATCTGACAGCTGGTTCACGCGCACTAACCTAGTGCAGGTAAAGAGCTGTAAAATGATGGGTCACTTACTTAATTATGTTGCATAGGCGCAGCAAAAAGGTAGTAGATAGCTTTATTTCTAATGTGCACCAGCACGCATTGGAGGAGGGCACTGGGCTTGATTGTTCAAATTCTTCAATCTCATTCCACTAGGACATGAGAGCTAGCAGGGGGAGGTGAGCGCTCTTCTCTCTGAGCAGAGCGCATGCGCCACTGGCCCGCTTCACTCGGAAGCTATGGGTAGCTAGGATTTAGTGGCACAGGTAAAGAAACACGCTCACGTTCCCCTGCTGGCTTTCATGACCTAGTGACATAAGAGTGAAGAATTTGAATAATCAAGCTGGAAGCGGGCCGTAGACAGAATATGGATGAGGCAGGGGAGCTTGGCCAGCTGTGTCCCTGCCTCCATTGCTTGCTAGGGTGCATTAGGAATAAAGCTATTTATTACCATTTTGCTACATTTTACTGCTCTCCACCTGCACTATAACCCAGTATCCTGGGTTGAGTGCAGGCGAACCAGCTGTCAGGTTCTTTTTAACCAGTAAATGTGTGCAAGCGGCAACTCCTGGGCTACTTTATCAGTCTCTGACCCAGAAGACCCAGATCCTGCTCTACCCGGACTCCCCCTGTGACTTCCCCTTTCCCATAGCCCAAAAAGATGGGGTATCTGGTACTCTCTATGCCTATTCAACCCTTATTCAAGACAACTCATGTCATCAGGTTCTGGCATTGCACTAATTTTTTTAAATTGTTATTGTTTTTTACCATTCCAATTTTTTGTGGTCTATTCACTTCTGGTTATATTTTGATGATATATGTGCAGTAGACATATGTACAAGTGTATAAAATCTGCACAAGAAGTTTATTTTATGAGGTGTAACCACAAAGTTGTATGAATTTGTATGCATTCATAAAGAAAAATTACACTGACACAAAATTGCATGAAGGTTCCTCTGTGCACAGAGTACTGAATTGTATTTTAAAAACACATCAGGTATCTCCCTTGAGGAAATATATGGTATGGAAGTTTAGCATAATTTTTAGAATGTAGGTTCTGTTTTTTAAAAGTGTTAAAATTGTCCTGGTTACTAGAGGTGCAAATTGTATAAAGACCCCTGGCATTGAAAGGGGTAATAATAAACCTGATATACCAGCTGCATAAGTGGCTTTTACATCCATGAAAATGATCAGTGACTGGCTTTACACCCTTGTAACATCTGCATTTGACT
This sequence comes from Hyla sarda, assembly GCF_029499605.1. NCBI lineage: Eukaryota > Metazoa > Chordata > Amphibia > Anura > Hylidae > Hyla > Hyla sarda. The sequence goes on along the minus strand of NC_079189.1, from coordinate 125,987,144 downwards.
ATGCTTTCACCTATTAATTATTTTACTGAAGTCATCTGTTCCCTTGACAACCTCACTTTCAGCGAATTTGTGTGACTGGAAACAGCCAATTGAATTTTCCACTTCCAGCAACCAACATCTTAATAATTCACCTTCTGAATTTACGTAGTTGGGATCCTTATTACCTTAATTGTATACATATAATAGCAAAGAACCTGTCCAATATACCTTGAATCTCTGTTTTTCAGTGTGTCTCCAGTTGTCACAAAACTACAACTCTCAGCAGGCCTGGACAGGGAGATAATATTTAGCAACAGCTGGAGACACACTGTTTGGAAAAAAACTGATTGAATATACATATATAAATCTACACATATGAAAAAATGTGTATATATTTTGGGTGAACAAATGCTGTCCCTGCAGCTATAGCCAGTGTGTCTCTGTGAGGAGACCAAATACAGGAAGTGTGGGCAGGCAAGCAGGGCTCTGTGCCCTGAGGACAAGCAGGTCTTTGTGCACTGAGGACAAGCAGGGCTCTGTACTTTGAGAACAAGCAGAGCTCTGTGCACTAAGGACAAGTAGGGCTCTGTGCAGTGAAGACAAGCAGGGCTCTGTACACTGAGGACAAGTAAGGCTCTGTGCACTGAGGACAAGCAGGGCTCTGTGCACTGAGGACAAGCAGGGCTCTTAGGACAAGCAGGGTTCTGTGCACTGAGGACAAGCAGGGCTCTGTGCACTGAGGACAAGCAGGGCTCTGTGCACTGAGGACAAGCAGGGCTCTGTGCACTAAGGACAAGCAGGGCTCTGTGCAGTGAGGACAAGCAGGGCTCTGTACACTGAGGACAAGCAGGGCTCTGTGCACTGAGGACAAGCAGGGCTCTGTGCACTGAGGACAAGAAGGGCTCTGTGCAGTGAAGACAAGCAGTGCTCTGTGCACTGAGGACAAGCAGGGCTCTGTGCAGTGAGGACAAGCAGGGCTCTGTACACTGAGGACAAGTAAGGCTCTGTGCACTGAGGACAAGCAGGGCTCTGTGCACTGAGGACAAGCAGGGCTCTTAGGACAAGCAGGGTTCTATGCACTGAGGACAAGCAGGGCTCTGTGCACTGAGGACAAGCAGGGTTCTGTGCATTGAGGACACGCAGGGCTCTGTGCACTGAGGACAAGCAGGGCTCCGTGCACTGAGGACAAGCAGGCCTCTGTGCACTAAGGACAAGCAGGGCTCTGTGCACTGAGGACAAGCAAGGCTCTGTACACTGAGGACAAGCAGATCTCTGAGGAGAAGCAGTGCACTTAGGACAAGCAGGGTTCTGTGCACTGAGGACAAGCAGGGCTCTGTGCACTGAGCACAAGCAGGGTTCTGTGCATTGAGGACACGCAGGGCTCTGTGCACTGAGGACAAGCAGGGCTCTGTGCACTGAGGAAAAGCAGGGCTCTGTGCACTAAGGACAAGCAGGGCTCTGTGCACTGAGGACAAGCAGGGCTCTGTACACTGAGGACAAGCAGAGCTCTGTGCACTAAGGACAAGTAGGGCTCTGTGTAGTGAAGAAAAGCAGGGCTCTGTGCACTGAGGATAAGCAGGGCTCTGTACACTGAGGACAAACATGGTTCTGTGCACTGAGGAAAAGCAGGGTTCTGTACACTGAGGACAAGCAGGTCTGTGTGCACTGAGGAAAAGCAGGGCTCTGTGCACTGAGGACAAGCAGGGCTCTTAGGACAAGCAGAGTTCTGTGCACTGAGGACAAGCAGGGCTCTGTGCACTGAGGACAAGCAGGGTTCTGTGCATTGAGGACACGCAGGGCTCTGTGCACTGAGGACAAGCAGGGCTCCGTGCACTGAGGACAAGCAGGGCTCTGTGCACTAAGGACAAGCAGGGCTCTGTGCACTGAGGACAAGCAAGGCTCTGTACACTGAGGACAAGCAGATCTCTGAGGAGAAGCAGTGCACTTAGGACAAGCAGGGTTCTGTGCACTGAGGACAAGCAGGGCTCTGTGCACTGAGCACAAGCAGGGTTCTGTGCATTGAGGACACGCAGGGCTCTGTGCACTGAGGACAAGCAGGGCTCTGTGCACTGAGGACAAGCAGGGCTCTGTGCACTAAGGACAAGCAGGGCTCTGTGCACTGAGGACAAGCAGGGCTCTGTACACTGAGGACAAGCAGAGCTCTGTGCACTAAGGACAAGTAGGGCTCTGTGTAGTGAAGAAAAGCAGGGCTCTGTGCACTGAGGATAAGCAGGGCTCTGTACACTGAGGACAAGCAGGGTTCTGTGCACTGAGGAAAAGCAGGGTTCTGTACACTGAGGACAAGCAGGTCTGTGTGCACTGAGGACAAGCAGGGCTCTGTACACTGAGGACAAGCAGAGCTCTGTGCACTAAGGATAAGTAGGGCTCTGTGTAGTGAAGACAAGCAGGGCTCTGTGCACTGAGGACAAGCAGGGCTCTGTACATAGAGGACAAGCAGGGCTTTGTGCACTGAGGACAAGCAGGGCTCTGTGCACTGAGAACAAGCAGGGCTCTGTGCACTGAGAACAAGCAGGGCTCTGTGCACTGAGGACAAGCAGGGCTCTGTGCATTGAGGACAAGCAGGGTCCTGTGCACTGAGGACAAGCAGGCCTCTGTGCACTAAGGACAAGCAGGGCTCTGTGCACTGAGGACAAGCAAGGCTCTGTACACTGAGGACAAGCAGATCTCTGAGGAGAAGCAGTGCACTTAGGACAAGCAGGGTTCTGTACACTGAGGACAAGCAGGGCTCTGTGCACTGAGCACAAGCAGGGTTCTGTGCATTGAGGACACGCAGGGCTCTGTGCACTGAGGACAAGCAGGGCTCTGTGCACTGAGGAAAAGCAGGGCTCTGTGCACTAAGGACAAGCAGGGCTCTGTGCACTGAGGACAAGCAGGGCTCTGTACACTGAGGACAAGCAGAGCTCTGTGCACTAAGGACAAGTAGGGCTCTGTGTAGTGAAGAAAAGCAGGGCTCTGTGCACTGAGGATAAGCAGGGCTCTGTACACTGAGGACAAACAGGGTTCTGTGCACTGAGGAAAAGCAGGGTTCTGTACACTGAGGACAAGCAGGTCTGTGTGCACTGAGGAAAAGCAGGGCTCTGTGCACTGAGGACAAGCAGGGCTCTTAGGACAAGCAGAGTTCTGTGCACTGAGGACAAGCAGGGCTCTGTGCACTGAGGACAAGCAGGGTTCTGTGCATTGAGGACACGCAGGGCTCTGTGCACTGAGGACAAGCAGGGCTCCGTGCACTGAGGACAAGCAGGGCTCTGTGCACTAAGGACAAGCAGGGCTCTGTGCACTGAGGACAAGCAAGGCTCTGTACACTGAGGACAAGCAGATCTCTGAGGAGAAGCAGTGCACTTAGGACAAGCAGGGTTCTGTGCACTGAGGACAAGCAGGGCTCTGTGCACTGAGCACAAGCAGGGTTCTGTGCATTGAGGACACGCAGGGCTCTGTGCACTGAGGACAAGCAGGGCTCTGTGCACTGAGGACAAGCAGGGCTCTGTGCACTAAGGACAAGCAGGGCTCTGTGCACTGAGGACAAGCAGGGCTCTGTACACTGAGGACAAGCAGAGCTCTGTGCACTAAGGACAAGTAGGGCTCTGTGTAGTGAAGAAAAGCAGGGCTCTGTGCACTGAGGATAAGCAGGGCTCTGTACACTGAGGACAAGCAGGGTTCTGTGCACTGAGGAAAAGCAGGGTTCTGTACACTGAGGACAAGCAGGTCTGTGTGCACTGAGGACAAGCAGGGCTCTGTACACTGAGGACAAGCAGAGCTCTGTGCACTAAGGATAAGTAGGGCTCTGTGTAGTGAAGACAAGCAGGGCTCTGTGCACTGAGGACAAGCAGGGCTCTGTACATAGAGGACAAGCAGGGCTTTGTGCACTGAGGACAAGCAGGGCTCTGTGCACTGAGAACAAGCAGGGCTCTGTGCACTGAGAACAAGCAGGGCTCTGTGCACTGAGGACAAGCAGGGCTCTGTGCATTGAGGACAAGCAGGGTCCTGTGCACTGAGGACAAGCAGGTCTTTGTGCACTGAGGACAAGCAGGGCTCTGTACACTGAGGACAAGCAGGGTTCTGTACACTGAGGACAAGCAGGGCTCTGTACACTGAGGACAAGCAGAGCTCTGTGCACTAAGGACAAGCAGAGCTCTGTGCACTAAGGACAAGCAGGGCTCTGTTCAGTGAAGACAAGCAGGGCTCTGTTCAGTGAAGACAAGCAGGGCTCTGTGCAGTGAGGACAAGCAGGACTCTGTACACCGAGGACAAGCAGGGCTCTGTGCACTGAGGACAAGCAGGGCTCTGTGCACTGAGGTCAAGCAGGGCTCTGTACACTGAGGACAAGCAGGGTTCTGTACACTGAGGACAAGCAGGGCTCTGTGCACTGAGGACAAGCAGGGCTCTGTACACTGAGGACAAGCAGATCTCTGTGCACTGAGGACAAGCAGGGCTCTGTGCACTGAGGACAAGCAGGGCTCTGTGCACTGAGGACATGCAGGGCTCTGTACACTGAGGACATGCAGGGCTCTGTACACTGAGGACAAGCAGGGCTCTGTGCACTGAGGACAAGCAGATCTCTGTGCACTAAGGACAAGCAGGGCTCTGTGCAGTGAAGACAAGCAGGACTCTGTGCAGTGAGGACAAGCAGGGCTCTGTGCACTGAGGTCAAGCAGGGCTCTGTACACTGAGGACAAGCAGTGCTCTGTACACTGATGACAAGCAGGGTTCTGTACACTGAGGATAAGCAGGGTTCTGTACAATGAGGTCAAGCAGGGCTCTCTGCACTAAGGACAAGAAGGGCTCTGTGAGGATCCTGCCTTGTCAATCATCCTGATGTGTGAGCCGGGAGTGTGTCACAGAGCCTCAGTGCACAGAGCCATGCTTGTCCTCCAGTGTACCTCAAGCTGGTGCCTCCAGCTGTTACATAACTACAACACCCAGCATGCACAGACAGCCAAAGGGCATCGGAGTTGTAGCTGTGCCTCCAGCTGTTGCATAACTACAACTCCCAGCATGCCCTTTGGCTGTGCATTCTGGGAGTTGCATTATACAACAGCAGGAGGTCAGTGATGTGTACCTCCAGCTGTTGTATAATTCAACTCTCAGCATGCAGAGCCAAAAGGTATGCTGGGAGTTGTAGTTATGCAACAGCTGGAGGCACAACTACAACTCCCAGAATGCCCTTTCTATGAAAAAGTGTGCATCCAGCTGTTCCATGACTACAACTCCCAGCATGCATAGACAGATAAAGGTCATGCTGAGTGTTGTAGTTGTCCCTCCAGCTGTTGAATAACTACAACTCCCAGCATGCCCTCCGGATGTCAGTGCATGCTGAGAATTCTAGTTTTGCAACAGCTGGAGGTACACTGGTGCGGAAACACTGTGGTAGTCTTTTACCTAACTCAGTGTTTCCCAACCAGTGTGACTCCAGCTGTTGCATAACTACAACTTCCAGCATCCACGGTCTGTCAGTGCATGCTGGGAGTTGTAGTTTTTTAGTTGTAGAGGTAAAAGGGGAAAAAAGACCCCCAAAATTTGTAACAAAATTACAAATTGAGTACGGAAATACCCCATATGTGGACAAAAAGTGCTCTGCAGGCGCACAACAGGGCAAGAGAGTGAAAGCACACCATGTACATTTGAGACATAAACACACAAAAAAACTCCCATATGTGACCCCATTTTGGAAACTACACCCCTCACGGAACGTAACAAGGGGTATAGTGAGCCATAACACCCCACAGGTGTTTGACAAATTTTTGTTAAAGTTGGACGTGAAGATTTTTTTCACTAAAAAGCTGGTGTTACCCCAAAGTTTTTATTTTCATGAAGGGTAATAGGAGAAAACGAGGCTGGAAGAAGCTCAATCAGCACAAAACTTTGCAGGCAGTCGCATTACCTCTGAGTGCCCTGCTACAGGTCTGACAGTGGATCGTCCATGCAAGCCGTAGGAGTCTAGCTACAGCAGCCTAGCGGTGAGTGCAGGTACCTGTTTCTTCAGTGTGGTAATTTGTTATATGACTTTGGGTTTCTTGGTTCCCAGCACCCCCGGACTCACAGACGCAAGGACTCTGGTCTCCCGTATTGACAGACTGCATCAATCAGCATCTCACAGGCTGTGATCCAGTATCTGTATCTAGGTCTCATACCATAACAGTGCTCTCTTCAGTTTTCTAGTAGATGTAATAGGAGAAAAAGTCACCCAAAATGTTATATTTGTAACCCCATTTCTTCTGAGTAAGGAAATACCCCATATGTGGATGTAAAGTGCTCTGTGGGCGCACTACAGGGTTCAGAAGAGTAGAAGCACCATTGGGCTTTTAGAGATAGATTTTGACTGGAATTGAAGGACATGTGTGTTTGCAAAGCCCCCATGTTGCCAGAACAGTGGACCCCCCCACCCACATGTGACCGCATTTTGGACACTACACCCCTCACGGAATGTAATAAGGGGTGCAGTGAGCATTTACACCCCACAGGTGTCTGACAGATTTTTGAACAGAGGTTTGTGAAAATGAAAAATTTTATTTTTCATTTGCACAGCCCAATGTTCCAAAGATCTGTCAAACGCCAGTGGGGTGTAAATGCTCACTGCACCCCTTATTATATTCCGTGAGGGGTGTAGTTTCCAAAACGGGGTCACGTGTGTGTGTGTTGGGGGTCCACTGTTCTGACAGCACAGGGGCTTTGTAAACGCACATGGCCCTAGACTTCTATTCATACCAAATTCTCTCTCCAAAATCCCAATGGCGCTCCTTTTCTTCTCAGCCCTGTAGTGCGCCCGCAGAGCACTTTACATCCACATATGAGGTATTTCCATGGTGTTTCAAATTTTGGGAGGATTTTTCTCCTATTACCCCTTTTAACAATGAAAAATTTGGGGTAACACGAGCATTTTAGAAAATTTTATTTTTTCATTTTCATGTCCAACTTTAGCGAAAATTCATCAAACACCTGTGGGGTGTTTACGCTCAGTGTACCCCTTATTACGTTCCTTGAGGGGGGTAATTTTGTCAAATAGTATTCCATGTGTTTTATTTTTTGCTGTTCTGGCACCATGGGGGCTTCTTAAATGTGACATGCCCCTCCAAAACCATTTCAGCAAAATTTGCTCTCCAAAATCCCATTGTCGCTCCTTCCCTTATGAGCCCTGTAGTGCGCTCACAGGGCACTTTACATCCACATATGAGGTATTTCCTTACTCGAGAGAAATTAGGTTACAAATTTTGGTGGGCTTTTTCTCCTTTTACCCCTTGTAAAAATGAAAAAAAAAATTGGTCTACAAGAACATGTTAGTGTAAAAAATGAAGATTTAAAAATTTCTCCTACTTAATGTCATTTTGAATACTTTGAGGGGTGCAGTTTTGATAATGGGGTCCATTATGGGGTATTTCTAACATAAAGACCCTCAAATTCACTTCAAAACTGAACTGGTCCCTGAAAAATTGCTGCTTTACTTTGAAGCCCTCTAATGTCTTCAAAAAGTAAAAACATGTCAACTTTATGATGCAAATACAAATTAGACATATTGTATATGTGAATCAACATATAATTTTTGGCCTGTCCATTTTCCTTACAAGCAGAGAGCTTCAAAGTTAGAAAAATGCTAAATTTTCTAATTTTTCATGACATTTGGGAATTTTTCACTAACAAATGATGCAAGTATCGACGAAAATTTACTACTAATATAAAGTAGAATATGTCACAAAAAAATAACTCTGAATCAAATTCATAAGTTAAAGCATCCCAGAGTTATTAATGCATAAAGTGACACAGGTCAGATTTGCAAAAAACGGCTGCGTCCTTAATGTCAAAATGGGCTGCGTCCATAAGGGGTTAAGAGATACTGATGTTTTATGTTATATTGTTCGGCAACAATATCAGTTGTTTGTAATTTGAAAGTGTACTTATAAAATATTGTATTTGTATTAAAGTGAGAGTAAGGGAAGTCTATGCTGTGCTCTTGCTGGTTTCTATGGAGGCCATAACTGTCTAGAATAGGACTAGTTATAAGTGTGCAGACAGTAACAGTAACCAACAGCTTCTCCATTAATAAGCGCTAGTTTACCAGACATGTTGGACTAAAACTGCTTTTTCTTCAGTGCCAAATCATGAAGGGTATCTGGATTTTACTTTATATGGAAATTTAACAAAGAATAATACTTTCCTACTGCTGTAATTTAAAATCCATCTTGCATCTGGATGTCCTATAATTGCACATTGCGAGCAGGATTAACTTAACTTGAATAGTGCCATACATGTGCATCCTAGAATTGTCTAGGACAGCTGCACCCCCACAGTGAAGGCTGGCACACACCTTATTCACCACCTTCAAAAATGACTGTACTGTCATTGGGGCGTTCATGCATTTTCATGGAATAGACACCTTGAATCATATTATGCCAAGGTGGTTATGCAGACGGCTGTAATACAGTTACACTTCCTCCACAAGTGCTGGAATCAGAGATTACTCCTATGCCAGCAATTAAACTTATTAATGCCGCATTATAACAAATCTGGTTTTATTGAACAATTTAATAATAAAACAACAATGGAAAACAATGTAAATGAGGCGACACGCCACAAATGAGCAATACAAAATGGCAATGAGGCGACCACGCAGGACTGAACTGTAGTAATCTCCAGCATCAAAGGTGTCAGCATGACTTCCAACAAGAGCAAAAATACACAGCTCACAACATACACAAATAGGTGGTACTAGAAAACAGTCTGGAGGTGTGCATAAGCAGTCATAACTGAACAGGTATCACACCCAAACGGCCAGAATGCCAAAGTAGGGGCCTGAATGACCCTAAGTCACAGGTAAGAAGAGAGAGAAAAAGTAGAAGTAAAGGAATAGCAAGAAAATACTTATAGGATGGTAAGAGAGAGGGGGAAGGGAGGAGGGTAATGGAGGGGGAGGTATAGCCCTGATTAAATCCGCAGCGACTGTCTACCCCACCCATGAGAGAAACTCAGGAGTCTCCCTAGAGGAGTCCTAACGTAGCCATAGGCTAACAAGAGTCAATGGTCTCCTAGTCAGTCACCACCAACTCCTCCATCCTACACACCCAATTTAGTTCTCCATGAATTTCACTTTAGACAGTGTCACCAAGGACCTCCAGCACCAAGGGATAATAGTCCTAGCAGCACCTGGGAAATGTCTCAGGAGACCTTTACAGACAGCAAAAGTGAACCTGGTAGGAGAGATAAAAGTGCAGACTCAGGGCAAGATGGGAAAGAGTCAGGAGAGATCTCAGTAAACAGATATCGAAAAGGGTGTGGAGCAGACAGTCCCACCAGGTATGCAAGTATGTACCTACAGCCTGAACACAGCATCAGCATGTGGCCGAAGCAGGGACACATTCTGGGCACTGGCACCATCTAAACAGCACCTTAAATTCATGCTCCTAAATCCTGGAAGAAATAGAAGCCTTATGAGTTAACAAAAACATGAGAGAAACATCCCTGGTGGGGAACAGTGGGAGCTCCCCTCAACCCCTCAGCACTCGGGAGATAACAGAAATGGTATGGGAGGGAGGCAAGGAAAGTACACACAGCTGTTCAAAGGGGGTGAGGGATCTGTGCGCCTGAATCTTGGGTTGCAGAGAGGAATAAAAGCATCTGAGTTTCTTATATGTTAACCACCTCCAGGTGGTGGAGAAGAGAATGATGTTAAAGGGGTTAATGATGTCCCATATAACACAGCTTGTAATCACAGCCGAGAGAGGGCACCACAACCCAGCAGGCCCAACATATCTACATCAGGTGGCAGCAATGGATTGCTAAGCAGGGGCGTAAGTGGGCCTGGGGGTAAGGTAGTGGAAAGATGCACCAGATGGTTGAAAGGGGGGCAACAGCCACAAGAGCAGCAGGATGGAGAAGGAAAGACCTATTTTGAGATTCACTCATTGTTTAGTAGAGGATTGGTGGCAGAGATCAAGGATTTGCGTGCAGGCTGTGGCTCTGTAGTACATACAAAAGTTGAGCAAGCTGACACCTCCTTTTTCCTTACCCAGAACCAATGTCTGATGATGCAAATGAGGGCCACCAGGTGACCAGACAAATTGCATCACCAGAGAACGAAGTCTAAAGAGAAAAGGCAGGGAAACAGGGAATAGGGAGGGTCAGCCTGAAATATAAAAGCAGCCATCTTAACAACAGCTATCTTACCAAACCATGAGAGAGTAAGAGTGCTCAAGGCAGTAAGGTACCCTTCAATAATAAGAGGGGCAAGTAATTGGCAGCAAACAGACCATTAAAGGGGTTATCCAGGAATAGAAAAATAGAGCTACTTTCTTTTAAAAACCGCTCCCCATCTGGTTGGGTGTGGTTCTACAGCTCAGTTTCATTGAAGTGAATGGAGCCAAGTTGTAAAACCACACAAAACCTGGAGACAGAAATGGAACTGTGTTTGAAAGAAATTAGCTATGTTTTTCCATTCCTGCTTAACCCCTTTAAGGTCAGCGACTATGTTGATCCCTAGGTACCAGAGAGATTGTGACGGAGTCTTTAAAGAAAATTGGGAAGAAACCCTAGCACAGGTATAAAGCGGCATGGAGACATTTAAAAGTTCAGACTTATGGGTGTTGACCTTTAAAATTGCTGAGATCCCCATACTCGCCGTGACCCAGCGTCATACCGGGACCCTGGGCTAATAGCACGCGGCACTGATCGTTGTGCTGCGTGCTATTAAAGGGGTATTCCAGGCCAAAACTTTTTTTTATATATCAACTGGCTCCGGAAAGTTAAACAGATTTGTAAATTACTTCTATTAAAAAATCTTAATCCTTCCAATAGTTATTAGCTTCTGAAGTTGAGTTGTTGTTTTCTGTCTAACTGCTCAATGATGATGTCACGTCCCGGGAGCTGTGCAGTTCCTATGGGGATATTCTCCCATCATGCACAGCTCCCGGGACGTGACATCATCATTTTGCAGTTAGACAGAAAACTTCAGAAGCTAATAACTATTGGAAGGATTAAGATTTTTTAATAGAAGTAATTTACAAATCTGTTTCCGGAGCCAGTTGATATATATAAAAAAAGTTTTTGCCTGGAATACCCCTTTAAGCCTTTAGATGCGGCGTACAAAGTTGATTGCCATGTTTAAAATGAAAGTAAAAGCTTCCTGGCAGCTCAGTCGGGCTGATAGGGACCATCGCGGTAAAATCACGATGTCCCGATCAGCTAGAACGCGAGCCGAGGACCCCTCACCTGCCTCCGTCGCACGATTGATTGCTTTAAGCCTGAAATCAAGGCTTAAGCAATCGACCGCCGTTAATACTGATCTTTGCCATGTTAATGCATGGCAGTGATCTGTGTATGAGATCGGTATGTGCAGTGAAATAGCCACCGGAGGGGGGGGGGGGGGGGGGGGTGCTATAACACTGCAAAAAAAAGTCAAAATAGATCATTTAACACCTTCCCTAATAAAAGTAAGAATCCCCCCCCCTTTTCCCATAAAAAAACAAAAACCTGTGTAAATAAAAATAAACATATGTGGTATCGCCGCGTGGGGAAATGTCCAAACTATAAAAATATATAGTTAATTAAACCGCATGGTCAATGACGTACGTGCACAAAAAAATTCCAAAGTCCAAAATAGCGTATTTTTGGTCACTTTTTATATCATGAAATAATGAATAAAAAGTGACCAAAAAGTCTGATCAGTATAAAAATGGTACCGATAAAAACTTCAGGTCACGGCGCAAAAAATTAGCCTGCATACTGGCCGAACGCGGAAAAATGTTAAAGTTGTAGGGGTCAGAAGATGACAATTTTAGTTAGTTTAGACAAATGTAGTTATGATTTTTTTTAGAAGAAATACAAAATCAAACCTATATAAGTAGGGTATCATTTTAACTGTATGGACCTACAGAATAAAGATAAGATGTCATCTTTACCGAAAAATGCACTGCGTAGAAACGGAGTGTAATTTTTTCTTCAATTTTGTCGCACAATGAATTTTTTTCCACTTTGCCGTGGATATTTTGGTAAAATTACTAATGTCACTGCAAAGAAGAATTGGTGGTGCAAAAAATAAGCCATAATATGGAATTTTAGGTGAAAAATTTAAAGCGTTATGATTTTTAGAAGGTGACAAGAAAAAAATGAAAATGCAAAAATGGAAAAACCATGCGTCCTTAAGGGGTTAAGGACTTCCAACACTTCTACAGGCTCCACTGGTCTCTCCATGTTGTCATATTTGGTGGGGGTAAGGAAGGAAGGAAGGCTATACTGCAGGTGGTAGTCCCTAATTTTTTCATGAAACAAGAAGACAGGGATGTTCGCAAACTTGCCCCTGATATGATAAAGGGAGTGATAGTAGGAATGAAACTCGGCAATCTGCTGCATAGTGTGCATTTCACCCAACCTTGGGAAGTGAGAGTACATATGGGGAGGTTTTGGGGTTCAGGGCACTAGACAGCCAGGTGCCACTCTTATCAGCATATTTATAATGACTTCTGTGTGCCCTCTTCTGGAGGCAGAACGACTTCTGTTCAAGGCAGTTCAACATTGGCTGTTTCGTGGCGGAAATCTGGGCGCGCATTGCGTCTGAATAAGCACATTTATTAGAAGAGGCCAAGGTCTTAAAAAGTGATCGTAGCTTCAAGGTATTGACCGTTTTGAGACAATTTCCATGGGCAATAAAAATCCCATGGACCATACACTTGAAAGCCTCCCATTGGAGAGGTGCTGTGGTAGGGTCAGATCAGTGTATTTCGAGGAACTCAGAGTGCGATGGACCTCTAGTGAACACAACTCATCCCTAAGAAAATGGTCTTTCAGCTTCCAAGAGAAAGGACATAGCCCACCCAAAGAGAACTGAAAAATAACAAGCACTGGGGCAAGATCTGACCAAACAATGGAGTCTATGGAGGATGAAGGGACATAAAGAGGAGAGAATGGCTAATAAAATGTCAAGACTACTATAAGAGTTGTGTGCTGGGTGGAAGTAAGTGTATTCCATGAAGCCCCTGACCACCTGCCACAGGTCTACAAGCCTATGGCAATGAAGTTCTTTTCTAAGGGTAGGGTCAATTGCCATATTTTGCTGCATATTTTCTGCAGCTGATTTTGCTACCCATTGACTTCAAAGGATAGAAAAATATGCAGCAGCAAATTTGCTGTAAATTCGGCACAGAGAAGACTTACCAGTGAACGAATTGAGAGATGGGTCCCAAACCCAATTGAAGTCACCACTGAGAATAATCTGTGACGTCCCCGCGAACTCATCCAGCTTTCGGAGCACCCTCAAGGCAAACACAACCTGGCCCTGGTTCGGAACAAAACAGAAGTGACTGTAAATAGGTGGGAGGTATAGGAAAACTGAAGGAAGAGTTAGTGACTAAGAGTATCATGCAAAGACTTCAGTATAATAGACTTAAAGGAGCAATGTAAACCCATAGACACCCCCTTTATTTGTGGACTGGTACTGTGGTGAGGGGTGTGATGAAGCGCAGATGTTATTACCCTTAGGGCAGATGTTATTAACCCTTGGTATCCGTGATGCCAGGGAGTGGCATCCTCTACACCACCCTAGGTATGGCCACTGGTTCCTGGGCCAGGCGCAGGGAAAATAATCACTTCGATGCAAGGTTACGGAACAATGGCAGCTTTATTGAGGCAAACAGATGTTATAGTTTTTACAGCTCAGTTAGGCCCAAGGAGATGACCAGTGACTTTAGGAGACTTGTGGCCTCGCTGGGACTTGTACTCAATTGTGCAGTCCCACGCTGACTTTAGACTTGACAGACTTGACTATGCTGACTAGACTTCTCCCCTGTACTTGCTTACCAGGCTTTGACTTTTCTCCTTTTTCTCCTTTTACCCCTTATGAAAAGGTAAAGTTGGGGTCTACACCAGCATGTTAGTGTGAAAACTTTCATTTTTACACTAACATGCTGGTGTTGCCACCTACTTTTCATTTTCACAAGAGGTAAAAGGAAAAAAAGATCCCCACAATTTGTAACACAATTTCTCCCGAGTACGAAAATACCCATTATGTGGACGTAAAATGCTCTGCGGGTGCACAACAAGGCTCAGGAGTGTGACCACACCATGTACATTTGAGATGATTTAAGTACAACAGCAAACAAAATTTTTGTATCAATATATCAGAATAATACTTATTACAATCAACCTATTGTGTACTCCTACACAAATATCATAGCAGAAAAAGAGAATGGAGACACTTATAATGTAAAAATTATATAACTTTATTAAATATACATTAAAAATTAATTAATTTAAAATCACAAATAGGGAGAAGCATCCACAAAGTGGAAAGACAAAGGCGTTGCTCACAGACAGATCCACATTAATAAGTTATATAAGGAAAAGTAACATGGTGCATAGTCACACATGTGTGCATTAACAGCACATATATAGGCACAACAATGCTCTAATTATCATACACTACAATGCACAGAGTGAAGACAATAGGCATACAAAACTGTAACATCCAGTTCCTAACAGGGTCTGCTGGAGCAACGCCACCCCAACGCACGTTTCGGCGAGTCCTTAGTCCTGGGGGTGGCGTTAACTCAGCAAGCAATCCTATTTAAGGTGGTGTCCACCAATCAGAATTTGCCATAAAATTACCTTTAGAGGAATCACCTGTCTGTCTGCTATAGTTGGCGCATAGAGTGCAGCCTCGGCCGGGCGACGCCACTTCCGGAATCCGCGTCACACGCCAAATCACATGACGCGGTCACATGACCGCATCACATGTCTGTAGGGCCAGTCATGTGATGCAGTCATGTGACCGCGTCATGTGATTTGGCGTGTGACGCGGATTCCGGAAGTGGCGTCGCCCGGCCGAGCACTCTATGCGCCGACTATAGCAGACAGACAGGTGATTCCTCTAAAGGTAATTTTATGGCAAATTCTGATTGGTGGACACCACCTTAAATAGGATTGCTTGCTGAGTTAACGCCACCCCCAGGACGAAGGACTCGCCGAAACGTGCGTTGGGGTGGCGTTGCTCCAGCAGACCCTGTTAGGAACTGGATGTTACAGTTTGGTATGCCTATTGTCCTCACTGTGTGCATTGTACTGTATGATAATTAGAGCATTGTTGTGCCTATATATGTGCTGTTAATGCACACATGTGTGACTATGCACCATGTTACTTTTCCTTATATAACTTATTAATGTGGATCTGTCTGTGAGCAACGCTTCTCCCTATTTGCGATTTTAAATTAATTAATTTTTAATGTATATTTAATAAAGTTATATAATTTTTACATTTGAGATGATTTGCACAGGGTTGGCTGCTGGTTACAGCGGTCCTTACATAAACACAAAAAAAAACAAAAAAAAACACCCACATGTGACCCCATTTTGGAAACTACACCCCTCACGGAACATAACAAGGGGTACAGTGAGCTTTAACACCCCAGATGTCACGATGCCGGCTGGCAGGAGGTGGATCCTCTGTGCCAGAGAGGGATTGGCGTGGACCGTGCTAGTGGACCGGTTCTAAGTCACTACTGGTTTTCACCAGAGCCCGCCGCAAAGCGGGATGGTCTTGCTGCGGCGGTAGTGACCAG
Organism: Hyla sarda; assembly: GCF_029499605.1. Lineage (NCBI taxonomy): Eukaryota > Metazoa > Chordata > Amphibia > Anura > Hylidae > Hyla > Hyla sarda. Next base: position 125,971,611 of record NC_079189.1, on the reverse strand, counting down.
GTCGTATCCACTAGCAACGGCTCAACCTCTCTGACTGCTGAAGATAGGCGCGGTACAAGGGAGTAGACAGAAGCAAGGTCGGACGTAGCAGAAGGTTGGGGCAGGCAGCAAGGATCGTAGTCAGGGGCAACGGCAGGAGGTCTGGAACACAGGCTAGGAACACACAAGGAAACGCTTTCACTGGCACAATGGCAACAAGATCCGGCGAGGGAGTGCAGGGGAAGTGAGGTATAAATAGGGAGTGCACAGGTGAACACACTAATTAGAACCACTGCGCCAATCAGCGGCGCAGTGGCCCTTTAAATCGCAGAGACCCGGCGCGCGCACGCCCTAGGGAGCGGGGCCGCGCGCGCCGGGACAGGACCGACGGAGAGCGAGTCAGGTACGGAAGCTGGGGTGCGCATCGCGAGCGGGCGCCACCCGCATCGCGAATCGCATCCCGGCTGGAGGCGGTATCGCAGCGCACCGGGTCAGTGGATCTGACCGGAGCGCTGCAGTAGCGAGAGTGTAGCGAGCGCTCCGGGGAGGAGCGGGGACCCGGAGCGCTCGGCGTAACAGTACCCCCCCCCCTTGGGTCTCCCCCTCTTCTTAGAGCCTGAGAACCTGAGGAGCAGACTTTTGTCTAGGATATTGTCCTCAGGTTCCCAGGATCTCTCTTCAGGACCACAACCCTCCCAATCGACCAAAAAAAAAGTTTTCCCTCTGACCTTCTTGGAGGCCAGTATCTCCTTTACGGAGAAGATGTCCGAGGAGCCGGAAACAGGAGAGGGAGAAACAAGTTTGGGAGAGAAACGGTTGATGATGAGTGGTTTAAGAAGAGAAACGTGAAAGGCATTAGGAATACGAAGAGAAGGAGGAAGAAGAAGTTTGTAAGAGACAGGATTAATCTGGCACAAAATTTTGAAAGGACCAAGATAGCGTGGTCCCAATTTGTAGCTAGGGACACGGAAGCGGACATATTTAGCGGAGAGCCATACCTTGTCTCCAGGAGAAAAAATGGGGGGAGCTCTTCTTTTCTTATCAGCAAACTTCTTCATGCGTGATGAAGCCTGTAAGAGAGAATTTTGGGTCTCTTTCCATATGGTGGAAAGATCACGAGATATTTCATCCACAGCGGGCAAACCAGAGGGCAAGGGAGTAGGGAGGGGGGGAAGAGGGTGACGGCCGTACACCACGAAAAATGGGGATTTGGAGGAAGATTCAGAGACTCTGAAGTTATACGAGAATTCGGCCCATGGTAGAAGATCTGCCCAGTCATCCTGGCGGGAGCAAACAAAATGCCGTAAATAATCACCCAGGACCTGGTTAATTCTTTCTACTTGCCCATTGGATTGAGGATGATATGCAGAAGAAAAGTTTAATTTAATCTTGAGTTGTTTACAGAGAGCCCTCCAGAATTTTGACACGAATTGGACGCCTCTATCCGAGACGATCTGCGTGGGCAACCCGTGAAGACGAAAAATGTGTACAAAAAATTGTTTTGCCAACTGAGGCGCTGAAGGAAGACCAGGAAGAGGGATGAAATGTGCCATCTTGGAGAATCGATCAACGACCACCCAAACAACAGTGTTGCCACGGGATGGGGGTAAGTCTGTAATAAAGTCCATACCAATCAGAGACCAAGGCTGTTCGGGGACAGGCAGAGGATGAAGAAGACCAGCGGGCTTCTGGCGAGGAGTCTTATCCCGGGCACAGACAGTGCAGGCTCGCACAAAATCAACAACATCCGTCTCCAGAGTCGGCCACCAATAGAAACGAGAGATGAGTTGCACGGATTTCTTGATGCCCGCATGACCTGCGAGATGGGAGGAGTGACCCCATTTGAGGATTCCGAGGCGTTGGCGTGGAGAGACGAAGGTCTTCCCTGGAGGAGTTTGCCTGATGGAGGCTGGAGAAGTGGAGATCAGGCAGTCAGGAGGAATGATGTGTTGCGGAGAGAGCTCTACTTCCGAGGCATCCGAGGAACGAGAGAGAGCATCGGCCCTAATGTTCTTATCGGCAGGCCGAAAGTGAATTTCAAAATTAAATCGGGCAAAGAACAGAGACCACCTGGCCTGGCGAGGATTCAGCCGTTGGGCAGACTGGAGATAGGAGAGGTTCTTGTGATCGGTGTAAATAATAACTGGAAATCTTGATCCCTCCAGCAGATGCCTCCATTCCTCAAGTGCTAATTTAATGGCTAGAAGCTCTCGATCCCCGATGGAGTAGTTCCTCTCCGCCGGAGAGAAGGTCCTAGAAAAAAAACCACAAGTAACAGCATGCCCGGAAGAATTTTTTTGTAGAAGAACCGCTCCAGCTCCTACTGAGGAGGCATCAACCTCCAATAGGAAGGGTTTAGATGGGTCAGGTCTGGAGAGCACGGGAGCCGAAGAAAAGGCAGACTTGAGCTGTTTAAAGGCGTCTTCCGCTTGAGGAGGCCATGACTTAGGATTGGCATTCTTTTTGGTTAAAGCCACGATAGGAGCCACAATGGTGGAAAAATGTGGAATAAATTGTCTGTAATAATTGGCGAACCCCAAAAAACGTTGGATAGCACGGAGTCCGGAGGGGCATGGCCAATCTAAGACGGCAGAGAGTTTGTCTGGATCCATTTGTAGTCCCTGGCCAGAGACCAAGTATCCTAGGAAAGGAAGAGATTGACATTCAAACAGACATTTCTCCATTTTGGCATAAAGTTGATTGTCACGAAGTCTCTGAAGAACCATGCGGACATGCTGGCGGTGTTCTTCTAGGTTGGCAGAAAAAATCAGGATATCGTCCAGATATACAACAACACAGGAATATAAGAGATCACGAAAAATTTCATTAACAAAGTCTTGGAAGACGGCAGGGGCGTTGCACAGGCCAAAGGGCATGACCAGATACTCAAAGTGTCCATCTCTAGTGTTAAATGCCGTTTTCCATTCATCCCCCTCTCTGATGCGGATGAGATTATAAGCACCTCTTAAGTCCAGTTTGGTAAAGATGTGGGCACCTTGGAGGCGATCAAAGAGTTCAGAGATGAGAGGTAGGGGGTAGCGGTTCTTTACCGTGATTTTATTAAGACCGCGGTAGTCGATGCAAGGACGTAGGGAGCCATCTTTTTTGGACACAAAGAAAAATCCGGCTCCGGCAGGAGAGGAGGATTTGCGGATAAAGCCCTTTTTTAAATTTTCCTGGATGTACTCAGACATAGCAAGAGTCTCTGGGGCAGAGAGAGGATAAATTCTGCCCCGGGGTGGAGTAGTGCCCGGGAGGAGGTCAATAGGACAGTCATAAGGCCTGTGAGGAGGTAGAGTCTCAGCTTGTTTTTTGCAAAAAACATCCGCAAAGTCCATATAGGCCTTAGGGAGACCGGTTACAGGGGGAACCACAGGGTCACGGCAAGGAGTACTGGGAACCGGTTTAAGGCAGTCCTTGAAACAAGAGGGACCCCAACTCTTGATCTCCCCAGTGGACCAATCCAGGGTTGGGGAATGGTGTTGAAGCCAGGGTAGACCAAGGAGAATTTCGGAAGTGCAATTGGGGAGGACCAAAAACTCAATTTTCTGGTGATGAGGTCCGATGCACATTAGGAGGGGCTCCGTGCGGAAACGTATGGTACAGTCCAATCTTTCATTGTTAACACAATTGATGTAGAGGGGTCTGGCGAGACTGGTCACCGGGATGTTGAACCTGTTGATGAGAGCGGCCAAAATAAAATTTCCTGCAGATCCGGAATCCAAGAAGGCCATAGTAGAGAAGGAGAAGGTAGAGGCAGATATCCGCACAGGCACAGTAAGACGTGGAGAAGCAGAGTTGACATCAAGGACTGTCTCACCTTTGTGCGGAGTCAGCGTACGTCTTTCCAGGCGGGGAGGACGGATAGGACAATCCTTCAGGAAGTGTTCGGTACCGGCACAGTACAGGCAGAGATTCTCCATGCGGCGTCGTGTCCTCTCTTGAGGTGTCAGGCGAGACCGGTCGACCTGCATAGCCTCCACGGCGGGAGGCACAGGAACGGATTGCAGGGGACCAGAGGAGAGAGGAGCCGGGGAGAAAAAACGCCTCGTGCGAACAAAGTCCATATCCTGGCGGAGCTCCTGACGCCTTTCGGAAAAACGCATGTCAATGCGAGTGGCTAGATGAATGAGTTCATGTAGGTTAGCAGGGATTTCTCGTGCGGCCAGAACATCTTTAATGTTGCTGGATAGGCCTTTTTTAAAGGTCGCGCAGAGGGCCTCATTATTCCAGGATAGTTCTGAAGCAAGAGTACGGAATTGTACGACGTACTCGCCAACGGAAGAATTACCCTGGACCAGGTTCAACAGGGCAGTCTCAGCAGAAGAGGCTCGGGCAGGTTCCTCAAAGACACTTCGAATTTCCGAGAAGAAGGAGTGTACAGAGGCAGTGACGGGGTCATTGCGGTCCCAGAGCGGTGTGGCCCATGACAGAGCTTTTCCAGACAGAAGGCTGACTACGAAAGCCACCTTAGACCTTTCAGTAGGAAACTGGTCCGACATCATCTCCAAGTGCAGGGAACATTGAGAAAGAAAGCCACGGCAAAATTTAGAGTCCCCATCAAATTTATCCGGCAAGGATAGTCGTAGGCCTGAAGCGGCCACTCGCTGCGGAGGAGGTGCAGGAGCTGGCGGAGGAGATGATTGCTGAAGCTGTGGTAGTAGCTGCTGTAGCATCACGGTCAGTTGAGACAGCTGGTGGCCTTGTTGCGCTATCTGTTGTGACTGCTGGGCGACCACCGTGGTGAGGTCGGCGACAACTGGCAGAGGAACTTCAGCGGGATCCATGGCCGGATCTACTGTCACGATGCCGGCTGGCAGGAGGTGGATCCTCTGTGCCAGAGAGGGATTGGCGTGGACCGTGCTAGTGGACCGGTTCTAAGTCACTACTGGTTTTCACCAGAGCCCGCCGCAAAGCGGGATGGTCTTGCTGCGGCGGTAGTGACCAGGTCGTATCCACTAGCAACGGCTCAACCTCTCTGACTGCTGAAGATAGGCGCGGTACAAGGGAGTAGACAGAAGCAAGGTCGGACGTAGCAGAAGGTCGGGGCAGGCAGCAAGGATCGTAGTCGGGGGCAACGGCAGGAGGTCTGGAACACAGGCTAGGAACACACAAGGAAACGCTTTCACTGGCACAATGGCAACAAGATCCGGCGAGGGAGTGCAGGGGAAGTGAGGTATAAATAGGGAGTGCACAGGTGAACACACTAATTAGAACCACTGCGCCAATCAGCGGCGCAGTGGCCCTTTAAATCGCAGAGACCCGGCGCGCGCGCGCCCTAGGGAGCGGGGCCGCGCGCGCCGGGACAGGACCGACGGAGAGCGAGTCAGGTACGGGAGCCGGGGTGCGCATCGCGAGCGGGCGCCACCCGCATCGCGAATCGCATCCCGGCTGGAGGCGGTATCGCAGCGCACCGGGTCAGTGGATCTGACCGGAGCGCTGCAGTAGCGAGAGTGTAGCGAGCGCTCCGGGGAGGAGCGGGGACCCGGAGCGCTCGGCGTAACACCAGAGGTGTTTGATGAATTTTTGTTAAAGTTGGATGTGAAAATGACATTTTTTTTGTTGTGTTTTGTTTAGTTTTTTTCACTAAAATGCTGGTGCTACCCCAAATTTTTTATTTTCACAAGGGATAATAGGAAAAAAGACCCCCAAAATTTGTAACACCAGGATGGAAATACCCCATATGTGGATGTAAAGTGCTCTGCGGGCGCACTACAGGGCTCAGAAGAGAAGGAGCACCATTGGGCTTTTGGAGAGTAAATTTGGCTGGAATTGAAGGCCATGTGCATTTACAAAGCCCCCATAATGCCAAAACAGTGGACCACCCCACATGTGACCCCATTTAGAAAACTATACCCCTCACGGAATGTAACAAGGGGTGCAGTGAGCTTTTACACCCCACAGGTGTCTGACAGATTTTTTGAACAGTGGTCCATGAAAATAAAAAATATTATCTTTCATTTGCACCACCCACTGTTTCAAAGGTCTGTCAAATGCCAGTGGGGTGTAAATGCTTACTGCACCCATTGTTACATTTCATGAGGGGTGTAGTTTCTGAAATAGGGTCACATGTGTAGGGGGTCCACTGTTCTGGTAGCACGGGGGCTTCGTAAATGCACATGGCCCCCGACTTCCATTCCAACCAAATTCTCTCTCCAAAAGCCCAATGGTGTTCCTTCTCTTCTGAGCCCTGTAGTGTGCCCGTAGAGCACTTTACTTCCACATATGGGGTATTTCCATACTCAGAAGAAATGATGTTACCAATTTTGGGGGGCTTCTACTCCTATTACCCCTTGAGAAAAAAAAATTTGGGGTAACACCAGCATTTTAATGGAAAAAAAGCCACATTTTTCTAATTATGTCCAACTTTAGCAAAAAATTGTCAAGCACCTGTGGGGTGTAAAGGCTCACTGTACCCCTTGTTATGTTCCTTGAGGGGTGTTGTTTCCCAAATAGTGTGCCATGTGATTTTTTTTTTTTTTTGCTGTTCTGGCACAATAAGGGCTTTCTAAATGCGACATGCAAATTTTGGGGGGAATTTTCTCCTATTACTTCTTATAAAAATGGTACATTTTGGGAAACAAAAACTGCATTTTAGTGAAAAAAAACTAATTTAATTTACACATCGAACTTTAATAAAAAGTTGTCAAACAACTGTGGGGTTAAGGCTTACTGTACCCCTTGTTACATTCCTTGAGGGGTGTAGTTTCAAAAATAGTATGCCAGGGGGATTTTTTTTTTCTTTTTTTGCTGTTCTGGCACCATAGGTGCTTCTAAATGTGACATGCCCCCTAAAAACCATTTCAGCAAAATTCACTCTCCAAAATCCCATTGTCGCTCCTTCCCTTCTGAGCCTTGTAGTGCACACGCAGAGCACTTTACAACCACATATGAGGTATTTCCTTACTCGAGAGAACTTGGGTTACAAATTTTGGGGGGCTTTTTCTCCTTTTACCCCTTGGGAGTGTAAAAAATGAAGATTTAGAATTTTCTCCTTCACATTGCTGCTATTCCTGTGAAACACCTAAAGGGAGAACAAACTTTCTGAATATAATTTTAAATACTTTTAGGGGTGCAGTTTCTATAATGGGGTAATTTATGGGGTATTTCTAACATGAAGGCCCCTCAAATCCACTTCAAACTGAACTGGTCCCTGAAAAATTCCAATTTTGAAAATTTCGTGAAAAAATTGGAAAATTGCTGCTAAACTTTGAAGCCCTCTGGTGTCTTCCAAAAGTAAAAACATGCCAACTTTATGATACAAAGATAAAGTAGACATATTGTATATGTGAATCAATATATCATGTCTTTTGTATGTCTATATTCCTTACAAACAGATAGCTTCAAAGTTAGAAAAATGCAAAATTTTCAAATTTTTCATGACATTTTTTAATTTTTCACCAAGAAATGATGCATCAGCAAAAATTTACCACTATGTTAAAGTAGAATATGTTACGAAAAAACAATCTCTGAATCAAATTCATAAGTAAAAGCATCTCAGAGTTATTAATGCTTAAAATGACAATGGTCAGATGTGCAAAAAATGCTCTGGTCCTTAACCCCTTAAGGACCAAGCCCATTTTCACCTTAAGGACCAGAGCATTTTTTGCAATCTTACCACTGTCACTTTAAGCATTAATAACTCTGGGATGCTTTTACTTATGAATTTGATTCCGAGTTTTTTTCGTGACATATTCTACTTTAGATTAGTGATAAATGTTAGTGGTATTCTACTTTATGTTAGCGATAAAGTTAGGTGATACTTGCATCATTTCTTGGAGAAAAATTTAAAAAAATTATGAAAAATTTGAAAATTTGCATTTTTCTAACTATCAAGCTATCTGCTTGTAAGGAAAATTTACTTTCTAAATAAATTATATATATATATATATATATATATATATATATATATATATATATATATATATATATTCACATATACATGTCTACTTTATGTTTGCATCATACAGTTGACATGTTTGAACTTTTTGAAGACATTAGAGGGTTTCAAAGTTGTTACGCCGAGCGCTCCGGGTCCCTGCTCCTCCCCGAAGCGCTCGCGGCGTTTCTCTCCCTGCAGCGCCCCGGTCAGACCCGCTGACCGGGAGCGCTGCACTGACATTGCCGGCGGGGATGCGATTCGCATAGCGGGACGCGCCCGCTCGCGAATCGCATCCCAAGTCACTCACCTGTCCCGTTTCCCGGCTGTCATGCTCTGGCGCACGCTTCTCCGCTCTCTAGGGCGCGCGCGCGCCAGCTCTCTGAGATTTAAAGGGCCAGTGCACCAATGATTGGTGCCTGGCCCAATCACCCTAATTAGTTCCACCTGCTCCCTGGCTATATTACCTCACTTCCTCTGCACTTCCTTGCCGAATCTTGTTGCCTTAGTGCCTAGAGAAAGCTTCCTTCTGTGTTTACCATTACTGTGTTCCTGACCTCCTGCTATTACCATTGACTACGAACCTTGCCGCCTGCCCCGACCTTCTGCTACGTCTGACCTTGCTCTTGTCTACTCCCTTGTACCGCGCCTATCTCAGCAGTCAGAGAGGTTGAGCCGTTGCCAGTGGATACGACCTGGTTGCTACCGCCGCTGCAAGACCATCCCGCTTTGCGGCGGGCTCTGGTGAATACCAGTAGCAACTTAGAACCGGTCCACCGACACGGTCCACGCCAATCCCTCTCTGGCACAGAGGATCCACCTCCAGCCTGCCGAATCATGACAGTAGATCCGGCCATGGATCCCGCTGAGGTCCCCCTGCCAGTTGTCGCCGACCTCACCACGGTGGTCGCCCAGCAATCCCGACAGATCGCCCATCTAAGTCACCAGCTGTCGCAAGTGTCCACCATGTTACAGCAACTTCAGTCGCAGCTACAGCAGCTGCAACAGCAGCCACCATCTCCTGCACCTCCTCCGCAGCGAGTGGCCGCTCCTAACCTCCGCTTGTCCCTGCCGGACAAATTTGATGGGGACTCTAGACTCTGCCGTGGTTTCCTGTCACAATGTTCCCTACATTTAGAGATGTTGTCGGACCAATTTCCTACAGAACGGTCGAAGGTGGCTTTCGTGGTTAGTCTCCTGTCTGGGAAGGCTTTGTCTTGGGCCACACCGCTCTGGGACTGCGATGACCCTGTCACCGCCACTGTACACTCCTTCTTCTCTGAGGTTCGCAGTGTCTTCGAGGAACCAGCCCGAGCTTCTTCTGCCGAGACTGCCCTGCTGAACCTGGTCCAGGGTAATTCTTCAGTAGGCGAGTACGCCATTCGATTTCGTACTCTCGGTTCCGAATTATCTTGGAACAACGAGGCTCTCTGCGTGACCTTTAAAAAAGGCCTATCCAGTAACATCAAAGATGTGCTGGCTGCACGAGAGATTCCTGCCAACCTGCATGAACTTATCCATTTGGCCACCCGCATTGACATGCGTTTTTCTGAAAGACACCAGGAACTCCGCCAGGAAAAAGACCTTAATCCCTGGGCACCTCTCTCACGGTATTCCTTGCAATCTACCCCTGTGCCTCCCGCCGAGGAGGCTATGCAAGTGGATCGGTCTCGCCTGACTCTTGAAGAGAGGACTCGCCGTAGGGATAAAAATCTATGTCTGTACTGCGCTAGTACCGAACATTTCTTGGTGGATTGCCCTATTCGTCCTCCACGTCTGGAAAATGCACGCACGCAACCTGCTCACGTGGGTCTGGCATCTCTGGGTACGGAGTCTGCCTCTCCATGTCTCACTGTGCCCGTGCGGATTTCTCCTTCTGCCAACTCCTCCTTCTCTGCCGTGGCCGTCTTGGACTCTGGTTCTTCTGGAAATTTTATTCTGGCCTCTTTGCTTGATAGGTACTGCATCCCGGTGACCCGTCTCATCAAGCCGCTCTACATTTCTTCGGTCAACGGAGTCAAGTTGCACTGCACTGTGCGTTACCGCACAGAGCCCCTGCTTATGAACATTGGACTGCATCTCGAGAAAATTTAATTTTTGGTTTTGCCCAACTGCACCTCTGAAGTCCTCCTCGGTCTGCCATGGCTCCAGCATCATTCTCCCACCCTTGACTGGACCACCGGGGAGATCAAGAATTGGGGTCCTGCTTGCTGCAAGAAATGCCTCACTTCTGCTCCCAGCCCCGTCTGTCGAGCCTCAGTGTCTCCTCCTGTGCCTGGTCTCCCCAAGGCCTATCAGGACTGTGCCGTGACTCCTCATAGCCCCCGTCCTGGTGAAACTCTGCCCCGTGCCAAGCCTCACCCTCTGCCCCCCCTCCCCATTCCCACTCCTTCTGACCTGTCTGCCATTCATGAGTATACCCAGGACTTCACTGTCCCCCTGAAGGAGACTCTACAATCGCTCCCAATGTCCTCGTCCCATGTGGAGCGACATCCCGACAAAAAGAGGGGGAGACCTAAGGGAGGGGTACTGTTACGCCGAGCGCTCCGGGTCCCTGCTCCTCCCCGAAGCGCTCGCGGCGTTTCTCTCCCTGCAGCGCCCCGGTCAGACCCGCTGACCGGGAGCGCTGCACTGACATTGCCGGCGGGGATGCGATTCGCATAGCGGGACGCGCCCGCTCGTGAATCGCATCCCAAGTCACTCACCTGTCCCGATCCCCGGCTGTCATGCTCTGGCGCGCGCGGCTCCGCTCTCTAGGGCGCGCGCGCGCCAGCTCTCTGAGATTTAAAGGGCCAGTGCACCAATGATTGGTGCCTGGCCCAATCACCCTAATTAGTTCCACCTGCTCCCTGGCTATATTACCTCACTTCCCCTGCACTTCCTTGCCGGATCTTGTTGCCTTAGTGCCTAGAGAAAGCTTCCTTCTGTGTTTACCATTACTGTGTTCCTGACCTCCTGCTATTACCATTGACTATGAACCTTGCCGCCTGCCCCGACCTTCTGCTACGTCTGACCTTGCTCTTGTCTACTCCCTTGTACCGCGCCTATCTCAGCAGTCAGAGAGGTTGAGCCGTTGCCAGTGGATACGACCTGGTTGCTACCGCCGCTGCAAGACCATCCCGCTTTGCGGCGGGCTCTGGTGAATACCAGTAGCAACTTAGAACCGGTTCACCGACACGGTCCACGCCAATCCCTCTCTGGCACAGAGGATCCACCTCCAGCCTGCCGAATCGTGACAAAAGTTTAGCAGCAATTTTCCACGAAAATATAAAAATCTGAATTTTTTTGCGACCAGTTCAGTTTTGAAGTGAATTTGAGGGTCTTTATATTCAAAATACCCAAATGGGCCCCATTATAAAAGATGAACCCCTCAAAGTATTCAAAATTACATTCAGAAAGTTTGTTAACCCTTTAGGTGTTTCAAAGGAATAGCAGCAAGGTGGAGGGGAAAATTCAAGATCTTCATTTTTTACACTAACATGTTCTTGTAGACCCATTTTTGTTCATTTTTACAAGGGGTAAAAGGAGAAAAAATTGTGTAGCCTAATTTCTCTCGAGTAAGGAAATACCTCATATGTGGATGTAAAGTGCTCTGCTAGTGCAGTACAGGGCTCAGAAGGGGAGCATGTTGCATTTAGGAAGCCCCCATGGTGCCAGGACAGCAAATTTCACTATTTGGGAAACGACACCCCTCAAGAAATGTAACAAGGTGTATAGTGAGCCTTAACACCCCACAGGTGATTGACAAACTTTTGTTAAAGTGGGATGTGAAAATGAAAAATGTATTTTTTTTTCACTAAAATGCTATGGGTGTTCCCCCAAATTTTTCATTTTCACAAGGGGTAATAGGAGAAAAAGACCCCCAAAATGTGTAACCTAATTTCTCTTGAGTAAGGAAATACCTCATATGTGGCTGTAAAGTGCTCTGTGGGTGCACTAGAGGGCTCAGAAGGAGCGACATTGGGCTTTTGGAGAGCGAATTTTGCTGAAATGGTTTTTGGGGGGCACGTCGCATTTAGGAAGCCTACATGGTGCCAGAACAGCAAAAAAAAAAAACTCATGACACACTATTTTGGAAACTACACCCCTCAAGGAACATAATAAGGGGTATAGTGAGCCTTAACACCCTACAGATGATTGGCAAATTTTTGCTAAAGTTGGACGTAAAAATGAAAATCTTGATTTTTTGCACTAAAATGCTGATGTTACCTCAAATTTTTTATTTTCACAAGGGGTAATAGGAGAAAATTCCCCCCAAAATTTGTAACCCCATTTTTTCTGAGTATGGAAATACCCCATATGTAGATGTAAAGTGCTCTTCAGGCCCACTGCAGGGTTCAGAAGAGAAGGAGCACCATTGGGCTTTTGGAGAGAGAATTTAGTTGGAATAGAAGTCGGGGGCCATGTGTGTTTACAAAGCCTTCATGGTGCCAGAACAGTGGACCCCTCCACATGTGACCCTATTTTGGAAGCTACACCCCTCACAGAATTTAATAAGGAGTGCAGTGAGCATTTAAACCGCACTGGCGTTTGACAGATCTTTGGAACAGTGGGCTGTGCAAATGAAAAATAACATTTTTCATTTTCATGGAGAACTGTTCAAAAAATCTGTCAAACACTTGTGGAGTGTAAATGCGGGTGTAGCTTCCAAAATGGGGTCACATGTGGGGGGGGGGTCCACTATTTTGGCAGCATGGGGGCTTTGTAGATGCACATGGCCTTCAATTCCAGCCAAATTTACTCTCCAAAAGCCAAAAATTGCTCCTTCTCTTCTGAGCCCTGTAGTGCGCCCGCAGAGCACTTAACATCCACATATGGGGTATTTCCTTATTACCTTATTTCCTATTACGCCAGATTTATCTTTTTCACAAGGGGTAATAGGAAATAAGGTAATAAGGAAATACCCCATATGTGGATGTTAAAATCTAATTTTAATTTTAATTTCCAACAAAAAATTGTCAAACACCTGTGGGGTGTTAAGGCTCACTATACCCCTTGTTATATTCCGTGAAGGGTGTAGTTTCCAAAATGGGGTCACATGTGAGTGTTTTTTTTGTTTTTTCCGTTTATGTCAGAACTGCTGGTGTGCAAATCACCAGTTTTGGCCTCAAATGTGCATTCCTGAGCCTTCTTGTGTGCCCTCCGAGCACTTTACCTCCACACATTTCTATACTCAGGAGAAATTGTGTTACAAATTTTGGGGGTCTTTTTTTTTCCTTTTACCTCTTGTGAAAATAAAAAGTATGGGGCAACACCAGCATGTTAGTGTAAAATATAAAAAATGTTTACACTAACAGGCTGGTGTAGACCCCAACTTTACCTTTTCATAAGGGGTAAAAGGAGAAAAAGCCCCTCAAAATTTGTAGCGCAATTGTAAATGGTTGCCTTGAAATACGACAGGGCTCCGGTGTGAGAGAGTGCCATGCGCATTTGAGGCCTAAATTAGGGATTTTCATAGGGACGGACCGGGATGCAAGCATGGTGCCTCCTCAACTAAAATACCCTACGGCAGTGTTACCCAAACATGGTGCCTCTAGCTGTTGCAAAACTCCCAACTTGCCCGGACAGTCACTTGCTGTCCGGCAATACTGGGAGTTATTTTGCAACATCTGTGGAAGCACCGTTTTGGAAACAGTGCTGTCCGAGACATTTTTACATTTTTTATTTTTATGGGGGGGGGGGGGGGGGGGGGGAGTAACACTGTAAGGGTGCATTCACACTACATTTTTCCAATTCAGTTCCCGTATGCGTTTTCAATGTGAAAACTGTGTGGAACCGTATTGAAAACCGTATGCATTGACTCTCCATTGAAAACCGTATGCCAAACGATGCATCCGGTTGCATCCGTTTTGCGTCTTGTTCAGTTTTGTCCGTACCCGTAGCCTACCACAGTTTTTGGTCCGGGTGAAAAACCGTATTAAACCGTATGCATTTTTTTTTAACATGGGAGTCAATCCGAACCGTAAAGAACTGTATGTGCCTGTCACGATGCCGGCTGGCAGGTAGTGGATCCCCTGTGCCAGAGAGGGATGGCGAGGACCGCGCTAGTGGACCGGTTCTAAGCCACTACAGGTTTTCACCAGAGCCCGCCGCAAAGCGGGATGGTCTTGCTGCGGCGGTAGTGACCAGGTCGTATCCACTAGCAACGGCTTACCTCTCTGGCTGCTGAAGATGCTGAAGATAGGCGCGGTACAATGGAGTAGGCAGAAGCAAGGTCGGACGTAGCAGAAGGTCGGGGGCAGGCGGCAAGGATCGTAGTCAGGGGCAACGGCAGGAGGTCAGGAACACGGACTAGGAACAGACTAGGGAACGCTTTCACTAGGCACTAAGGCAACAAGATCCGGCAAGGGAGTGCAGGGGAAGTGAGGTATAAGTAGGGAGTGCACAGGTGGAAACTAATTAAGCTAATTGGGAAGATTGGGCCAGGCACCATCATTGGTGCACTGGCCCTTTAAATCGCAGAGACCCGGCGCGCGCGCGCCCTAGGGAGCGGGGCCGCGCGCGCCGGGACAGGACCGAGGGAGAGCGAGTCAGGTACGGGGACCGGGATGCGCATCGCGAGCGGGCGCTACCCGCATCGCGAATCGCACCCCGGCTGAAGGCGGGACCGCAGCGCACCCGGTCAGTGGATCTGACCGGGGCGCTGCAACAACGAAGATGAGGCGAGCGCTCCGGGGAGGAACGGGGACCCGGAGCGCTCGGCGTAACAGTACCCCCCCCCTTGGGTCTCCCCCTCTTCTTGGGGCCAAAGAACCTGAGAAAAAAAAACTCAATTTTTCCGTGAAGAGGTCCGATGCAAATTAGGAGGGGTCTGGCGAGACTGGTCACAGGAACGTAGAACCTGTTGATGAGAGAGGCCAAAAAAAATTTTCCTGCAGATCCGGAATCCAAGAAGAGCATAGTAGAGAAGGAGAAGGTAGAGGCAGATATCCGCACAGGCACAGTAAGGCGTGGAGAAGCAGAGTTGACATCAAGAACTGTGTCACCTTCGTGCGGAGTCAGCGTGCGTCTTTCCAGGCGGGGAGGACGGATAGGACAATCCTTCAGGAAGTGTTCGGTACCGGCATGGTACAGGCAAAGATTCTCCATGCGGCGTCGTGTCCTCTCTTGAGGTGTCAAGCAAGACCGGTCAACATGCATAGCCTCCGCGGCGGGAAGCACAGGAACAGATTGCAGAGGACCAGAGGAGAGAGGAGCCGGAGAGAAAAAACGCTTCGTGCGAACAAAGTCCATATCCAGGCGGAGCTCCAGACGCCATCCGGAAGAACGCATGTCAATGCGAGTGGCTAGATGAATGAGTTCATGTAGGTCAGCAGGAGTCTCTCGTGCGGCCAGAACATCTTTAATGTTGCTGGATAGGCCTTTTTTAAAGGTCGCGCAGAGAGTCTCACTATTCCAGGACAACTCGTAAGCAAGAGCACGGAACTGAATGGCGTACTCGCCAACGGAAGAAACACCCTGGGCCATGTTCAGCAGGGCAATCTCGGCTGAAGAAGCTCGGGCAGGTTCCTCAAAGACACTTCGAATTTCCGAGAAGAAGGAGTGTACAGAGGCAGTGACGGGGTCATTGCGGTCCCAGAGCGGTGCGGCCCATGACAGGGCTTTTCCAGACAGAAGGCAGAACACGAAAGCCACCTTAGACCTTTCAGTAGGAAACTGGTCCGACATCATTTCCAAGTGCTGGGAACATTGCGAAAGAAAGCCACGGCAAAACTTAGAGTCCCCATTAAATTTGTCCGGCAAGGACAGGCGGAGGCTAGGAGTGGCCACTCGCTGCGGAAGGGGTGCAGGAGCTGGCGGAGGAGATGATTGCTGAAGAAGTTGCGAATGTTGGCGCACCATGGTGGACACTTCCGACAGCTGGTGGGTTAGAAGGGCGACCTGTCGGGCGATATCAGAGGCAACTGGCAGGGGATGTTGGTGCAAAATGGTGGACACTTCCGACAGCTGGTGGGTTAGATGGGCGATCTGTCGGGCGATATCAGAGACAACTGGCAGGGGAACCTCAGCGGGATCCATGGCCGGATCTACTGTCACGATGCCGGCTGGCAGGTAGTGGATCCCCTGTGCCAGAGAGGGATGGCGAGGACCGCGCTAGTGGACCGGTTCTAAGCCACTACAGGTTTTCACCAGAGCCCGCCGCAAAGCGGGATGGTCTTGCTGCGGCGGTAGTGACCAGGTCGTATCCACTAGCAACGGCTTACCTCTCTGGCTGCTGAAGATGCTGAAGATAGGCGCGGTACAATGGAGTAGGCAGAAGCAAGGTCGGACGTAGCAGAAGGTCGGGGGCAGGCGGCAAGGATCGTAGTCAGGGGCAACGGCAGGAGGTCAGGAACACGGACTAGGAACAGACTAGGGAACGCTTTCACTAGGCACTAAGGCAACAAGATCCGGCAAGGGAGTGCAGGGGAAGTGAGGTATAAGTAGGGAGTGCACAGGTGGAAACTAATTAAGCTAATTGGGAAGATTGGGCCAGGCACCATCATTGGTGCACTGGCCCTTTAAATCGCAGAGACCCGGCGCGCGCGCGCCCTAGGGAGCGGGGCCGCGCGCGCCGGGACAGGACCGAGGGAGAGCGAGTCAGGTACGGGGACCGGGATGCGCATCGCGAGCGGGCGCTACCCGCATCGCGAATCGCACCCCGGCTGAAGGCGGGACCGCAGCGCACCCGGTCAGTGGATCTGACCGGGGCGCTGCAACAACGAAGATGAGGCGAGCGCTCCGGGGAGGAACGGGGACCCGGAGCGCTCGGCGTAACAGTGCCTACGGTTCCATCTGGTTTGCACCATACGGTTTTTGACTTTGAACAGTTTTTTTTTCTTGGAATTTCAATCAAACAAGTGAAACTTTATTCATAATGGAGTGAAAAGTTAAAAACATATACGATTCAACCAGATATCATTTTTTTAAACCGTATACAGGTTAATATTTGTACACACGTTTTGATACAGTTTAGTCCAGTTTTGAGGAATCCGTTTTTCATTAAAAAAAACTGATACGGGAACTGTATTGTAAAAACGTGGTGTGAATGCACCCTAAGGATGTGCATATAATATATATAGTGTTTTACTCTTTATTTTGTGTAGTGTAGTGTTTTTAGGGTACATTCACACGAACAGGGGTTTACATCGATTTTCCCGCTGGGAGTTTGAGCTGCAGGGGAAAATTTGCCATAGCTCAAACTTAAAGCGCAAAAACTCACTGTAAACCCCCACCCATGTGAATGTACCCTGTACATTCACATGGAGGGGGGGAGGGGGGCAAGCCTTCAGCTGTTGCAAAACTACAACTCCCAGCATGCATTGACAGACTGTGCATGCTGGGAGTTGTAGTTATGCAACAGCTGGAGGCACACTGGTTGGGAAACACTAAGTTAGGTAACAGATTGTTGCAGTGTTTCCGCACCAGTGTACCTCCAGCTGTTGCAAAACCACAACTCCCAGCATGCATGGTCTGTCAGTGCATGCTGAGAGTTGTAGTTTTGCAACAGTTGGAGTTTTCAGATAGATATCAGCAGCCATCCCGTTCCGATCAGTGCCCCATGCGAGGCGGTGACCGGAAACATCCAGGGCGTACAGGCACGCCCTGTGTCCTTAAGTACCAGGACATCAGGGAGTACCTGTAAGCCCTGTGTCCTGAACGGGTTAAGGTCATAATGGGCTTGGTCCTTAAGGGATTAATAGGGCCTTTCAAAAATGAAAGAAACAATCTGATTGGTTGCTATGGGTAAGTGGTTAACTTTTCCTCTACACATGTTTTGATAAATCTCCCCCTATATCTGTGAAGTTGGTGGAAGATTTGTAATTTCTCAAATTTATTGACCCCTTTCACATTAAATGAGTAGATGGGTAGGGTATCTATGGGGAGCTAATACAAGGGGAGGAGGGAGGGAAAGAGGGAGTGAATGGGAAAGGGGTCAGAAAGAAGGAGAAAAAAGAAAAGGAGGAGGACAGAAGTAAAACAAATGAAGAGAAGGGCTGTAGAGAAGAATCTAATAATTCCCAGTAAAAAGGCAGTCAACCCAACGTAGGGGCAGTAAAAGCATACTTCCAAAGCTAGAAGAAAAAAAAAACACCAACGACCCTTAAAAAAAATCTGTGTGGTGGGCAGAGCTTCTGACTGTCACATGATTTGCTTTGAACTTAATTTTTCAGCAGTATTTAGTGCATACAGTCATTCCTGTGCCACAAAGTCATCCATCAGGAGAATCTAATCTTCATAATAATAAAGTTAGTGTCACGATTCGGCTGGCAGGAGGTGGATCCTCTGTGCCAGAGAGGGATTGGCGTGGACCGTGCTAGTGGACCGGTTCTAAGTTGCTACCGGTATTCACCAGAGCCCGCCGCAAAGCGGGATGGCCTTGCAGCAGCGGTAGCAACCAGGTCGTATACACCAGCAACGGCTCAACCTCTCTGACTGCTGAAGATAGGCGCGGTACAAGGGAGTAGACAAGAGCAAGGTCGGACGTAGCAGAAGGTCAGGGCAGGCAGCAAGGATCGTAGTCAGGGGCAACGGCAGGAGGTCTGGAACACAGGCTAGGAACACACAAGGAAACGCTTTCACTGGCACAATGGCAACAATATCCGGCGAGGGAGTGCAGGGGAAGTGAAGTATAAATAGGGAGTGCACAGGTGAACACACTAATTAAGCCAGCTGCGCCAATCAGTGGCGCTGTGGCCCTTTAAATTGCAGAGAGGAGCGGGGCCGCGCGCGCCGGGACAAGACCGACGGAGAGCGAGTCAGGTACGGGAGCCGGGATGCGCATCGCGAGCGGGCGCCTCCCGCATCGCGAATCGCATCCCGGCTGAGAGAGGTATTGCAGCGCACCCGGTCAGCAGGTCTGACCGGGGCGCTGCAAATGCGAGGATGTTGCGAGCGCTCCGGGGAGGAGCGGGGACCCGGAGCGCTCGGCGTAACAGTACCCCCCCCCTTGGGTCTCCCCCTCTTCTTGGAGCCTGAGAACCTGAGGACAAGACTTTTGTCTAGGATGTTGTCCTCAGGTTCCCAGGATCTCTCTTCTGGACCACAGCCTTCCCAATCCACCAAGAAATTTTTTTTCCCTCTGACCGTCTTGGAGGCCAGAATCTCCTTCACGGAGAAGACGTCAGAAGAACCGGAAACAGGAGTGGGAGAAACAAGTTTGGGAGAGAAGCGGTTAATGATGAGTGGTTTAAGGAGAGAGACATGGAAGGCATTGGGAATACGAAGAGAAGGAGGAAGAAGGAGTTTGTAAGAGACAGGGTTAATCTGGCACAAGACATTGAAAGGACCAAGATAGCGTGGTCCTAGTTTGTAACTGGGGACACGAAAGCGGACATATTTAGCGGAGAGCCATACCTTGTCTCCGGGAGCAAAAATAGGGGGAGTTCTTCTTTTCTTATCGGCAAACCTTTTCATGCGGGATGAAGCCTGTAAAAGAGAATTTTGGGTCTCTTTCCATATGGTGGAAAGATCACGAGTCACTTCATCCACAGCGGGCAAACCAGAGGGCAAGGGAGTAGGGAGGGGGGGAAGAGGGTGACGGCCGTACACCATGAAAAATGGGGACTTAGCAGAAGATTCGGAGACTCTGAAGTTGTATGAGAATTCGGCCCATGGTAGAAGATCTGCCCAGTCATCCTGGCGGGAGGAAACAAAATGCCGTAAATAGTCACCCAGGACCTGGTTAATTCTTTCTACTTGCCCATTGGATTGGGGATGATAAGAAGAAGAGAAGTTTAATTTAATCTTGAGCTGTTTGCAGAGGGCCCTCCAGAATTTAGACACGAATTGGACGCCTCTATCCGAGACGATCTGCGTGGGCAAACCGTGAAGACGAAAAATGTGTACAAAAAATTGTTTTGCCAACTGAGGCGCTGAAGGAAGACCAGGAAGAGGAATAAAATGTGCCATCTTGGAAAATCGATCAACGACCACCCAAACAACAGTGTTGCCACGGGATGGGGGTAAGTCTGTAATAAAGTCCATACCAATCAGTGACCAAGGCTGTTCGGGGACAGGCAGAGGATTGTTACGCCGAGCGCTCCGGGTCCCCGCTCCTCCCCGGAGCGCTCGCTACACTCTCGTTACTGCAGCGCCCCGGTCAGATCCACTGACCGGGTGCGCTGCGATACCGCCTCCAGCCGGGATGCGATTCGCGATGCGGGTGGCGCCCGCTCGCGATGCGCACCCCGGCTCCCGTACCTGACTCGCTCTCCGTCGGTCCTGTCCCGGCGCGCGCGGCCCCGCTCCCTAGGGCGCGCGCGCGCCGGGTCTCTGCGATTTAAAGGGCCACTGCGCCGCTGATTGGCGCAGTGGTTCTAATTAGTGTGTTCACCTGTGCACTCCATATGTATACCTCACTTCCCCTGCACTCCCTCGCCGGATCTTGTTGCCCTTGTGCCTAGTGAAAGCGTTCCCTTGTGTGTTCCTAGCCTGTGTTCCAGACCTCCTGCCGTTGCCCCTGACTACGATCCTTGCTGCCTGCCCCGACCTTCTGCTACGTCCGACCTTGCTTCTGTCTACTCCCTTGTACCGCGCCTATCTTCAGCAGTCAGAGAGGTTGAGCCGTTGCTAGTGGATACGACCTGGTCACTACCGCCGCAGCAAGACCATCCCGCTTTGCGGCGGGCTCTGGTGAATACCAGTAGTGACTTAGAACCGGTCCACTAGCACGGTCCACGCCAATCCCTCTCTGGCACTGAGGATCCACCTCCTGCCAGCCAGCATCGTGACAGTAGATCCGGCCATGGATCCCGCTGAAGTACCTCTGCCAGTTGTCGCTGACCTCACCACGGTGGTCGCCCAGCAGTCACAACAGATAGCGCAACAAGGCCACCAGCTGTCTCAACTGACTGTGATGCTACAGCAGCTACTACCACAGCTTCAGCAATCATCTCCTCCGCCAGCTCCTGCACCTCCTCCGCAGCGAGTGGCCGCTTCAGGCCTACGACTATCCTTGCCGGATAAATTTGATGGGGACTCTAAGTTTTGCCGTGGCTTTCTTTCACAATGTTCTCTGCACTTGGAGATGATGTCGGACCAGTTTCCTACTGAAAGGTCTAAGGTGGCTTTCGTAGTCAGCCTTCTGTCTGGAAAAGCTCTGTCATGGGCCACACCGCTCTGGGACCGCAATGACCCCGTCACTGCCTCTGTACACTCCTTCTTCTCGGAAATTCGTAGTGTCTTTGAGGAACCTGCCCGAGCCTCCTCTGCTGAGACTGCCCTGTTGAACCTTGTCCAGGGTAATTCTTCCGTTGGCGAGTACGCCATACAATTCCGTACTCTTGCTTCTGAACTATCCTGGAATAATGAGGCCATCTGCGCGACCTTTAAAAAAGGCCTATCCAGCAACATTAAAGATGTTCTGGCCGCACGAGAAATTCCTGCTAATCTACATGAACTCATTCATCTTGCCACTCGCATTGACATGCGTTTTTCCGAAAGGCGTCAGGAGCTCCACCAGGATATGGACTTTGTTCGCACGAGGCGTTTTTTCTCCCCGGCTCCTCTCTCCTCTGGTCCTCTGCAATCCGTTCCTGTGCCTCCCGCTGTGGAGGCTATGCAAGTTGACCGGTCTCGCCTGACACCTCAAGAGAGGACACGACGCCGCATGGAGAATCTGTGCCTGTACTGTGCCGGTACCGAACACTTCCTGAAGGATTGTCCTATCCGTCCTCCCCGCCTGGAAAGACGCACGCAGACTCCGCACAAAAGTGAGACAGTCCTTGATGTCTACTCTGCTTCTCCACGTCTTACTGTGCCTGTGCGGATATCTGCATCTACCTTCTCCTTCTCTACTATGGCCTTCTTGGATTCCGGATCTGCAGGAAACTTTATTTTGGCCTCTCTCATCAACAGGTTCAACATCCCGGTAACCAGTCTCGCCAGGCCCCTCTACATCAATTGTGTTAACAATGAAAGATTGGACTGTACCATACGTTACCGCACGGAGCCCCTTCTAATGTGCATCGGACCTCATCAAGAAAAAATTGAGTTCTTGGTCCTCCCCAATTGCACTTCCGAAATTCTCCTTGGACTACCGTGGCTCCAACGCCATTCCCCAACCCTGGATTGGTCCACGGGGGAGATCAAGAACTGGGGTACCTCTTGTTTCAAGGACTGCCTTAAACCGGTTCCCAGTACTCCCTGCCGTGACCCTGTGGTTCCCCCTGTAACCGGTCTCCCTAAGGCCTATATGGACTTTGCTGATGTGTTTTGCAAAAAACAAGCTGAGACTCTACCTCCTCACAGGCCTTATGACTGTCCTATTGACCTCCTCCCGGGCACTACTCCACCCCGGGGCAGAATTTATCCTCTGTCCGCCCCAGAGACTCTTGCTATGTCTGAGTACATCCAGGAAAATTTAAAAAAGGGGTTTATCCGCAAATCCTCCTCTCCTGCCGGAGCTGGATTTTTCTTTGTGTCCAAAAAAGATGGCTCCCTACGTCCTTGCATTGACTACCGCGGTCTTAATAAAATCACGGTAAAGAACCGCTACCCTCTACCTCTTATCTCTGAACTCTTTGATCGCCTCCAAGGTGCCCACATCTTTACCAAACTGGACTTAAGAGGTGCTTATAATCTCATCCGCATCAGGGAGGGGGATGAATGGAAAACGGCATTTAACACTAGAGATGGACACTTTGAGTATCTGGTCATGCCCTTTGGCCTGTGCAACGCCCCTGCCGTCTTCCAAGACTTTGTTAATGAAATTTTTCGTGATCTCTTATATTCCTGTGTTGTTGTGTATCTGGACGCTATTCTGATTTTTTCTGCCAACCTAGAAGAACACCGCCAGCATGTCCGCATGGTTCTTCAGAGACTTCGTGACAATCAACTTTATGCCAAAATGGAGAAATGTCTGTTTGAATGTCAATCTCTTCCTTTCCTAGGATACTTGGTCTCTGGCCAGGGACTACAAATGGATCCAGACAAACTCTCTGCCGTCTTAGATTGGCCACGCCCCTCCGGACTCCGTGCTATCCAACGTTTTTTGGGGTTCGCCAATTATTACAGACAATTTATTCCAAATTTTTCCACCATTGTGGCTCCTATCGTGGCTTTAACCAAGAAGAATGCCAATCCTAAGTCCTGGTCTCCTCAAGCGGAAGACGCCTTTAAACGGCTCAAGTCGGCCTTTTCTTCTGCTCCCGTGCTCTCCAGACCTGACCCATCTAAACCCTTCCTATTGGAGGTTGATGCCTCCTCAGTAGGAGCTGGAGCGGTTCTTCTACAAAAAAATTCTTCCGGGCATGCTGTTACCTGTGGTTTTTTTTCTAGGACCTTCTCTCCGGCGGAGAGGAACTACTCCATCCGGGATCGAGAGCTACTGGCCATTAAATTAGCACTTGAGGAATGGAGGCATCTGCTGGAGGGATCAAAATTTCCAGTTATTATTTACACCGATCACAAGAATCTCTCCTATCTCCAGTCTGCCCAACGGCTGAATCCTCGACAGGCCAGGTGGTCTCTGTTCTTTGCCCGGTTTAATTTTGAAATTCACTTTCGCCCTGCCGATAAGAACATCAGGGCCGATGCTCTCTCTCGTTCCTCGGATGCCTCGGAAGTAGAGCTCTCTCCGCAACACATCATTCCTCCTGACTGCCTGATCTCCACTTCTCCAGCCTCCATCAGGCAAACTCCTCCAGGGAAGACCTTCGTCTCTCCACGCCAACGCCTCGGAATCCTCAAATGGGGTCACTCCTCCCATCTCGCAGGCCATGCGGGCATCAAGAAATCCGTGCAACTCATCTCTCGTTTCTATTGGTGGCCGACTCTGGAGACGGATGTTGTTGATTTTGTGCGGGCCTGCACTGTCTGTGCCCGGGACAAGACTCCTCGCCAGAAGCTTGCTGGTCTCCTTCACCCTCTGCCTGTCCCCGAACAGCCTTGGTCTCTGATTGGTATGGACTTTATTACAGACTTACCCCCATCCCGTGGCAACACTGTTGTTTGGGTGGTCGTTGATCGATTTTCCAAGATGGCACATTTTATTCCTCTTCCTGGTCTTCCTTCAGCGCCTCAGTTGGCAAAACAATTTTTTGTACACATTTTTCGTCTTCACGGGTTGCCCACGCAGATCGTCTCGGATAGAGGCGTCCAATTCGTGTCAAAATTCTGGAGGGCTCTCTGTAAACAACTCAAGATTAAATTAAACTTTTCTTCTGCTTATCATCCTCAATCCAATGGGCAAGTAGAAAGAATTAACCAGGTCCTGGGTGATTATTTACGGCATTTTGTTTCCTCCCGCCAGGATGACTGGGCAGATCTTCTACCATGGGCCGAATTCTCGTATAACTTCAGAGTCTCTGAATCTTCTTCCAAATCCCCATTTTTCGTGGTGTACGGCCGTCACCCTCTTCCCCCTCTCCCTACTCCCTTGCCCTCTGGTTTGCCCGCTGTGGATGAAATAACTCGTGATCTTTCCACCATATGGAAAGAGACCCAAAATTCTCTCTTACAGGCTTCATCACGCATGAAGAAGTTTGCTGATAAGAAAAGAAGAGCTCCCCCCATTTTTTCTCCCGGAGACAAGGTATGGCTCTCCGCTAAATATGTCCGCTTCCGTGTTCCCAGCTACAAATTGGGACCACGCTATCTTGGTCCTTTCAAAGTTTTGTGCCAGATTAATCCTGTCTCTTACAAACTTCTTCTTCCTCCTTCTCTTCGTATTCCTAATGCCTTTCATGTCTCTCTTCTTAAACCACTCATCCTCAACCGTTTCTCTCCTAAACTTATTTCTCCCACTCCTGTCTCCGGTTCTTCGGACATCTTTCCTGTAAAGGAGATACTGGCCTCCAAAAAGGTCAGAGGGAAAACCTTTTTTCTGGTTGACTGGGAGGGCTGTGGTCCTGAAGAGAGATCCTGGGAACCTGAGGACAATATCCTAGATAAAAGTCTGGTCCTCAGGTTCTCAGGCTCAAAGAAGAGGGGGAGACCCAAGGGGGGGGGGGGTACTGTTACGCCGAGCGCTCCGGGTCCCCGCTCCTCCCCGGAGCGCTCGCTACACTCTCGTTACTGCAGCGCCCCGGTCAGATCCACTGACCGGGTGCGCTGCGATACCGCCTCCAGCCGGGATGCGATTCGCGATGCGGGTGGCGCCCGCTCGCGATGCGCACCCCGGCTCCCGTACCTGACTCGCTCTCCGTCGGTCCTGTCCCGGTGCGCGCGGCCCCGCTCCCTAGGGCGCGCGCGCGCCGGGTCTCTGCGATTTAAAGGGCCACTGCGCCGCTGATTGGCGCAGTGGTTCTAATTAGTGTGTTCACCTGTGCACTCCATATATATACCTCACTTCCCCTGCACTCCCTCACCGGATCTTGTTGCCCTTGTGCCTAGTGAAAGCGTTCCCTTGTGTGTTCCTAGCCTGTGTTCCAGACCTCCTGCCGTTGCCCCTGACTACGATCCTTGCTGCCTGCCCCGACCTTCTGCTACGTCCGACCTTGCTTCTGTCTACTCCCTTGTACCGCGCCTATCTTCAGCAGTCAGAGAGGTTGAGCCGTTGCTAGTGGATACGACCTGGTCACTACCGCCGCAGCAAGACCATCCCGCTTTGCGGCGGGCTCTGGTGAATACCAGTAGTGACTTAGAACCGGTCCACTAGCACGGTCCACGCCAATCCCTCTCTGGCACAGAGGATCCACCTCCTGCCAGCCGGCATCGTGACAGTAACTTTTTAATTACTTTTTATTTTATTTTTTCTGGGATGTGATGTGACCAAAAATCAGCAATTTTGGTCTTTGGAATTTTATTTATGCTGTTCACCGTACAGGGATATTAACATTCTATTTTAATAGTTCAGACATTTCTGCATGCGGTGAAACCAAATATGTTTATTTTAGTATTTGTTATACTTTTTCATATTTATTAAACGGGAAAAGGGGGTAATTTAATTTTTTTATGGAGAAGGGGCTTATTCCTACTTTTTTAAACCTTTTACTACTTTTTATTTTTATAAAAAGCAATCTTTAGATTGTTTTTGCTGTTCAGTGCTATGTATAGGCATAGCACTAATCAGTAATATTGGTGATCTACTTGTAAAGACTGCCAGAAGGCAAATCATACAAGAATATATCACTGGAGCCAGCTGTGGACAAGGTGAGGAAAGCTCAGCCACCATTTTGACTCATCGGACCCCCGCAAACAATATATATATATATATCTATATATACAGTAACTGCCTTAGGTGTTGTGATCAGCACAGAAACTGGCTCCCACGATGCATGAGGCAAGTGCGGTTCGGTGGTTGGGTTAGCTGGTTGTCACACGAGCACATCTCCGAGGTTGGGGGTCGAAGCTCTTAGAGGAGAAGCTGTTGAATGGTAAGTTCAGCAGGAGAGCCAGGCCCCGTACAGAGGAGATCACAGTGGATAGGAGATAAATTATGTTCCCTGAAGTACACCTTTAAGGTCCCCAGAGCTCTCCCTTGTAAAAGATGCCCAAACAGATGCCTGTGCTCAGACACAATATAATGGTGTACATAAATATGCTAGTGTATTGTCAGGGGGAAAAGTTTCTCTATGTGGCAAAAAAACACAATAAAAAACAGTTTTGTTAAATGAAAGTAAAAATATTTTTAATATTTACCTCCAAATTTCAAGGTCAGGAGACCTTTTTTTGGTTTCGCTTAACACCCACTTCTCCTGTATCTTTAAATCCTTCAAAAGATGTCTTTACCATATACCTGCCTAAAACCCACTTCATGTGACATTCACAAAGAGCTATGAAAAATATAAATATTCTCCATTTTGTAGGAAATCACATTGTGATGTTGGTATGTAACTATCTGGTAGAAATGACACCCATTTTAAACCCTCCTGTAAAAGCTGAAAAATGCAAACAGATGTCTGCAGTCTCTTATGAGCTGCCGGCATATAATTTAAATGGAAAAGACGATAAGAGAAGAAAACTGCCACATCAGCAAAAACCCTTCTATTTTAAATATTCCCAGAGTATTATGGCATTATATCATTTTTATGGGCTCGTCTTTCTGCGCCGCTGCTTTCATTTGCTAAATGTTGATTATCTGACTCTGACAATGGACAAAGCACTTCATATTCTTGCTGAAATTAATATTTCTAAATAAAAAGAACACTTAATATAACTATGTACTCAACACAGAAAGGTCATAGTCATCTTTTACATGTTGTCTGTAGTCACATGTGTGTTCTCCCAGGCTTCTTCCTTTGTCTTGCAGCCTTCATATGCATTAGCCATATGTTTCTATAGGCTCAAGGCTTAGTGTACTGACAGTAGCCTGGTTTCAGCATTACCTTTCTATGATGGTCAAGTAGGGGTTACTGGTAGACTCCTGACTGTATCTCTCCCTTGTGGTGCCCTGTCACAGTCATGGCACTGGTGCAGTCCAGTCTGTCAGTCTTAGCAGACCTCATGGTGCCCTGTGGTGGTGTTCTAGTACCTAGGACCTGCTCTTCAGGTGATGCTTTGCTATTCATTGTAGTCTTTGCCTGTTATTTTATATTGTTTTGCACTGTACATTTAAGAAATGTAAAGGATATCTGTAAAGAGGTATAATGCAGAGTACTAATGGGACCCTGATTGCACAATGGTAGGTCAACCTAGCTAGGCAATGTATAGTGTAGGGGGAGGCTCTATTCAGTCTACGTCTAAGTTTAGTTTCAGTTCTGTGCAGAGCTCAGTGTGAGCTGCAGTGTGGAGAAGAGACAGTAGAAGTGTGAGGTGATCCTAGGTAAGCCTAAAGTAAATCTTCAAGCAAGGAACCTCGCCATTCTGTAAGTGTTCACCGCCCAGGAGAAGTCAGAAATTCCTACCTGTGAGCATAATACCCAGTGAATCGTTGGGCCACACAATGCTAGTTCATACTTTGGCAGTGTAGTGTTAGTTGGACACTACCAGAACCCTAGTCAGAGTGGGAGGCCTCAAAGTTAAGTCTAAAGTTCCAAGCCTGCAACAAGGAGAAGGCCCAGGAGAAGCTGTCCTATCCTCAGACTGTGTAGGTTAATGGTGCCCTGGCGTCACAAAATGATACATCTCACCACCACCCTGGGTCACGTACCATACCACAGTCTGTCTAACTCCCCGTGGCTGCCACACTGTTACAGCTGTGGCCGTCTACCGTTTATCATTCTCTCTATCAGTTACTTTAGCCTCTCTACAGTAAGGAAGAACTCTATCTGGCAGCTACTTGCCTGGCACTGAGAGGCCCTATTCAAGCAGGGCTCTGTACAGTGAGGCTCTGTGACACACTGCTAACTCACACAGCAGGATGATTGACAAGCCAGGACCCTGCTTGTCCTGCCCTCATTTCCTGTATTTGGTCTCCACACAAAGACACACAGGCAATAGCTGATGGGACAGCATTTTTTTTAATCAATACTGTATAGATTACAAATATATTACAAATATACATATACAGAAATAATTATTTTCATTGTATTAAAAATTTTGGCTAATGACAGGTACACTTTAAGATACTGTTCTAATAGCAGAAGACAGCTGCATAAGAAGAAGCCCATTATCATTCTGAGGTAGGTGGAGTTTGAGTAGAAAGAGGAAGAAAATGATAGGAGAGATAGAAGAAGAAATAGGAAATAAGGACAACAATAAAATAAGGTGGGAACAAGGGCAGACAGGGTAGTTCCCCACACCACCAAGGGAGATCATGCTGGTTAGTGTTCTTTGGCAGGAATATAAATTTAGGTTATATAGACAGAGCAATAGTCTAATGGAATAGAGTATGGACCCAGGTGGCACCTTCACATCCTTCCTTTGCAAACCATGACGGACCTAGTCCATCATGGTGCCGCTCAGGGTGTATGAAGCGGGCTCCTGATTCGAGCCCGCTCAATACCCGGTGGTGACCCCCAGCTTTTTTCAGTAGCTGGGGGCTGCCACAAATAGTTGGCATGCAGTGTCTAAAGTGAGCTCTGTACAGTGAGGCTCTGTGACACACTGCTGGCTCACACAGCAGGATGATTGACAAGCTAGGACCCTGCGCAGAGCCCTGTTAGTCCTGCCCTCACTTCCTGTATTTGGTCTCCACACAGGCAATAGCACATGGGACAGTATTTTTTTCACCACACATTTTTTACCAATACTGTATATAATACAAATATACATATAATGAAATTATTTGCATTGTATTAAAAGTTTTCGCTAACGACAAGTACACTTTAAGATACTGTCCTAATAGCCGAAGACAGCTGCATAAGAAGAATCCCATTATCATTCTGAGGTAGGCGGAGTTTGAGCAGAAAGAGGAAGAAAATGATAGGAGAGATAGAGGAAGAAATAGGAAAAAAGGACAACAATAAGATAAGGGTGGAACAAGGGCAGACAGGGTAGTTCCCCACACCACCAAGGGAGACCACCCTGGTTAGTGTTCTTTGGCAGGAATATAAATTTTGGTTATAGAGACAGAGCAATAGCCTAATGGAATAGAGTATAGAATCAGGACTGGCCCTACAATGGGTGCCACTGGGTCCATTGGACCCAGGCGGCACCTTCACGTTGCCGCCCCAAGAAGATTTTTGACCCCTTCCTTTGCAAACCATGACGGATGTATGGAGCGGGCTCCTGATTTGAGCCCGCTCCATTCCCTGTGACCACCAGCTGTTTTCAGTAGTTGGGGGCCTCAGCAAATAGCTGGCATGCAGTGTTTAGTGGGTCTAGTGGGGTGGAGTGCCCCCGCCCCTCCCCCCCCCCAGAACGTTCACGGGGGTGGGGGTTAATCCTCTCCTTCATGCCCATCCACGGCTCTGCGTTTAATAGAGCCTGGCTGGACCAGGCTCTACCAAATGATTGCAGAGCACACAGATCAACGGAGTTCTATGGAACTTTTATGAATCTAATGATTCCTCCTAAAGGTCCCCTAATGGACCAATAAAGTGTAAAATACAAAGTTTAAGAAAGGTTTAATAAAAACAGACATTAACCCATGTTTAAAGTTCAAATAACCCCCCTTTTTCATTTAAAAAACATGTAAACATAATAAAAATATATATATATTTGGTATCGCCGTGTGTGCAATTGTTCAAACTATTAAAATATAACATTATTAATTGTGTATGGTAAATGGTGTAAAAGTAAAAAAAATACAAATCCCCAGATTTGCGTTTCTTTTATTATTATGTCCTCCTGAAATAAAATGGCATAGTCCTTTTTTTTTTTTTTTTTTTTTTTTTTTGGAGGGGGGAGCATTTCACTCCTGGACCCAGGCAGCACAATGTCTTGGGCTGGCCATGTATGGATTGCTACCAAGTAAGTAAAGAGTTTCCACGGGCACCAGAGCCTAAGAAAATAGTCATTCCAGTCATGTTCCTCAGCTATCAGCTCCATCTGGAAACTATGGTTCTTTTCCTTGACTTGCATTCCCACAGAGTAACCATGTAAAAAAGCACAAATCTTAGAGCAATTCATGTATTCTTAGGCTACGTTCACACTGCCGCCGTTATTTTAGGATCGAGAAAAAGCCAGAGAAAAAATAGTGCTTGCCCCGTCTTTTTCTCCTGCTTTTTTCTCCGAAAATAACGGCGGCTTTAGAATACAATAGGGTCCATCGGGACCCGTTATTAGCCGGTAAAAAGGGAGTTTGATGGCCAAATTTGACGGAGGACTGACTCCACCTTTTCCAGCTCACCAGAGAACCTGAAAGCTGAACTAATTTATGCAGGCTAAAGTCAGCAACTGCGGCGCCAAGAAGTTTGTGACTAATTGAATTACTGAAAGTTCGCTCATCTCTAATAAGGATGACAACACCAAAGACTTTAACCTGCAGCCCTATGTATTCCCTTAAAGGGAAGTAGGTGGCAGAATCCTATCTCCAAACTCTGTCACAAAAACAAGCAGTTTACTGACTACAAGTCCCATAGGAATACATTTGGATTACTGCAACACCTTCCTGTGAGTTTTAGGGTCCATTAACATGGCAGCACATGTCATTATGGGGAATTCTGAGTGACATTCCCTTTGGGGATTGCCTTTATAACTCAACACGTGTTGGAACATGACATGATATTTATGGATTATATTAATTTCTATGAGGGGAAAAAAAAAAACTTCCACTTTCCTCTGCATGAGATCAGAGGCACAAACAGGTAAAATTTGGACCGGTAGGCATACAGTGGGGCAAAAGATTATTTTGTCAGCCACCAATTGTGCAAGTTCTCCCACAAAGATGAGAGGCCTGTAATTTTCATAATAGGTATAACTCAACTATGAGAGACATAATGAGAAAAAAAATCCATAAAATCACATTTTATGTTTTTTAAATAATTTATTTGCAAATTATGGTGGAAATAAGTATTTGGTTACTTACAAACAAGCAAGATTTCTGGCTCTCACAGACCTGTAACTTCTTTGTTAAGAGTCTCCTCTGTCGTCCACTCGTTACCTGTATTAATGGCACCTGTTTGAACTTGTTATCAGTATAAAAGACACCTATCCACAACCTCAAACACTCCAAACTCCACTATGGCCAAGACCAAAGAGCTGTCAAAGGACACCAGAAACAAAATTGTAGACCTGCACCAGGCTGGGAAGACTGAATCTGCAATAGGCAAGCAGCTTGGTGTGAAGAAATCAACTGTGGGAGCAATTATTAAAAAATGGAAGACATACAAGACCACTGATAATTTCCCTCAATCTGGGGCTCCACGCAAGATCTCTCCCTGTGGTGTCAAAATGATCACAAGAATGGTGAGCAAAAATCCAGGGGGGGGGGGGGGAGGGGACCTAGTGGATGACCTGCAGAGGGCTGGGACCAAAGTAACATAGGCTACCATCAGTAACACACTACGCCGTCAGGGACTCAAATCATGCAGTGCCAGACATGTCCCCTGCTTAAGCCAGTACATGTTCGGGCCTGTCCGAAGTGTGCTAGCATTTGGATAATCCAGAAGATTGGGAGAATGTTGTATGGTCAGATGAAATTAAAGTAGAATTTTTGGAAAAAACTCAACCCGTGTTTGGAGGAGAAAGAATGCTGAGTTGCATCTAAAGAACACCATACCTACTGTGAACCATGAGGGTTGAAACATCATGCTTTGGGACTGTTTTTCTGCTAAGGGACCAGGGCGATCCGTTTAAAGGAAAGACTGAATGGGGCCATGTATTGTGAGATTTTGAGTGAAAACCTCCTTCCATCAGCAAGGGCAATGGAAATGAAACGTGGATGGATCTTTCAGCATGACAATGATTCCAAACACACCACTCAGGCAACGATGGATTTAAAGGTTCTGGAGTGGCCTAGCCAGTCTCCAGATCTCAACCCCATAGAAAACCTTTGGAGGGAGTTGAAAGTCCATGTTGCCCAAAGACAGCCCCAAAACATCACTGCTCTAGAGAAGATCTGCATGGAGGAATGGGCCAAAATACCAGCAACAGTGTGTGAAAATCTTGTGAAGACTTACAGAAAACATTTGACCTCTGTCATTGCCAACAAAGGGTATATAACAAAGTATTGAGATGAACTTTTGTTATTGACCAAATACTTATTTTCCACCATAATTTGCAAATAAATTCCTTAAAAATCAGACAATGTGATTTTATGGATTTTTTTTCTCATCATGTCTCTCATAGTTGAGATATACCTATGATGAAAATTACAGGCCTCTCTCATGTTTTTAAGTGGGAGAACTTGCACAATTGGTGGCTGACTAAATACTTTTGTGCCCCACGGTATAAGGGGGCCATACTGTAGATCCATACAACATGTATGAGTCCACTTTTGCCTGCCTGCAATCATATTGGATATTCCTATTTGTGTATTTATTACACCCCTATTTTTGTTTTATGTCATCTCTTGCAGCATCATAGATTCCCACAGAACATCTCCCTTTTAACCAGTGAATAGAGATATTTCCCTTGTATCTAGAGACTAGATAACAATGTACAGATTTGTCCGACCTGCTAATTTTCTAACCACAGAAAACAATGATCACTCTATTAGATTATAATTTTCTTAGAATCACAGAAAGAAACAAATGAGGAAAAGTCATTTCGGCATTATATCCTAATTTGTGAATCAGTGAAATGTGTAAGCATTGATGCACTTGTCTCTATTTGTATCCTTCACGTTAACCAGAATGCATACTTATTATTAATATATGCAGTAGATGATTAGACAACAGCCTTAGCATATTTCCCCAAAGGCGGATTTATAGCCTTTGTGTAAATATCTCCTCATAATATCAAGGGAATACACTATTTATGGCTTCCAGAGTAGTTTTCAAATAGCACCAACATGTGTAGCTGTTTTAATAAGAAATTATAGTTACCAGCAGTAAAACTATTTTTCCAGCATGGGGTCAGCCTCAAGACCGAGGTATAAACACCAAACGTCTCGGTCTGTTAATGCAACAAATGTAACATTACGTCTGGGTGTTTGGTGAGAATTACATCTTAATCCTCTGAGCTCCATCTACATACAGGAAAAGATTGGTTAAGAAAATGAGAAATGTAATTTCAGTAATGAGCCGTAAAGAATCATAAATACAAAAAACAGTGAAGATCCTTTCTCCCAGATAAAAGGCAACCTATTCGTACAATATTTGCTTGGCAGTGACCTGTTTTTCATCCGTGACTGAATGCTAAATTTCTGCTTGGGCTGCCACTGTAACAAGCACATCTTGTTCACATCAAATCAGGATCACAGGAGCAAAATGAGGAGCAGAGAAGGCAACGAGCGGTGGACGCAGAAACATTTAACTCCACGCCATAATCCAGGCTGCTGGGTTTTCTGTTCTGGCATATAAAAGGTTCACCCATCAGCCTTACTGACATGATAAAGCAGGGCTGTTACACTGCTCCATATTCTATGACTCCCTTATTGAGGAAACGGGCCCGGATCATCTGTAGAGCACGGTGCAGCCAACACTGCCGCATAACGGTTCTAGTCAGACAATGTTACCAACTATACAAAATGGATTTGGATTTAACTAAGATTCCAGCTCACAGCCGCTGTGCAAGGGATGAATGTTGTGTAGTGTAACTATATTTGGATGATATTGCAAATAATATTCTTATATGACACATAAAATAATATTCATTATGTATATAATATTGCACCGGCAAATTCTACAGTGCTTTACTATCACTATGCTGTATTTTAGTGTACCTCAACTCAAAGCATATGTCCATGATCGCAACCATTTCTTTTATTGCGTTAATCTATCCAAAGTAAAAAAAATGAAGCAACTTTGAAAATCAACTTAGTTAAAGGGAGTCTACAGTTGTGAGCCATTAAAGGGGTACTCCACTGGCCAACGTTCGGAACATCTAATTCCGAATGCTGTGTGTGCACTGTGGGGGTCAGCCATGCCCCCTCATGATGTCACACCACGCCCCATCAATGCAAGTCTATGGGAGGGGGCGTGACCGCTGTCACACCCCCTCCCATAGACTTGCATTGAGGAGGCATGGTGGGACATCATGAGGGGGCGAGTACCCCTTTGAAGTTGCTAACAGCCCTGTCACAACTTGTGTGGTGCCATTTAGAGCTGGCATAATGGAACTGGAGCTGAGTTGTCGGCAAAGCTAGGGCTTGGTTGCTTGATTCACAGCAGGCTTTTGGCTGGAAATTGGGAAAACTGTATTAGGCCTAATCCTCCTTCTCCTTACGAGACCTAACAGGAGGCACCTCTGCATACTTCTCTGGCTAGGGCCAGACATAACTAGTTTGATTCTAGCCCTTTCAGGTAGAGCTGGTGTGACTTGGGAGACTCCTCGTTCAGACTCTTCTTCATTTCTCTACAATATAGAAACTACTCTGAGGGTAAGTCACGTGACCAAAGTTCCATGCATCTATATAGTCACAATTTACTAGTACCATAAAAAGTTACACAATGGCAAACCAAATCTTTTGGTACAGACATGTAGTGCAGGTGACACTGATGACAACCATACTTAACTGATCCCGTTCTGTGCTCCAGTTCTCACACTATCTTCCTTTGCATCTTCAATTCTGGGGCCAACTTGGAGCATGGGCGGGTCATCATGACATCACCGCTGCTGTTTGCTAGCAGCGGGACCAAGCAGTGCAGCAGGAGTGGTGAAGTCACAAAGCTCCACCCATGTTCCAAGTCAGCCTGGAACGATATCTACAGAAGAAGATATGGGACCAGGTAAGTATAGTTGGCATCAGTGTCACCTGCACTACCTATCTGTACCGAAAGGTTAGTGCAGGTGACACTGATGACAGATTTCCTTTAACTTACAATACTTATATACAGATTTAGTTACTTGGAAAGAAAACTTCACACAACAAACTTATACTTCAGTAGCTGGCAGATGGTACAGGGACACTACACTTGCATCACAGAGAAAAATGCTGTTTAATGTCTTATTTGTTCAGGAGGTGGGCTCCTCTCTGTATTCAGAACTGTTGTAGCTCCTCCCCTTAGCTATGATTGACAGCTTTAGTATCCAATCAGTATACTACTGGAGCTGTCAATCATAGCTGAGGGCAGGGGAATGGGATGCTCTTAATACAGAGAGCTCTGCGTATCTAAGAAGAAGAGCCCACCTCTTTGCTATATTGCCTGCAAAACCTCCCCCTGACTTCGGCCTCCTCTCTACAGCTCCATCTGTAGGTTGCAATGTATAAACACAAGCCTATCAAGTCTGTCTGTGAAAATGGGGGCCGATTTCTATCAAAATAAGAATAGAAAAGTTTAAAACTACAAGCAACTAAACCAACAAAAGAAAAAGACGACTATCTGGTAGGTAGTAAGGGGGAGCCTGGAGGGACCCATAACTTCTTAAGGATGCAGGGCATTTATGCCCTGCACCTGCTCCCAGTAGGTATATGAAGCACGCTCAGTTGCTGAGCAAGCTTCATATCCCGCTGGTTCCTGGCTGCCTTGTTCAGTGTCTGCAATTTATTTTATTTATTTATTTTATTTATTTATATAGCGCCTACAGATTCCGCAGCGCTTACAATTGAATGATTGTAGGTAATAGTCTCATATGGGGACTATAAAATATTGTACAAAAAAAACATAATAAATGGGAATAAACCCCTCCCCTAATTAAAGTTTAATTCACCCCACCCCATTTCCATTTTTGAAATAAAATAACGTCAACAAAAATAAATATAAACATCTGTGGTATCACCATATGTGGAAATGTCTGAACTATTAAAATATAACATCAATAAAAAACTTAAAAAAAAAGTTTTTTTTCAAATTTGCCCAACAAATATAGATCTTGTGGTAAAATGAGTGATGTTCTTACAAAGTACAATAGGTTCAACATAAAACAAGCCCTCAAATGGGTCTGTGGGTTGAAAATTAAAGTTATGGCTCTTCTTACGAGTGAATTTCCACACGGAAAATTTATGTGCAAACATTCCCTCCACAGTAGAGTGCTGGCAGAACAAGCCGGCACCAGTGGGGTTGTCGGGGGTGGGGGTCCCCCATGTGGCCCCCCTAATTAAATTGCCCCCAGTTCGTCTGCCCACCTCAGTTTGCAGCTCCAGCTGCTCAGTCCCCTTCTCTGGCAGCGCAGAAGCCACAATCAAATGGGGCAGGGACACTGCTGCTATAAAAGTAGAGGGGCTGCTGGGAGCAGACGTGCCCTGCGCAGGCATACACGTCTGCTTCTAGCCCCCATCTGGCAGTGTGGAGACCGACAAGGTGCGCCGGTGTAGCGGAATGGATAGGGATCTGCCAGTGCTGCCTTCGACCTCCCTACATCACCTGATCAACAGCAGTTTGCAGCTCTGATTTCATGGTGACCGCTGGTTAGTGTAGGTAGGTAAAGAAATCCCGACACTCACGAATAGATGCTGAATCACTTCAAGTGTTTAATTCACACTTAAAGCAGAATATTGCGACTCGCAGGATGCGTTTCAACCAACAAATGGCCTTTGTCAACTGATCTACCTGAATTGTACACACATGGGTATATATACATAGGAAGCCATCCCCTTCCGGGTCGTAGGTGAAAGACTATGACCAGTTGAGATTCCAAGTCATAGACCATGTAGAAAACCACGGAGAGGAGGTAATATAAAAAAAACTGCTATTTAAAAAAAAAGAAGCATTTTGGATTAATCTCCTTAAAAAAATTGAACCCTGGGGTCTCAATAGAGACATAAGGGGACATTTATCATCGTTGCTTTGGTAAGCAAGTTCTGTAGTCATTTTTTTCTTGCTATTTTTTTTGCTTATGTATGACATATTTATCATACAATCACAGGGGGTTGATAAATTTGGCTTACATGACCAAAAACCAAGAAATCACTTTTAAATACCATTTTTTAGCACAAATAAGCAAAAAACAAATAATGACTACAGAACACCATTATGCAGCTTTGAAAAAAAAGTGTGTGTGTATATATATATATATATATATATATATATATATATATATATATATATGTGTGTGTGTATCCGTGTATCCTGTGGACTCCTTCGGATTCGGTGGACTACTTCGATGACCAGCGTTTTTCTTTGCTTGATGTTAATAAAATGGTTAACGAGGAGGTAATATAAAAAAAACTGCTATTTAAAAAAAAAGAAGCATTTTGGATTAATCTCCTTAAAAAAATTGAACCCCGGGGTCTCAATAGAGACATACGGGGACATTTATCATCGTTGCTTTGGTAAGCAAGTTCTGTAGTCATTTTTTTCTTGCTATTTTTTTGCTTATGTATGACATATTTATCATACAATCACAGGGGGTTGATAAATTTGGCTTACATGAGCAAAAACCAAGAAATCACTTTTAAATACAATTTTTTAGCACAAATAAGCAAAAAACAAATAATGACTACAGAACACCATTATGCAGCTTTGAAAAAAATGTGTGTGTGTGTATATATATATATATATATATATATATATATGTGTGTGTGTGTATCCGTGTATCCTGTGGACTCCTTCGGATTCGGTGGACTACTTCAATGACCAGCGTTTTTCTTTGCTTGATGTTAATAAAATGGTTAACGAGGGCTTGTGGGGGAGTGTTTTTTTGTAATAAATTTTTTTTTAAACCTGTTGTGTTTTTTTTTTTTTTTTTTTACTTACTGGACAGGCTTAGTAGTGGAAGCTGTCTTACAGACGGAGTCCATTACTAAGCCGGGCTTAGCGTTAGCCACTAAAACAGCTAGCGCTAACCCCCAATTATTACCCCGGTACCCAACATCACAGGGGTGCCGGGAAGAGCCGGTATCAAAAATGGCGCTCCTGGGCCTAGGCGGTAACAGGCTGGCGTTATTTAGGCTGGGGAGAGCCAGTAACAATGGTCCTCGCCCATTCTGGTAACGTCAGGCTGTTACTGTTTGGTTGGTATTTGGCTGAGAATAAAAATAGGGGGGACCCTATGTGTTTTTTTTTTAAATATTTAATTATTTATTTAAAAAAAAACGCATAGGATCCCCCCCATTTTTTATTTTCAGCCAAATATCAACCAAACAGTAACAGCTTGACGTTACCAGGGTGGGCGAGGACCATTGTTACTGGCCCTCCCCAGCCTAAATAACGCCAGCCTGTTACCGCCTAGGCCCAGGATCGCCATTTTTGACGCTCCAGGCCTGTTGGTAAAAAAAAAAAAAAAACACAACAGGTTTAAAAAAAAAAAATTATTACAAAAAAACACTCCCCCACAAGCCCTCGTTAACCATTTTATTAACATCAAGCAAAGAAAAACGCTAGTCGTCGAAGTAGTCCACCGAATCCGAAGGAGTCCACAGGATACACAGATCTGTAGAAGTAACAAAAAAAACAAAAAAAATTAGTAAGTACATTTAGGGAGAAAAAACTGTGTTAAAAAATGTAATAAACACACACACACACACACATATATATATATATATATATATATATATATATGTGTGTGTGTGTGTGTGTGTGTGTGTGTTTATTACATTTTTTTAACACAGTTTTTTCTCCCTAAATGTACTTACTCATTTTTTTTTGTTACTTCTACAGATCCGTGTATCCTGTGTGTGTGTGTATCCGTGTATCCTATGGACTCCTTCGGATTCGGTGGACTACTTCGATGACCAGCGTTTTTCTTTGCTTGATGTTAATAAAATGGTTAACGAGGGCTTGTGGGGGAGTGTTTTTTTTGTAATAAATTTTTTTTTAAACCTGTTGTGTTTTTTTTTTTACTTACTGGACAGGCTTAGTAGTGGAAGCTGTCTTACAGACAGAGTCCATTACTAAGCCGGGCTTAGCGTTAGCCACTAAAACAGCTAGCGCTAACCCCCAATTATTACCCCGGTACCCAACACCACAGGGGTGCCGGTACCAAAAATGGCGCTCCTGGGCCTAGGCGGTAACATGCTGGCGTTATTTAGGCTGGGGAGGGCAAGTAACAATGGTCCTCGCCCATTCTGGTAACGTCAGGCTGTTACTGTT
Organism: Hyla sarda; assembly: GCF_029499605.1. Classification (NCBI taxonomy): domain Eukaryota; kingdom Metazoa; phylum Chordata; class Amphibia; order Anura; family Hylidae; genus Hyla; species Hyla sarda. Next base: position 125,932,431 of record NC_079189.1, on the reverse strand, counting down.
TGGTTGGTATTTGGCTGAGAATAAAAATAGGGGGGACCCTATATGTTTTTTTAAAAAAACATTTAATTATTTATTTTAAAAAAATGCATAGGGTCCCCCCTATTTTTATTCTCAGCCAAATACCAACCAAACAGTAACAACCTGACGTTACCAGGGTGGGCGAGGACCCATGTTACTGGCCCTCCCCAGCCTAAATAACGCCAGCCTGTTACCGCCTAGGCCCAGGAGCGCCATTTTTGATGCTCCAGGCCTGTTGGTACCGGCTCTTCCTGGCACCCCTGTGGCGTTGGGTATCGGGGTAATAATTGGGGGTTAGCGCTAGCTGTTTTTGTGGCTAACGCTATGCCCAGCTCAGTAATGGACTCCGTCTATAAGACAGCTTCCACAACTAAGCCTGTCAAGTAAAGTAAGGAAAAAACACAACAGGTTTAAAAAAATGTATTACAAAAAACACTCCCCCACAAGCCCTCGTTAACCATTTTATTAAAATCAAGCAAAGAAAAACGCTGGTCATCGAAGTAGTCCACCGAATCCGAAGGAGTCCACAGGATACACGGATCTGAAATGAGAATAAAAAAATAATAAAAATGGGTTAGTACATTTATTATCACCTGCTCGCACATCTCCCGCCCCGCACGACTACAACTCCCAGCATGCCCTTACAGTAAGGACATGCTGGGAGTTGTAGTTGTGTGGTGCAGGAGATGTGTGGGCAAGTGACAAGCTTGTCCCCTGCACCCAGCTGCAGGACTACAACTCCCAGCATGCCTTTACAGTAAGGACATGCTGGGAGTTGTAGTCCTACAGCTGGGGGCAGGGGACAAGCTTGTAATTCACCTGCACCGCACAACTACAACTCCGAGCATGTCCTTACAGTAAGGGCATGCTGGGAGTTGTAGTCCTGCAAAAGGAGCCCGGGCACACACACAAAGAGAGTCACACACACACACACACACACAGTCACACACACAGTCACACACACAGAGTCACACACAGACAGTCACACACACAAACACTCACAGAGTTACACACAGTCACACCAGACAGAGACACACAGACAGAGATAGAGACAGACACACACACTCATCCATCCAGCGCAGCGATCCTTCTCTCCAGGCGCCCTGCGAGTGACGTCACTGATGGAGGGACGTGGGAGCGGAGGTTGGCACAACCGAAGACGTGGGAGCGGAGGCCGGGCACAGTGCAGGTGAAGGCCGGGGGGGGGGGGGTTTACGGCGGACGGGCACAGCGCAGGTGGAGGCCGGGGGGGGGGGTTACAGGCGGACACAGTGCAGGTGAAGGCCGGGGGGGCGGGGGGGATGGTTACGGGCAGGCACAGCGCAGGTGAAGGCCGGGGGGGTTACGGTCGGGCACAGCGCAGTGAAGGCCGGTGGGGGGAGGGGGGGTGTATGCTAACGGACCCCCCCCCCTGACAGACTCCTATATCCCCTAATCATGTCACTGTTCCGGTCGGGTCCTGTGATTGCCTGCTGGTCCTGGCCAATCACAGGACCCAGCGGGAAATGTGAATTGACAGCAGGGGATTTAGGAGTCTGCGGCGCCGGTATATGTAAGGAGCCCGGGCTGACATTACAGTGCAGCCGCTCGGGCTCCTCATACGGCCTCCCCGCTACCCTCACGGGGACACTGATATCCCCCCCCTTGTCTCCCGTCCGCGCCGCTCAGCTCCCGCTGCTACAGGACTACAACTCCCAGCGTGTCCTCACTGTAAGGGCATGCTGGGACTTGTAGTCTTGCAACAGATAGCAGACAGATGGGAGTTGTGTGGCCCGGGCAGGTGAGAGGGGGGTATGTAAATCACTGCAGTGTCCCTGTAGCGAAGTGAGGGTAGCGGGGAGAAAGTATGTCGGAGCCCGGGCGGCAGTAGCTTTTCCTGCTCCATGTTGGAGCTGGAGTAAATTTAGTCAAATTTTACGGCCGTTGCAACATCTTATTGCGCAGCTGCGACTGTCGCAGTTAATAAATACCTGACTAAACCAAGTAAAGTTTTCAAACCCGCGTACCGTAGTCAAAAAAACTAAACTTGCTCTTCTTGCTCGCTTAGATGATTGTCGCATGAAAAGTCACGGTGTTGCAGTAGCGACTTTTTTGCGACAAATTTACACAGAAAAACTTGGGTAAAAGGGTTGATAAATGCCCCTCTATGAGCTTAATCAGATTCTGTGAACTTTTCTTGCTTATTTTCCATTGTTTTTCATTTTCTTCTTGTTCTTTGCTTTTTAGAGACACCATTGATACTCCTGTTCACTCCTTCAAGTTTAGAGCACGGTCAGAATAATTCTTCATGAATCTCTATATAGCCTCAGTACAGGTTGTATTCTTGATGCCTTACGCTAATTAATGTGATCCGTTTAATATTCACATTTGTACATTGTTTGCTATTTATTTTTCTTTGTCTCTTATGTTTACCTGTGACATCATTGTAAGATGCACATACCTTCCTGTGTTGTGGACAGGTGTCTTTCACCTACGACCCGGAAGGGGATGGCTTCCTATGTATATATACCCATGTGTGTACAATTCAGGTAGATCAGTTGACAAAGGCCATTTGTTGGTCGAAACGCGTCCTGCGAGTCGCAATATTCTGCTTTATGGGTGAATTAAACACTTGAAGTGATTCAGCATCTATCCGTGAGTGCCGGGATTTCTTTACCTACCTATGCTGATTTCTGATCCACTGGCACCACAATACAAGGACGAGTGCCGACTCTCCACTACCTTCACCGTTGGTTAGTGAACTGGGCGGGGGTTATATATGTGTATGTATGAATAACGTGTGTGTATGTATGATGTGTGTATGTATAAATGATGTGTGTAAGTGTGTGTGTATAATGTGTGTATGATAGATGTATGTATGTATTATATGTAAGATGCATGTATGTGTGCATTATGTGTGTATTTATGATGTGTGTACATATGATGTATGTATGATGTGTGTATGATAGATAGAATTATGTATGTATGTATGATGTATGTGTGTATGTATCATGCGTGTATGTGTGATGTGTGTATGTACGATAGATGCCTGCATGATAGATTACATACATGTATGATGTATGTATGTATAATGTGTGTATGTATGTATAATGTGTGTATGTATGTATGTATGTATGATGTCTGTATGTATGTATGTACGATAGGCGTTAGTATGATAGATGGATGTATTTATTAGGTATGATGTGTGTATGATTGATAAATGCATGTATGATAGATAGATAGATAGATAGATGTATAATGTGTGTATGTATATAATATGTATGTATGATGTCTATATGTATGTATGATAGATGTATGTGTGATGTATGTATGTATGATGTGTTTATGTATGATGTGTGCATGATAGATGTATATATGTATGATGTGTTTGTACTATGTATGTATGATGTGTGTATTTATGATGTATGTGCATAATGTATGTATGTATTGTGTATATGTATGATGCGTGTATGTATGAATAATCTGTGTGTATGTTTGAGGCTGTCTATGGCACAGACGTCTCTATCTAAGCTTTACTGCAGAACCAGGACAGGAAATGTGTGACACTGCAGCATGGTACAGCCTTGGAGCAGAAAAATTTTACATATTTGGATACCGCCTCTCATTCATGCTTTGTGATAATGCTACTAGGCAGTGAGTCTGAGCTACGCTGAATGTAGTAATATTTGATATAGATGGAGTCGCTTTAGTAACCACCATACCGTCTGAGAAAAATGTTATAAAGGATATTCTTTTACAACCTTTTACAATTTATTCTAAGGCATCTTACACAGAAACTGAAGAAATTTTGCAGGAAGTTTGTATATAGTCTGGATTCAGAACCTTCTACCGTTTTGAATATAGAGCTCCCATGCACATCTATGTGTATTCATGGTTATAGGCTTAAATTCAAGCCCTGTATTGTTAGATCCTACATGTGTTACCTGTATGATGCGTATGTGTATGAATAATTTGTGTGTATGTATATGTATGAATGATGTGTGTATGCATGTATGATGTGTGTATGTATGAATGATGTATGTGTGTATAATGTGTGTATGATAAATTGATGTATGTATGTGTGTAAGATGCATGTATGTAGGTATTAAGTGTGAATATATGATGCATTTACATATGATGCTTGTATGTATGATGTGTATATGATAGATGTATGTATGTATGATGTATGTGTGTATTATGTGTGTGTATGGTGCATGTATGCACGATAGATGCATGTATAATAGATGGATGGATGTATAATGTGTGTATGCATGTATTTTTATATGTATGATGTCTGTATGTATGTACAATAGATGTTAGAATGATAGATAGATGTATGTTTTATGTGTGCATGATAGATGTATGTATGTATGTATGAATGATGTGTGTATGTACAATGTATCTATGTATGTATGATCTGTGTATGTATGATGTGTGTATGTATGATGCATTGTGGCTGGAAGAAATAGTAATAATAATCTGGGCCAGAAGGAGGAAAAAAGGAAACTGAATGACTCTGATCAGAGAAGGTGTCACCTAATATAACTGTGATCACTTATATGGTTTGCAAAGCCTGTGTAGAGCATATTTCTCCCACCATATGGTCACTGTATTGGGGGAATATTACCTCTTTGCATACTGGTAATATTGGTCTCAGTCTACAGGATTTGGTCAGGAACAGTATGATGGTAATATGTATGGTGATAATATTCCTTCTTGTATACTGGTAATATTGGTCTCAGTATAAGGGACGTGCACACATAGGCTTAAAAGGGGGCTCTAGCCCCTGCCCTTTTTTGCATCTGCCCCTTTAATGCCCTTTTTTTTTAATAAACATCTACAGCACTTCCCAAGTCAGGGCAGCGCAACCTCCACAGGTTGTCAGCAGAACTCTTGTTTCACATAACATAACTACCAACCCTGACAAGTCCCCCTCCTTCTCTTTCCCCTCCCCCTCCGGTCTGCTCACTCTCTATCTCAAGTCCGGCCAGTACCTGAACTATCCCAAGGCCTCCGGGAGTCCTCTTCCTCTTAATTAGCCAGATCCTTACATTAGAGCGCAGGGGCTGCCTGGGTAAAAGATGTGCGTACGTCTGCCAGGTCACGTGACCCCCGCAGCATTACAGCAGAGGAGTCTGCATTCCTGAAGTGTCTCCGGTGATCTCCTCTGCCCTGCCTGCCATGGTAATAGTTTTAATTTTGTGTTTTTTTGTGTGTATAACTTTCAGTATGGAAAGGAACAAAACACTGCAACAATTGTAGTGCCTTGTCCCTTTGCATATTGGGGGTTGTAGTGCTTTGTCATTATACATGCTGGGGATTGTAGTGCCTTGTCCCTTTGCATATTGGGGGTTGTAGTGCTTTGTCATTATACATGCTGGGGATTGTAGTGCCTTGTCCCTTTGCATATTGGGGGTTGTTGTGCTTTGTCATTATACATGCTGGGGATTGTAGTGCCTTTTCCCTTTGCATATTGGGGGTTGTAGTGCTTTGCTGGGGATTGTAGTGCTGTGTAGTGCTTTGTCACTTTACATATTGAAGTTTGTAGTACAGACTCTAATATGCAAAAGGTTAAAGCACTACAACCCCCAGCATGTAAAGTGACAATGCACTACAACCCCCAGCATGTAAAGTGACAATGCACTACAACTCCCAGTATGTAAAACTACAGTGCATTACAAGCTCATAACCTCCAGCACACAAAACAAGAAGGCACTACACAGTCTGTAGTGCCTTCTTGCCTTGTGTGCTGGAGGTTGTGAGCTTGTAATGCACTGTCACTTGGGAGTTGTAGTGCATTGTTGCCCCAAATACTAGAGGTGGTGATACAAAATAGTAAATACAATATTTCAAAAAAGTGTTAATAAATGTGAATAAGCCCCTTCCCTAATAAAAGTTTATCACCCCCACTTTTCCCATTTTTCAAATTAAATAATGTAATACAAAATAAACAACAAAAAATAAACATGTGGTATCGCCACGTGAGGAAATGCAAATTTTTGATAACTTTGTGTATGAGAAAAAATTTTATAAACAGTGAACAAAAATTCCAATAAAAAGCTACGTATCACGGCGTAAAAATGAGCCCTCATACGGATAAGTAAACAACAGAAAAAAGGAGCGTTTTTCCTTTTTTGCAGTTTTGTATTTTCCTCCTCATTTTCTAAAAATCGTAATGGTTTTCCACCTACAGACCTATATGAGAACTTTTTTATGTGCTACCAATAGTACTTTGTATTGACATCAGTCATTTCACCACAAAATCTCCAAAAATTATTTGTAGGACAAATTTGAAGAAAAAAGCGCCATTTCATTTTTTTTGGGGGGCGGATTCCGTTTCTACATAGTGCACTTTTTGGTAAAAATTACACTTTTTGTCTATTCTGTAGGTTCATATGTTTACAAGGATACCCAATTTATGTAGGTCTTATTTTATTATATAAATGTAAAGAAGACTGATCACACTCCACTGCTGTAGACGAAAACCGTTTTATTTATCCAACAAAGGACAAGGACATGGCTCGAACGAAGGGGTGACAGCCAATGCACGTGCGTATAGGCACGCTTCCTCAGACCCTCATTTTATTATATTACTTTAAAAAGTTATAACTACATGCACCAAAATTAGTAAGTTTAAAATTGTCATCTTCTGACCCCTATTATGCATGCGGCGATACCATGTATGTTTATGTTTATTTTTGTTTACATACTTTTTTTTTTAAATGGAAAAAGGGGGGTGATTCAAATTTTTATTAGGGAAGGGGTTAAATCACATTAATTAACTTAATTTTTTTTACTATTTTTACACCATTTTTTAGTCCCCATAGAGAATTATTACATGCAATATTCTGATTGTATACACTGTTCAATGCAATGCCATAGCATAGCATTGATCAGTGTTATCTGCGCTCTGCTGCTGCAGCCTGCTGAGCCGGCATGGAACAGAAGATCGCAGGTCCAGCAGTGCAGCTGCAGCAGACATTTTGAGGTATCATTCATGACTGTGTAACCTGTCAAATGTGAAGCAATAGTATTACAGTTTTCAATCTGTATTTGAAATTCAACTTATATAGTTAATTTTTATTATCGCATACATATAGTTTTTGAACACCTAGAGGATGCTACTAGACTTTGAAGTGAGATCTGGAGCGAAATTTGCTTCAGTGACAGTAAGTAATGGCTGTTATCAGCAGCCAGAACACAGTTAATGCCAGACCTCGGCGATCACAGCAATGTCCGTAACTAACACTTTATATGCTGTGATCAAACTTGATTGCGGCATCTAAAAGTGCAAACTACTGGTGCCAGTGGGTGTTAGGGGGGCTGATCGGGACCTACGTGGGGTGATGCACGACATGACAACGGAGGCCCCTATCTCAGGAATTGTGTTCTGTTATAGGGGAACTCTGATACAGAACATCTTATCCCCTATCCACAGAGTCCAACCGCTGGGACCCCCCTCCCCCACTCTCTCCTTCCCATCACCCCGGCTCTTCTCATGTAGTGAACAATCTAAACACCATGCATGGATTACTGTCGACCACTGCGCGAAGAGGTGGCCAGTTTGCCACTGCTTTGTGCAGTGGTTGACAGGAATCCATGCACCGTGCCTAGATCGCTCCATACATGAGAAGAGCTGGGGTGCTGGGCAGGAGATAGAAAGGGGTCCCAGCGGTCGGATCCCCTGTAATCAGATACTTATCCCCTATCCTGTTATTAGGAGAGAGTAAGATGTTCTGTACTAGAGTTCCCCTTAAACATATTTAAGGCTTTTACTAACATTTTTTTTTTATAATGAAAAGTGCCCTTTATTTTATTTGAGCCCCTGCCCTCCAAAATGTCTGTGCACGTCCCTGCTCAGTATACAGGATTTGGTCAGTTACAGTATGATAATAATATGTATGGTGATGATATTCCTCTTTGTATACTGGTATAATTGGTAACATTGGTCTTTGTATACAAGATTTGATTAGTAACAGTATGATGGTAATGTGTTTAGTGATAATATTCCTACTTTTATACTGGTATTATTGGTAATATTGGTCTCAGTATACAGGATTTGGTCAATAACAGTACGATGGTAATGTGTGTAGTGATAATATTCCTCCTTGTTTACTGGTATTATTGGTAATATTGATCTTAGTATACAGGATTTGTTCGGTAACAGTATGATGGTAATATGTATGGCAGTGTTTCCCAACCTTTTCGGCTTGGGGAACCCTTTGAAAATTTTTTTTTTCGTGGGGAACCTCTACCAAAGTTAATGACCCCCCCAAAAAAAGCAATGTACAACATCAATGTATCTGTGGGTATGTAGATTACAGTGCTGCTTTATACAGCAACTCACACGTGACATCTTCTAAAATCAGCGTTATTTCCTTCTCTTCTCCATCTGGTCCGCGCGGTCAATACAGCCACAATACTTCACCATTAAACCTGCAAAACAATCCTATTAGGCTTCGCACTTTACCAGCATCAGCCTCCAAATTCCCCTTTTAGAAGTGAGGAAGAATACAGTGGCATATAGGTATAAAGGGGTAACAGAGAGGTGCAGAAAGGCGTACATGGGTGACAGGTGTGTAGAGCAGTGTACATGGGTGACAGAGGGGTGTAGAGGAGTGTACATGGGTGACAAAGTAGTGTACATAGGTGACAGAGGGGTGTAGAGGAGAGTACATGGGTGACAGGGGTGTACATGGGTGGCAGAGGGGTGAAGAGTAGTGTACATGGGTGACAGAGGGGTGAAGGGGAGTGTACATGGGTGGCAGAGGGGTGTAGAGGACTGTACATGGGTGACAGAGGGGTGTTGGGGGTGTAGAGGAGTGTACATGGGTGACAGAGGGGTGTACATGGGTGACAGAGGGGTGTACATGGGTGACAGGGGGTGTAGGGGTTAAAAAGGGGTGGACAGGAGTGACAAGTTGGTAACAGAGGGGTGGACAGGGGTGACAGAGAGGTGCACATGGGTTACAGAGGGGTGTACATGGGTGACAGAGAGGTGTACATGGGTGACAGAGAGGTGTACATGGGTGACAGAGGGGTGTAGAAGAGTGTACATGGGTGAGGTGTAGGGGTTAAAGAGGGCTGGACAGGAGTGACAAGTTGGTAATAGAGGGGTGGACAAGGGTGAAAGAGAGGTGTACATGGGTGACAGAGGGGTGTACATGTGTGACAGAGGGGTATAGAAGAGTGTACATGGGTGAAAGGGGGTGTAGGGGTTAAAGAGGGGTGGACAGGAGTGACAGAGGGGTCTACATGGGTGACAGATAAGTGTACATGGGTGACAGAGGGGTGTACATGGGTGACAGAGGGGTGTACATGGGTGACAGAGGGGTGTAGAAGAGTGTACATGGGTAACAGGGGGGTGTATAAGTTAAAGAGGGATGGACAGGAGTGAAATGGTGGTAACAGAGGGGTGGACTGGGGTGACAAGGTGGTAACAGAGGGGTTAACAGGGGTGACAAAGAGACAGAGGGGTGAATAGTGGAGGTTGGACATTGGTCATAGGGGGGTAGATTGGGGGGTGGTCAGAGGGATGGTGAACATGGTTGACAGGGGCGGACAAGGTGGACATGGATGACACTAAAGTGGACAAGTAAGTCAGGACTGACCTGGCATTGACTTGCAACATTTTGGGAGGGTTTGAAACTTTTTTATGCCTACATGCGACATTTGCACTTCAGAAATTTGCAACCACTGCAAAGTGAAAACTGAAAATTGCTTAGGTAAGGCTGTTTGCTACTTTGTGCTTACCCACACAAGAGGGGTGACAAGGTGGTAACAGAGGGGTGGACAGCGGTGACAAAGGGACAGAGGGGTGAATAGTGGGGGTTGGAAATTGGTGATAGGGGGGTAGTTTGGGGGGTGGTCAGAGGGGTGGTGAACATGGGTGACAGGGGCGGACAAGGAGTACATAGATAACAGGAAAGTGGAAAGGGTGAAAGGGGGTAACAGAGGGGTGACAAAGGTGGGGGGAACCCCCAGCAGTTCTCAACGTAACCCCAAGGTTCCAGGGAACCCCGGTTGGGAATGGATGATGTATGGTGATAACATTGCACCATACATAATCGGGGAGATTTATCATCGTTGCTTTGGTAAGCAAGTTCTGTGGTCATTTTTTTCTTGCTATTTTTTTTGCTTATTTATGACAAATTTATCATACTATCACAGGGGGTTGATAAATTTGGCTTACATGAGCAAAAACCAAGAAATCATTTTTAAATACCATTTTTTTTTGCACACATAAGCAAAAACCAAATAATGACTACAGAACACCACTTTGCAGCTTTGGAATTTTTTTTTTTGCATATATATATATATATATATATATATATATATATATATATATATAATGTGTGTGTTTATAACATTTTTTTAACACTGTTTTTTCTCCCTAAATGTACTTACTTTTTTTTTTGTTACTTCTTCTACAGATTGTGTATCCTGTGGACTCCTCCGGATTCGGTGGACTACTTCGACGACCAGCGTTTTTCTTTGCTTGATGTTAATAAAATGGTTAATGAGGGCTTGTGGGGGAGTGTTTTTTTGTAATAATTTTTTTTTTTAAACCTGTTGTGTTTTTTTTTTTTTTACTTACTGGACAGGCTTAGTAGTAGAATCTGTCTTATAGATGGAGTCCATTACTAAGCCGAGCTTAGCGTTAGACACAAAAACAGCTAGCGCTAACCCCAAATTATTACCCCAGTACCCAACACCACAGGGGTGACGGGAAGAGCCTGTACCAACAGGCCCGGAGCGTAAAAAATGGCGCTCCTGGGCCTATGTGGTAACAGGCCCGCGTTATTTAGGCTGGGGAGGGCCAGTAACAATGGTCCTCGCTCATCCTGGTAACGTCAGGCTGTTACTGTTTGGTTGGTATTTGGCTGAGAATAAAAATAGGGGGGACCCTATGTGTGTTTTTTTTTTTATATTTAATTATTTATAAAAAAAAAAAAAACAATAGGTTTAAAAATTTTATTACAAAAAACACTCCCCCACAAGCCCTCGTTAACCATTTTATTAAAATCAAACAAAGAAAAACGCTGGTCATCGAAGTAGTCCACCGAATCCGAAGGAGTCCACAGGATACACGGATCTGAAATGAGAAGAAAAAAAAAAGGGTTAGTACATTTATTATCACCTGCTCGCACATCTCCCGCCCCGCACGACTACAACTCCCAGCATGCCCTTACAGTAAGGACATGCTGGGAGTTGTAGTTGTGTGGTGCAGGAGATGTGTGGGCAAGTGACAAGCTTGTCCCCTGCCCCCAGCTGCAGGACTACAACTCCCAGCATGCCCTTACAGTAAGGACATGCTGGGAGTTGTATTCCTGCAGCTGGGGGTAGGGGACAAGCTTGTCACTTGCCCACACATCTCCTGCTCTGCACAACTACAACTCCGAGCATGTCCTTACACACACAAACACACACAGACAGAGACACACAGACAGAGACACACAGACAGAGATAGAGACAGACAGAGAGACAGACACACACACTCCTTCTCTCCGGGCGCCCTGCGAGTGACGCAACCGAAGACGTGGGAGTGGAGGCCGGGCACAGTGCAGATGAAGGCCGGGGGGCTGCGGGGGAGTAGAGGGGTACTGGTGGGGGCGCAGGCCGGGCACAGTGTCGGTGAAGGCCGGGGGGGGGGGTGAGAGGGGTGCTGGTGGGGGCGGAGGCTGGGCACAGTGCAAGTGAAGGCCCGAGGGGTGGGGGGGGGGGGGGTTCACGGACGGGCACAGCGCAGGTGAAGGCCAGTGGGGGGGTGTATGTTGACGGACCCCCCCTGACAGACTCCTATATCCCCTAATCATGTCGCTGTTCCAGTCGGGTCCTGTGATTGGCTGCTGGTCCTGGCCAATGACAGGACTCAGCGGTAAATGTGAAATGACAGCAGGGGATTTAAGAGTCTGCGGCGCCGGTATATGTTATAAGGAGCCCAGGCTGACATTACAGTGCAGCCGCCCGGGCTCCTCATACCGCCTCCCCGCTACCCTCACTTAAAGGGGTAGTCCAGTGGTGAAAAACGTATCCCCTATCCTAAGGATAGGGGATAAGTTTGAGATCGCGGGGGGTCCGACCACTGGGGCCCCCCGCGATCTCTCTGTACGGGGCCCCGTCATCCGCCGAGATAGCGGGTGTCGACCCCCGCATGAGGCGGCGGCCGACACGCCCCCTCAATACATCTTAATGGCAGAGCCGGAGATTGCCGAAGGCAGCGCTTCGGCTCTGCCATAGAGTTGTATTGAGGGGGCGTGTCGGCCGCCGCTTTGTGCGGAGGTCGACACGCCCCCTTCCCACGGGCTGTCGGGGCTCCGTACAGGAGATCGCGGGGGGCCCCAGGGGTCGGACCCCCCGCGATCTGCAACTTATCCCCTATCCTTAAGATAGGGGATAAGTTGTAAACCACTGAGTGACCACTGGACTACTCCTTTAATAATGATGGGGACACTGATATCCCCCCCTTGTCTCCCTCCCGCTGCTACAAGACTACAACTCCCAGCGTGTCCTCACTGTAAAGGCATGCTGGGACTTGTAGTCTTGCAACAGTTAACAGACAGATGGGAGTTGTGTGGTGCTGGCAGGTGAGAGGGGGGGGGGGGGGGAATGTAAATCACTGCAGTGTCCCTGTAGCGAAGTGAGGGTAGCGGGGAGAAAGTATGTCGGAGCCCGGGCTGCAGTAGCTTTTCCTGCTACATGTTGGAGCTGGAGTAAATTTAGTAAATTTTTAAGGCAGTTGCGACTTTTTATAGCGCAGCTGTGACTGTCGCAGTTAATATATACCTGACTAAAACAAATCCATTTTGAAAAATGTACTACGTAAGCAAGTTTGAATTTTCTTGCTTTTCTTGTTCTTCACGCAAATTGTCGCACGAAAACACACGTAGTCGCAGTTGCGACAATTTTGCGACAATTATAGTAAAGAAAACCTGACTAAACCCCTTGATAAATGTCCCCCAATGCTGTTATTTGGTAACTATGGGGGAGATTTATCAAAACTTGTGTAGAGGAAAAGTTGTCCAGTTGCCCATAGCAACCAATCAGAATGCTTGTTTCATTTTTCACAGGCCTTCCTGAAAATAAAAGAAGGGAGCTGATTGGTTGCTATGGGCAACTGGGCAAGTTTTCCTCTGCACAGGTTTTGATAAATCTCCCCCTATATGATTTATTTAGAAGTACCTGTGTTTATTATGGGAAATTGTCTTACCTATGTTAATGTGTGATAGGGAACTGCAAAGAAAAGAAGTGACATATCACTTCTTTTCCACGTGGACACACGCTGAAGCTGCCTTTGAAGTCAATGGGAGCTTCAGGGTCAAGCTTCCCTCATGCTGCCCACAGCTCAGAGATAACTTGCACCCAGAGCGTATAAATGTAGCATTGTTATAATTGTGCTCCATACTTTTGTCCTGGCCCCCCAATGTGCCCCTCTCAAAAAAAAAAAAAAAAAATAGCTGGAGACGCCACCAGCTGGCGCTAGGACCGATCGGAAATGCACTGTCTCATAGATAGCAATGCACAATGCAATGGTGGGTTTTCACAAAATAGGGGGCAGATGGGTGGCAACACGATTGCAGCATTAGACTAACTGCAGTCATATTGGAAAATTTTATGACTACTCTGGGAGCACAAAATGTCGCAGTGTACCTAAACATTCTTTTGTGGGTAAGCACAAAGTAGCAAACAGCCTTACCTAAGCAATTTTCAGTTTTCACTTAGCAGTGGTTGCAAATTTCTGAAGTGCAAATTTCGCACGTAGGCATAAAAAAGTTTCAAACCCCTCCAAAAATGTTGCAAGTCAATGCCAGGTCAGTCCTGACTTACAAAAATGCCATTGGAGAGCATTTAAAAAAATTTGCAACTGAGACTTTTTGTGTAGAAAAGGATAGGAAGTATCATACAAAGTGGTGTTTTAAAGTGATTTATTGTCTTTTGCTTATGTGTGCCAAATTTATCAACCCCGTTGATAGTATGATAAATGTGTCACACATAAGCAAAACCACATCAGAAAAAAATTACTTCAAAACTCAGTGTTCAAACCTCCAAAGCATTGCCCCAAAACCATAACCCCACCCCCTGCGCAATCTAACACTTATGCCCAATCTTTAGCTATCCCAGACATCTCCATACTGGGTATGGCAGTAGTGTGGCTACTGGACCACAAGGCGATTCCTACTAAGGGCATTTTAAATTAGGGACCAACTCTGACCAGGTGGCTTTGTAGTGTCGAGTGGGCTTTTATAGTTTGATCAAAATGTGTACTAACTACCTTTAAGTTTTTGTAATTGTGCCAAGAAGCAGTGGCTCAACCTGCAACATGTCTTTCTTTCTACATTTGTGTTATGTTCCTATACTGTACCTGGTTGACAAGCACTCATTCAACCAGTTTGCGCAGACTGTGACAAGGATTTACATGCCTCACCATGCAGCCTTTATTTTATTATTTCCATTACACATTCCACATGCTTTAAATTCAAGCAGCACTTAAGGGCCTATGAAAGCTTATATAACACAATTCTGATTAAACATTCAGTAGTTCAATTTCCCGTGTATGTCAGTGGAGCTGAACTAGTATTGACCTGACTATTTTAATGCACTTAATTTTAACAGCAGTGACTCATGAGGCATTTTTCAGTAATGGTAAGCAAAGCGGTCAGTGCTTGTTTTATCACATATAGCGACCAGCCATAAGAACAAATTACCTATCTCATATTTTGCAGGTTCCCCTTACAATGTAGAATGCCCCCCCCCCAGTAGGTAAATACATTGATAAGAAGGCAGATAGCTAGGAAGGTACATAACCAGGAAGGTAAGTAGCTAGGTAGGTACTTATCCAGGTAGGTAGTGAGGTAGGTAAGTAGGTAGCTATGTAGGTAGGTAGCTGTGTAGGTAGGTAGATAGGTAAGTAATTAGCTATGTAGATGGCCAGTTGCTATGTAGGTAGATAGCAAAGTAGGTACATAGCCAGGTACGTAGCTACATAAGTAGCCAAATAGCTATGTATGTAGCTATGTAGGTAGGCATGTAACCAAGTAGGTAGTCAGGAAGTTAGCCAGGTAGGTAGCTATGTAGCTAAGTAGCCAGGAAGGTAGATAGGTAGGTAGCCAGGTAGGTAAGTAGATGGCTATGTAGATAAGTAGGTAGGTAGTATGGTAGGTGAGTATTTAGCTATATAAACCTACTACAATAGAACTACTACAATTGCAGCAGCCAAATGTACACAATGAAAAAATCTTTATTTGTAAATCTGGACATACTGATTAACTGGAAAAGCAAAGGAAAAGACTGTAGATCAGCTCCCCAGTATGTCAGTCCGAAATGAACGCCAGCCCAGCTCTCCTCGTGGAAGCAACCGGATCAATCTCAGGAGCCGTGTCTCCAGGTGCAGCAATGAACAAGGAAAGAAGGTGATCCGACTCCCAGTCGGTTAAAAAATGAGGCTTTATTAGGACATGATAAAATCCAAGTAGTCCAAAAAATGAAAATGGGATAAAACACAAGGGAAAACGCATTTCGACCTGCTAGCAAGTCTTAATCATGGTGCGTTTTCCCTTGTGTTTTATCCCATTTTCATTTTTTAGACTACTTGGATTTTATCATGTCCTAATAAAGCTTCATTTTTTAACCGACTGGGAGCTGGATCACCTTCTTTCCTTATTAATACTGATTAACCCCTTAAGGACCACGGGTTTTTCTGTTTTTGCACTTTCGTTTGTTCCTCCTCACCTTTTAAAAATCATAACCCTTTCAATTTTGCACCTAAAAATCCATATGATGGCTTATTTTTTGTGCCACCAATTCTACTTTGCAGTGACATCAGTCATTTTACCAAGAAATCGACGGCAAAAAGGGGAAAAAATCATTGTGCGACGAAATTGAAGGAAAAAACACCATTTTGTAACTTTTGGGGGTTTCCGTTTCCACGCAGTAAATTTCTCGGTAAAATGACACCTGATCTTTATTCTGTAGGTCCATACGATTAAAATGATACCCTACTTATATAGGTTTGATTTTGTCGTACTTCTGAAAAAAATCATAACTACATGCAGGAAAATGTATACGTTTAAAATTGTCATCTTCCGACCCCTTTTTTATTTTACCCCATATGGGGCGGTATGATGGCTGGTTTTTTTTGCGCCGTGATCTGAAGTTTTTAGCGGTACCATTTTTGTATTGATCGGGCTATTTGATCGCTTTTTATTAATTTTTTCATGATATAAAAAGTGACCACAAATACGTTATTTAGAACTTTGGAATTTTTTTGCACGTACGCCATTGACCGTGCGGTTTAATTAATGATATATTTTTATAGTTCGGACATTTACGCACGTGGCGATACCACATATGTTTATATGTTTAAAAGAGGGGTGATTTGGACTTTTGTTAGGGAAACGGTTAAATCACATTTATTAACTTTCTTTTTTACACTTTTTTTTGCAGTGTTATAGCTCCCATAGGGGGCTATAACACTGCACACACTGATCTTTTAGACTGATCACTGCAAAGCCATAGCTTTGCATTGATCAGTGTTATCGGCGGTCGATTGCTCAAGCCTGCATCTCACACCGGAGTAAGGTAAGAGGACCTCTGCTCGTGTCCTAGCTGATCGGGACACCGCATTTTCACTGTGGTGGTCCCGATCAGCCCCATTAAGCAGCCGGGAAGCTTTTACTTTCGTTTTAGACGCGGCGTTCAACTTTGAATGCGCTATTAGCCCCGGGTCCCGGCTTCAGCTACATGCCGGGAGCGACCCGATATGACACGGGGCCACCGCGTGACCCTGCGTTATATCGCGGGAGCCGACCAAGGACGTAAATATACTTCCTTGGTCGTTAAAAACATCATAAAATTGACATACAAAGAGATGGTGACAACAGAAACACACAAGGGCGATCACGGCTCGTAAGATAGTTAGCTCATATTAGAGAAACATTAGAAAGCAGTCATTCCCAAAGAAATAATAGTAACATGTTATAAAAGCACATATATACATAGTGGGTATACTAAACTGGTTACAACTCAGTGTCTCAGTGTAACTGATCATAACACTAAAAGAATTCCTGACTGTATATAAAGCACAGAGAATTCACTACTAAAGTGAATATAGTAAACAAGCAATAAGACAGTTGGTATACCCACACCACAGCTGATCCATGGCTATCTGTCGTACGAGCTGAAAATATAAAATCTAGAAAAATGCTAATTTTTTATTTCTTTTTCCGCAAAATTTATTTTTTTCCCACCAAAAAATGCTAAATATATCAATCAAAATTCACCACTAATGTAAAGTACAATATGTCATGAAAAAACTATCTCAGAATCGCTTTCATGTGAAAGCATTCCAAAGTTATTACCAAATAAGTGGACGCATGTCCGATTTTGAAAATTTGCCTTGGTCATTAAGGTCAAAACAGGCTATTGAGTAAAGGGGTTTTGGGTTTGGTGTCCCCCGGGTTGGTGGTGTGCCCCCCCCCCAGCCCCTATAGCTATTTTGTTTGCTATTTGGTATTTAGCTATGTAGATAGGTAGTTAGCTAGGTAGGTAGCTATGCAGGTAAGTAGGTAACCAGGTAGCTAGGTAGATAGCAAGGTAGGTAGGTAGGGAGCTATGTAGGTAGCCAGGTAGCTATGTAGGTAAAAATTTAGCTATATAGGTAAGTAGGTAGCCAGGTCCTGTGGCATATACTGAGAGGAAGCTTTCAACTGCATGCACGTGCCCTGGATCCTCATTAGCGGAGCAAGCGCCTGTGCTCGGCCAGCCCCCTCTCTGCCATGGGCCCGCCATAAGTGGCGATGAGCACTCCTGGCGGGTGCTGGGTTCACAAGGGCATAGGAACATCACTGCCAGAAAGTAATAGAAGATTATATACCAAAAATATAAAATCGCCACCATATAGATGAAATGAAGCACAGGAATATCCATGCAGTATTGGAGCATGAGGGATGCCCGTTAAGCCAACACCTGATGTAATCCACAGAATGCACAAGAAGAAGATGAGAAACAGAAGAGAGATAACCAAGCTTAGTGTGGTGGCCCAGTACAGAATCTGTCATTCTGTACACCTGCCCATCCGGTGTGGTGGCTTCTATTTCAGTGTCCCGGGGTCCACATCCATCCTAAGGACTGTAAACTCTCAAGTTATGTGTTGGATAATCTTTCAAGGCATTTGTCAAGGTGAACGGGTGGCTTATCAGTGACCAATGGGGCATCTCTAAATTGCTCCCATATAGCAGCTGGGAGGAGTCAGCTTAGTGGCAGAGTGTTTTAGCTGTGATACAATGAAGTGGGGACCTGAGTGATCCAGAAGGTTAACCCCTGAACCTGTAATGAAAGTCAAAGCTGCAAAGTAGGCCCTAAACCAGTGGGGATTCTAGTCCAGTCTATAGGATAACCACCCCCTGGCATCACGAAGGGGTTAATACACACATTACCCCGTCCGACACCACATTAGAACATATACTGCATACAACACCAGCATAAACACAGCCCAATACAGATACATGGCACCAGAACCAAGCTCAGTATAGAGATAATTTGTAAATCAATAAATATATTGCCACACATTGTGCCATTGAATATAACTGTAGAAAAATATTCAATAGTAGACTTGTGAAAGCAATTTGTTATTTTTTATTTATATATTAACAAAATCCATGTATATGTGTGAATAGAGAAGGCAGGCACATAAGCTATGCACACAACAATTTGGTCCATTTAGGACCTTTCTTGTATTCAGGCTGCACAGGAGTGTGACATAGGCGGGGCAAGTGTTAGGGTTGGAATACCTAATAACACACACTGGGGGATATTTATCAAAGTTGTCTATGTCCCGCATCAATATAGACCAAACTACAGAGGGTTAGTCTGGTCTATTGTGCACCTAATTTATCAAATGGCGCACGGCTCTTGATAAATTCTGTGCACAGACTGCATGATCTATGCTTTAGTCTATATTTAAACCTGCTCCAACATGGTCTGACATTTCGGCGCACTTTCAGCCTATGCGACTTGTCGCTGAAAAGTCGCTTTTGATAAATTCAGCACCAATGCATTTTTCAATGCATTTCAGTCTAAAATAGACTAGAGTGCATCATGTTCTAAAAATCCTCTAGAGCAAAAGTTGCAGAAAAGTCGCACATAATTAGACTGCGACTTTCTGTGTGACAAATTTAGACAAGAAAAACGAGTCTAAATCCTTTGATAAATCTCCCCCACTGTCACTATTCCCTTGGTTCATGTAGTGATATGTAACTTCTTGAACAAGACCAGTGCTATAATCAATCTTTTCACATATGAATAAAAATGGCAGAAAACTGTCCAGGGCATCAATATTTAATCCACAAATTTCAGTTCATGAACAATAAGAGAATATTTTGTAGCAATTATTTTTAGCCTGAGAAACTGTGTATTACTTGCAGATGTATGTCACATAAGATATCATACGAAAGCACAACATGTAAGACAATACCAGACCCTACACGCCCTAAACAAAAATGCAATATACTTTGTCTTAGTGGACAAGTTACTCAGCACCCAAGAGGTAACCTTTGTCTACCTGAGGGATTGTGTATCCTTAAAAAATGACAGCTTTAACAATCAGTACATATTTTGGTGACAATTTGATAAATCTTAATCACACTTGAGTGACTTGTATGTCTAACCTGTGTTTGTCCTGGGCTACTCTGATATCACCAGTCAATGGAATGGAACAGACATCAGCATTTGTTACCTGCAATAATAAAAACATGTCAGAGCCTAATCTGCCTGTCTTCATAAAGCATGTCCTCGCTGCATGTGCTAACATGATGGCTCGCGATGTTATTGGATTATATAATCTCCAAATGACAGCCCTGGTATGATTTTATTTCAGATTTATAACTTTGTTAGTGCCTTAGGGAATAGATTTGCACAATAAGAGGGTATAGTTAGTTCACAAAGCCTCCGGGATGAGTTTCTTTTTATTTATTTATTGTTTCTGAACAACATTGGTGAAGGGAATAGAAAAAAAAACAGATATGTGGAGCTTTTTGCAGTGTGATCATGTGAAAATTCCCTGTAGATACTGTCAATTTGTTATAAATTGTATGTAGCAGAGGTGTGAGGAAGAAGACCACCTACATTGCAGAAAGATATACCGAGATAAAGCACATCATCTTAAAATGATGTTTCCCCAAAGGCTATGCACTAAGTGCTGCAATAAATATGTAGGTATTTGCATTATAGGTTATTTGCAGTGCTCCCAATCTAGAATTACCTTACCATACTATGCGTTACCACCCAAGAATAAATGTTTGTGGGATGGCTGTAAACAATCTACTCTGGGTTATGTGCGGAAAAATACATAACTTTGTTTTACTACTTTGGTACTTAAATGGCAACAATAATATAAAAATACACTTCAATTTCCCAGATGAAAATTGAATGTTACTGCATATTCATTATACACAGATGGTGACATGTCATCATGTCCTGGGGCATGTGTATAATAGCTCATGTACATGTACAGTAGAAAAATTGAAAAAATATTATCAGGATAAAGTGGCATCTTCCTCACCTTCCAGCAGCCTGTAATTCTTTTTCCCAACTTTGTCACTCAGGAAAACGTGTCAAATTAAAACTATAAATAGAGGACAGAGAGGAGGGGGATGAAGCTGCAGTTTCTCAATCAGCGTTTTAGTGAAAGATCATGAGAGGAAAAGGACAATAGAAGGCAGAGTGCTGTGGTTGGCTCAGAATACACAGTATAGCCCTGACAGCACACGAAAGAGAGAGTCAACTAAGGCAGCAAACAGGTTCTATCAATGCAGCTAGCAATGCTGGAAATGTATGTTTATCCTAGTTTCCAAGGCTACATTCAAGGACATTAACAGTGTAGGGGAGCATTTATTCTATGCACTGTCCTAACTAAAGTTATATTATGCTTCTAATTCTTTCTACACTGCTAAATTCACATGAAAGTAGGCAAAAATGATGATGTGCTTTAATTTATAAGAAAAAACTTACAATTCATGAATATCACATAATATGATGTATATTAATGAATGTACTATAGAGAATTTGTACCTAAATGGAATATTTCAGCTATAATTGCTACTAAGGGCTGCAGACACTGTTAGAAATCGACGTTTCAGCCAAGAAGGTGGAGCTGAGTTGCTTAAGTGTCATAGTCTGGCGCACCTCCTCATTAACCCTCAACTCCCTTTCCCTCCTTGACCTATGCACAGTGCTTTACATCAGTCAAGGAGGAGCTGAGAGGTGATGGCAATTGAGGACAAGCTCTAGGTTGTGGCACCTCGGCTCCACCTCTTTGACACTTGACTGCAAAAGAGAAAGGCAATTTTATAACTTCTGCACCACCATCAAACAATGCACATTAGGTGGTTTGTAATATACTGTCAGTTTTATGTAACAAAAAAGGACAGCTAACTCTATCTACAACTAAGATAAATTGCAATAGAACGAGTGCACTGGGGCGTGATCATATATTCTCCGAACCAAGTACAAAAATAGCAGAAAATATACAGACTGTAAAGACATCTCACACATATTTAAAAGTGTTTTTAGCAAAAGTATATTTATTTATTTTAATTTGTTTTATTTATGCATGTTTTCAGTTTGTTTTTTCAAAATGTAATAAATTAGCTATTTAATTGAAAGTACCGTATTTATCGGGGTATACCACGCACCGGCCTATAACACGCACCCTCATTTTACCAAGGATATTTGGGTAAAAAAGTTTTTTACTCAAATATCCATGGTAAAATGAGGGTGCGTGTGTGCGCGTGTATACCCCGATACACCCCCAGGAAAGGCAGGGGGAGAGAGGCCATCGCTGCCGGCTTCTCTCCCCCTGCCTTTCCTGGGGTCTAGAGCCCTGCTGCCGGCCCTTCTCTCCCCCTGGCTATCGGCGCCGCTGCCCGTTCTGTCCCCCTGACTATCGGTGCCGGCGCCCCATTGCCGGCGCTGATAGCCAGGGGGAGAGAAGCGGCGCCGACAGCCAGGGGGAGAGAAGGGGAAGCGGCACCTATATCGGCGTATAACACGCACATAGACTTTAGGCTAAAAATTTTAGCCTAAAAAGTACGTGTTATACGCCGATAAATACGGTATCTAAACATTTTGCTTTTCTCTGGCATAGCACTATCTTGTAAATAAAATATAAAAGTAGTACATTTTAAGAAAATTGTTAATTTATATCTGGGTTATTGTTGCCTCTGCTTTTATGCTATCTATGGCTGTCACTTATTAGTGATCATATTTTAATAAATATACTTTTAAATATAGATGTGAAACATCTTGAGAGCCAGTAAAAAATTTTCTTGTTTATGTATTACATTTTTAATTACATTTTTAATTACAGGTTTAAAGCGTACCTGTCATAGTTTAAAAAAAAAAAAAAAAAAAAACGATATGTTACCCGGTACCTAATCCTGATCGTGTACATATATGTTTTATGTCTCTAGGATCTTTATTTCCAGAGATATAAGCATTTATCTGCTGCTCAGTTACTTTTTCATTGTGCAGGCTGGAGGGGGCGTGTCTGTCTCCCTCACAGTGATGACTCATCTGCTCTGAGTCTCAGGAGCCCTGGGCAGTCAGCCAACTCTACTTTCCTCTACCCTTTCCTCTCTGGTTTCATGCTGTACATGTTACACAAAGGAAGATGCTTGGACCTTGCCTGCAGTATTCCTAAAACATTATGGCGAGTTCATAACAGGATAAAATGTAGAAATATAAGAATAGATCTTTATAAAAATTAATGCAAGGATTTTATAGATAAAACTACAGTATTTTTATGAATATGTTTTCTATCTGTTTTATATTTCCTTGTAAATTTGGATGCTAATGAACATATCTGTCACTGGCTGGCACTGGAGTTCCCCCACAATAGGGGCAGGCACCGGAGTTCCCCCAGAGTAGCTTCAGGCACCCGAGTTCCCCCACAGTATGCGCAGGCACCTGAGTTCCCCCACAGCAGCTACAGGCATCGGAGTTCCCCCACAATAGCTACAGGCATCAGAGTTCCCCCACAATAGCTACAGGCATCAGAGTTCCCCCATAGTATGCGCAGGCACTGGTGTTCCCCCACAGCAGTTACAGGCATCAGAGTTTCCACACAATAGCTACAGGCATCAGAGTTCCCCCACTGTAGCTACAGGTATTGGAGTTCCCCTACAGTAGGCACAGGCACCTGAGTTCCCCCACAGCAGCTACAGCCATCAGAGTTTCCCCACAGTAGGCACAGGCACCTGAGTTCCCACACAGCAGCTACAGTCATGGGAGTTCCCCCACAGTATGTGCAGGCACCTGAGTTCCCCCACAGCAGCTACAGGAATCAGAGTTCCCCCACAATAGCTACAGGCATCAGGGTTCCCCCACAGTAGCTACAAGCAATGGAGTTCCCCCACAGTAGGCACAGGCACCTGAGTTCCCCCACAGTAGGCAGAGGCACCTGAGTTCCCCCACAGCAGCTACAGGCATCAGAGTTCCCCCACAGTAGCTACAGGCATCGGAGTTCCCCCACATTTGGCACAGCAACTGGAGTTCCCCCTCAGTATGCGCAGGCACCTGAGTTCCCCAACAGTAGTTACATGCATTGGAATTCTCCACAGTAAAGCACAGGCATCTGAGTTCCCCCAAAGTAGCTACAGGCATCGGAGTTCCCCCACAGTAGGCACCTGAGTTCCCCCACAGCAGCTACAGGCATCTGAGTTTCCCCACAGTAGGCACAGGCACCTGAGTTACCCCACAGCAGCTACAGCCATGGGAGTTCCCCCACAGTATATGCAGGCACCTGAGTTCCCCCACAGCAGCTACAGAAATCAGAGTTACCCAACAATAGCTACAGGGATCAGGGTTCCGCCACAGTAGCTACATGCATGGGAGTTCCCCCACAGTAGGCACAGGCACCTGAGTTCCCCCACAGTAGGCACAGTCACCTGATTTCCCCCACAGCAGCTATAGGCATCAGAGTTCCCCCACAGTAGCTACAGGCATCGGAGTTCCCCCACAGTTGGCACAGCCACTGGAGTTCCCCCACAGTATGCGCAGGCACCTGAGTTCCCCCACAGCAGCTACAGGAATCAGAGTTCCCCCACAATAGCTACAGGCATCAGGGTTCCCCCACAGTAGCTACAAGCAATGGAGTTCCCCCACAGTAGGCACAGGCACCTGAGTTCCCCCACAGCAGCTACAGGCATCGGAGTTCCCCCACAGTTGGCACAGCAACTGGAGTTCCCCCTCAGTATGCGCAGGCACCTGAGTTCCCCAACAGTAGTTACATGCATTGGAATTCCCCACAGTAAAGCACAGGCATCTGAGTTCCCCCAAAGTAGCTACAGGCATCGGAGTTCCCCCACAGTAGGCACCTGAGTTCCCCCACAGCAGCTACAGGCATCGGAGTTTCCCCACAGTAGGCACAGGCACCTGAGTTCCCCCACAGCAGCTAAAGGCATGGGAGTTCCCCCACAGTATGTGCAGGCACCTGAGTTCCCCCACAGCAGCTACAGAAATCAGAGTTACCCCACAATAGCTACAGGGATCAGGGTTCCCCCACAGTAGCTACATGCATGGGAGTTCCCCCACAGTAGGCACAGGCACCTGAGTTCCCCCACAGTAGGCACAGGCACCTGATTTCCCCCACAGCAGCTACAGGCATCAGAGTTCCCCCACAGTAGCTACAGGCATCGGAGTTCCCCCACAGTTGGCACAGCCACTGGAGTTCCCCCACAGTATGTGCAGGCACCTGAGTTCCCCAACAGTAGTTACAGGCATTGGAATTCCCCACAGTAAAGCACAGGCATCGGAGTTCCCCCACAGTAGGCACCTGAGTTCCCCGACAGCAGCTACAGGCATCGGAGTTTCCCCACAGTAGGCACAGGCACCTGAGTTCCCCCACAGCAGCTACAGGCATGGGAGTTCCCCCACAGTAGGCACCTGATTTCCCCCACAGCAGCTACAGGCATCAGAGTTCCCCCATAGTAGCTACAGGCATCGGAGTTCCCCCACAGTTGGCACAGCCACTGGAGTTCCCCCACAGTATGCGCAGGCACCTGAGTTCTCCCACAGCAGCTACAGAAATCAGAGTTCCCCCACAATAGCTACAGGCATCAGGGTTCCCCCACAGTAGCTACAAGCATCGGAGTTCCCCCTCAGTAGGCACAGGCATCTGAGTTCCCCCACAGTAGGCACAGGCACCTGAGTTCCCCCCACAGTAGCTACAGGCATCGGAGTTCCCCCACAGTTGGCACAGCAACCGGAGTTCCCCCACAGTATGAACAGGCACCTGAGTTCCCCAACAGTAGTTACAGGCATTGGAATTCCCCACAGTAAAGCACAGGCATCTGAGTTCCCCCACAGCAGCTACAGGCATCAGAGTTCCCCCACAGTAGGCACAGGCACCTGAGTTCCCCCACAGCAGCTACAGGCATCAGAGTTTCCCCACAGTAGGCACAGGCACCTGAGTTCCCCCACAGCAGCTACAGGCATGGGAGTTCCCCCACAGTATGTGCAGGCACCTGAGTTCCCCCACAGCAGCTACAGAAATCAGAGTTCCCCCACAATAGCTACAGGCATCAGGGATCCCCCACAGTAGCTACAGGCATCGGAGTTCCCCCACAGTAGGCACAGGCACCTGAGTTCCCCCACAGTATGTACAGGCACCTGAGTTCCCCCACAGCAGCTACAGGCATCAGAGTTCCCCCACAATAGCTACAGGCATCAGCGTTACCCCACAGTAGCTACAGACACCAGAGTTCCCCCACAGTAGGCACAGGCACCTGAGTTCCCCCACAGTAGGCACAGGCACCTGAGTTCCCCCACAGCAGCTACAGGCATCAGAGTTCCCCAGAGTAGCTATAGGTATTGGAATTCCCCCAAAGTAGGCACAGCCACCAGAGTTCCCCCACGGTATGCGCAGGTACCTGAGTTCCCCCACAGTAGCTACAGTTATTGGAGTTTCCCACAGTAAAACACAGGCATCTGAGTTCCCCCACAGCAGCTAAAGGCATCGCAGTTCCCCCACAGTATGCGCAGGCACCTAAGTTCCCCCACAGCAGCTACAGGAATCAGCGTTTCCCACAATAACTGCAGGCATCGGAGTTCCCCCACAGTAGGCACAGGCACCTGAGTTCCCCCACAGTAGGCGCAGGCAGCTGATTTCCCCCACAGCAGCTACAGGCATCGGAGTTCCCCAACAATAGCTACAGGTATCAGAGTTCCCCCACAATAGCTACAGGCATCGGAGTTCCCCCACAGTAGGCACAGGTACCTGAGTTCCCCCACAGTAGACACAGGCACCTGAGTTCCCCCACAGTAGACACAGGCACCTGAGTTCCCCCACAGTATATACAGGCACCTGAGTTCCCCCACAGCTGCTACAGGCATCAGAGTTCCCCCACAATATCTACAGGCATCAGCGTTACCCCACAGTAGCTACAGACACCTGAGTTCCCCCACAGTAGGCACAGGCACCTGAGTTCCCCCACAGCAGCTACAGGCATCAGAGTTCCCCCACAATATCTACAGGCATCAGCGTTACCCCACAGTAGCTACAGACACCTGAGTTCCCCCACAGTAGGCACAGGCACCTGAGTTCCCCCACAGCAGCTACAGGTATTGGAGTTCCCCCACAGTAGGCACAGCCACCAGAGTTCCCCCACGGTATGCGCAGGTACCTAAGTTCCCCCACAGCAGCTACAGGAATCAGCATTTCCCACAATAACTGCAGGCATCAGAGTTCCCCCACAGTAGCTACAGGCACCAGAGTTCCCCACAATAGCTACAGGCTCTGGAGTTCCCCCCACAGTAGGCACAGGCACTGGAGTTCCCCCACAGTAGGCACAGGCACCTGAGTTCCCCCACAGTATGTACAGGCACCTAAGTTCCCCCACAGCAGCTACAGGAATAAGCGTTTCCCACAATAACTGCAGGCATCGGAGTTCCCCCACAGTAGGCACAGGCACCTGAGTTCCCCCACAGTAGGCACAGGCACCTGAGTTCCCCCACAGCAGCTAAAGGCATCAGAGTTCCCCCACAGTAGCTACAGGCATCGGAGTTCCCCCACAGTTGGCACAGCAACTGGAGTTCCCCCTCAGTATGCGCAGGCACCTGAGTTCCCGAACAGTAGTTACATGCATTGGAATTCCCCACAGTAAAGCACAGGCATCTGAGTTCCCCCAAAGTAGCTACAGGCATCGGAGTTCCCCCACAGTAGGCACCTGAGTTCCCCCACAGCAGCTACAGGCATCGGAGTTTCCCCACAGTAGGCACAGGCACCTGAGTTCCCCCACAGCGGCTACAGGCATGGGAGTTCCCCCACAGTAGGCACCTGATTTCCCCCACAGCAGCTACAGGCATCAGAGTTCCCCCATAGTAGCTACAGGCATCGGAGTTCCCCCACAGTTGGCACAGCCACTGGAGTTCCCCCACAGTATGCGCAGGCACCTGAGTTCTCCCACAGCAGCTACAGAAATCAGAGTTCCCCCACAATAGCTACAGGCATCAGGGTTCCCCCACAGTAGCTACAAGCATCGGAGTTCCCCCTCAGTAGGCACAGGCATCTGAGTTCCCCCACAGTAGGCACAGGCACCTGAGTTCCCCCCACAGTAGCTACAGGCATCGGAGTTCCCCCACAGTTGGCACAGCAACCGGAGTTCCCCCACAGTATGAACAGGCACCTGAGTTCCCCAACAGTAGTTACAGGCATTGGAATTCCCCACAGTAAAGCACAGGCATCTGAGTTCCCCCACAGCAGCTACAGGCATCAGAGTTCCCCCACAGTAGGCACAGGCACCTGAGTTCCCCCACAGCAGCTACAGGCATCAGAGTTTCCCCACAGTAGGCACAGGCACCTGAGTTCCCCCACAGCAGCTACAGGCATGGGAGTTCCCCCACAGTATGTGCAGGCACGTGAGTTCCCCCACAGCAGCTACAGAAATCAGAGTTCCCCCACAATAGCTACAGGCATCAGGGTTCCCCCACAGTAGCAACAGGCATCGGAGTTCCCCCACAGTAGGCACAGGCACCTGAGTTCCCCCACAGTATGTACAGGCACCTGAGTTCCCCCACAGCAGCTACAGGCATCAGAGTCCCCCCACAATAGCTACAGGCATCAGCGTTACCACACAGTAGCTACAGACACCAGAGTTCCCCCACAGTAGGCACAGGCACCTGAGTTCCCCCACAGTAGGCACAGGCACCTGAGTTCCCCCACAGCAGCTACAGGCATCAGAGTTCCCCAGAGTAGCTATAGGTATTGGAATTCCCCCAAAGTAGGCACAGCCACCAGAGTTCCCCCACGGTATGCGCAGGTACCTGAGTTCCCCCACAGTAGCTACAGTTATTGGAGTTTCCCACAGTAAAACACAGGCATCTGAGTTCCCCCACAGCAGCTAAAGGCATCGCAGTTCCCCCACAGTATGCGCAGGCACCTATGTTCCTCCACAGCAGCTACAGGAATCAGCGTTTCCCACAATAACTGCAGGCATCGGAGTTCCCCCACAGTAGGCACAGGCACCTGAGTTCCCCCACAGAAGGCGCAGGCAGCTGATTTCCCCCACAGCAGCTACAGGCATCGGAGTTCCCCAACAATTGCTACAGGTATCAGAGTTCCCCCACAATAGCTACAGGCATCGGAGTTCCCCCACAGTAGGCACAGGTACCTGAGTTCCCCCACAGTAGACACAGGCACCTGAGTTCCCCCACAGTAGACACAGGCACCTGAGTTCCCCCACAGTATGTACAGGCACCTGAGTTCCCCCACAGCTGCTACAGGCATCAGAGTTCCCCCACAATAGCTACAGGCATCAGCGTTACCCCACAGTAGCTACAGACACCTGAGTTCCCCCACAGTAGGCACAGGCACCTGAGTTCCCCCACAGCAGCTACAGGCATCGGAGTTTCCCCACAGTAGTCACAGGCACCTGAGTTCCCCCACAGCAGCTACAGGCATGGGAGTTCCCCCACAGTATGTGCAGGCACCTGAGTTCCCCCACAGCAGCTACAGAAATCAGAGTTCCCCCACAATAGCTACAGGCATCAGGGTTCCCCCACAGTAGCTACATGCATGGGAGTTCCCCCACAGTAGGCACAGGCACCTGAGTTCCCCCACAGTAGGCACAGGCACCTGATTTCCCCCACAGCAGCTACAGGCATCAGAGTTCCCCCACAGTAGCTACAGGCATCGGAGTTCCCCCACAGTTGGCACAGCCACTGGAGTTCCCCCACAGTATGCGCAGGCACCTGAGTTCTCCCACAGCAGCTACAGGAATCAGAGTTCCCCCACAATAGCTACAGACATCAGGGTTCCCCCACAGTAGCTACAAGCATCGGAGTTCCCCCTCAGTAGGCACAGGCACCTGAGTTCCCCCACAGTAGGCACAGGCACCTGAGTTCCCCCCACAGTAGCTACAGGCATCGGAGTTCCCCCACAGTTGGCACAGCAACCGGAGTTCCCCCACAGTATGAACAGGCACCTGAGTTCCCCAACAGTAGTTACAGGCATTGGAATTCCCCACAGTAAAGCACAGGCATCTGAGTTGCCCAACACCAGCTACAGGCATCAGAGTTCCCCCACAGTAGGCACAGGCACCTGAGTTCCCCCACAGCAGCTACAGGCATCGGAGTTTCCCCACAGTAGGCACAGGCACCTGAGTTCCCCCACAGCAGCTACAGGCATGGGAGTTCCCCCACAGTATGTGCAGGCACGTGAGTTCCCCCACAGCAGCTACAGAAATCAGAGTTCCCCCACAATAGCTACAGGCATCAGGGTTCCCCCATAGTAGTTACAGGCATCGGAGTTCCCCCACAGTAGGCACAGGCACCTGAGTTCCCCCACAGTATGTACAGGCACCTGAGTTCCCCCACAGCAGCTACAGGCATCAGAGTTCCCCCACAATAGCTACAGGCATCAGCGTTACCCCACAGTAGCTACAGACACCAGAGTTCCCCCACAGTAGGCACAGGCACCTGAGTTCCCCCACAGTAGGCACAGGCACCTGAGTTCCTCCACAGCAGCTACAGGCATCAGAGTTCGCCAGAGTAGCTATAGGTATTGGAATTCCCCCAAAGTAGGCACAGCCACCAGAGTTCCCCCACGGTATGCGCAGGTACCTGAGTTCCCCCACAGTAGCTACAGTTATTGGAGTTTCCCACAGTAAAAAACAGGCATCTGAGTTCCCCCACAGCAGCTAAAGGCATCGCAGTTCCCCCACAGTATGCGCAGGCACCTAAGTTCCTCCACAGCAGCTACAGGAATCAGCGTTTCCCACAATAACTGCAGGCATCGGAGTTTCCCCACAGTAGGCACAGGCACCTGAGTTCCCCCACAGAAGGCGCAGGCAGCTGATTTCCCCCACAGCAGCTACAGGCATCGGAGTTCCCCAACAATTGCTACAGGTATCAGAGTTCCCCCACAATAGCTACAGGCATCGGAGTTCCCCCACAGTAGGCACAGGTACCTGAGTTCCCCCACAGTAGACACAGGCACCTGAGTTCCCCCACAATAGACACAGGCACCTGAGTTCCCCCACAGTATATACAGGCACCTGAGTTCCCCCACAGCTGCTACAGGCATCAGAGTTCCCCCACAATAGCTACAGGCATCAGCGTTACCCCACAGTAGCTACAGACACCTGAGTTCCCCCACAGTAGGCACAGGCACCTGAGTTCCCCCACAGCAGCTACAGGCATCAGAGTTCCCCCACAATATCTACAGGCATCAGCGTTACCCCACAGTAGCTACAGACACCTGAGTTCCCCCACAGTAGGCACAGGCACCTGAGTTCCCCCACAGCAGCTACAGGTATTGGAGTTCCCCCACAGTAGGCACAGCCATCAGAGTTCCCCCACGGTATGCGCAGGTACCTAAGTTCCCCCACAGCAGCTACAGGAATCAGCATTTCCCACAATAACTGCAGGCATCAGAGTTCCCCCACAGTAGCTACAGGCACCAGAGTTCCCCACAATAGCTACAGGCTCTGGAGTTCCCCCCACAGTAGGCACAGGCACTGGAGTTCCCCCACAGTAGGCACAGGCACCTGAGTTCCCCCACAGTATGTACAGGCACCTAAGTTCCCCCACAGCAGCTACAGGAATCAGCGTTTCCCACAATAACTGCAGGCATCGGAGTTCCCCCACAGTAGGCACAGGCACCTGAGTTCCCCCACAGTAGGCACAGGCACCTGAGTTCCCCCACAGCAGCTAAAGGCATCAGAGTTCCCCCACAGTAGCTACAGGCATCGGAGTTCCCCCACAGTTGGCACAGCAACTGGAGTTCCCCCTCAGTATGCGCAGGCACCTGAGTTCCCGAACAGTAGTTACATGCATTGGAATTCCCCACAGTAAAGCACAGGCATCTGAGTTCCCCCAAAGTAGCTACAGGCATCGGAGTTCCCCCACAGTAGGCACCTGAGTTCCCCCACAGCAGCTACAGGCATCGGAGTTTCCCCACAGTAGGCACAGGCACCTGAGTTCCCCCACAGCGGCTACAGGCATGGGAGTTCCCCCACAGTAGGCATCTGATTTCCCCCACAGCAGCTACAGGAATCAGAGTTCCCCCATAGTAGCTACAGGCATCGGAGTTCCCCCACAGTAGGCACAGGTACCTGAGTTCCCCCACAGTAGACACAGGCACCTGAGTTCCCCCACAGTAGACACAGGCACCTGAGTTCCCCCACAGTATGTACAGGCACCTGAGTTCCCCCACAGCTGCTACAGGCATCAGAGTTCCCCCACAATAGCTACAGGCATCAGCGTTACCCCACAGTAGCTACAGACACCTGAGTTCCCCCACAGTAGGCACAGGCACCTGAGTTCCCCCACAGCAGCTACAGGCATCGGAGTTTCCCCACAGTAGTCACAGGCACCTGAGTTCCCCCACAGCAGCTACAGGCATGGGAGTTCCCCCACAGTATGTGCAGGCACCTGAGTTCCCCCACAGCAGCTACAGAAATCAGAGTTCCCCCACAATAGCTACAGGCATCAGGGTTCCCCCACAGTAGCTACATGCATGGGAGTTCCCCCACAGTAGGCACAGGCACCTGAGTTCCCCCACAGTAGGCACAGGCACCTGATTTCCCCCACAGCAGCTACAGGCATCAGAGTTCCCCCACAGTAGCTACAGGCATCGGAGTTCCCCCACAGTTGGCACAGCCACTGGAGTTCCCCCACAGTATGCGCAGGCAC
The DNA here is from genome assembly GCF_029499605.1 of Hyla sarda. Taxonomy (NCBI): domain Eukaryota; kingdom Metazoa; phylum Chordata; class Amphibia; order Anura; family Hylidae; genus Hyla; species Hyla sarda. The sequence continues at coordinate 125,900,247 of NC_079189.1, read as the reverse complement.
CTGAGTTCTCCCACAGCAGCTACAGGAATCAGAGTTCCCCCACAATAGCTACAGACATCAGGGTTCCCCCACAGTAGCTACAAGCATCGGAGTTCCCCCTCAGTAGGCACAGGCACCTGAGTTCCCCCACAGTAGGCACAGGCACCTGAGTTCCCCCCACAGTAGCTACAGGCATCGGAGTTCCCCCACAGTTGGCACAGCAACCGGAGTTCCCCCACAGTATGAACAGGCACCTGAGTTCCCCAACAGTAGTTACAGGCATTGGAATTCCCCACAGTAAAGCACAGGCATCTGAGTTGCCCAACACCAGCTACATGCATCAGAGTTCCCCCACAGTAGGCACAGGCACCTGAGTTCCCCCACAGCAGCTACAGGCATCGGAGTTTCCCCACAGTAGGCACAGGCACCTGAGTTCCCCCACAGCAGCTACAGGCATGGGAGTTCCCCCACAGTATGTGCAGGCACGTGAGTTCCCCCACAGCAGCTACAGAAATCAGAGTTCCCCCACAATAGCTACAGGCATCAGGGTTCCCCCATAGTAGTTACAGGCATCGGAGTTCCCCCACAGTAGGCACAGGCACCTGAGTTCCCCCACAGTATGTACAGGCACCTGAGTTCCCCCACAGCAGCTACAGGCATCAGAGTTCCCCCACAATAGCTACAGGCATCAGCGTTACCCCACAGTAGCTACAGACACCAGAGTTCCCCCACAGTAGGCACAGGCACCTGAGTTCCCCCACAGTAGGCACAGGCACCTGAGTTCCCCCACAGCAGCTACAGGCATCAGAGTTCCCCAGAGTAGCTATAGGTATTGGAATTCCCCCAAAGTAGGCACAGCCACCAGAGTTCCCCCACGGTATGCGCAGGTACCTGAGTTCCCCCACAGTAGCCACAGTTATTGGAGTTTTCCACAGTAGACACAGGCACCTGAGTTCCCCCACAGTAGACACAGGCACCTGAGTTCCCCCACAGTATGTACAGGCACCTGAGTTCCCCCACAGCTGCTACAGGCATCAGAGTTCCCCCACAATAGCTACAGGCATCAGCGTTACCCCACAGTAGCTACAGACACCTGAGTTCCCCCACAGTAGGCACAGGCACCTGAGTTCCCCCACAGCAGCTACAGGCATCAGAGTTCCCCCACAATAGCTACAGGCATCAGCGTTACCCCACAGTAGCTACAGACACCTGAGTTCCCCCACAGTAGGCACAGGCACCTGAGTTCCCCCACAGCAGCTACAGGTATTGGAGTTCCCCCACAGTAGGCACAGCCACCAGAGTTCCCCCACGGTATGCGCAGGTACCTAAGTTCCCCCACAGCAGCTACAGGAATCAGCATTTCCCACAATAACTGCAGGCATCAGAGTTCCCCCACAGTAACTACAGGCACCAGAGTTCCCCACAATAGCTACAGGCTCCGGAGTTCCCCCCACAGTAGGCACAGGCACTGGATTTCCCCCACAGTAGGCACAGGCACCTGAGTTCTCCCACAGTATGTACAGGCACCTGAGTTCCCCCACAGCAGCTACAGGCATAAGAGTTCCCCCACAATAGCTACAGGCATCAGCGTTACCCCACAGTAGCTACAGACACCTGAGTTCCCCCACAGTAGGCACAGGCACCTGAGTTCCCCGACAGTAGGCACAGGCACCTGAGTTCCCCCACAGCAGCTACAGGCATCAGAGTTTCCCCACAGTAGCTATAGATATTGGAATTCCCCCACAGTAGGCACAGCCACCAGAGTTCCCCCACGGTATGCGCAGGTACCTGAGTTCCCCCACAGTAGCTACAGTTATTGGAGTTTCCCACAGTAAAACACAGGCATCTGAGTTCCCCCACAGCAGCTAAAGGCATCGCAGTTCCCCCACAGTATGTGCAGGCACCTAAGTTCCCCCACAGCAGCTACAGGAATCAGCGTTTCCCACAATAACTGCAGGCATCAGAGTTCCCCCACAGTAGGCACAGGCACCTGAGTTCCCACAAAGTAGGCACAGGCAGCTGATTTTCCCGATAGCAGCTACAGGCATCCGAGTTCCCCAACAATAGCTACAGGTATCAGAGTTCCCCCACAATAGCTACAGGCATCGGAGTTCCCCCACAGTAGGCACAGGTACCTGAGTTCCCCCACAGTAGACACAGGCACCTGAGTTCCCCCACAGTAGGCACAGGCACCTGAGTTCCCCCACAGTATGTACAGGCACCTGAGTTCCCTCACAGCAGCTACAGGCATCAGAATTCCCCCACAATAGCTAAAGGCATCAGCGTTACCCCACAGTAGCTACAGACACCTGAGTTCCCCCACAGTAGGCACAGGCACCTGAGTTCCTCCACAGTAGGCACAGGCACCTGAGTTCCCCCACAGCAGCTACAGGCATCAGAGTTCCCTCACAGAAGCTATAGGTATTGGAGTTCCCCCACAGTAGGCACAGCCACCAGAGTTCCCCCACGGTATGCGCAGGTACCTGAGTTCCCCCACAGAAGCTAAAGGCATCGGAGTTCCCCCACAGTATGCGCAGGCACCTAAGTTCCCCCACAGAGGCTACAGGATCAGCGTTTCCCACAATAACTGCAGGCATCAGAGTTCCCCCACAGTAGCTACAGGCACCAGAGTTCCCCACAATAGCTACAGGCTCCGGAGTTCCACCCACAGTATGCACAGGCACTGGAGTTCCCCCACAGTAGGCACAGGCACCTGAGTTCCCACACAGTAGGCACAGGCGCCTGAGTTCCCCCACAGTTGGCACAGGCACCTGAGTTCCCCCACAGTAGGCACAGGCACCTGAGTTCCCCCACAGTAGGCACAGGCACCTGAGTTCCCCCACAGTAGGCACAGGCACCTGAGTTCCCCCACAGTTGGCACAGGCACCTGAGTTCTCCCACAGTAGACACAGGCACCTGAGTTCCCCCACAGTAGGCACAGGCAACTGAGTTCCCCCACAGTAGGCAAAGGCACCTGAGTTCCCCCACAGCAGCTATAGGCATCGGAGTTCCTCCACAATATCTAGAGGCATCAGAGTTCCCCCACAGTAGCTACAGGCATCGGAGTTCCCCCACAATAGCTACAGGATTCGGAGTTCCCCCACAGTAGGCACAGGCACCTGAGTTCCCCCACAGTAGGCACAGGCATGGGAGTTCCCCCACAGTATGTACAGGCACCTGAGTTCCCCCACAGCAGCTATAGGCATCAGAGTTCCCCCACAATAGCTACAGACATCAGTGTTCCCCCACAGTAGCTACAGACACCTGAGTTCCCCCACAGTAGGCACAGGCACCTGAGTTCCCCCACAGTAGGCACAGGCACCTGAGTTCCCCCACAGCAGCTACAGGCATCAGAGTTCCTCCACAGTAGCTATAGGTATTGGAGTTCCCCCACAGTAGGCACAGCCACCAGAGTTCCCCCATGGTATGCGCAGGTACCTGAGTTCCCCCACAGTAGCTACAGGCATTGGAGTTTCCCATAGTAAAGCACAGGCATCTGAGTTCCCCCACAGCAGCTACAGGCATCAGAGTTCCCCCACAGTATGCGCAGGCACCTAAGTTCCCCCACAGCAGCTACAGGAATCAGCGTTTCCCACAATAACTGCAGGCATCAGAGTTCCCCCACAGTAGCTACAGGCACCAGAGTTCCCCCACAATAGCTACAGGCACCGGAGTTCCCCCACAGTAGGCACAGGCACTGGAGTTCCCCCACAGTAGGCAAAGGCACCTGAGTTCCCACACAGTAGGCACAGGCACCTAAGTTCCCCCACAGTAGGCACGGGCACCTGAGTTCCCCGACAGCAGCCATAGGCATCGGAGTTCCTCCACAATAGCTACAGGCATCAGAGTTCCCCCACAGTAGCTACAGGCATCGGAGTTTCCCCACAGTTGGTACAGGCATCGGAGTTCCCCCACGGTTGGTACAGGCATCGGAGTTCCCCCACAGTAGGCACAGGCACCTGAGCTCCCCCACAGCAGCTACAGGCATCAGAGTTCCCCCACAGCAGCTACAGGGATCAGAGTTCCCCCACAGCAACTACAGGCTTCGGAGTTCCCCCACAGTAGGTAGAAGCATTGGATTTCCCCCAGAGCAGCTACAGTCATCAGAGTTCCCCCACATTAGCATAGTTTCCCCCACATTAGGTAGCATTTCCCCCACATTAGGTTGCAATTCCCCCACATTAGTTTGCAGTTCCCCCAACCCCTAACACACACAGACACACAAAACACACACACACACACACACACACACATACAGACACACAAACACAGACACATACACATACAGACACACACAGACACATACAGACACACATACACGCATACATACATACAGACACACACATCCTTACATACAGACACAAACATACATACATACACATACATACAGATACACACATACATACATACAGACACACACATACATAGATACAGACACACACATACATACAGACACATACATACACACATACAGATACACACATACACAAACACACTCACCTGTCCTGTACGGTGCTTCACCTCTCCGGCGGCTGTGACGAGCAGCGTCACTGATGTCCTCTTGCACTGGCCGGCCGCCGGTGTTGCCAAAGACCAGAACGGAGGAGGTGCTGGACCTGGGGGGGGGGGGAGAATAGGAGATCCGACAGGGAAAGGTGACGGTGTTACATGGTCGGGTGCAGCAGAAAACTGGGGGGGCGTATTATGGGACACAGGATCGGATCGGGCGCAGCTGAGAACCATGGGGGGGTGTTATGGGACACAGGGTTGGATCGGGCACAGCTGAGAATGGGGGGGGGTGTTATGGGACACAGGATCGGATGGGGCGCAGCTGAGAGCCGGGTGTGTGTGTGTTACGGGATCGTGCGCAGCTGAGAACCGGGGGTGGGGGGTTATGGGACATAGGATCGGGTGCAGCTGAGAACCAGGGGGCGGGGGGATCTGCCTGTATTCCGCACTGCCTGTGTGTTTGCGCTCCCTGTGCTCGCTCACAGGCGGTGCGTGCCCGCGCATAAGCTGTATGCATACAGCTGAAATCTCCTATACTGGATACTGGCGTGCTTTACGGCCGGTATCTAGTATTCTGCAAAAGCAACACTAGTCTGTCTGGCTAAAGACAGATGACCCCTAGTGGTGGCTATTTTTAGATTAAATTTCTGGGGGAAACTTAAATTTTTTTAAATACATTTATATTGCAGAAAGCCATCATACGATTAGTTCTGTAACATATAAAAAGTTTTCAACAATGACAGTGCCTCTTTAAAAATAATAAAAACTGATTTTATAGGAAATGTTAGGACAACAAAATGTTAATAATGAAAACCTTCTACAATTAAATGTTCATTGATCTGAACAGTTGAGAATTTATCAATCTGATTTTTCTGTTTTTTTTTTTAAGACAAGGTGGTTTTCAAATGAGCTCATGTAAATGCTTAACGTCTAACTTTGTGTTTGTTCAGAATACTCAATAAGTATTATACTTAGCCACATTATGAGCAGCCAGAACACTTAGAAGCAGCGCAAATCCCAAATCTTAGTACTAATTAAATCTAATGCACTAAAGCCCAAATAACTCTCATACATACATAAGCACACAAATAAAAAAGATTGTAAAATGTTATCAAACTAGTTTCCGATGAATTGCCTAGGTTTACCATGGAGCATCCACAACAGGCACCATTGTGATCCAAAACTGCTTGTTCTCCCTAATCTGTGTCCTGTTAGCTCCTGGTCCTTTCCCTACCTGTTCACTAACTACATACCAAGAGCATGCTACAATTTTGACCAAAATGACAAAATTAACTTGTATTGTTAAAAAAAAAAAAGCAAGTCAATGTGTAGACTGTGTATTATAAAGCAGGATTTGCTGAGCAGGGTGATATATAGATTTGTGGGAAAAGTTCAATGATAACTTGTCATTCATGTAAATCCCAGGTTATTATGTGCTAAGTAATCATGTGGGTGGTCCAGGTGATTGACAATTACCTCTACATAAACACTTACATGTAATATACAGACAGCTCAGTAATGCTTGGCATTATACTTGGTGTGCTAAGGCTTGCATGCAGCTGCTCTGTCATGGAAACCCAAGCCATGAAGCTCACAGTTTCTGATTTTAATGCCAGATGAGGTTTGTAACTCTGTGACGCTGCTCTATGGATTCATGCAGTCTGCCATTGTGTGACTGAATTGCTGTGGTTCCTTAATGCTTATACAGTGACCTCCCGACTTACGATGTCCCCGACATATGATCATTTCAACATACGATGGCCTCTCAGAGCCCATCGTATGTTGAAGGCAGCATCGACATACGATGCTGCTGTGTGTCGGGGCCATTGTACAAACAGCTATCTGACAGTGCTGACAACTTCAGCAAATGACAGATAGTTGTTTAATGTCCCCGTGTGCCCCTTTTTGCCTCCTGTTACTCACATGCTGTCCTGCTAACTCGCGCAGGCTTCCACTGTGAGCTCCGTGTAAGCCCCGCCCCCCCCAGTGCAGCCATAGCCAATAGCCTGCAGCATCTTGCTGCAGGCATCCAATGAGCTGCTGGCTGCCCTCCCCTTCCTTTGCTATAGAGCTGGAGTCGGCAGGATCGTAATGGAGGACATTCTGTAAAGTACTGTATGCGATGTCACACATCACATACAATACATATACACAATATAAACCCCATACATCAATGTTTCCCTATCAGTGTGCCTCCAGCTGTTGCAAAACTATAACTCCCAGCATGCCCAGACAGTCAATGGCTGTACATGCATGCTGGGAGTTGTAGTTGTGCAACAGCTGGAGGCACCCTGGTTTGTTAAACACTCCCCATACACTCCACATACAATGGTCATCCCAGAACCAATTGGCAGTTTCCCATAGAGATATGTATTCAACATACAATGGTTCCGAGGCCCCAGAACCAATTACCATTTTTACATAGACATATGTACTCGACATATGATGGTTTCAACATATGATGGTTTTCCTGGAACCAATTGATATCATATGTTGAGGGAACACTGTACTTTTTAATACTGACAGACACAGATGATTGTGACAGATCAAGTAGGAAATAATTTTTAAGAATGGATTTGTTACAGCAGTTCTTGATGGAATTCAGTAAGATCTCTAGGATGACCAAATGTTTTACCAATATTTGTAAAGACAGACTGCACTGGTAAGTGCTAGATTTTATACACCTGTAAAAATAAAAGCCTGCGCAGGACTACGCCATTTGCACAACTGCCATTAAAGTCAATGGGAGTTAAACAAATTGTGTGAATTCCCTGATTCGTCTGCTTTCGGCTTTCCCGACCACCACTGGCTGCTGCAAACAGGCTGGAGGAGCCAGAGAAAGTCAGGAGTGAGATGGGACAGCCCTTTATTTAATAGTGTTTGTAGAAAACCATGTAATGCGGCAGAAACACCACCATTCACATGTAAGGAGAACAATTTTCAGTGGTATACATGTTTTCATTAAATCTGCTGTCTGTGACCTTTCTGTCCATCTCCAAAATTGGGCTTTTTTTTTTTTTTTACCAATTTTACACTCCTTTGCTTTAAAAACAAAACAAAACAATAACTGTACAGATTCCATATGCTGCCATCCTTTCATCCCTTCGTCCTTCTACACCTATTTTCTTAAACCATCCTACACTCAAACGGTTCTCACCTTGCCAAGTTATTGGACTACCTGGCCCAAAAATTACAGATTATAAAATGGTACCAGCATAAGGGAAAATTACACATTTTGAACCCATATGAGTTTTTAAAGGGGAATTCCAGGCAAAAACTTTTTTTTATATATCAACTGGCTCCGGTAAGTTAAACAGATTTGTAAATTACTTCTAAGATTCTTAATCCTTCCAATAGTTATAAGCTTCTGAGGTTTTCTGTCTAGCTGCTCAATGATGATGTCACGTCCAGGGAGATGTGCATGATGGGAAAATATCCCCTGGGACGTGAGTCATCAGAAAGCAGTTAGACAGAAAACAGCAACTCAACTTCAGAAGCTAATAACTATTGAAAGGATTAAGATTTTTTTTTTATAGAAGTAATTTACAAATCTTCTATAAAAGAAGTAATTTATCACTTAGAACACTGTTGAATTATGGGATTCGTACTCCTATAAATAGACAAATATTGCTTTTAACCATTATGACTACTGAGGAAAGGGTCGTATCTGAGAACCCTGAAACGCGTCTAGTCTTATGCACTGATTTTGTACACTGGCATATATGCTCTTTATGAATCCAAGCTCTAGTTTACGGAGCAAATCCATCACATTGTGGATTCCTCACGCATTAGTCGACCTAGACTAGTGTCCGGTCCTGATTTTACCTGGTCAACTCCGGCTCCAGCTGACGTCACACGCCACCTACACGAGGCAAGCTCCATCTACCCAGCGTGTAGTCTTCGGCTTCCAAGTCCAGCGGTGAGGAGATCGATACCATCAGCGCCTGCCAGCGCTTGGTCTCCTGACAAATTTCCAACAGCGCCTGCCAGCGCACGGCCGCCCGGTGAATTACCATCGGCACCTGCCAGTGCCACTAACCTGGGACGACCAACACCGCATAAACACCTGGATCTTGAAAGACAAAGCCACAGCACCATCTAGGACTGTTGACCGCCATCCGGACACGGGAGCTTGACACAGCCACATCACCCAGGACCGGTAACAGAGTATCCACTTTAATTACCATTTAAAAGGACATTTATACCTTTACAATATTCTAAAGACGTTATATGAATCCATCAGCGTAGAGCTAAGCTATTCTATTCCATATGCCAGTGATACATTTTTATAACATTTTTATATTTTAATTTTGTAATTTTGTATATTTACCAAATGTGTTTCTTCTCACAAGGGCCCTGTGAGGAATAATGCACTATACACTTTTAATAAATATTCATTGAATTATTATTGGAGTACGACCTAGTTTTCTAACATTTATATAATTTAAATACACTACCTTGGAAGGTCCGGGCAATATATTTCTTTTTCACATATTTTATAATTTTTGCAACTGTGGTATAGTTGCATGCCCTGTTGACCTCAGGTAGCATTTATATACTAATTGTGAGCTGCACTTGCACCCCCCGTTTTTTCTTTCTTCTAATTTACAAATCCGTTTAACTTTCTGGAGCCAGTTGATATATTAAAAAAAAGTTTTGGCCTGGAATAACCCTTTAAGTTCAAAATACAGGCCTACCTCCTCTCCTTCAGCCTGCCTGTCCATCTCCAAAAATAGCCTTTTAAACAATTATGTGCTCCTCTTTTGCTTTAAAACAACAAACAGTAAAGTTTCCATATGCTGCCATCCTTTCATCAATTCGTCCTCCTCCACCAATTTTCCCAAAACATCCTACATTCATACTGTTCTCATGCCAAGTTATCAGACTACCTGGCCCACAAATTATGGATTATAAAAGGGTAGCAGCATAAGGAAAAATTTGACATTTTGAACCCAAAAACCCAATTGAGTTTTTAAGTTCAAAATACAGCCCTACCTCCTCCCCTTCAGCTTGCCTGTCCATTTTACAAAAATAGCCTTTTTACGAATTTTACACTCCTTTGCTTTGAAAAAAAAAGAAAACAGTACAGTTTACATATGCTGCCATCCTTTCATCAATTTGTCCTTATCCCCTCTTTTTCCAAACCATCCTACAATCATACAAGTTATTGGAGTACGTGGCACAAAAATTATTTATTATAAAAGGGTAGCAGCATAAGGGAAAATACACATTTTGAACCCAAAAACCCATGGGGGTTTTCAGGTTCAAAATGCAGGCCTCCTCCTCCCCTTCAGCCTTCCTGTCCATCTCCAGAATTGTCCTTTTTACCAATTTTACACTCTTCCTATGCTTTGAAAAAAAAAAAGAACAGTACAGTTTCCATATGCTGCCATGCTTTCATCCATTCATACTTCTACAGCTATTTTCCCAAACCATCCAACAATCATTCAGTTCTAATGTCACCAAGTTATCAAGCTACCTAGCACAAAAATTATGGATTATAAAAGGGTAGCAGCATAAGGGAAAAATGCACATTTTGAAGCCAAAAGCCGATAAGGGTTTTCAGGCTCAAAATGCAGGCCTCCTCCCCTTCAGCCTTCCAGTCCATCTCCAAATTTGGCCTATTTACCAATTTTACAATACCCCTTTGCTCTATTTAAAAATAAAAATAAAAAAAGAACAGTACAGTTTCCATGTGGGGCCATCCATTCATCCCTTCTTCCTTTTAAAGCTATTTTCCAAAACCATCCTACACTCATACTGTTCTCATGTCGCAAAGTTATCGGACTACCTGGCCCAAAAATTATAGATTATAAAAGGGTAGCAGCATGAGGAAAAATTACACATTTTGAACCCAAAAACCCATTTGAGTTTTTAAGTTCAAAATACAGGCCTACCTCCTCTCCTTCAGCCGGCTTGTCCATCTCCAAGGATTGCCTTTTTAAGAATTATATGCTCCTCTTTTTATTTAAAAAAGAACAAAACAGTAAAGTTGCCATATGCTGCCATCCTTTCATCCATTCGTCCTTCTACACCTACAGAACAGACCAAAAGTTTGGACACACCTTCTCATTCAAAGAGTTTACTTTCATGACTATGAAAATTGTAGATTCACACTGAAGGCATCAAAACTATGAATTAACATGTGGAATTATAGACAACAAAAAAGTGCGAAACAACTGAAAATATGTCATATTCTAGGTTCTTCAAAGTAGCCACCTTTTGCTTTTATTACTGCTCTGCACACGCTTGGCATTCTCTTGATGAGCTTCAAGAGGTAGTCACCTGAAATGGTCTTCCAACAGTCTTAAAGGAGTTCCCAGAGATGCTTAGCACTTGTTGGCCCTTTTGCCTTCATTGGGTTCAGGTCTGGGGACTGTGGAGACCAGGTCATCTGGCGCAACACCCCATCACTCTTCTTCTTGGTCAAATAGCCTTTACACAGCCTTGAGATGTGTTTGGGGTCATTGTCCTGTTGAAAAATAAATTATGGTTCAACTAAACGCAAACCGCATGGAATAGCTAGTTCAGTATGTCTTAAATTTTGAATAAATCCCCAACAGTGTCACCAGCAAAGCACTCCCACACCATTACACCTCCTCCTCCATGCTTCACGGTGGGAACCAGGCATGTAGAGTCCATCCGTTCACCTTTCCTGCATCGCACAATGACACGGTGGTTGGAACCAAAGATCTCAAATTTGGACTCATCAGACCAAAGCACAGATTTCCACTGGTTTAATGTCCATTCCTTGTGTTCTTTAGCCCAAACAAGTCTCTTCTGCTTGTTGCCTGTCATTGGCAGTGGTTTCCTAGCAGATATTCTACCACGAAGGCCTGATTCACACAGTCTCCTCTTAACAGTTGTTCTAGAGATATGTCTGCTGCTAGAACTCTGTGTGGCATTGACCTGGTCTCTAATCTGAGCTGCTGTTAACCTGCGATTTCTGAGGCTGGTGACTCGGATAAACTAATCCTCCACAGCAGAGGTGACTCTTGGTCTTCCTTTCCTGGGGCGGTCCACATGTGAGCATGTTTCTTTGTAGCTCTTGATGGTTTTTGTGACTGCATTTGGGGACACTTTCCACCTAGAATGATATACTTTCAGTTGTTTCACATTTTTTTGTTATGTCTATAATTCCACATGTGTTAATTCATAGTTTTCATGCCTTCAGTGTGAATCTACATTTTTCATAGTCATGAAAATAAAGAAAACTCTTTGAATGAGAAGGTGTGTCAAAACTTTTGGTCTGTACTGTATTTTCCCAAACCATCCTACACTCATAGTGTTCTCATGTCGCCATGTTATCGGACTGCCTGGCACAAAAATTTTGTTTATAAAAGGGTAGCAGCATAAGGGAAAATTACACATTTTTTACCCAAAAACCCATAAGGGTTTTCAGGTTGAAAATGCAGGCTTCCTCCTCCCCTTCAGCCTTCCTGTCCATCTCCAAAATTGGCCTTTTTTTTACCAATTTTACACTCCTTCTTTGCTTTGAAAAAAGCAAACAGTACGGTTTCCAAATGCTGCCATCCTTTCATCCATTCATCCTTCTACACCAATTTTCCCAAACCGTCCTTCATTCATACTGTTCTTACGTCTCCAAGTTATCGGACTACATGGCCCAAAAATTATGGATTACAAAAGAGCAGCAGCATAAGGAAAAATTACACATTTTAAACCCAAAACCCCATTTGAGTTTTTAAGTTCAAAATACAGGCCTGCCTCCTCCCCTTCAGCCTGCCTGTCCATCTCCAAAAATAGCATTTTTAACAAATAAATGCTCCTCTTTTGTTTTAACCCCTTAAGGACCAAGCCCATTTTCACCTTAAGGACCAGAGCGTTTTTTGCACATCTGACCACTGTCACTTTAAGCATTAATAACTCTGGGATGCTTTTACTTTTGAATTTAATTCCAAGATAGTTTTTTCGTCATGTATTCTACTTTAACATATCGGTCAGTTTTCGACAATACTTGCATCATTTCAAAAATTCCAAAATTTGATGAAAAAATTTAAAATTTAGCATTTTTTTTTTTTACTTTGACACTCTCTGCTTATAAGGAAAATGGACATTCCAAATAAATTATATAGCGATTCACATATAAAATATGTCTACTTTATGTTTGCATCATAAAGTTGACATGTTTTTAGTTTTGGAAGACATCAGAGGGCTTCAAAGCTCAGCAGCAATTTAAAAAAAAAAATCTAAATCTGAATTTTTCAGGGACCAGTTCAGTTTTGAAGTGGATTTGAAGGGCCTTCATATTAGAAATACAGCACAAATGACCCTATTATAAAAACTGCACCCCTCAAAATATTCAAAATGACATTCAGTAAGTGTGTTAACCCTTTAGGTGTTTCACAGGAATAGCAGCAGGTGAAGGAGAAAATTCAAAATCTTCATTTTTTATACTCGCATGTTCTTGTAGAACCAGTTTTCTTTAATTTTTACAAGGGGTAAAAGGAGAGAAATATTCATAAAATTTGTAACCCAATTCCTCTAGAGTAAGGAAATACCTCATATGTGTATGTAAAGTGTTCGGCGGGTGCAGTAGAGTGCTCAGAAGGGAAGGAAAGGGAGTTTTTTCTGAAATGGTTTTTGGGGCATGTTACATTTAGGAAGCCTCTATGGTGCCAGAACAGCAAAAAACAAACAAAAAAAAAACATGGCATACTATTTTGGAAACTACACCCCTCAAGGAACGTAACAAAGGGTACAGTGAACCTTAACACCCCACAGGTGTTTGACGACTTTTCGTTAAAGTTGGATGTGTAAATGAATAGTTTTTATTCCCCAAAATGCTGGTTTCCCCCCAAATTTTACATTTTTACAAGGGGTAAAAGGAGAAAATGCCCCGCAAAATTTGTAACCACATCTCTTCTGAGTATGGAAATACCCCATTTGTGGACGTCAAGTGCACTGCAGGGGAACTACAATGCTCAGAAGAGAAGGAGTCTCATTTGGCTTTTGAAAAGCAAATTTTGCTGAAATGATTTTTGAGGGGCATGTCCTATTTAGGAAGCCCCTATGGTGCCAGGAAAGCTAAAAAAAAAAACTACATAGCATACTCTTTTGAAAACTGCACCCCTCAAGGAACGTAACAAGGGGTACAGTGAGCCTTAACACCCCACAGGTGTCGACTTTTCTTTAAAGTTGGATGTGTAAATTAATTTTTTTCACTAAAATGCTGGTTTTCCCCCAAATTTAACATTTTTACAAGGGGTAATAGGAGAAAATGCCCCCCCTCCTACAAAAAAAATTGTAACCCCATCTCTTCTGAGTATGGAAATACTCCCTGTGTGGATGTCAAGTGCACTGCGGGCACACTACAATGCTCAGAAGAGAAGGATTCACATTTGCTAATTTTGCTGAAATGGGGGGGGGGGGGGGGGCATGTCGCATTTAGGAAGCCCCTTTGGTGCCAGAACAGAAAAACAAACAAAAAAACAAACACATGGAATACTATTTTGGAAAGTTCACCCCTTAAGGAACGTAACAAGCAGTACAGTAAGCCTTAACACCCCACAGGTGTTTCATAAATGTTCATTAAAGTGGGATGTGAAAAGGAAAAATATGATTTTTTTTCCCACTAAAATGCTGAGGTTACCCCAAGTTTTTTTATTTTCACAAATGGTAAAATGAGAAAATGTCACTGTTAATTTGTAAATACATTTCTTTGGAGTAAGGACATACCTCATATCTGGGCGTAAACAGCTTTGCGGGTGCATACTGGTCTTGGAAGAGCAGGAGTGCAGTCAGTGGCCTTGAGCTTCTACATAGCTGCCTATGGAGCCAGAACAGTGGGACCCCCACATTTGAGGCAACATGAAAAAGTCCACGATGATAATGACTTGGTGGCCCATGATCATTTTTGGAAAATATATCCCCAGAGGTCTTATCAGGTTTGTTTTTTTTAAGAGTTTTTTGGGCAATTTAGTGGTTTATGGGGTTAAAATTTGGAATGTAATCTGAACTTGGCACATTGGGGTCAAATTATGGGAAATTAAAATGAAGAGGAAAAACGTAGTACTCCAAGGAAGTGTGATACTCCCTGAAGCAGTTTTTAATGCAGAGGCCCGGATGATTGGGGCAAGTGTGTGTGGGGGAGGGGGGGTACGGGGAAGTGTGTATGTGTGTGCTGGGTGTGATTATATATATATATATATATATGTATGTATATATATATATATATATATAGACAAAGACAGATTTGCGAGCTAAGTGCCTCACTATTTCATAGTTTCACATTTGCATCTATTACACCATAGCTGTATAGCTCTCCATGTTTTAACTACATATTCATGTTGCACCTATATCCTTGTGCTGGCAGTGTGCTGCTGCATTCTTCTGTTGCTGTATATCTAGCCTAGTAGCGTGCACCTGTAGGCCAGGTCCATATAATAGTTTGGTATCAACTAAAGTGCTGGCTGACTTATTCTTTGTCTGTATTGCACATACGGGGGAGTGGCTACCTCCATGTTGGCCTTGCACCCCACCCACCTCTATCAGGTGTGTATATAAGGTGGCTTGGATGTTCCAGATCCTGCCATGCTTACTGAACTGTTCACACAGAGGCATATTCACAGTGTAGGGTCCGTCCCAGGAGGCTACCTTATCGCGGTGGGACGGTCCAAGCTATTTGACCGCCGGCGGAGACAAATTTGCGAGCTAAGTGCCTCACTATTTCATAGTTTCACATTTGCATCTATTACACCATAGCTGTATAGCTCTCCATGTTTTAACTACATATTCATGTTGCACCTATATCCTTGTGCTGGCAGTGTGCTGCTGCATTCTTCTGTTGATATATATATATATATATATATATATATATATATATATATATATATATATACTCGAGCATAAGCCGACCCGAATATAAGCCGAGGCCCCTAATTTCATCCCAAAATCCCAGGAAAAGTTATTGACTCGACTATAAGCCTAGGGTGGGAAATACATCATCGAGACCCCCGTCATTAACACCCTCATCATCATCACCCTGTCATCATCCCCCTTCATCACCGCCTGTCATCATCCCCCCTTCATCATCACCGCCTGTCATCATCCCACACCCCCCCTTCATCATCCCCTTGTCATCATCTCCTTGTCATCATCCTACACCCCCCTTCATCATCCCCTTGTCATCATCCCCTTGTCATCATCCCACACCCCCCTTCATCATCCCCTTGTCATCATCCCCTTGTCATCATCCCACCCCCCCCCTTCATCATCCCCTTGTCATCACCCCCTTCATCATCCCACACCCCCTTCATCATCCCCTTGTCATCATCCCCTTGTCATCATCCCACACCCATCCTTCATCATCCCCTTGTCATCATCCCCAACCCCCTTCATCATCCCCTTGTCATCATCCTCTTGTCCTCATCCTCTTGTGAACTATCCGCCCTCAGTGGTCTTCAACCTGCGGACCTCCAGATTTTTCAAAATTACAACTCCCAGCAAGCCCGGGCAGCCATCGGCTGTCCGTGCTTGCTGGGAGTTGTAGTTTTGAAACCTCTGGAGGTCCGCAGGTTGAAGACCACTGCGGCCTTCGACATCATCCAGCCCCCTCTCACCCCCTTTAGTTCTGTACTCACCTCCGCTCGGTGCTGGTCCGGTGCTGCAGGACTGTCCGGTGGGGAGGTCGTCCGGTGGGATAGTGGTTCCGGGCTGCCATCTTCACCGGGGGGGTCTCTTCTCCGCACTTCGGGCCCGGAATAGAGGCGTTGCCTTGACGATGACGCAGAGAGACGTTGGTAATTAACGTACCTCTGCGTCGTCGTCAAGGCAACGTGACTATTCCGGGGCCGGGCCCGAAGCGCGGAGAAGAGGCCCCCCCGGTGAAGATGGCAGTCCGGAACCACTATCCCACCGGACGACCTCCCCACCAGACAGTCCTGCAGCACCGGACCAGCGCCGAGCGGAGGTGAGTACAGAACTAAAGGGGGTGAGAGGGGGGCTGGATGATGTCGAAGGCCGCAGTGGTCTTAAACCTGTGGACCTCCAGAGGTTTCAAAACTACAACTCCCAGCAAGCCCCGACAGCCGATGGCTGCCCGGGCTTGCTGGGAGTTGCAGTTTTGAAACCTCTGGAGGTCCGCAGGTTGAAGACCACTGAGGGTGGAGAGTTCACTCGAATATAAGCCAAGGGGGGTGTTTTCAGCACGAAAAATCGAGCTGAAAGACTCGGCTTATACTCGAGTATATACGGTATATCGGTGTGGGATTAAAAAATCACACAGCGTTATATGGGAAAAAAACATGCTGCGGCCCAAAAAAAATAAAGTGGGCAAATCGCAGGGCCCTGAAACCCCAATAGAGCCCGTGCCGTGCCGCAAAATATGAGGCGGACCCTTGAGTACCTATTAGGGGGTCGGGGGGGATTTTTTTTTTTACTTCTACCTTTCCCTCACAGACAAGCTCACCCTGACTACAGGTGGCAGGAGGCCACTTCTTCTGCCCTGAGGGGCTCCGATCTTCACAGAGGGGGGCCCATGACTCCTTCTCGCAGCTCTGCATGCTGACTGAACTGGATAAGCTAGCAGAGCTGCGAGAAGGGGACATTAAGCCCTCCCCTGTGGGCTGCTATTGGAAGGACCGCTCCTGGGGATGACGAAATTGTCACCTCCCCATAGATACAGTTGGTGATTGGGGGTGTATTCTACACCCCCAATCACCATACATCTCCGGGTCACACGTGACCCATATGACCGGAATCGCCGGTGTGCATTCATGAATGATTTCAGCAGGCATCCCGGTCCCAGTACAAATACGCCCCTTGGCCATTAAGGAATGAAAAAACAAATAAACAGTAAAGTTGTCATATGCTGTCATCCTTTCATCCATTCGTCCTTCTATACCTATTTTTCCAAACCATCCTACACTCATTCTGTTCTAATGGATTATGGATTGTAAAAGGGTAGCAGCATAAGGGAAAATTACACATTTTGAACCCAAAAACCCATGAGGGTTTTCAGGTTCAAACTGCAGGCCTCCTCTACTCCTTCAGCCTGCCTGTCCATCCCCAAAATTGGCCTTTTTACCAATTTTACACTCCTCCTTTGCTTTGAAAAGAAAACAAACAGTACATTTTCCATATGCTGCCATCATTTCATCCATTTATCCTTCTACACCAATTTTCCCAAACCATCCTACATTCATACTGTTCTCATGTCACCAAGTTATCAGACTACCTGGCCCAAAAAATTATGGATTCTAAAAGGGTAGCAGCATAAGGGCAAATTGCACATTTTGAACCCAAAAACCAATTTGAGTTTTTAAGATCAAAATAAAGGCCTACCTCCTCCCCTTCAGCCTGCCTGTTCACCTCCAAAAATAGCCTTTTTAAGAATTATATGCTCCTCTTTCTATAAAAAAAGAGAAAACAGTAAAGTTTCCACATGCTGCCAGCGTTTTATCCATTTGTCCTTTTACACTTATTTTCCCAAACCATCCTAGATTCATACTGTTCTCATGTCCCCAGGTTATCGGATTACCTGGCCCAAAAATGATGGATTATAAAAGTGTAGCATCATAAGGGAAAATTACACATTTTGAACCCAAAAACCCATTTGAGTTTTTAAGTTCAAAATACAGGCCTACCTCCTCCCCTTCAGCCTGCCTGTCCATCTCCAAAAATAGCCTTTTTTTTTTTTTACAATTATATGCTCCTCTTTTGCTTTAAAAAACAAACAGTAAATTAGTCATCCTTTCATCCATTCGTCCTTCTACACATATTTTCCCAAACCATCCTACACTCATACTATTCTCAGGTAGCCAAGATATCGGACTACCTGGCACAAAAACTATGAACTATAAAAGGGTATCAGCGTAAGGGAAAATCACACATTTTGAACCAAAAAACCTATTTGAGTTTTTAAGTTAAAAATACAGGCCTACCTCCTCCCCTTCAACCTTCCTGTCAATCTCCAATAATAGCCTTTTTAACAAATATACGCTACTCTTTTGCTTTGAAAAAGGCAAACAGTAAAGTTGCCATATGCTGCCATCCATTCATCCTTCTACACCTATTATCCCAAACCATTCTACACTCATACTGTTCTCATGTCACCAAGTTCTTTGACTATCTGGCCCAAAAATTATGGATTATAAAAGTGTAGCAGCATAAGGGAAAATTACACATTTTGAACCCAAAAACCATTTGAGTTTTTAAGTTCAAAAGACAGGCCTACCTCCTCCCCTACAGCCTGCCTGTCCATCTCCAAAAACCGCCTTTTTAAGAATTATATGCTTCTCTTTTTATAAAAAAAAAGTAAAGTTTCCCTATGCTTCCAGCATTTTATCTATTTATCCTTGTAGACCTATTTTACCAAACCATCCATATTCATACTGTTCTCATGTCACCAGGTTATCGGACTACCTGGCCCAAAAACTATGGATTATAAAAGTGTAGCAGAATAAGAGAAAATTACGCATTTTGAACTCAAAAACCCATTTGAGTTTTTAAGTTCAAAATACAGGCCTACCTCCTCCCCTTCAGCCTGCCTGTCCATCTCCAAAAATAGCATTTTTAAGAATTATATGCTCCACTTTTTATTAAAAAAAACAGTAAAGTTTCCATATGCTGCCAGCGTTTTATCCATTTGTCCTTGTACACCTATTTTCCCAAACCATCCTAAATTCATACTGTTCTCATGTCACCAGGTTTTCGGACTACCTGGCCGAAAAATTATGGATTATAAAAATGTAGCAGCATAAGAGAAAATTAAACATTTTGGACCCAAAAACCCATTTGAGTTTTTAAGTTCAAAATATAGGCCTACCTCCACCCCTTCAGCCTTCCTGTCCATCTCCAAAAATAGCCTTTTTAACAAATATACGCTACTCTTTTGCTTTGAAAAAGGCAAACACTAAAGTTGGATATGCTGCCATCCATTCATCCTTCTACTCCTATTTTCCCAAACCATTCTACACTCATACTGTTCTCATGTCACCAAGATATTGGACTACCTTGCCCAAAATTTATAGATTATAAAAGGGTAGCAGCATACATTTTGAACCCAAAAACCCATTTGAGTTTTTATGTTCAAAATACAGAACTACCTCCTCCCCTTCAGCCTGCCTGTCCATCTGCAAAACTAGCCTTTTTTTAAGAATTATATCCTCCTCTTTTTATTAAAAAAAAAAAAAAAACAGTAAAGTTTCCATATGCTGCCAGCATTTTTACAAATTTTACACTCCTTTGCTTTGACAAAAAAAATAGAGTTTACATATGCTGTAATTCTTTCACCCATTCGTCCTTCTACACATATTTTCCCAAACCATCCTACACTCATAATGTTCGTACGTCGCCAAGTTATCGGACTACCTGGCCCAAAAATTATGAATTATAAAAGGGTAGAAGAATAAGAAAAAATCCCACATTTTGAACTCAAAAACCACTTTGAGTTTTTAAGTTCAAAATACAGGCCTACCTCCTCCCCTTCAGCCTGCCTGTCCATCTCCAAAAATATCCTTTTTAAGAATTATATGCTCCTCTTTTTTATTAAAAAAAAACTGTAAAGTTTCCATATGCTGCCAGCATTTTATCTATTTAGCCTTGTAGACCTATTTTACCAAACCATCCTACATTCATACTGTGCGCATGTCACCAGGTTATCGGACTACCTGGCCCAAAAATTATGGAATATAAAAGTGTAGCAGCATAAGGGAAAATTACAAATTTTGAGTCCAAAAACCCATTTGAGTTTTAAAGTTCAGAATACAGGCCTACCTCCTCCCCTTCAGCCTGCCTGTCCATCTCCAAAAATAGCCTTTTTAAGAATTATATGCTTCTCTTTCTATAAAAAAAAACTGTTACGTTTCCAAATGTTGCCAGTATTTTATCCATTTGTCCTTGTACACCTCTTTTCCCAAACCATCCTACATTCATACTGTTCTCATGTCACCAGGTTATCGGACTACTTGGCCCAAAATTATGGATTAAAAAAGCATAGCAGAATAAGAGAAAATTACACATTTTGAACACAAAAACCCATGTGAGTTTTAAGTTCAAAATACAGCTCTACCTCCTCCCCTTCAGTCTGCCTGTCCATCTCCAAAAATAGCCTTTTTTACAATTATATGCTCCTTTTTTGCTTTAAAAAACAAACAGTAAATTAGTCAAATTCTTCAATCCTTTCACCGATTCGTCATTCTACACATATTTTCCCAAACCATCCTACTGTTCTCATGTCGCCTAGTTATCGGGCTACCTGGCACAAAAATTATGAATTATAAAAGGGTAGCAGAATAAGGAAAAATCACACATTTTGAACCCAAAAACCCATTTGAGTTTTCAAGTTCAAAATAAAGGCCTACATCCTCCCCTTCAGCCTGCCTGTCCATCTCCAAAAATAGCCCTTTTAATAATTATGTCTTTTTTCGACTGTACTAAGTAACTATGTAATTATATGCTCCCCTTTCTATTTAAAAAAAACTGTAAAGTTTCCATATGCTGCCAGCATTTTATCTATTTATCCTTGTAGACCAATTTTACCAAACCATCCTACATTCATACTATGCTCATGTCACCAGGTTATCGGACTACCTGGCCACAAAAATTATGGATTATAAAAGTGTAGCAGCATAAGGGAAAATTACACATTTTGATCCCAAAAACCCATTTGAGTTTTCAAGTTCAAAATAAAGGCCTACCTCCTCCCCTTCAGCCTGCCTGTCCATCTCCAAAAATAGCCCTTTTAATAATTATGTCTTTTTTCGACTGTACTAAGTAATTATGTAATTATATGCTCCCCTTTCTATTTAAAAAACATAAACTGTAAAGTTTCCATATGCTGCCAGCATTTTATCTATTTATCCTTGTAGACCAATTTTACCAAACCATCCTACATTCATACTATGCTCATGTCACCAGGTTATCGGACTACCTGGCCCAAAAATTATGTATTATAAAAGTGTAGCAGAATAAGGGAAAAATTACACATTTTGAACCAAAAAAATCCATTTGAGTTTTTAAGTTCAAAATACAGGCCTACCTCCTCCCCTTCAGCCTGCCTGTCCATTTCCAAAAATAGCCTTTTTAAGAATTACATGCTCCACTTTTTATTAAAAAAAAACATTAAAGTTTCCATATGCTGCCAGCGTTTTATCCATTTGTCCTTGTACACCTATTTTCCCAAACCCTCCTACATTCATACTGTTCTCATTTCACCAGGTTATCGGACTACTTGGCCCAAAATTATGGATTAAAAAAGCGAAGCAGAATAAGGAAAAATTTAACATTTTGAACCCAAAAACCCATTTGAGTTTTTAAGTTCGAAATACAGGCCTACCTTCTCGCCTTCAGCCTACCTGTCCATCTCCAAAAATATCCTTTTTTACAATTATATGCTCCTCTTTTGCTTTAAAAACAATCAGTAAATTAGTCATATTCTTCCATCCTTTCTCCCATTCGTTATTCTACACATATTTTCCCAAACTATCCTACACTTATACTGTTCTCACATCGCCAAGTTATGGGGCTACCTGGCACAAAAATTATGGATTATAAAAGTGTAGCAGCATATGGGAAAATTACACATTTTGAACCCAAAAACCCATTTGAGTTTTTAACTTCAAAATACAGGCATACCTACTCCCCTTCAGCCTTCCTGTCCATCTTCAAAAATAGCCTTTTAAACAAATATACGCTACTCTTTTGCTTTGAAAAAGGAAAACAGTAAAGTTGCCATATGCTGCCATCCTTTCATCCATTCGTCCTTCTACACCTATTTTCCCAAACCATTCTACACTCACACTGTTCTCAAGTCACCAAGTTATCGGACTACCTGGCTCAAACATTATAAATTATAAAAGGGTAGCAGCATAATGAAAAATTACACATTTTGAACCAAAAAAACCCTTTGAGTTTTTAAGTTCAAAATGCAGGCCTATCTCCTCCCCTTCAGCCTGCCTGTCCATCTCCAAAAATAGCCTTTTTAAGAATTATATGCTCCTCTTTTCCTTTAACCCCTTAAGGACCAGGCCATTTTACACCTTAGGACCAGAGCGTTTTTTGCACATCTGACCACTGTCACTTTAAACATTAATAACTCTGGAATGCTTTTAGTTATCAATCTGATTCCGAGATTGTTTTTTCGTGACATATTCTATTTTAACATAGTGGTAAAATTTTGTGGTAACTTGCATCCTTTCTTGGTGAAAAATCCCAAAATTTGATGAAAAATTTTAAAATTTAGCATTTTTCTAACTTTGAAGCTCTCTGCTTGTAAGGAAAATGGATATTCAAAATATTTTTTTATTTTATTCACATTTCCAATATGTCTACTTTATGTTTGCATCATAAAATTGACGTGTTTTTACTTTTGGAAGACACCAGAGGGCTTCAAAGTTCAGCAGCAATTTTCCAATTTTTCACCAAATTTTGAACCTTGCTTTTTTTCAGAGACCAGTTCAGGTTTGAAGTGGATTTGAAGGGTCTTCCCATTAGAAATACCCCACAAATGACCCCATTATAAAAACTACACCCCCCAAAGTATTCAAAATGACTATCAGTAAGTGTTTTAACCCTTTAGGTGTTTCACAGGAATAGCAGCAAACTGAAGGAGAAAATTCACAATCTTTATTTTTTACACTCGCATGTTCTTGTAAACCCAATTTTTGAATTTTTACAAGGGGTAAAAGGAGAAAATGTATACTTATATTTGTAGCCCAATTTCTCTCGAGTAAGCACATACCTCATATGTCTATGTAAAGTGTTCGGCGGGCGCAGTAGAGGGCTCAGAAGCGAAGGAGCGACAAGGGGATTTTGGAGAGTACGTTTTTCAGAAATGGTTTTTGGGGGGCATGTTGCATTTAGGAAGCCCCTATGGTGCCAGAACAGCAAAAATAACCCACATGGCATACCATTTTGGAAACTAGACCCCTTGGGGAACGTAACAAGGAATAAAGTGAGCCTTAATACCCCACAGGTGTTTCACAACTTTTGCATATGTAAAAAAAATATGTTTTTTTTCCACTAAAATGTGTGTTTCCCCCCAAATTTCACATTTTTTCAAGGGTTAATAGCAGAAAATACCCCCCAAAATATGTAACCCCATCTCTTCTGAGTATGGAGGTACCCCATAAGTTGGCATGAAGTGCATTACGGGCGAACTACAATGCTCCGAAGAGAAGGAGTGATATTTGACTTTTTGAGAGAAAATTTTGCTCGGGGGGCATGTCGCATTTAGGAAGCCCCTATGGTGCCAGAACAGCAAAAAAAAAACACATGGCATACCATTTTGGAAACTAGACCCCTTGAGGAACGTAACAAGGAATAAAGTGAGCCTTAATACCCCACACGGGTTTCACGACTTTTGCATATGTAAAAAAATATATATATTTTTTTCACTAAAATGTGTGTTTCCCCCCAAATTTCACATTTTTGCAAGGGTTAATAGCAGAAAATACCCCCCAAAATTTGTAACCCCATCTCTTCTGAGTATGGAGGTACCCCATAAGTGGACCTGAAGTGCACTATGTGCGAACTACAATGCTCAGAAGAGGAGGCGCACCATTGAGCTTTTGGAAAGAGAATTTGTTTGGAATGGTAGTCAGGGGCCATGTGCATTTACAAAGCCCCCCGTGGTGCCAGAACTGTGGACCCCCCCACATGTGACCCCATTTTGGAAACTTCACCCCTCACAGAATTTAATAAGTGGTGCAGTGAGCATTTACACCCCACTGGCGTTTGACAGATCTTTGGGACAGTGGGCTGTGCAAATGGAAAATTACATTTTTCATTTTCACGGATCACTGTTCCAAAAATCTGTCAGACACCTGTGGGGCGTAAATGCTCACTGTACCCCTTATTACATTACATGAGGGGTGTAGTTTCCAAAATCGGGTCACATATGGGGGGGTCCATTGTTCTGGTACCATGGGGGCTTTGTAAACACAAGTGGCCTTCAATTCCGGACATATTTTCTCTTCAAAATCCCAATGGCGCTACTTCTCTTCTGAGCATTGTAGTGCACCCATAGAGCACTTTACATTCACATATGGGGTATGCTCTTACTCAGAAGAAATTGGGTTACAAATTTTGGGGGGCTTTTTTTTATTTTCCATTGTGAAAATGAAAAATTTAGGGTGACACCAGCATTTTAGTGAAAATTATTTTTTTTTTTTCACTTTCCCATCCAACTTTAATGAAAATTTGTCAAACACCTGTGGGGTGTTCAGGCTCACTATACCCCTCCTTACGTTCCGTGAGGGGTGTTGTTTCCAAAATGGGGTCACATGTCTGTATTTATTGTTTTGCACTTATGTCAGAACCGCTGTAAAATCAGCCACCCCTGTGCAAATCACCAATTTAGGCCTCAAATGTACATGGTGCGCTCTCACTCCTGAGCCTTGTTGTGCGTCCGCAGAGCATTTTACGCCCACATATGGGGTATCTCCGTACTCAGGAGAAATTGCGTTACAAATTTTGGGGGTCTTTTTTTCCTTTTACCTCCCGTGAAAATAAAAAGTCAAGGACAACACCAGCATGTTAGTGTAAAAAAAAATTTTTTTTTTACACTAACAGGCTGGTGTAGACCCCAACTTTTCTTTTTCATAAGGGGTAAAAGGAAAAAAAGCCCCCAAAATTAGTAACACAATTTCTCCCGAGTTTGGAGATACCCCATATGTGGCACTAAACTGTTTCCTTGAAATACGACAGGGCTCCGAAGTGAGAGAGCGCCATGCGCATTTGAGGACTAAATTAGGGATTGCACAGGGGTGGACATAGGGGTATTCTACGCCATTGATTCCCAAACAGGGTGCCTCCAGCTGTTGCTAAACTCCCAGCATGCCTGGACAGTCAGTGGCTGTCCGTAAATGCTGGGAGTTGTTGTTTTGCAACAGCTGGAGGCTCTGTTTTGGAAACACTGCCGTACAATACGTTTTTTATTTTTTATTAGGGGGACAGTGTAAGGGGGTGTATATGTAGTGTTTTACCCTTTATTAGGTGTTAGTGTAGTGTAGTGTTTTTAGGGTACATTCACACTGTTTACAGTGAATTTACCGCTAGGAGTTTGCGCTGCGGTGAAAAATTTGCCACAGCCCAAACTTGAAGCAGAAAACTTACTGTAAACCCGCCAGTGTGAATGTACCCTGTACGTTCACATGGGGGGGCAAACCTCCAGCTGTTTCAAAACTACAACTCCTAGCATGTACTGACAGACCGTGCATGCTGGGAGTTGTACTTTTGCAACAGCTGGAGGCACACTGGTTGGAAAACCTTCAGTTAGGTTCTGTTACCTAACTCAGTATTTTCCAACCAGTGTGCCTCCAGCTGTTGCAAAACTTCAACTCCCAGCATGTACTGATCGCCGAAAGGCATGCTGGGAGATGTAGTTATGCAACAGCTGGAGGGATCGCAACTACAACTCCCAGCATGCAGAGACAGCTGTTTGCTGTTTAGGCTTGCTGGGAGTTGCAGTTTTGCAACATCTGTAGAGCTATAGTTTAGAGACCACTGCATAGTGGTCTCCAAACTGTGGACCTCCAGATGTTGCAAAACTACAACTCCCAGCATGCCCAGACAGCAAACTGCTGTCTGGGCATGCTGGGAGTTGTAGTTTTGCAAGATCTGGAGGTGCACAGTATAGAGATCACTTTGCAGTGGTCTCAAACTGTAGACCTCCAGCTGTTGCAAAACTGCAACTCCCAGCAAGCCTAAATAGCTCTCTGGGCATGCTGGGAGTTGTAGTTTTGCAACATCTGGAGGGTTACAGTTTAGAGACCACTATAGTGGTCTCAGACTGTAGCCCTCCAGATGTTGCTAAGTAACTCACCGGCTTCCGTTGGATCCAGGGAGCTGCGTCGCGGTCCTCTTCTTCCGCCGATCGTCGCCCGCTGCCGCCGCTGATCGTCGCCGCTGCCGTCGCCGATGGGTAAGTGGATCTTCGGCGCCGATCCCTGTCGGTTTCCCCGTCCTGCCCCGACTATTGTGGGAGGGCAGGACGGGGAAACCGAAAGTAAACCCCTCCGCCCCCGATCTGCTATTGGTGGTCGCGTCTAGACCACCAATAGCAGAGATAGGAGGGGTGGCAACCCTGCCACCTCACTCCTATCGCTACAGGGGGATCGTGGGTGTCTAGGACACCCGCGATCCCCCTTCTATTCCGGGTCACCGGGTCACCATAGACCCGCATGACCCAGAATCGGCGCAAATCGCAAGTGTGAATTCACTTGCGATTTGCGCCGATCGCCGACATGGGGGGGTCTAATGACCCCCCTGGGCATTTGCGCGGGGTGCCTGCTGATAGATATCAGCAGTCACCCCGGCGCGATCCCCGCCCGGCGCGCGGCGGGGACCGAAATTCCCACGGGCGTACAGGTACGCCCTTGGTCCTTAAGTACCAGGGAGCAAAGGCGTACCTGTACGCCCTTGGTCCTTAAGGGGTTAAAATAAAAAACAGCAAAGATTCCATATGCTGCCAGCATTTTATCTATTTATCCTTGTAGACCTATTTTACCAAACCATCCTACATTCCTACTGTTCTCATGTCACTAGGTTATCGGACTACCTGGCATAAAAATTAAGAATTATAAAAGCGTAGCAGCATAAGGGAAAATGACACATTTTGAACCCAAAAACCTATTTGAGTTTTTAAGTTCAAAATACAGGCCTACCTTCTCCTCTTCAGCCGGCCTGTCCATCTCCAAAAATAGCCTTTTTAAGAATTATATGCTTCTCTTTCTATTAAAAAAACTGTAAAGTTTCCATATGCTGCCAGCGTTTTATCCATTTGTCCTTTTACACCTATTTTCCCACACCATCCTACATTGCTACTGTTCTCATGTCACCAGGTTATCGGACTAACTGGCCCAAAAATTATGGATTATAAAAGTGTAGCAGCATAAGGGAAAATTACACATTTTGAACCCAAAAACTCATTTGAGTTTTTAAGTTCAAAATACAGGCCTACCTCCTCCCCTTCAGCCTGCCTGTCCATCTCCAAAAATAGACTTTTCTTTACAATTATATGCTCCTCTTTTGCTTTAAAAAATAAACAGTAAATTAGTCATATTCTTCCATGCTTTCACCCATTCGTCCTTCTACACATACTTTCCCAAACCATCCTACACTCATACTGTTCTCACGTCACCAAGTAATCGGACTACCTGGCACAAAATTATGAATTATAAAAGTGTAGCAGCATAAGGGAAATTTATACATTTTGAACCCAAAAACCCATTTGAGTTTTCAAGTTCAAAATACAGGCCTACATCCTCCGCTTCAGCCTTCCTGTTCATCTACAAAAATAGCATTTTTAACAAATATACACTATTTTTTTGCTTTGAAAAAGGAAAACAGCAAAGTTGCCATATGCTGCCATAATTTCATCCATTCGTCCTTCTACACCTATTTTCCTAAACTATTCTACACTCATACTGTTCTTATGTCACCAAGTTATCGGACTACCTGGCCCAAACATTCTAGATTATAAAAGGGTAGCAGCATACGGAAAAATTACACATTTTGAACCCAAAAACCCATTTGAGTTTTTAAGTTCAAAATACAGGCCTACCTCCTCCCCTTCAGCCTGCCTGTCCATCTCCAAAAATAGCCTTTTTAAGAATGATATGCTCCTCTTTCTATAAAAAAAAAACTGTATAAAGTTTCCATATGCTGCCAGCGTTTTATCCATTTGTCCTTGTACACCTATTTTTCCAAACCAGCCTACATACCTACTGTTCTCATGTCACCAGTTTATCAGACTACCTGGCCCAAAAATTATGGATTATAAAAGTGTAGCAGCATAAGGGAAAATTACACATTTTGAACCCCAAAACCCATTTAAGTTTTTAAGTTCAAAATACAGGCCTACCTCCTCCCCTTCAGCCTTCCGGTCCATCTCCAAAAATAGCCTTTATACAATTACATGCTCCTCTTTTGCTTTAAAAAACAAACAATCAAATGGTAAATTAGTGATGTGCTGCCATCCTTTCACCCATTCGTCCTTCCACACATATTTTCCTAACAAATCCTACACTCATACTTTTCTCACGTCGCCAAGTTATCGGACTACCTGGCACAAAAATTATGAATTATAAAAGCGTAGCAGCATAAGGAAAAATTACACATTTTGAACCCAAAAACCTATTTGAGTTTTTAAGTTCAAAATACAGGCCTACCTTCTCCCCTTCAGGCGGCCTGTCCATCTCCAAAAATAGCCTTTTTACAAATTTTACACTCCTTTACTATGACAAAAAAAAGTATAGTTTACATATGCTGTCATCCTTTCACCTATTTGTCCTTCTACACATATTTTCCAAAACCATCCTACACTCATACTGTTCTCACGTCGCCAAGTTATCGGACTACCTGGCACAAAAATTGAGAATTATAAAAGCATAGCAGCATAAGGGAAAATTACACATTTTGAACCCAAAAACCTATTTGAGTTTTTAAGTTCAAAATACAGGCCTACCTCCTCCCCATCAGCCTGCCTGTCCATCTTCAAAAATAGCCTTTTTAAGAATTATATGCTCCTCTTTTTATTAAAAAAAAAAACAGTAAAGTTTCCATACGCTGCCAGCATGTTATCTATTTAGCCTTGTAGACCTATTTTACCAAACCATCATACATTCCTACTGTTCTCATGTCACCAGGTTATCGGACTACCTGGCTCAAAAATTATGGATTATAAAAGTGTAGCAGCATAAGGGAAAATTACACATTTTGAACCCAAATACCTATTTGAGTTTTTAAGTTCAAAATACAGGCCTACCTCCTCCCCATCAGCCTGCCTGTCCATCTCCAAAAATAGTCTTTTTAAGAATTATATGCTCCTCTTTTTATTTAAAAAAAAAAACAGTAAAGTTTCCATACGCTGCCAGCATGTTATCTAATTAGCCTTGTAGACTTATTTTACCAAAACATCATACATTCTTACTGCTCTCATGTCACCAGGTTATCGGACTACCTGGCCTAAAAATTATGGATTATAAAAGTGTAGCAGCACAAGGGAAAATTACAAATTTTGAACCCAAAAACCCATTTAAGTTTTCAAGTTCAAAATACAGGCCTACCTCCTCCGCTTCAGCCTTCCTGTTCATCTC